>NW_022111372.1:11932884-11962810 GCF_000313985.2 Echinops telfairi | reverse complement strand
AGTTAGATGACCCCTTGTTTATCTTCCAGCATGTGGGACCCCAGGTTCTGTATAATTTGACAGCTTGGTACCATTAGCTTTCTTCACCGAATTTGCTTATGTACTCGCTTTGTCTTCAGCATTCGTGTCAGAGTAGGCTGGTGTGCTTCCTCCTTGTGGGTTTTGTTATTTCTTAGTTAGATGGCCGCCTGTTTCTCTTCAAGCCTTTAAGACCCCAGGTGCTGTATCATTTGATAGCCGGGCACTATGTGCTTTCTTCACCACTTTTGCTAATGCACCCCCTTTGTCCTGCAGGTAGGAGAGGAGCAAATCAGAGTAACAATGAAATATGAAGTTGTCCTCTAGTCCTTAAATGCTTCCTCCTCCCCACTACCATGAACCCAATTCTACCTTACATATCCGGCTGGACCGGAGGATGTACACTGGCACAGATAGGAACTGGAAATACAGTGAACCCAGGACAGATGAACCTCCCAGGAGAGAGTGGCGATAGTGGGAAGGTGGAGGGAAGGTGAGGGAGAAAGATGAACAGATGACAAGGTCTACATATGGCCTTCTCCCTGAGGGATGGACAGCGGAGAAGTGGGTGAGGGAGACATTGGATGGGGTAAGATATGATAAAAGAATAATAATTTATAAATTATCAAGGGGGAGGGGGGAGCGGAGGGGGGGAGGCAGAAAAATGAGCTGACACCAAGGGCTCAAATGGAAAGTGGGTGTTGTGAGAATGATGAAGTCTACATATATACTAATGTGCTGGACACAAATGACCTATGTATGGATTGTGATGAATTGTATGAGCCCCTAATAAAATGATTATTTATTTTTTTTTAAAAAGGAAACCAATTGCCCATCGAAGAATAAATTAATTAAAAGAAAAAAATTTTAAGCAGAAAGAAAAGCCTGTAAATATATCAAGTTCTGATTTTTGATCTCTAGGCATGTCCTTCAGTCAGGACTGATGGGGTACCATGCTCTGGCACCTGAGTCTGTCCTTTGTGCTCTCTTGGGTGCTCTCTGCTCTGCTCCCACAATTGCTCTGCTGCACGCTTTTTGTGGTTTGCCTAGGTGTCTCAGGGTCAGTCTGGGCCAGTCCTGACACTGAATCTCTAGTTTTGTCCCCTTTAGAGCCCAGGCCATCAAGGGACAGTGTGTCTCGTGGTGGGGTCACCATATTGTCCACTCTGTCCATTGGCTGTTCAGAGTGGGGATGTCGTCTTCCAGGGCTGGTGGGTCTGGATGTGCTCCACTCTCTTTTCCTCTCCTTAAGTGATTCCATTTGCTCTGATTAGACATGCCCCTCTCCTCTAGATGCAGCTTCTGTGCCTTCCTCTCAAGTAGATTCTTCTGGGGGGAGGGGCTGTTGTCCACATAGCTGGCATGGGGACTGAGCACTCAGGACCCTCCACTGGCTCCCCAGTCCTTGGCAACAAGCTGGATTTGTCTGGCACTGACTTTAAATGTGGTCCCTCTTTCCCTGTGGAGACACAAACAATACCCTTCCCTTGGATGGCCAGTGCCCTATGCCCCCATCACATATCCTGGTTTTTTTTTCCCTTTCCCCTCCCCCCCTGAAAAGAAAATACCTAAAGAATTATCAATGATAATATGAGGGTAAGTCAAGAAATATTGCTACACAATCATGTTGTTAGGTTTTCTTGAATAGGTTCTGACTGGTAGCTACCCTATGCATACCAGAAGGAAACAAGAATTGGTACACCACTGTTCTCAATATCCTTTGTCTTGAGCCCATTTTCTCAGGCCACTGTGTCAATCCATCTTGTTGAGAGTTTTCCTCCTTTTGCTGTTCCTTTATTTCACCACATACGATGCTATTTTTAAAGGACTGGTCTCTCCTGACAACATTTGCAATGTATGTGATGAAGTCTTGTCATCTTTGCTTCTAAGAAGTTTTTTATCTGTACTTTTCCAGGAGAAATTTGTTTGTTCTTTTGCAGTCCTTGGTAATTTCAAACTTCTGACCAGCAGCAAAATTTAGATGCATTGATACTTCTCTCATTATTCAATGTCCAACTTTCCTGTGTATATAAGGCCACTATGTTAGTCCTGGTAGACTCTAGAGAAACAAATCCATAGAAACTCATATGTGTATAAGAGAGAGTTTTATATTAAGGGTAATTGTACATTAAAAAAGTACCTCAACCCAGTCCAGATCAAGTCCTTAAATCTGATATTAGCCCATATGTCCAACACCAATCTATAAAGTCCTCTTCAGACTCACAAAACACAAGCAATGATGCTGAATGCAGGAAGATCATTGACCAGTGGGTCAGAAGTCTGGTAGATCCAGTCACCTTGTAAGCATCTCAGCACTGGCAGGGGTCTCTACAGGGCTTCTCCAGATCCAGGGTTATGGCTACATCAGGGTAGGTCCATGGGGCTTCTCCTCAGGGAAGTCTCACAGGGAGTCAGATTTGTCAGTCAAGAGTCTCCAAGGAAGTGAACTGAGAGAGAGAGAGAGTCTCCCGCATCCGAAGAGGAAATTCACAGAATTCTCAGGAGAAGGCCACGCCCACACAGAGTCCTCAGTGTCTATAACCCATTTGACAGACTATGCTCTACCCCTTCATTCTTAATCCTCTCAAATCCAAAATTGACACCAGATTATGTAACTATCACAGTCACTAAATATATCATGTCTTAGATCAGCATGAACTTAGTCCTCATATTAACACCTGTGCTTTTAACAAGTTTATTGCTGTCATATGCAGCAGATTTACTCAGTGCAATGCATCAATTGGTCCATTGAACATTGCTGCTATGAGCATTGGTTGCAGATTAAAGCAAGATGAAATCCTTGAAAACTTTATCCTTTTCTCCTTTTATCATACTGTGACCTATCCGTCCAGTTGTGAGAATTTGCATTTTCTACATTGGATTGCAATCCATATTGAAGCAGCAATACGGATGAAGCTACAATCTTCAGCAGGAAGGGGTTCAGTCTTCCCCACTTTTAGCAAGCAAGGTGGTGCCATCTGCACACCACAGGTTGTTAAAAAGCCTTCCCCCTATCCTGATTCTTCACTCTTCTGCATATAGTCCCATTGCACTGATTGTTCTGCTCAGTTTATAGATTAAATAATTATGATGAGAAGACAAAACCCTAACACACAAATTTCCGAATTAAAACCATGCAGTATTCCCTTGCTTATTTTTGTTTTTGTTGTTTTAGGTGCCGCTGAGGGGGATCTGACTTCTAGTGGTGATATATATACACGACAGAACAACCTAGACCCTGGTCTGGCCTTCCTCACAACTGTCCCTATGCTTGGTCTCAGTGTTGCTGTCACTGTCAAGCTATCTTCCTGAGGACCTTCTTTTTCTCTGATACACTCTACTTGACCAAGCATGATGTCCTTCTCCACCGTACGGTGTCTCTTTACACCATGTCCAAATTTTGTAAGATGAAGTCGCCCCCTTCTTCTGAGGCAGACAGGTTTGTTTTTAGCAGTCCATTTAACTTTCAATATTGTTGTCCAGCACCACAGTTCAAACGCATCTATTCTTCAGTCTTCCTTATTCAGTGTCCACCTTTCACGTGCATATACGGTAATTGAAAATACCATGGCATGCACCTTAGACTTGAAGTAACATCCTTGCTTTCCAATACTCTGAAAAAGTTGTGAGGAAGATTTACCTTTGGGCTGCATTCTTTGATCTCTTGACGTATGCTACATGAGCATTGATTGTGGATCTATTGATTGTGGGTCCAAGTAAGGTAAAATCCTTGATCACTCAATTTTATCTACATTTATTATGATGTTACCTATAGTATTTTTAATATTGACTTGAAATCCATAATGAAGGCTGTAGTCTTTGATTACAAATCCTCCTCACTTTTAGCAAGCACAGTACAAATCCTCCTCACTTTTAGCAAGCACAGTAGTGCCTTTTGCATATCAAACATTGTTTGTAAGCTTTCTTCCAATCCTGAGGCCACATTATTTTTCCTGTAATCCAACATCTCTGATTATATGCTCAGCATACAGATTGAATAAATATGGTGAGAGGAAATAACCCTACAACAGACTCACATCTTTTCTGATTTTAAACCACCTTGTTCTGTTTACACAAATGCTTTTTGATCACATGAGCACAATGAAGTGTCTTTGCATTCCCATTCTTCTCAGGCTATCCATAGTTTGTTATAGTCCACACAATCAAATGCCATGGCCTAGCCAATTAAACAGAAGGAAAAAATGTCCTGGTATTCTCTCGTTTGAGCCAACATCCGTCTGACATCAGCAATGAGATCCCTTGTTCCATGTGTTCTTGTAAATATGACTTCTAAAAATCCTGCCATTGTGTTTATAGGTTTTGTGAACAAATATAGAAATTTCATATGTAAATATTTAGAATATACAGCATCTTACCTTCTGTTTTAAATAAAGAAGCATTAATTCTGTTCATATTTCACTTCACTATATCTCAAAACATCTTTAAATGTATATCAGTCAGCAAATTATAAAGTTACTCAGATAAAATAATATCCTATTAATATAATGCTTTAGGGGATTTTCATGAAAATTACATGATATTTTAAAATAGGGAAACTATGCTTTATTAAAAGAAGAAAGTGAATGTGATTCAGGAATATATATATATATGTATATATACATATATATACACATATATAAATGTATATATATATACATACATATATATATATACATATGTGTGTGTATATATATCCTGCATTTGGTCTTAAGAATAAAAAATAACGTATATATGGGTTTTATAAAATCTTTATTTTTCTTCTATTTAAGCTTAGTTTGAATGGTCCCTTTCAATCCATGTCTAATATTTTATATTAATAAATGTGTTCGGCCCGGTTGACTAGAAAAAGAAATCCAGGGATTCTCATATATGTGTAAGAAAGAGCTTTATATCAAGAAGTAATTATATGTCAAGAAATATAACAAACCCACAAACAAAGCAAAACAACAAAAACAAAAGCAATTAAACGCCCCAGCCCAATCCAGGAATATCACAGACCAGTAGGTGCAAAGTTGTGTGGAGCCAAAGTCAGTGGAAAACATTGCAGTGATCCTGCAGCTCTCGGTGTCGGCACGCAGGAGATCAAGGCAGAGAACAGAGAAGTTGGTCTCCAGAGAGCTACATGTCTTGGTCGCACCTTCAAGGGAGGTCATCAGTCTGTGACCTGATTAACAGTCCAAACTCCACAAATCTTCTTACAGGTGTGGCATTTGCGCACAATTCTTTTACCCATACATAAATTTTTAACAAAATCATGTTTGTGCCTAATAGGATACTATTAAAATATGTATAACTGAAAATGTGCTAGCCCCATTTAAACATAATATTCTATAAGTGAACAAAAGAAAACAAAACTTTATGTCTAACAATTGCAGGTATGTGAACAGCTACATTTTATTCCTATAATCTTGTCAACATCTCCTCCCACCTATGAAAATTTGTATATCAAATTTTCATGCCTTTATCTCCCTCCATTTTGGATATCAAATTTCAATACTGCCCTTTTCTATCAACCCAATGCTCTGAGGAGACAAGCATGTTTTTTATGTTCTTCAGGTCAGTCTGTAACCATGAGCAAAGTAAAATCTGGACAGGCTGAACATAAAGTTAACAGCAGGATGCATCAATTCACAGACTCAAGAATCAGGTTCCCGTCAACTCAATGTGGGCTGCCTGGCATAACCTCGCCAAGGTCTTCATTGGCCACCTTGTTTTTCAATGGGCCTCTTCACAAACCAGCAACCTAGCACCCTTCACCTAGGCTGAAGTTCTGCTCAACTATTTAAACTTCAGACCAGCCAATCCACTCTTATCTCTGTGAACCAGGTCCATGAGTGTCAGTGGCCAGACTCAACTCATCTCTCTATTGCTGCATTTCACCCACTTCCACTCAACAAGAGGACCCAGGTGGTCAACTAGTGAGCATTGCAGGCTGCCCACGGGCTCCCTGTAACAAACAATCCATTTTAGAGAAGAGAGTTCCTTCATGGTCCAGAGTTTTTCAGCTTCAGGAGCAAGCCAGCAGTTCAAAATCCAAAAAGGCCTAATGGATACTATTTGTTTGTTTTTTTAAATAATTTCAGCCTGCTAATAACTCTTTCAGCAAGACTTTTTAAATGCAAATATCCTGAGAACTCAAGGCATTGAGTGAGGCTTATTTTTTCTAAGTCTTCTTTGCAGGCATTTCCTATACTCATTTAACAAAACCAATTTAGTGGCTGAAGGCAGTGGGCTTACAAACCCTACAGATTCATACCTCCTAATAATCATTTCTATCACACATTATGTGAATGAGTCGGTAGAAAAAAATCAGTATTATCCTGGTACAGCCATATCTTAAACATAATTCGTAAAACAGTAAAATTCATCCTTTAAGATCTAAACTATCCCATTCATATGCATTATTGCTCCATCAAGCTTGGCCTGGTTTTTGGTCAGCCATTTTGACTAAGCATCTTGGCATCAGAGATGTTCAAGAAATTCATTACATTGATTTTAGCCATTTCAGTTAGGAATAACTTGGTATAATTGTTTGTCAATTTGAGGATTAAAAGTGAAGAGTGGAATGTAGTCTGTCAATCAGGTCATAGCCAATGAGGCCTCTGTATGGGCATGTCCTTCTCCTGAGAATTCTTGTAACTCCTTATTTTCCTCCTGGGAGGCAGGAGACAACACTCTCTCTGCTCACTTCCTGCTCACTTCTCCTGAGGAGAAGCCACATTGCACTACCTTGATGCATCCCTGGGAACTAGAGGAGCCACATGGAGACCCCCTGTGAGCGCTGAGATGCTCCTACTGCCACTGACTTTAACCCACTGGCCTGTGATCTTGCTGTTTTCAGCATCACTGCATTTGTTTCGTGAGTCTGTAAAGGACTTCATTGATCGATATTGGACATATGGGCTAATATCAGACTTATGGACTTGATCTGGATGGGGCTGGGATGTTTTCTCAATATCCACTACTCAGTTTTTTTTTTTTTATCACTTTCTACAACTGCTCTTGTATATAAACCTCTTGCGTATACACATATGTGTTTCTATGGATTTGTTTCTCTAGTCCACCCAGACTAACACAGTAACAAAATAAAAGTTCTAGGAATCAAAACCTTCACTTTCCATATGCTTTACAGAAACCAACTGAGTAAACAGTGTGGCCTTATCTGACCTTCAGCTAGCCAAAAAAGAAAAACTGTGATAAGGCAGAGGCCAGACAAACCTCAACTCTCTGACTCTCTGTCTTCAAGATTTGTTTCTCTAGTAGCCTGTTCCCCAGGAATCATAATGTTATAGTCCTGATTGTCAAAAGAAACAAGTCCAGTGACACTCATACAAGTGGAAGAAAGAACTTTACTTCAAAAAGTAAATATATATCAGAAACATCCAAGTAGAGTCCAAATCAGGTTCATAAGTATGATACTAAGCCATGAGTCCTTCCTCAGACACACACAGGCACAGTCAATGATGCAGAATGCGGAAATGTCACAAGCCGGTGGGTGCAAAGTTATGTAAATCCATAGTGAAAAATACCCAGGGCTCTGGCATGATCAGGGTGAGGAAGCAGGTAGGTCAAGGCAGAGAGAGAGGCCAGCCTCCAGAGAGCCAGATATCTCAGCTGTACTTCCAAGGGAGGTCATCAGGCTGTGACCTCATTGACAGGCTAAATCCCATCCATAGTTTCTTACAGGTATCATGTTGGCGCACAAAGAGTTAACTATCACAATAAATATGAAATAAAGGATAATGAAAGACCACTGTATAATCAATGGCTATCAACATTGCTAAGTGATTTCATTTCAGAACTTTAAATGGTAAATATTTTTATAAAATAAATATTTTGACAATCTTGTATATTTTTTAAAAAATGAACACCACCTGCTTCTAACAATCATTTATTATTTCTGAAAGAGTAAGTCACTGTCAAAAATATTTCATTGATTTCAAACTGAATCTAATAGCATATTTTTATAAGCTACTGTTCAATCATGAAATGTCCACAAAATGAACTAAGTTAATATTAAATAATCTATATATGGTAAGTGCATCATTAAATTTCTCAATACTAAGCTAATAATGAATTATGTGTGGTAAATGAATAATTAAATTTCATAATTCTATAGGTATGGTGGACAAATGGAGATGCCTTGGTGGTGGAGTGGTTACGTCTTGGGCTGTTAACCTCAAGGCTAGCAGTTTGAAACCACCAGGCACTCTAATGGAGAAAGATTTGCCTTTTTACTCCCATAAAAAGTTACAGTCTCAGAGAATCACAGGGGCAGTTCTATTATGTCCTAGAGGTTTTCTATCAATTGGCATAGAATTGATGACAATTAGTTTAGATTTTGAGTTTTTAGCTCTTAAAACACAAATAACATTTTTTCTGGTACTGATTCAGAAAACTGCATTGAGTGAGCCAATCAACTCTAGTTTCTTTGATCTGGTGTTCTACTATATTTTTAGCTTTTAAGTTATACTGATTTTTTACTTTATCATGCTAGTTTTAAGTATGTGGGGAATTCAGACCCATACATTACAGAATGAGACAAAAAAGGTAAAATTTTTGAAAATAATTAAGTACTAAGGGTCTTCCGAGGGAAGCTGTATTTGGATCTACAGTGGCTAGTTGGCTACACATGGAATTGACAATCAGTGGTTCAGACCCACCAGTCACTGTGAATCCTTTAAAAGATTTAAGAGTCTGGAAACACATATGGGCATTTCTTCTCTGTCCCATAGAATCACTGAGTTAAAGTCAACTAGATGGCAGTGGGTCTTCATTTTTGCTATGAGAGATTGTGAAATATATGCGGAGATTACATTTTGGATATTAAAAAGCTAGAATACAGTTTGAGATGAGTGGAAAATAAAAAAAGAAACTGACAAGGCAAGTCATATGGAAAGTTTGAGGGCAATTTAGAATGCCCCAAATGTAAGACTTAACAGTAATTTTCATAAATATTTTGAAGATCCAAATTTTTCTTCTTCAAATTCCACACAAAATATTTCAAAACTTATGTAATATATAGAAGCCAATGGATAATCCAGAGATTATATTGGTTCAAAATTTCTTTCTGGGAAAAAGTCTAACTTTTCTTTAAGAGTTTCTATCCATAGCTGGAGAAAATGAGACCTTTAAAACAAGACTGGAACATTTAAAATTTTGTTGTTGTAGTTGTTATAGCATAGCTTATACATTTCAAATTGACAAAATATTGTTGTCCTGTGCAGTATCTTAAGATAACTTGCCCATGAATGGGAGTTTCCTTTCTAGTACTTTGAAGTCTACAAGATGTATCTATAAAGTATAGCACTGTGGGAAATGAATATTTCTTAAATCAAATGACGAGAGTGGAGTGTTTGTGGTTTTTCTTGGTGAATAATTGCTGCAACACTGTACTTCAGGCAACTGAGGAAATTTCAGATTTTCCTTAGACACCATTAGGTGCTGGAGCTCTTGCAGGACAACCTTGACGCCCTAGTAATTCTGCCATTTTGCTAACACTGATATGGCTCTTGGGTCCACCACTGCATTAGAACCATGAACTCCATTCATGCTAATTTTAATTACAAATCTTACAATGGGGGCTGCTTCTGGGTATTTAGGTCCACATTCTATTTTAAAACTGTATATCCAGTTTTGTAAACTGTTCTTGGAAACCCAGTTTTCATCTCTGTCCATCTTGTACAGTCATTTCTTCATTAACTTCTGGACTCTAGCTAAATGTGTCATCTCCTACTGCTTTCTGGCCTTCTTCCAAAAGTCAGAAATTGCAAGGGACTTTTATGCCCAGCCCATGCTGGATGCTATCTTGTATTGCTTTTGCTTGAACCTTCTAATTTTAATAAATATGTTTGAACCGTTTAAGACTAATTTGGGGTTTCGGAATATTTGAATCTGTATTTATTATGCCAAACGTTGAATAAAGAAGACCAAAGGAGGATCAATGTATTTTAATTGTGTACCGGACAAGAATATTGAAAGTGCCATGGTGTGTAGGATAACCTGTCTTGGAAGCAGTAAGGTCAGACTGTTCATTGGAGGCAAGGATGACAGGACTTCCTCTTACTTACTTTGGATATGTTGTCAAGAGAGACCAGTCCTGGGAGAAGGAGATCATGTTTGATAAAGTCGAGGGACAGGAAAGGAGAAGAAGGACCTTCAGGAGATGAATTGATGCCATGGCTGCTACAGTGGGTTCAAGTATAGGCACGGTTTTGAGGATGACTCAGGACGGGGCAATGTTTTGTTCTGTTGTGCATAGGGCTGCTATGGGTCTGAACGGATTTGATGGCACCTAACAACAACAACATTTATTTAAAGTTGAAAAGTAGAAAAATAAAGTAATTTTGACACAATTTATTTACAAAGAATGCACACCTTTCCTATGAACTTATCATTCCCAGCATAGCAGTCAAATAACAGTCTCATTCAAAAGGGTCCATACTAGTCAATTTCAGCTCATTAGTTTCATATCAATTTGGTTGATTTCTAATTTTTCAGCATTCATACTTCATACATGACCCATTCTTATTGTTAATAGATGTGGGCAACCAATTCTCCTTATTTTTAATCATGCTCCATCAACAAATGTCAGTCTTGAAATCTTCACAATATTCACGTGATTATTGTCAATTCTACTTTGATAAAGCAGATTTTCCTGAACCTTATTTTTAAGGCTTTCTTGCTTAAGGGGCTCATCTTGCACACTCTTCCAGACAATATTTTACTACTATTCATCAGGTTTTCAGTGGCTAATTCCCATTCACCCTGGGTTACTCTGGAGTTATGAGAAATACTGATGGCATAGTTTCTAGCATCATAGCAATAGGCAAAACCCCACTGTATGACAAAATAATAGAAATCCAATTTGAACGACATTTTTCAAATGTATGTACCAAGCATTAAATCTAGTGATGTATGAATTTGAAAGGCACTGCCAACTTCTCCAGTATGAAATTGATCAAACACATCAATACATTGGTAATTATTGGTCACTGGAATGCACATGTTGAAAACAAAGCGGAAGGCATGATGGCTGGGACATATGCCCTTGGTGATAGAAATGAACCTGGAGAACTCACACTCCTGTCATAATTGGCATTCTCTACTTCCTCTCTTGGGTCTGATAGCTATTATAAGGGCTACACAGAATTCATACACAAAATTCATGATTAAATTGTTTTCATTAGGATGTTAACAAGTTCAATACTCATAAGAAATTCTTAGCATTTAGTTTTATTTAGATATCTGCTAACAAATGCCCCAAGGAGCATACCACCCCACTGTAAGCCTCAAATCAAGGCATTTAGCTTAGGCTCCGTGGGTCAGCAAGTGCAGCTTCCCCAATTTAGTGTCCAGAGGCACCCCATTCCATAAGCTAGCCTCCTTCCTAGGAGA
This sequence comes from Echinops telfairi, assembly GCF_000313985.2. Lineage (NCBI taxonomy): Eukaryota > Metazoa > Chordata > Mammalia > Afrosoricida > Tenrecidae > Echinops > Echinops telfairi. The sequence goes on along the minus strand of NW_022111372.1, from coordinate 11,951,395 downwards.
TCACTACTTTACTTGCTCTGTGGTCTGAGAAGTACACCACTCTGTTCCATGCTCTGGCTTCTGGTTCTGTTGTCTTCTGGATCCAGGAGGTTCACCGCACAGGGATCTTGGTTCCACTCTTGGTTCTTGCTGGTAATGAAATACCTCCTCGTGCTTTTCAGAGGGTCCATGAAATAAACAACAGGACGTCATTCCAGGGAATTCTATTCATAGTTACTCACAGGTGAATCCTATCAGTATCTTCCCTCCCATTCTTATCAGATCCATGTAGCTCCCTTTGGTGGGAGCTAGGCATTTTGGCTAGATGATCAAGTGAAATAATTTGCTGACCCTGCACTCAGCATGAGAAGCTCTGGTAGTGTAGTGGTTATGCATTGGACTGCTAACCACAGGGTCTGTATTGCAGGACCACCAGTCCCTCCACAGAAGGCAGACTGGGCTTTACACGATGACAGTCTTGGAACTCACAGAACGATCTCTTCCCTGTCCTAGAGAGTTAGTAGGAGTCACCATTGATTGCAAGGCAGTGAGCTGGGTTGTTTTTGTTTGTTTGTTTATTTTGCTCTTTTTGGAGGTGGGCGGGTAGGGCAGGCACACTCATGATATAATTTAGCATGTCCAACAACTTTTTCATTGTCACAACATAAATGGTCACAAGATGTAATACACAGGAATCAAAGTGTCTACATCTGTGGGAAGAGGCAGTGGAGAAGCTCAATATCAGCAACTAAAAGGAGGCTAGGGCTGATTCTGGAACAGTCATTTCTAAGTTCAAATTGAAATCAAAGAAAATTAAAACAAGTCTACCAGAGCAAAAATCTGACCTTGAGTATGTCCCACATATGCATGTGAAAATGTGGACATGGACTAAGAAACACTGAAGAAGGAAGACTGTCAGTCAGAACTGCTCAACAATCTGACAACTAACAACACGTTACTGAAAAGAGTTCGTTTAGTTGTTCAGTTCTGCTATAACAGAGGCCCCGCAAATGGATGGCATTAGCAAATTGACATTTATTCTTTCAGTTCAGAAGGGAAGACGTTCAAATTTAGAGAGCCAGCTCAGCAGAAGACTCTCTCTGTCCGCGCTGGAGAAGAATTGATGCCTTTGAATTATGACGCTGTCAAGGCATATTGAAAGTACCCTGAACTGCCAACGGACCAAACAGATCTGGAAGAAGAATAGCAAGAATATTTCCTTTGAAGCAGGATGGCAAGGTATCGCCTCGCTTCCTTTGACAAAATCATCAAGAGAGACAAGTTCCTGAAAAAGACCATCAGGGATGTAAATTGTCAGGTCTATGAAAAACAGGAAGACAGTCAACCAGGGGGATTAACACAGTAGCTGCAACAATGGGATCAAAGAAAACAACTTTGTGAATAGGCTGAAGAATGGGACATCATCATCTCAATATAAAATTTGTAAAGAACTACAAAAGGTCTGAAATTTTACCCATTTCAAGATAACGAATTAGACTGGGATAGTTTCTGAACGCATACATTTAATTGTGTATCATGTAGAGGACTTTTTCTGCCTGTTTTTCTCTGATCTTCCTACTACCTTTATATTGAATTCTCTTCAATCAATACTCATATTACATAGAATGGTGAATAAGATTTTAAGTATATTTCTCTTGTATGAAGCAAAAATAATTAGTAACAGGTTAAATACCAGTCGAGATTTAACAAACCCTTCTTGCACAATGGTTAAATGCTTACAGCTCCAAAGGAGAAGAATCTTGCCATTTGCTTCCATAATTATATTATTTTAGAGAACTCTGTGGGGGAGTTCCACTATGTTACATGTGATTTTTATGAGTTAAAATCTACTCAAAAGTAGCTAGCACCAACATAAATCATTGTTCGAGTTATGGATTGGTTTGTGCCTCCTTTCCTAAATATGTGTCAATGTGGCTATGGAATTTTCCTCAGTAGTTAGTATTCATGCAATTCTGTACTTTCATAGTTATGTAATGGTGCACTACAGTGCACTCTGATGTGACACTCCATTCAATCATGAGAGAATTGAGAGTAAGTGCAACACTATTAATCTTATCATACCAAACTCACTGCCATTGAGTCAGCGCTGACTTATAGCAATGCCCTGCGGGTGTCCTAGACTGGAACTGTTTACAGGAGTATACAGCTCACTCTTCTTCCCATTGTGCTGATGGTAATTTTGAACTGCCAATCCTGTGGATCGCAGCCCAACAAATAACTACACCACCACCAAGGAACGTAATGCTATCACAAATCTAATAATATTAATTTAAGAGGAGTTTCCCCTGGGTATGACCTAAAACACTTTTATCTTACAAGAGATCAAATAAAAGAAGCCAGCAGAGAGAGAAAGACCTATTACCATCAAGACATAGCACATCTTTTGGACCCAAGTCTGTACATTATGAGCCCTCTCAAATCAGGAGAGATTAAAGACAAGGACATTTCTCCAGAGCAGACCGAGGAAATCTGCTGAGCTGGCTCTCTAAATTTGAATGTCTTCACTTCTGAGCTGAAAGAATAAATGTCTATTTGCTAACGCCTTCCCTTTGTGGTGTTTCTGTTATAGCAGAACTGAACAACTAAAGTAACTCTTTCCGTTAGGATGCTGTTTGTTGTCAGGTTGGTGAGCAGTTCTGACTGACAGGGACCTTATGAACCACAGAATGAAGCAACGCCTAGTCCGGCGCCACCCTCACAAGTGTTCTCATTTGCGGGGAGCTTTGTTGCCACCACTCTGTCAATGCATCTTGTGGAGGGGCTCCCTTTTTGTCACTGTCCTCCACTTTATCAAGCATGAGAGCCTTCTGGGAGAGGTCTCTCCTGATAACATCCAAACTATGTGAGATGAAGCCTCGCCATCTGTATTTGGCTGCCTGGTCTTGAGAAACAAAACCAGTGACCATCATACATGCATCAAAGAACTTTATATCTAGAAGTAATCTTATATCAAGAAAGTGTCTCAGCTCAGTCCAACTTGAATCCAGAGTTCAGTGGTAGGCAGATCCCTCTTCACACTCTCATAACTCCAGGGCAATAACGCGGAAAGGTAACAAAGCTAGGATGCAAGTCAGTGAAAACATGGCAGGGTGACAGCAGATCTTAGGATCAGGTGGCCCATGTGGGTCACCCGTTAAAGCAGGCACGGAGCCCCACTAAGCAGGAAGGTGAAGGAGCAGCGAGAGGGGAGTTCCCAGTTTTTCTCTTATAAGAAGGCCACACCTCTCAGAAGGAATCATCAGACTGCGTCCTGGCTGAGAGGTTGGACTTCGTCCTGACACAAAGGCAAGTTGACAAAACATCCAATTTCCACAGATGACTCTTTGTCAATATGACACCTGTTCACAACTCTTTAAACATACATAATCTCCAGAGAAAATTTTTAAAAAATCATATTTGTGCTTAATAGTATACAACTAAAATACATACATCTGGAAAATCCACAAATCCCATTTAAATCTTATATTCTTTATGTGAACAAAATAAAAATATTCCATGCCTAAAAATTGCAGCCTTCTGAACATATACAACTAATCTTAAAATCCTTTCCACATCTTCCCCTACTAGTGAAAGTTTGTAAACTAAATATTTCATGCATTTATCTTTCACTTACCCACTTCCACCTCCACCTCCATTTTGGGTTTCTAATTTCAAGACTGACCATTTCTATCAATTCAGTGCTCTGAGGAGAAAAGCATATTCTTTTCTATTCATTACATTCGGAACCTTGTGTGTGCATCCATAAGTAAAGTCAAATGTAGATGAGGTCATTCATCAAGTAGCAAGCAACATACACCAGCTCACAGAGTCAAATATCTTCTTCCTCATCTGGTTGGGTTCTGGTCCACTCAGACTTAGCCAGTGCAAGCAGTCAATGAATGCCACAACAAGCCGGAAAGTTCCCTGTATGAGTCCACCACTTCAGAATACTGTCCCTTCATATCTCCCCACCCCCCACCCCAACCCTCTCTGGCTAAGTCATGCCATCAGCTCAGCTTCCGTGCCACTCTTTAAACTTCAGACCAGCCATCCCATTTTCATCTCTCGTCTGGTCCGTGTGAACCAATCCAAGGATGTCAGTGGCCCGATGCTACCTTTCTCTCCATTACTGGGTTTGCGCTACTTCTTCTCACCAAGTGAATTCAGGTGATCACCTAGTGAGTGTTTCAGTCTGCCCACTGACTCTCTTTAATCTTCAAGCCCAGAGGGGAGAGCTATCTCATAGGATGGATCTTCCCAGCCTCGGTTCATAAACAGGAAAACCTCTTACTCAAGATATATAAAGCAAAAGCCAGTTATTGTTTTTCTTAACTCTCCCAACAGTTCTAGTTGCATGTCTTTTCTACTGAAAATATCCTGACACTCAAGGGTGGGGTTTACCTTTTCTCAGGCTTCTACTTTGGCTTTAACAAAAAGCCATTTCCTCCAACTAACTTATAATGTCCCTTTTACAGGATCCAATTGAAAAAGGATAAAAGGGCACAGGCTTAAAAGTTCTCTCTAAAAATTATTTATAATATTTATTTATATCACATTATTTCAATAACTGTAAAAAGGAGAAATAAATATTATAATCAAACGTTTCTTATATAGACTACTCAAGTCATATGCAATATGGCCTTAGGCTGCTGGCAGGAATGAACCAGGGTCTGGACTCCTATGAGCCATTTTCACTAAATAGCATAAGTTTTGCTTCACAAAAGTCCAAAAGGTGCTTTACTTCCCTGAACTTCAACTTGGCATTCATTGCATTCCTTGACTCCACTTAAGGTAGGAATAAACAAAGCCAGAATCTAAGACTCAACATTTCACTTCCCATGATCTTTGCAGAAACCAACTTAGTAAAATACATAGCTGATCTCCTCTGCCTCTACAAAGGAGAAGGAAGCTCCAACAAAGTCCATTATGCAGAGGTCAGACAAGGCTCCAATCCTATTATCGTATGATTGTGTTCTGATTTTGTAATATCTTCAGATTTGAGGAAAGCTAGATGAAGATCATAATTTTATAGTTTTAAAACCTGTTCTGACCCCCAAATCCTACTACTGGTGAAGTGATTCAGACTCATGGGACCTTTTACAGGTTTCTGAGAAGATGGGAGAAGATAATGTCATCTTTCTTCCTTAGAGCAGTTGTGGAATTGAATTGCCAACTTTAACAGTCTAATGTGTGAAAATATCAACAAGTTGAAATTTTAAGGTTATTGATAAATTAATTAATCATCTATACAGACAGATTATGGAACATTAATCTGGAGAAAGCTAGTTAGAGTTCTCAACGTCAATGTTTATAGTCAGAAGTACCTCATTATTTCATTCAGATGCTTTATGTTTATCAATTTCTTGTTTCCCCAACAGGGAGCTTTTGAAATATTCTCTTCTACAAGGCATTCTATATGTTAAGAATTAAAAAAAAATCAGAGTGGCTTGTATTTAGAACCATTAATATTATATTAGCAACTATTATCAGTAAAATATTTCATGCTTCACGATTTCATGCCTCATTGCTTTACAGTTTAAAGGCAAATTTTTAAAGTTTTATAAACACTGAATATATAAATGTTCAAATCTCTGCTACTCAAAGCATGAACTAGTATATTGTGACTCCATTAAACTGTGAAATATAACTTAAAGTGCAAATATCCCTTGCAATATCACAGGTGATACATTATAAGCCAGCACTTTTGGCTCAAATCACTGGAGATTCAGTACTATTAATGCCACAGGACGTTCCAGATGAAGAATTTCCCACATATATATGATGATTGATAGCCATAAATTCGTCCAAAGCCCAGGGAAAAGCTGAGTGATGTCCAACAGTTGGCAACTATGCAGATCAATCAAAGTAATACCTCATTGCTACAGAGACAATGACAGAACTTGATGTTGAATTTGACAGGTTCACTGACATTAGCTCTAATAAGACCACATTTCAGTGTAGTCACATTAAGCTCCAAACAGAGCCGCTCCCTGCTCATAGTCCTTGAGGAGAAAAATTATTCATGTTATCAGATGCTACACAGACAAGCAATGAGTGGTTGCAGTTTAAATGTGATAAAGTAGACATGCTTTATTCCCACACAATTTTCTATTACTTGCATTTGTTGAAAACATTCCACTATTGCAAACAACTGAAAACAAAGCTCACAGTATTTTCCTTTAGCAGGATGGGTTCTGTGAACAGAATAAGACATACAAAGTCTCCTGTTGACAAATGTCCAAGTAATGGACAAATCATGCTTAGTCTTTATGAGGAATGCATATTTGACCTCACTTTGAAACTATTGAACCAATCCCCATTTGTAACAAATCCATTGTCATGATCACCTTCATTTACCACACAGTCAGCCTTAAATTACAAAACTTGTTTTGAGCTTTTTCTTGCACTATAACCCTGAAACCAAATCTGTGACTCTTGAGTTGATTCTGGCCCATAAGTCCTCTACAGAGCAGCACAGAATTGCTCATTAGGGTTTCCCAGGCTGCACATTTCATGGAAGTAGATTGCCAAGTCCTTCTCTCCTATACCAGCTGGGGGGATTGAACTACTAGTCGATGCATTTGTAGCCAGATGACTTACCACTGCACAACTGGAGCTTTGTATTTTGCACTAAAGTTAGGCTAAGTAAAAACCATATGCAGTAGTTCCAAGTTACCTGCAAATTCAATGTAAAGCCGTACGTAGAAACCAATTTTACATGTGGTTTTTGGAATCAGGAAACTTGGGGAAATGTGTAAATTCCGGCCTTATCTCTTAATGTGGCTCTTTAGAACCCACAATCTCCCTGGGGAAATAAGATACATACAATTAAACATAAAATCTAATATAAGTTACATACACAAATAAGTTATGTGGACAGAAAAAAGCTAGGAATTTTGGAAAGCAAATATTACAGGCAAACTTTATAAGAAAGCTTGACTTTGAGTTCAGTGTTAATTGATGATATTATTATAAATAGGATAATAAACTGTTGATTTCAAGCAATGGGGTAGAGGTAGGGAATTTCATAATGTGAGATAATTTCTCAAACTCGAAAAACTCAGTTAAGCTTGTGCATACCAAGAGGCACTTCCATTTAAAGGAGCTTTCTATAACTTAGAGAGTTATAAATCACAAAATTAGAGAGAAACAGAAATTGGTAAAAAAGATGATAAAATGGTCAAAAGATTCAAAACAGTTGACTCCTGCCCCCAAAAGTAAGTTATATTTTAGAATCTATGAATGTTCTTAAACTGTACCTATTGCCATTGAGTCAAGCTTAACTCAAATCAAGCCTATATCAGGTTTCCCAGTTTGTAATTCTTCATGGGAGCAGATAGCTTCAACTTTCTCTCATAGAACAGCTGCTGAATTTGAGACATTGGCCTATGGTTTGCCACCCAATGCTTCTGGGGCAACAAATGAAAACTCATACTCAAAAATTGACTCATACTTATTCTAACAGACAGAGTAAAACTACTTGGGTTTCTGAGGCTGTAAATCATTATGGGAGCAAACGCCTCTTCTTTCCACCTTGGAGTGCATAATGGATTTGAACCACTGACACTGGAATGAGGAGTCCACTATATTATAAAACCAAGTAATATGACATAATATGAAAACATAAATTTTAGGGATGATGATAATTGATCTCACTATGAGATCAATTCTGAGATTGAGAATAAAATCTAAAAATGATGTATAAAACATTAATAATGAAGTTCATCATTAGAAAGTTACTTTACCAATCTGTCTCTGGATAATTTTGAAGGCACAGACTAATACATTAACAGTAAACGTAAATAAGAAGTATCACATAAACAAATTTTAAGAGGATATAGTATGATGATTTATTATTGTAATGAATTGTTCATAAAAGAACAAGTCAACCATTCATCATTTCATATGAGCAATGACCAATGGTGCTGAACTAGTTCAAACTGTATTGAATGAATTAGCCAAAAATAGGGCTCCTGGAATTGACAGAATACCTTTTGAAATATTTCAAGAAGCTGAAGAACAACTAAAAGATCTCACTATATGTCAGGAATTTCAGAAGGCAGCTACTTGGCCAAATGAATGGAAGAGACCAATATTGTGCTCCAGAAATTAATGGAATATCCACTGAAAATTTTCAAAAAGATGAGGAAGCACTGGAAGCACTTATTCAACTATTCCAGGAAATTTGGAAGAGAGTTTCTTGGTGAGATGAATGACAGAGATTCATATTTGTACCCATTCAAAAGAAAGATGACCCAAAATAATGCTAAAACATTAGAACAATGTCATTAATCTCACAGGAAAGTAAAACTTTCCTGAAGATCGTTGAACAGTAGTTGAAGCAGTGCATAATTGATAGAAAGCTATGAGGATGTTCAGGCAATATTCAGGTAAGGATGTGAAATAAGGGCTATCACTGCTGATGTCCGATGGATATTAGCTGAAAGCATAGAATACCAGAGAGACATTTACTTGTGTTTTCTTGACTATACTAAGGTATTCGATGATGTGGATCATAACAAATTGAGGATAACCTTGAGAAAAATGGGCATTCCAAAACATTTCATTGTGTCCAGTTGGAATTGTACATGGATTGTGTTAGTCTGGGTAAACTAGAGAAACAAATCCAGGGATACTCACATGTCTGTAAGAGAGAACTTTATATCAAAGAGTAATTGCATATTGAGAAAACATCCCAGCCTTGTCCAGATCAAGTCCATAAGTCTGATATTAGCCTATATATCCAATACCAATCTATCAATTCCTCTTCAGACTCACACAACACATGCAATGGCAGCAAATGCAGGAAGATCGCAGGCCAGTGGGTCAAAAGTCTTATGGATCCAGTGGTGGCGGGCACATTTCAGCACCGGCGTGGGTCTCCACATGGCTTCTCCAGATCTAGGGCTCTGACTCCAATAGCATAGCTCCATTTGGCTTAACACCAGGAATGTCTCACAAAGAGAGTTTATATGTGGCCTCCAGTGAAGTATGTATCTCTGTTGCGCTTCCAAATGGGGTCATCAAACTGTGACCTGATTGACAGAATAGACTCCACCCCTTCATTCTTAATAGTCTTAAATTGACACCAGATTATTTAACTACCAAAATCTACCCCTTTTCAACTGGACACTTTCACACAACTCTTTAGCCATATATAATTTTCAAACAAACAATAATAAAATCATATCTGTACCTAGCAGGATGAAACTAAAATTCACACAATGAAAATGTACCATCCTCATTTAAACATAAAATTCTATAAGTGAAAAACACAACAATATTCTGTGAGGCTTGGGCTGGGCAGTGCTTAGCTCTGTTGTGCATTTGGTTTGTGAAAGTCGTTCACTTAAGGTATTTTTGTTAGAGCATCATTAGGTATTTAAGTTAGAATTTGGTGGCATCGTTCTGTTATAGGATCACTTGTGAATGGAGACAGGATTGGGTAAGAGGAGATGTGGGTGCTGTGCCAACAAATGCATAAAACGTGCAGGGGAATCTGGAATTGTGCAATGGGTAGACATGAAAGGAGTTTACTTTTCATTATTTTATTGTGGTTTGGGTGAAAGTTTACAGAGAAAATTAGTTCCTGTTGCAACAACTACACATATTTGTTTGTGACATTAATTCTAATTTCCTGAGTATAACTGCACTCTTTTCACTTCTCCTTTGTGTCTCTCTTTTCCATGTGACCTTTCCTTCTCTGACCTGCTTTTTAAGCTCTGGCCTTTTGGTTGAGATATCTGATGAATTCATTCCTCATTAGTGGCGTTTGTTTACTTTATAGGCCTGTCAATAAAGCTGAAAGTTCATCACACAGGGTGTTTCAGTTCCAGTTTTGAAGAATATCTAAGAATATATAATAATTTTAGTCTCAAATATTCAACTATTCTCAATCAGACCAGTAGGTCTACCCTTTTTAATGCCTTTATTTTTTTCTCCCTTTTCTTTTTTAAACAAACCTATTAATATCTTTCTATTGTGGTCCTACTTACAGTTGTTGGTAGTGGTAGTCAAGAACCATCTAGTTCTAGTTTCAGTGAGGACTATTGTTCAGCTTGTCCATTAGTCCTTTGGGCTAATTGCTTCATTAAATCTTTGATTTTCTTCACTCTTCTTTGAGAAGATCTTAAGGCTCTAGTTTCTATTCACAAACCTAATATATAGAACATTCTCTGTGTGCACTATGATATGACAATTGATCTAGCTGTCCCCAAAGACTGATTTAAAACTTATATAGAGGTTAGAGTCCACATACCAAAGGGAAATACACAAGTTAAGGGACAATGCAGCAGAAACAGTAAAGATGGTGAAAGGCTTCAACTACAGGCTATCAGTGACCTCGAAAACACCCAAGCAGAATTCAGCAAATGTGAAAGACAATCAAACAAGATAATTTAAAAAGCTGAATAAAACCTGAGAACAAGGAGCAATGCTAGGAAGAGAAACAATATTCGTATAACGTATAATTTGGATTTCAGAGCAAGAAATCAAACAGCCAAGTTGGTGAGGGGTTCCTGCAAGAAACGCCCCCCTTATAATTAAGGAGGATCTGACAATCATCCACAAAGCAGAGAGGACACCAACCAGATGAAATCCCAAGAAGAGCACACTGAGGCATATACTCATCAAATTATCCAACTTTGAGGAAAGAAGAAAAGCATTTAGAGAAAAATAAGGCAGTTACCTATAAGGGTACCCAGATAAAAATATGCTCAGACTTATCAGAAGAAAGAATGAAGAAGAGGAGAGAATGGAGGAGTATCTTCAGAGAGTTAAAGGAGAATAACTGAAACGCAAAAATCCCCTCTCCTGACAAAGTTTCTACCAAAATAGAAGGTGACTAACTATCTATATATTCTTGCTTGTTTGTTTGGTGTTTATCTATACAACATAGGCAGAATAGGAGGTTTTATGGAGACAGCTACTGATCTGATGCTTCCTGGAAAAGTGGGGGGCAGAAGAGATACAGGGAGGTCAGCAAGGGGACAATAATGATAGGTGTAGGGAACAGTAAGCATTCTAAAATTGATGGTGTGTTAGTTACATAATCTGTTGTCAATTTGATAGGATTATGAGTGAAGAGGTGAAGTCTGGCTTGTCAATCAAGATATAACCAATGAGGTCTCTGTGTTGGCATGGCTTTCTATTGAGAATTCTGGGAACTCCTATATCTTCCTCCTTGGAGATGGGAGACACTTCTCTCTCTCTGCTTACTACCCGAGAGCTGCTTTGCTGACAAGATAAATGGTGCTACACCCTGGGAGCTGGAGAAGTCACATGGACATACCCTGATGCAACCAGACCGCTGGAGCTGCTGAAGCCACATAGAGATGCCTGCCAGCACTGAGAGGCTTACAACACCAATGGATCCATAAGACTTGCAACCCACTGGCCTGTGATCCTACTGAATTTGGCATCATTGCATGTATTTTGTAAATTGGAAGAGGACTTTACATATTGATATCACACATTTGGGCTAATATTGGACTTAGGGACTTGATCTAGACTGGGCTGGAATGTTTTCTCAGCATTCAATTGCTCTTGTACATAAATTGATTTCTTATATATATGAGTGTCTATGAATTTGTTTCTCTAGTCTACCCTGATTAACACAGATGGGAGGTGGGTGTAGCTTCTCTGATTCTGTTTGATCAATTGAATTGTATCTGAGAGGATTTACTGAAGGGTGAATGATGGTTAAACATAATAGTGGGGTAGGAGGAAAGAAAAAAGAAAAGATTAAAGAAAAAAATATATATATACAAATATATAAATACATATGTATTTGTTCACACATGTATACATATGCAAATGCAACAAAAAAGCAGATGGACTTTGGTACTCTACTTAAATCTTACCTCAGTACAAGAACAGATTTTATTATACTCACCTTACTGACCCAATCACTAAAGACAAAATGGGTGCATAAAATGGGTGGTGAAGAAAGCTGATGGTGCCTGGCTATTAAAAGGTATAGGATCTGGGTTCTGAAAAGTTTATAGTTAAATAAGCTGCCATCTAGCAGGAAATGAACAAAGCCCACATGAAAGAAGCATACCGCCTTGTGTAATCATGAAGTGTTGATGTGAAGAAATATCAGAAGTTCAAAAACAAGCAACCAAATTTATGTGAAGGGCATGGATATAATGGAGAACCAAAACTCACCTGTGAGTTAATTGGACAGTCCCTCTAAAAAGGCCATACAAAAGGGATGATAAATCCAGGGTGTGGTGTGGCACTGATGAATCACTATTCTATAGTTCTATAATATTTCCTACTCTTACTATTATAACTTTAATTTGTTTTACCTAATTAAGCATGCTATATTTTCACATGTTCATCTGTATATTTAAGATCACTTGATATATGAAATTCAAGATAGATAACCCTTCAGAGACAGTAACAGGAGTAATGGTTCCTGTGTTAGTCTGGGTAGACTAGAGAAGAAAATCCATAGATAGTCATATGTGAAAAAGAAGGAGTTTTATATACAAAAGCAGGTGAATATTGAGCAAACATCCTAGCCCAGTCTATATCAAGTCCATAAGTCTGATATTAGCCCATATGTCTGATACCAATCTATAAAGTTCTCAGACTCACAAAACATATACAATGACACTGAATGCAAGAAGATCACAGGCCAGTGGGTTTGAAGTCTTGTGGATCCTATGATTTTGTAAGCATCTCAGCACTAGCAGGGGTCTCAATGTGGTTTCTCCAGCTCCAGAGATCTGGTTCCATAAGCCTCTTTCCATGTGTCTTCTCCACAAGGATGTCTAGCAGGGAGTGACCATGTGTCCTGCCTCCAGCGAGTTATTTATCTCCTTAGCATCTTCAAATGCAGTTATCAAGTTACTACCTGATTGATAGGCTAGATTCCACCCCTTCTCTCTGAATGCTCAAATTGATAGCAGATTATGTAACTACCACAGTTCCATGCGGTTATACAAAGAGAGATGAGAGGGAAGAAGGCATTGATGAATGTATAACCCCACTCAATGGCATCGAACTACAGAATTGTATGTGAGTGGATAGATAGGATTGTGTACGATATGGCAACAACAATAAAAAAACCCCAAAACTATTATAGAATAAAAAAGAATAAGAGTTCCTAGGGTATATTGTGGTTGAGGGAGGGGACAATGGGGAGTTGATATCAAGGAATTCAAGAAGGAAATTGATCTGAAACTGATGGTGGTAGCAATTGAACAATACTGCTTGATATGACTGAACGGTGGAATGTTGTACTATCTGGAAGAATTCCCAGTAAAATGTTAAAAACCAAAAGACTAGCATATCACCTTGAAAAAAATTAAAATAAAATATTAAACGTCTTGTGATATTAGCAAAATATTTAATATTAATGAACAAAGTAAATGAACAAGATAACTGAAATGATTTTATTTTAAAAATTTAATCCAGCAATTTTAGTTACCAGTGACAAAATTATATTATAGATATGAATTCTATTCTGTATCTGAGTCAACTATTTTTGACATTAAAATGACTTGATAATCTGCTTTCATCAATTCAAAAGCCCTTTTACCAAATAATAAAATATTTTATTTCATTGATTATTTTCTAAAATGCAATGGATTTTAAAACATTCCTTTTTCTTATGAACCAAATATATATTTTCTCTTTATCATATATGTGTTATTAGAAGTATTACTTAAATGCATTATTTTATGTCATTTTCCTTATATGTCTCTATTCCATATAATGTTGTATTTTATGTATGTTGCCTTCATTGTTTCACGTAAACTTAAAGATGCTTACCATAACTTGTATGTCAGTTTGTTATACTGTGATGACATTTCTTGCTTTGATGCTGGAAACTATGCTATGCTGGTTAATTGAAAAAACAGAAAGAAAAGCAAGTCATACATGGTAATCAGGTTTCAGTGATGTTCCCAAATTTTAGCCTCTGAAAATATTGTTGAAATCAGGTAGATCTTGACTGAGAATACCAAAAAGATATGTACTTGAGTTTTATTGCCTATACAAAGGTATTCAATTTTGTGGATAATAATAAATTATGGATAACATTAAAAAGAATGAGAATTCCAGAAGAGTTAATTGTGCTCATACAGTACTGGTATATAGAACAAAGGGCAGTCTTTAAACAGAAAAAGGAGACATTGCATGATTTAAAACAAGGAAAGGTTTGATTAAGAGCTGTGTCTTTTCACTATACTGATTCAATCGGTATGTTGAGCAGATAATCAAGAATATGGAACATATGTAAAATGAAGCATCAAGATTGGAGAAAGGTTCATTAACACCTTAAATATGTAGAGGACACAAGTTTATTTGCTGAAGTCCAAGAAAATTGAAGACTTACTGACAAAGAGCAAAGATTAGATGTTAGAAAAAATTACTATCACAGCAAAGAAAACAAAAATTCTCACAAAAGAAAATAAAAATTGACCAATAAATAGCAACATGATAAATGGAGAAAAAAAATGAGTTTTCCAGTGTATCATTCTACTTGGAACCACGATCATTGTAAGTAATCACAAGATCCACTGCTCTGTGAGAGATAACAGGACTTTCTAATCCTGCAAAGTTACAGTCTTGGAAAAACACAGGGACAGTTCTACCCTGTTCTATAGGGTTGTATGAGATGGCATGGACTCAATAGCAGTGAGTTTTTTTTAATTTTTTTTTTTTAATCAATTTATTGGGGCTCATACAATTCGTCACAATACATAGATCAATTGTGTAAGGCACATCTATACATTTGTTGCCCTCATCATTCCCAAAATTTTCTTGCCTCTTGGGTTCCCGGAATCCGCTCATTTTCCTTTTTTTTTTAAATTTCCCCCCCCTCCCCTTCCCTTTCCCCCATGCACCCTTAATAATTTATAAATTATTATTGTATCTTATATTACACTGTCCGGCGCCTCCCTTCACCCACCCCGCTGCTGCCCGTCCCCCAGAGAGGAGGCCATATGTGGCTCCCTGTGATCCATTCCCCCTTACTACCTCCCCTTTCCCTCCTGATATCGCCCCCTTCACCCCCGGTCCTGAGAGTTTCTTCCGTCCTACATTCCCTGCGCTTCCAATTCCCCTCTGTACCGCTATGCATCATCTGGTCTAACCAGGTCTGCAAGGCGAAACTGGGGTCCTGCTAGTTGGGGGGAGGAAGCGTTTAAGAACTAGAGGAAGATTGTGAGCTTCATTGTTGCTATACTGTACCCTAAGTGACTCATCTCCCCACTACCCCTCTGCAAGGTATGTCCAGTTGTCTGGAGATGGACATTGGGTCTCCATCGCGCACCACCCTCATTGACAAGGATATGACTTTTCTCCCTGCCTTTGGTGTTTAAAGGCTGGTCCCTTTGGCCCTTCATGATCACACATGTTGGTGTGCTGCTTCCATGTGGGCTTTGTTGCTTCTGGGCTAGATGGCCGCTTGTTTACTTTCGAGCCTTTAAGTCCCCAGACGCTGATGGTGCCCGGCTATCGAGTTTTTTTTAATTTTTGAAAGTCAGAAAATGTTTATGTCAGGGCTGCATACTTTCACCATACTTGGTCAATTTGTGTTGTGAGCAAATGTTCCAAAATCTTGGACTATGTGAAGAAAAATAGGGCATCAGGATTGGAGAAAGAGTTATTAACAGCCCATTATATGTTTGGGTAAATGGAGGGACTGAGAAAGAGAGTTGAGCCTTCAATTAGATGGATTGACACACTGGCTGCAACAATGAGATCAAGCAGGTTTGAGGATGGCACAGGACCAGATGCAGAGGGTCGCTATGGCTTGGACCAACATGATGGCACCTAACAGCAATGACAAAAACATTATATGAAGGTGACACCTTGCTTGATAAAAGTGAAGAAGACTTGAACATGCTGATGAATATAAAGGACTGTAACCTTCAACATGGATTTTAACTCAAAGTAAAGAAAGCCAAACTCCTCACAATTGGACTGATAGATGACATAATGATAAATGGATAGAAGACTGAAGTTGCCAAATATTTCATTTTGCGTTGACTCAAAATAAATCCTTATGGAACCAGCAGTCAAGAAATTACATGACATATTTGACTGGGCAAATCTGTTGTAGAAGATTTTTTAGAGTTGAAGAGCTTGGATGTCAATTTAAGGATTAATGTGCACTTGCCTCGAGGAACAGTATGTTCAATCACCTAATACACAAAAGAAAGTTGGAAAATGAATAAAGGACACCAGAGAATTGATGCATTTGAATTATGGGATTGTTGAAGGATATTAAAATGTAACAGACAAATCTATCAATCAGGTCACAGACTGATGGTGCCTTCTTGTGTTTGTGAGACCTTCTCATAAGGAGGGCTCTGAGAACCTCCTCTTCTCTTTCTGAATTAACCTTCCTGCTGACCAATCAGAGCCCTGTGATGTTTCCACTGTGATTGGATCCTCATGACTTAGCACTGACCAGCTTGTGATCTTCTTGCATTCTGTATCATTGTGTGTTGCTGCGTGACTCTGAAGAGGATAACTTTATGCAAAGAATGAGTATAACTTTCATACACTCCTGTATTGCTCATGTGAGTCATCATCTTTTCCTTCAAACCATACATTAATTGTTTTGACTTGTCACAAATATAGGTAGAAATTCAAGAGTTATATATTATTTTAAAACTCACATTTATTTATTTATTTATTTTAAACTCACATTTATTTTAAGAAATTCAAATTTATCTTCCCTAGACATAAACTGCAGAGGTAACCTTTCTTTCCCTCTTAGTACTCTATGGACTATGTGTTACTTTCTTTTCCTCAACCAAGGCTTTTAATTTTTCCTTTTCAAGTAACACCTTTTTACTATTAACTTAATTGACATTGACTGATTTAATGTCCTATCTCTTAAATGCCCGATCCTATAAAACTTTCTTTGAAAGGCTTACTTCAATAAAACTGTACCCATATTTAATAAATTCTACTACTGATAATAAAAATCCAAAGGCTATTGTCCAGCCATCAGGCAAGAAGTAAACAATGGTCTTGAGTATTAATTCGAAGTGGTCCTTCTTTGCTCTATTGCCAGGACAGTGTAGAGTAAATTAGTGTGCTTTTAGTTTAAATAAAAACCAGAAAAACATACTTGCTAATGTTTAATTAATCATTCAGCTATTCAAGGGAGGAATTTTCTTTTGCCTGTAGATTTAGGAGGTTTACTGCTAGACGTGACTTTCCAGAGGATATATTTGCTGACTGATCAGTGGCTGTCAATAGATGTTAGCATGGGAAAGGACAAAAAAGGAATACACAGAGGAGATAATAAGTGTAGTTGTCAAAACATCTGTCCTATATGAAGAAACGTCAATGAGGAAAGTGTTTCAGCCCTCTTAATGCATACCACAACCTAATTATATTCCTGCATAATTTGGGGGAGGAAATTATGCAGATCAGACATTGAGTGATTCAAATAGCTCAGGAAACCGAGTGCAATGCATTTATATAATCAGATGAAAACATGCCTTCCCAATATTTTTATTCAAGAATTATGTCACATGTGCTAGTAGTAAAATACTCTGCAAATAATAGTAGCCCAGAGGCATTTTGTAATAGCAACAGCAGTAACAACATTAAAATCTCTCAAATTTTGATTTTCTGAGCATTGCTTCCAAGTTTGCCTGCCTTTCTGCTCTCAGTTCTTCTGGTTATGTATTTAATCTGTCAATATGTAATAAATATTTCAAAAGAAAACTCTCCTAACACTCTATAGTGAGTAGCTACATTGACTAGCATTCTCAATATCTTTCTTTTTATATTTTTTCATACTCTGATATGCTTGCTTTTGTTATTGCCTCTGCTTCCCCTGCCTACTATAACACATAGATGTTTATTGATATCCTTAGGAGCCCTTATAGCATAGTGGTCACTCATTGGGCTGGTAACCACAGGGTCGGTAATTCAGACCACTAACTTCTCTGTCAGAGAGAGTCAGGGCTTCTACTCTTGTAAAGCATTATAGGCTCCAAAACTCACAGGGTCTCTATGAGTAGGAATAGACTTGATCTAGGTGAGTTTGTGTTTTTGGTTTTATAGCTAATATTAGGAATCAGGTTGGATCAATGGGGTAAGCTCTGGGATAACTAAAAGGCTGGTAATTCTAACCACCAGTCACCCTTCCTGAGAAAGACAGATAACCTGTTCCTGTAGAGTAATTCCAGCTTATCTTATAGGGTCACTATGAGTTGGAATTAATTGACGGAAGGGGGCATAATTATCATTTAATGTCAGGTTGTTGGTTTTGTTTTTTTTTTTTGTAGTAAACCAGATTATGCTGCAGTGATAAACCTAAAATCCAAGTAGTTTAAACAGTTGTTGTTTCTGCTGCCTCTGCTGAAAATTTTTTGTGACTAATCATGTCTTGCTCAGATATTTGAATTTCTATTTTAAATAATTTAATATATTTTATGACAATTTTATGATAAATATTGTCTTGTTCTCATTAAAAATATGTTTGTAATCAGAAATAGGCATAGTTTTATGTTTTCCAAGAAAATCATGTTGAAATTTTTTTTTTTTTTTT
>NW_022111372.1:11905637-11932784 GCF_000313985.2 Echinops telfairi | reverse complement strand
TGAGGAATGAGTGCGGCTCTGAGCTGCTAGGTTTGTGGTTATCTGTTAAGCAGCAACCAAGCATCACTCGTATCCAAGACTCAGAGCAAGCGTACACACAGCAAGCAAGGGAGGGAGCTCCGTTTCCTTTATGTACACTTGTGTCAAAAAGGACAACAGAAAGAGGATGAGGTTTCAATATTTTATTCAAGTTTCATTTTAAGTGATGTTAATTACAGCATTTGATGGGGGAGGATCTAATTCCACACAAAACGGAAGACTCTAAAATGTACCCATGAAACGGCTAAAAAATAAACTGAGTGGAGAAGACACCACAGCCCAATTGAGGTTCTGGGTGCGGTCGCCGTGTGGTTCCTGTGACCGAGACCTTGCCAGCTCGCGGCCAGCCGGGGTGTTGTTGGTGTTGGGAGCTAGTCCACACTCTGGTGCAAGGACACTAAACCACAACTTGAGAGGGGGTAAGTCCTGGATTATTGGCTTCATCACACCTACCTTCTTCACCCCAAAATGGCACACACACACACACACACACACACACACACACAAATCAGCTACCACACCCAGCAGAGTACTTTTGGTGTAAAGAGGTGATGGCCTTTGGGGGGAAACAGGTCATGAGGATGGGTCTTCAAAAGCCCCTGTCGGCTGGGTGTGCCCACACCATCAAGCAACGAGCGCTCGGGTTAGCAAAGCAAGGTTGGACTCTCAGGAAGTGGTGGTTTCACTCATGACTCACTGTGAATTGACAACGTGCCTACACACGATCAGCTTCCCTCGCAGCCATTTCTAGATCAAGAAGAAACCTGACATCTCTAGAAGGGAGTCACCCAGTCCACCGCCCCCCAAAGGCTACAGCTGAAAGACCTTTTTTTGGAGCCGGGTCTCTTCTGTACCTCAGAGAGGGGAACACGTTAAAGCTGAATCCGCTGTCACCTGGAGGTCTAACATGATATTGAGCGATGCTTGCATCCCAGACATACAACATTAACAGGTACACTAGAATTCTGAAGGTAGCTATGCTGCAAAATAGTTTAAAATTAGATGATTGTACAGTATTCGTTTATGCTTGGAATTCCAGTCCTAGACCAAGCTTGTGGCCACCGGCGTTGACATTCTTGCCGTCCAACAGAGCAGACAGTGTCAGCTTGATGCCTGGCTTTAGGGTCTGAGTGTAGCCTAAACCGATCAGGCTGGAGTTGTTCACCTTTGCCGAGAAGCAGGCGTCAGGGTCGATCTGATACTTGGCTGCTATTCCGAAGCGGGTGTTGCTATTGCCGGCTGTCCAGGCGAGATTGACAGCAGTCTCCAACTTCTTGTTCACCTTCTGGTAAATGGAGCCGCCAAACTCTGTCCCATCATTCACATTGGTGTGAAGCTGGAATTCGTCCGTCTTGTAGCCAACCGCAAAGTTGCTCTGGGTGACCCGGGACTTGGCGGTCTCGAAGTTCATCTGGTAGCCAGCCAGCCAGCCCTCGTAGCCCAGCACCAGAGCCCCGCGGATGGCAGGCCCGGCGATGTCGAAATCCACGTCGCAGCCCAGGTTGACGTGCTCCCGCTTGTACCCCGTCTTGATTTTGGCGTTCTTTTTCCCAGTGTTTGGGGAGAAGGACGAGTCAAAGGTCAGCTTCAGTCCGTGGGTCAGCTGGTCTTCCACAGTGATCTCGGTGCCCAGAGTGTTGTCTGTGTTCCACTTCTCGGTGAACGTCAGCCCGTACTCGGTCCACCGGTACTTGGTTTCCAGACTGCCCGTGACTTTGTTGGTCTCGGTGTTGGCTGAGCCGGAGCTGGTAAATTCCAGTCCATTCTCGGATTTTGTCTTCAAATCCAGTTTTATGAGGCCAAACCCATAGCCCTTGGTGAAGACATCCCGAGCAGGTTTGCCAAGGTCAATGTACGTGGGAGGGACAGCCATCCTCTGCTCGGAGCCGGTAGCAGCGGGCTCGGTGGTGGCGACGGCGTGGGCTGCGGCGCAGAGGAACCCCCATGTTGAAATTTTATCTCTCAACTAATCAAAGAATGTCAACAAATGTGTGAGAAAGAGTCGTGTGAGTTGCTCAGGCTTCACCACTAAATTTCATTCTTGTTTGTTATATAAAATTCTACAAAGCCTCCTGAAAATTGAAGTTCATGAAAGTGTATTTGTCTTTCAGATTATCGAATATATGGGTAAGCTCTAATAAAGCTACTCTCACGATTTGACCCTTAGGCTGGATTTAAAAATGTAAACTATGTTAATTTTTAATCACCAACTTAGATATATTTTTGAACAGGTTATTTAACATTCCAAGTCCCATGTGTCATCTACAGAAGGGGTGATAAAGAAACATTTTCTCTGCGAGTTGGCTTCAAGTTGTTTGTGATAAATGACATAAGAAAATACAAGCCGTGTTTGGAGTATAGTAAACACTAAATATACACTAGCTATAATGCTGAGTCCAGAGCCCTTGTGGCCTAGTGAACAATGCATTGTTCTGCTAACTGCACAGTTCACAGTTCAAATACACCAGCTGCTCTATTGGAAAAGGTGCTGCTTTCTACGCCTGTAAAGACTTACAGTCTTTGAAACACCCAAGAACACTCCTTCCCAGTCCTATTAGAAGGGACTCATTGGCAGTGAGACTTTTAAATATATATATATTACTATTATTATTATTTATTATTTTAGGGAGTATCCATGGTGTGGTGGTGGTTACGTATTGGGTGGCTAACTACAAGGTCAGCAGTTTAAAACCTGCTAGATCAAGGTGAGGCTAGATCAAGATGGAATTGTGAAAACAGATCAAGGGAAAGCTGCAGCTTTAAAATCAAGAAAGGTGTGTGTCAGGATTGCATCCTCTCACAATGCTTATTCAATCTGTATTCTGAGTAAATAATTAAAGAAGCTGTATTATATGAAAATGTAGCATCAGGTTTGGAGGAAGTCATATTGACAACCTGCAATATGCACATGAGACAAACTTGCTTGCTGACAGTGAGTCAGACTTGACGCACTTACTGAAGAAGACTAAGGAATTCAGCCTTCAGTATGGATTACAACTCAATGTAAAGAAGACCAAACCCCTCACAACTACACCAGTAGGTAACCTCAAGATAAATGGGAAAAGATTGAAGTTGTCAAGGATTTTATATTTCTTGAATCCACAATCAATGAATAGAAACAGCAGCCAGGAGATCAAATGATGTATTGCATTGGGTAAATGAGCTGCTTAAGGCCCGGGGGCTTAAGTGGAGAGGACATGTTTTGAGAATGATGAGGGCAGTGAATGTACAAATAAGCTTTACACAATTGATGTATGTATGGAATGAGATAAGAGTTGTATGAGCCCCTAATAAAATGATTTAAAAAAAAAAAGAAAGATAGAGTGTTGAAAAGCATGGAGATTATTTTGAATACTAAGGGACACAACTCAAGTTATAGTCTAATCCAAGCTATGGTATTTTCAGTTGCCTCATATGAATGTGGAAGTTGGCCATTGAATAAGGAAGGCTGAAGAAGAATACATGTTTGAATTATGGTGCTGGACTAGGATATTGAAAATGCCATGGGGTATTAAAAGGACAAACAAATCTCACTAGGTAAAATGCAGCTAGAATGTTCCTTTAGAGGCAAGGATGGAGAGATTTGTCTCATATACTTTGGACATGTTGTCAGGAGAGACCAATTTTTGATGAAAGACATTGTACTCGGTAATATAGATGGGCAGAAAAGAGGAAGGCCCTCAACCAGATAGATTAACACAGTGGCTGCAACAATGGGTTCAAACATAAGAACAATTATAAGGATGATACAGGCACAGGTTGTGTTCATTCTGTTGTACACAGGGTTGCTTTGGATTGAAACCAACTTGATGGCACCTGACGACAATTACTCTGCTTGAACCTTTATTATTTAATTTAGTAAGTTTATTTTTCTTTATTGGTTACATCATTATTATGCTATTTTACTGTAATGGTTAGAAAACCACTATTTTTCATTTCTTAGAGGATACATTGCCTAAGAGACGAATAAGACTGGCTTACAGCTGATTCATTCAAGGCGCTTTTGTTGGATTTCCTAGCAACCATCAAGCTAGTCTATTTGCTGTACCTTCCCCTCAATGACAGCCGGAAATTGTCTGTTTCTAAGTTGAAGGGTTGTACTAGGACTCCGTCATCCATGGTTCAGCAGCTCTCATATTTTAGATATTTCATGGCCCTGAAATGTTTCCTTCCTTTTCTGAGTCAGATTGAGTCACTGACATTGAGTCCATTCCAACAGAGATACCATGTAGAACAGGGCGGAACTGCCCGTGTGGGTTTCTGTGACTGTATTTCTTTCTGATGAATGTATGAATTTATTTAACGGACAATTGTAATCTCTCATACATTTTTCATTTCCAATGCTTATAGCAAAGAAGAAAATCCTAGAGTCAAATGTATTGTTTTAGTAATCTTATATTGTTGTTGTTCTTGGTTGTTATTGAGTCAATCTGAAGCTAAGCAACTCCGTGTATTCCAAGTTAAACTGCTCCTTAGGGATCTTTCAGTAACAGATCAACAGATTAGTAGCCTGTGTTAGTTTGGGTAGATTAGAGAAACAAATCAAGGGAGACTCATATGTGTATAAGAAAGACCTTTATATGCAAGACTAATTAAATGTTGAGAAAACACCCCAGCCCAGTCCAGATCAAGTTCATAAGTCTGATATCAGCCCATATGTCCGATACCAATCTATAAAATCATCTTCAGACTCATGAAACACATGCAATGATACTGAATGCAGGAAGATCACAGGCCAGTGGGGCAGAAGTCTTATGGATCCATTGGTGGTGGAAGCTTCTCAGTGCTGGCAGGGGTTTCCACGTGGCTTTTCCAGCTCAGGGCCCTAGTGTAGCTCCCTGTATCATGTCAGCTACAACATCTGCCAGGGAGTGAGCAGATAGAGTGTCTCCTACCTATAAGGGAGAAATATAGGAGCTCCTAGAAACCTCAGGAGTAGGACATGACCACACAGAGGCCTCATTGGCTATATCCTGATTAACAGATAGACTCCACTCCTACATTCTTAATCCTCAAACTGACACCAGATTATGTAGCTATCACATATCCTGAGATACCACTGTAAAATGTTTAGATAGTTGTCAAGTACTTAGCTATTTGACCTACCTGTTGGCCTAGCAATCTCGTGTAGTGCTACTATACACTTGTTACTGAATTTTATATTCTTGTGAGATAACTCTCTATGATGCTTCTGCACTTCTCTTATCAACTCATCCACAATAAAAATTATTTCCTATCAGAATCCTAAATTACTAATATGACTGAATGATTACCTTGTATGTTATGTGAATTTTATGTAAAGAAAAACATTTTGAGAAAAGAAAAGCTGACATACTACTTATATTAATTAAGCAAACATCATATTTAGTGTTAAAAAATGGAATGCTTTCCTCTAGTTTTGGACTCTGGCAAGAATGTTTCTTCTAGAGATTGTAATTCAGAGTAGTACTGGAAGTTCTATCCAGTGCAAGCAAATAACAATGACAGCCAGGAGAGAGAGAGAGAGAGAGAGAGAGAGAGAGAGAGAGAGAGAGAATAAAGAGGGACATATAGTTTATAAAATAAAGTGTATATGTGTGATATATACTGGTTATGTGGTTATATATGTAATAAATCCTATGAAATCCCCCAGCAAATGACTATAAATAATATTGGAAATAAGATTAGAAATCATTCAAGATCAGTAATAAAAATAATTTAATAAGAGAAAACAAAAACTCATTTTTCTACATATATGAAGAACAAACAATCAAGGATTAAAGTTAAACATACACAAGTGACCCTTAAGTAATAGGGGGTGAGCAGCACCACCTGAGTCCAGTCAAAAATTCATGCATAATTTTGCCCCAACTTAATTAACAATAGCCTACTGTTGACTGAAAGCCTTGCTGACAGCATAAACACTAATAACATGTGTTTTATGCTTTATTGTTATACTAATGTACTAAATCCACATAAAATATTCACTTTCAAAGTGACACAAATGGTGTTCCACACATTCAAGAAAGGATTATAACTAGAAACGCCCTATGTTCTAATAGTTTAATTAAGAAGTGTTTTATTATAAGAGTAGTAAACATTTTCTTAATAATAAAGGAATACGCCTTGCTTCTATTTCTATTTTTAGTTATAATACAAAACTATATATGCATTCGATATTTGGAGAGATGGACTTGAATATCTCTTTTACAATCTATTTTATGTTCTGAGAAAAAAATAATTTTCTAGGAAAATAGAAAAAGAGCAGAGATTTTTTGCCTACTGGTAGAGCTTCCACACAGACATTTTAAAATCTGTTTTTGGAGACTTTTGGTTTTGTTTTCGAAGCAAAGATTCTTAGACTGTGTGTATTTATCTTGAAACGGTGAGTAGTCACAAATGCAGCCCTCCACCTGTGGCATACGTGTCAAGATATCATTCTCCCCTTGTAAAGTCCTAACTTTTCTCTGCTTCTTAGGAGCACTTCCAGCACCACCGCTGGTGCTTCATAGGGTCCCACCATGTGTACTGCACTACATATGGTGAAATACACATGAGAATTGTGGTAGATCACTTTTTAATGTGATCACAAGTCACTGGAGATAAAAACTGCTGCTGAGATCATTATTGTTACAGATTTATTATTTTTTTAAAATACACCTCTAAGTTGACTTGAGCAGCTTAAATTGGCATCTTTCCAAAGTCACATGTAATTTCATTCTTAATAATAACATTAACAAACTGACTGTTAGATTTTTTTTTTCCGTGTTATTGGATTCTTTTTTTTTTTTTTAAACATTTTATTAGGGGCTTATACAACTGTTATCCCAATCCATACACACATCAATTGTGTAAAGCGTATTTGTACATCATTTCTCAAAACATTTTCTCTCCATTTAAACCCCCGACATTAGGTCCTCATTTTTCCCCTCCCTCCCTGCTCTCCCCTCCCACATGAGCCCTTGATAGTTTATAAATGGGTATTTTGTCATATCTTGCCCTGTCCGATTTCTCCCTTCATCCACTTTTCGGTTGTCTGTCCCCCAGGGAGGAGGTCACACACAGTTCCATGTAATCGGTTCCCTCTTCCCTACCCATTCTCCCTTTACCCTCCCTGTTTTGCCACTCACACCACTGGTCCTATAGGGCTCATCCATCCTGGATTCCCTGTATTTTCAGTTCCTATCTGTGCCAGTGTACCTCCTCTGGTCTAGCCAGTCTTGCAAGATAGAATTCGAGTCATGGTAGTGGGAGCGGGGAGGAAACCTTTAGGAACTAGAGGAAGGTTGTTAGATTTTTACACTAGAAATACAAAATGAATTGAAAGCTATCTCAAAAGACCTAAATAGATGTTCATGGATGAGGTAGTTAGTTTATTGTGCCAACCTGGCTGATAAACACATGTGGGGTTAATTGAAGGGAGGAGAGATAAACAGCTTGGTGAGCCTCTCCTTTCTAGTTCTCAGGTCTCTTGTTTTGTGATGGTCGGTCCAGGGTGCAGCTGCCTTATCCAGCTCCCCACTTCAGCTGGCAAGGCTGACTTCCTGCAAGACATCCCAAAGGAGAAGCCACGTGGACCTACCCTGATGCAGCCCTGGATGCTGGAGCACTCTTGTGCAGACCCCTGCCATCGCTGAGATGCTTACACATTCACTGATTCAGCTTTCCTCCTGCAGTCGGCATCATTGCATGTGTTTTGTGAGATGGAGGAGGACTTTGTGGATTGATGTCAGACATATGGGCTAATGCTGGACTTGTGGGTTGGGCAGCACTGGTTGGGATGGTTTCTTGATGTGCACTTACCCTTTATATAAAACTCTCTATTACTCATATGAAGTTCTGTGGATTTGTTTCTCTAAAGTACCCAGAGTAGCACAATGGATTATAAGATTAAAAATTTTAAGATGGGTATTATTGAAAATTGATCTGTAGATTCAACTTCATCCCTATGAAAATTTCAGTAGTTTTGCTAAAAGAACTTGATAAGATGATCCTTAAAGACATATAAAAATATTGAAAAGGACAAAATACAGAAAACAATCTTGAAAAAAAGGGACAAACCTGGAGGCTTAATGCTTTCCAATACTGACATTTTGACTAAGGTAATTCCACAGTGGCTGCAGCAGTACATCAACAAGGAGGGACCAGAATCCCAGTTGAATTCAGAAGATGACAAAGAACAGATAGATCATTACTGACATCAGAAAGCACTTTGCTGAAAGCAGCAAATGCAAGAAAAATGTTGACTGTGTTTCATTGACTATACAAAGACATTCCACTGTTTGACTATCGAACTATGGATCGCATTGAGAAGAACGGGAGTTTTAGAACTTCATTGTTCTCATGTAGAATCTGTACATGGACAAAGTTTCAGTTGTTTGAACAGAACTAGAGAATACTGCATGATAAAAAATAAGACGAGTTGTATCATTTCCTCATACTTAACCAATCTGTATGGTGAGTAAATAATCAAGAAACTGGATTATGTGAAGAAGAATTCAGCATCAGGATTGGAGAAAGGCTTATTCACAACCTTTCTTGCTGAAAATGAGGAGGACTTGAAGTAATTGCTGGTGAAGATCAAGGATTGCAGCCTTCAATATGGATTAAGTCTCAATGAAAAGAAAACCAAGGATCAAGGATTGCAGCCTTCAGTATGGATTAACTCTCAATGAAAAAGAAAACCAAAATCTTTGCATCTGGACCCAAAGATGATTGAGGTTGTCAAGAACTTCATTTTATTCATTATCAATAGAAGCAACAGTCAAGAAATAAGATGGGGTAGTACTGCATTGGAAAAACCTATTGCATAAGATCTCTTTTAAAGTGTGAAGAAGAAGGGTGTCAGGTTTCGGGCTAAATAGGTCTGATCCAAGTCATGACATTTTAAAACCCCTAATATTCATATGAAAATTTAATAATAAATAAAGAAGGCTGAAGAAAATCGATGCATTAGAATTACAGTGCTGTGGAAGAATAATGAAAGCAACATGAACTTCTGGAAAAGCAAATAAATATGTCTTTGAAGAAGTATTATAATCCTAATGCTTCTTACAAGCAAGAATGGTATGCCTGACTTCTTCTCAAGAACTTTGAACATGTCATCCAGGTAGAATAGTTCCTAGAAAAGGATATTAAATTTTACAAAGCAGGAGATCCGTGAAAAAAGAAGAAAATCCTCCAAGAGATGGATTAACACAGGGGTTGCAAACATAATGTGCAAATGGAACAGGCCCTGGCAGGGTTTTGTTCTGTGGGACATAGAATTGGTATGGGTCAGAACAATTACATGGCACCCAACAACAATTAAAAAATTGATAAAGAAGAAAAATTAAATAGTTTTATATATGACAATAGGGAAATAGATCTATGTACATATATTTATAGGTTTAGTATTAAGGTAGCAGATGGAAATTGTGCCTATATTCAAGTACTCTCTCAACACAAGAACACATTGTTCTAATAACCTGGCATTCCATGATTCTTACCGTCTTGACACGATTGCTGAAGACAAAGTGGGTGCATAAGCAAATGTGGTGAAGAAAGCTGATGGTGTCCAGCTATCAAAACATATAGCATCTGGGGTCTTAAAGGCTTGAAGGTAAACAAGCAGCCATGTAGCTCAGAAGCAACAAAGCCCACATGGAAGAAACACTCCAGCCTGTGTGATCATGAGGTGTCGATAGGATCAGGTATCAGGCATCAAAGAACAAAAAATAATTTCATTGTGAATGAGGGGGAGTGTGGAATGGAGACCCAAAGCCCATCTGTAGTCAACTATACAACTTTCCTCTAGTTCTTGAGTGCTTCCCCTGCACCCCCCATTATCATGATCCCAATTCTACCTTAAAAATCTGGCTAGACATGAGGATCTACACTGGTACAAATAAGAACTGGAAACAGGGAATCCAGGACAGATAGACTTCTCAGGACCAATAATGAAGATAGCAATACCAGGGTGGTAAAAGGAAGATGGGGTAGAAAGGGAGAACCAATCACAAGAATCTATATATAACCCCCTCCCTGGGAGATGGACAACAGAAAAGTGGGTGAAGAGAGATGTTGGACTGTGTAAGATATGACAAAATAATAATAATTTATAAATTATCAAGGGTTCATGAGGGGTTTGGGGATGAGGAGGGAGGGGGGAAAAAAAGGAACTGATACCAAGAGCTCAAGTCAAATGAAAATGTTTTGAGAATAATGATGACAACAAATGTACAAATGTGCTTGACACAATGGATGTCTGTAAGGATTGTGATAAGAGTCATACGAGCCCCCAATAAAATGATTTTTAAAAGAAATTAAAAAATGTTTACACCAGGGGTGGGGAAAATCTGACCCCAGGGACACATAAGACCCTCAGAATCACCAGTACCAGCTAATATTACAAGTCTCACAAAAGCGAATCACTTCCTGCCATGACATTAGGGATGAGTTAATAAAATGTTTGAGCAGTATGCCCTAAAAATGACAGTATAAATATCCAAATGGCCCTTGGCAAAAAAAAAAAAATCCTCACCCATATTAAGATTTGTACAAGAAACCAGAGAAGAAAATTTTGGGTAATTGGGTTAAAACAAAAAGTTCTTGGATATGACACCCAAATGCAATCCAGAGCATATTACATGTACATATGTACATTCATATGCGTGAATGAGTAGCACCTCATCAAAATTCAAACTTTGAGTTTCAAATACCAGTACAAAAATGAAAATAGACATAACTTGGTGGGCTGAAATATTAACAAAACAACTATTTGATAAAGAAAGTATACAAACATTTTAAATATTATTATTACCTAAAATTAAGAAGATAATATTAATGAAACTTAAAACAATCTAAGAAAAGAACAAATATGAATAGACATTTTGCAAAAGATGATTCATGAATGGCTAATGGGCACTTAGTTAAGCATGGAGTTCAAGGTCAACATTTCAAACCCATCAGCAATTCTGAAGGGAAAAGTATGGTTCTGAAGGGAAAAGTATGGGTCTTTATGCTTCCATAAATATTTACAATCTCAGAAAATCTGAAAAGTTCTACTCTCTCTGATTAGGTTGGTTTGAGTTGAAATTTCCTTTATGTTAGTGAATTTCTTGAAAAGCACATGGAGAGAGAACTGGACATCAGTAGTCATCTGGTAATTGCACATTTAAACATAGTTGGTATTTTATTTCCACTTCATTTCATTTGTATTAAAATAAATAGGATACCAAAAACCAAAACCCACTGCCAGCAATTGAGTCCATTCCAATTCATTGAGAGCCCATACGATAGTGTATAACTTCTCTCTTGGGTTTCAAAGTATATAAACCATTTGGGGAAGATAAAGTGCTGACCTTGCAGTTATCAGCCCATGCACACCTGGTGAGGATATGGTGAAACAAGACCATTCATGTTTTGCTGGTAGAAATGTAAAATAATATAAATACTTTGCAAAACAGTCTGAAACTTCCTTAAAAATAATCATGAATCACCATCTGACCCAAAATGTCACTACTAGGGGTCTACAGGGAAATGAGAATATGTCCACACCAAGAATTGCTTGTGAATTATCCCACCAACATTCCTTATAATATCAACAAACAGAAAATTACCTAATTTTCATCAACGTTGAATTGATAGACAAACCAGATATTTATTCTGGGGAATATTATAGAGTTTTTCAAAAAGGAACTGATCACTATACATGCTGTAACTAGTATTTTCTTTAAAAAAAATCATTTCTTAGGGGCTCATGCAACTCTTATCACAATCCATACATACATCAATTGTGTAAAGCACATTTGTAACTAGTATTTTCATCTGAAAAAAATACACAAAGGAACTATATTGTATGCTTCCATTTATATAAAATGCTCATTAAAGACATGAATACAAAAAGGAGAGTACTGGTTGACTGCACATTAGGATTTAGGGAGGAGAATTAAGAGTACATTGGGGATGAGAATCACATATTACTTTTGACACATTCTAAATCTAATTATTTAAACTCATTAAATAAATATTTGAGAACACATCTAAATACATAGTTCCTGCCTCATGTTAATTAAGACAATACATGCTGTCAGGCATGGAAAGAAAAAAGGAAATCTAAGAACTTTGATGTAACAGATTAAGAAAATTGAAGGAAATGAGAAAAATGAGCAAGCCTTAATGTATGGAAGACCATGTATAAAATAAATTTACTAATATAAATAAGTGAATACTAATTATTTATATTAATTTCATAGTGTTAACATTGACTAAGGATTGAGTCAACTTTCTTCAAAATACCAAGATAGCTTAAGTTTAGAGAATTGTTCTCATTTTAGTGAAAAATTCACCCAGAGATAGTCTATGTTCAAATATTAAATTAAAAGAGTAAAAAAGAAGACTGACAGTCTAATTCTATTCCTTTAATTATTTATACTTATTGATGGTGGGTGGCACTGTGCGTCAGATTTTGAACTGCTAACCTCAAGGTCAGTGGATCAAATGGAGTACCTGCTCCTCAAAAGAAAGATGGAGCAATCTGCTCTCATAGAGATTAATAGTCTCAGAAACCCTCTGTAGGGTCACCATGAGCCAGGATGAATTCACTCAATGGCAATGGATTCCTTTTGGGTTTGGGTTTATACAATAAGCATTATGAAAGTTTACTTATAAATAACTCGATAGTTTTAGAGAACTCTGGTGGTAGAGTGGTTAAGTGCTTGTCTGCATTTCACAGTATTTAATCAAGGTCAGCAAGAGAAAAATGGTGCAGTCTGATTTTATAAATACTTAAAATCTTAGAAAATCTATAGCACAGTTCTGCTCACTCCTAAAGTTGTTCTATGAATACGAACTGATTCAACAGCAGTTATATAATATGGGTTCATAATTTTACATTATTTTCAGGATAAACATATTTCATAATATTATTCTGATGTAGTAAGTGCCTCATATAAAATAATTTTTATTTTCAAGTTTTCTTGCTTAATACTCAATCATCATAAAAAATTTTTGATACAGCTATAGACCCATGCAATCTCAAAAGGTGGCACATACTTCTTTTTATTGTTTTTAATTTTCAGGTGTTAACAAAAATAGTTTTTGAGTTATAACAGAGTTGGAATTGTATTTTCCATTATAAAACCTGGAGATCACAGGTTCACACCAAAATATACAAGAAGTGCTGTTTCTGTGAAGAAGTAAAGATGGTAAAATAATGACCTGTTTATAGACACACTATAGAATATCATAATAATTATTACCGTAAGGCATTTCTCTATTGAATTAAATGGTTTTTAAAGTTTACTAAAGCAACCAATAGACTGGAATTAATTACATTTATTTGAGTTTTAAACACATTTAAGGTCATCTATCCCACTCTCTGCACAATTGCTTCCATTATTGCTTTCATTTTCCCTTTGATAAGCACTCTCTAAGGGTAAGTGGAAGAGTAGGTTATAGCTTGGGTATATGAATCAGTTTATAAGATGCATACGCAGCAACTTATTATTTGTTCCTTTTGTATAATTTTGCTATATTGAAAAAAAGTTTTGGAGGGTGATAATCATCTAGAAATATGCATTCTTCATTTCTGAACTAGACTTCATTTGTAATAATTTCAGACTAAATAAATGTATTATGTTTTAATCAGTGAAATTAAGAAAATTTCAAGCAAAATCCTCATGACTGTTGCTTCTCTCTCACATTATATACTACAACTAATTATAAAAGAGATTAGATATGTTGAAAATGAAGTGGTGTTCATTAAAAATAATACAAAATAGATACTCAGTAAATGATTACATGGAATTATATCCAACTTCAAACAGGGTAATAATCTCAATGAATTTATTTCATGAGTCAATATTATTGCAATGTGTGCAGGAAATATAGTAAGAATATTTTAATGTGTGTTAATATTTATAGTTTAGTAAAGCTGCTCATTTAATTTTTCCCCCCAGGAGATTTAACATGTCATGCTTTACAGTGTTTTACTTCTTCAATTTAAATTGTGCTAGCCTTCTGTATCTGGAGTGACCATAGTATGTATTTTTATTTTTTTCCCCCTCTACTTCAGTCTAAATTAAATATAGTAGTTCCAAGGTGGTTTAAATTGTAAAAACAGTTAACTGCTAACCAATAAGCTGTATGTTTGATTCCATCAAGAAACACCTTCAAGAAAAGCCTGGGACCAGAGCGTGGGACCCATCAGACTCAACTGGAAACACTCCTAAAGGTCAACAAACAGACCTGGAACTATTTATAGGCTTTTCTTTTTTTGTCCTTGGCTTTTTTGTTATTGCTGGTTTTTGTTTTCTTTTGTTGTTTTGTTTTACTTTGTCATGTCTTTATGCTTATCAATGTCTCTGCATGTCTATAGATAAGATAGGCAGGATAAACAATCCGGAGGAGAGAACAACAGGTCCTAAGGTTAAAGGGGGATGAGGGAGATTGGGGAGAGATAAACTGGAAGGAGAGTATCAACAAACCCAGGGACAAAGGAACAATATGTGATCTAAAATTGATGGTAAGGAGGGTGTAGAATTCCTGGTGGGGCTTGATCAAGTGCAATGTAGCCAAGAGGAATTACTGAAACTGGAATGAAGGCTGAACATGATAGTGGGACAAGAGGAAAGTAAAAGGAAACAGAGGAAAGAACTAGAAGGCAAAGGATATTCATAGAGGTCTAAATACAGGCATGCACATATGTAAATATATTTATATTTAATTATAGGAAAATAGATCTATGTGTATATATGTATAGGGCAAGTATTAAGGCAGCAGCGAGACATTGAGCCTCAAATCAAGTACTCCTCCAATGCAAGAACACTTTGTTCTAATAACCCAGCATTCTGTGGTGCTCACTTTCCTGACAAGATTGCTGAAGACAAAATGGGTTCATAAGCAAATGTAGTGAAGAAAGCTGATGGTGCCCAGCTATCAAAAGATATACCATCTGGGATCTTAAAGGCTTTAAGATAAACAAGCAGTCATTTAGCTGAGAAGGAACAGAGCTCACATGGAACAAGCAGATCAGCCTGTGTTATCACAAGGGTCTATGGAACAAAGTATCGGGCATCAAAGACCCAGAACAAAAAAAAACATATCGGTGTGAATGAGGAGAACGGAGTGGAAACACAAAGCCTATTTGTAAACAATTGGTCATCCCCCTACAGAGGGGTGATAAGAAGGAGATGAACCAATCAGGGAGCCAGTCAGGGTGCAGGATAGCACCCACAAAACATACAAGTTTCCTCTCATTCTTTAATGCTTCCTCCCACCACTATCAAGACCCCAATTCTACCTTACAAATCTGACTAGACCAGAGCATGTACACTGGTACAAATAAGAGCTGAAAACAGGGAATCCAGGATATATAAACTCCTCAGGACCAATGATGAGAGTAGTAATACCAAGAGGGTGTGTGGAAGGTGAGGGAAGATGGGGGATCCGATCACAATGATCGACCTATAACCCACACTCACCCCCCCATGGGGATTAACAACTGAAAAGTGAGTGAAGGAAGACAGCAGACAATGTAAGATATGAACATAATAATAATTTATAATTTATCTAGGGTTCATGGGGGAAGGGAGGAGAGGGAGGGAAAAATTAGGAGCTGATACCAAGGGCTCAAGTAGAAAGCAAATATTTTGAAAATGATGATGGCAATATATGTTCAAAAGTGCTTGACACGATGTATGGATGGATTGTGATAAGAGCTATAAGAACCCTCAATAAAACGATTTTAAAAAATAAGAAAGAAAAGAAAACCCTGGTAATCCATGAAAAATTTAGACATTGAAATCCCTGTGGAACACAAGTCTACTCTGACATACTCTGTTGTCATGAAGTAGAATCCACTCAATGCAACTAGGAATGCAAAAATTAAGTTTTCTGCTAAAAATCTGACCTCCGAGTAAAATTTGATCATTGTTGTTGTTTGTGGCTACTGAATTAACTTCAACTCTCTGCCACCCCATGTATCCTATAATTAAAAAAGACCAGGTTTGTACCTTCTTCATGATTGTGGGTAACCCAAGTCCAATGTTACAGTTTATATTTTGTGATATATTTTGTGGGCACACAGTTATTTATGTACAGTGGGCTCATCAGGCAACATTATATTGAAAACATTATTTTAGCAAGTTATCATTAACAAAATTTAAGAAGTAAATTATTAGGTTTTTCTTCCTAATCTATCTCACACTACATCCACCACTGAAAGTTTTTCACCTTGAGTAACCTATAGATATTATCAGAGATATAGCTTCCAGTGTAATAACAACCTACAAGCCACCATTGTATGACAAACTGGAACAATTGGTAGACTTGATGATTAATGAAAAGTAGTTTATTAAACTCTTAATTCAAGAAAGGAAGATCTGGAAATTAACAAATCTTAAAATAAGGTGAGTTAGTTAAATCAATGTGTGCAATAACATTGATTCAGAAAACAACAAAAAAGAAAGGCATATCAAAAGTTAGCAATGTATATGAAATGACTGTTTCCAAAGCCAGCTCTATTAACTTTTTCTATTAATATGAGGCATGAAATTGGGTACAATAATGTAAACTATTATGAAATATTCAGAATGAAACAAAATATTCCTTAGAGAGCAATATACAAGAAGAACATTGAGATTCTAGTAATAAGGTATTAAAATCAATGCTAAATTTTCATATTGGATCATCAGTGAAATGAGCCTAGTTAGTTACTCTATGTTAATTATTGTCCTTGATCTCTGAGGTTACAAAATTACAAGCTGGAAAACCTACTGCTTTTGGAAACAAAAGGGTCATCTCTTTTTTTGCAGGGGGAGCGGTTGGTCATGTTTTCATCAGACATAACTTTAAGAGTATAATCTCAAATTGTGAAAGTTTCAGTGTCAGGTAAAGCAAAGCTGCTAGAACCAGCAGGAACGATCAATTACTTGAAGATGAATGTATGCCTCTCAGAACAAAGATAGACAGGCCTGCATATCTGGTCACAGACACTCAGGAATTAATGCAATATTAATCAAAATGTTTCCCCAAGCTAATGAAGCATAGGAAGCACTCACTTGTGTATGCCAAGAAATATGGAAGAGAGCTACTAGTTTAACTGACTAGAAGAGATCTATGTTTGTAGCCATTTCAAAGAACGGTGACCCAGTAGAATATGCACATTAGAGAAAAAATCATTAATATCACATCCAAGTAATTTATTTTCCTGAAGATCATTCAGTAATGTTTTCAGTAGTACATTGTCAGAAGTTCAGGTTGGATTCATAATAAGACATGAAACAAGCGATATTATTGCTGATGTTAAATAAACCTTGGCTTAAAGCAGAGAATACCAGAAATAGGTTTACTTGTTTTTCATTGATTATGCCAAGGCATTACTCTATAGTGGCTGAAACCATGGGCTCGCCACGACAACATTTTGAGGACAGAGCAGGAGTGATCAGTGTCTCATTCTGTTGTACATATGATTTACTATGATTAACAACTGACGAGATGACACCCAACAGCAACACCATCTAAAGGACGTGACTTAAGACACCATCCTTTTTCTTTCTGGATAAAAATTAAGCACCCCTTCACTGCCATTCCTCAGTGTATCAGAGGCATCTGCTTTACAGAGAGAAGTCATGGGACCATTGGGAAGAGCACATCCAAGATTTCTGTCGGAAGTGCTGGAGAACATCAAAATCAAACGAACCATGACTGTGGTACAGAGACTCGGAGGAATGGTGTGGAGACTTTGTGGTACGTTTCCCCCATCTGGCCTGAGACTATGAAACTATGAGACAGAGAAACACATGGGTTGATTTCTGCCCCACAGAGGCAGAAGCCAAGAGACAGCATGGCTAGGAAGCTGAAGACCAAAGAGAGATTTGGCTTCAGACTGAGAAGAAGTGCTACTGTGGACATTGACAGTATCCTAACGGTTGACTGAGGAACAGAGAGGAAAGATGTTACTGTGAATAAAAGCTCAGCCCTCACCAACCTATTTAAAATACTTGTAACGCTTCTTATCAAAATATGAACTTCAATCACAATCATTATATTGTCAAAGTTTATTGTCAATAACTCCCTGGAATAAAATTAGTAAAACTACAGAAAACTTCAGGTTTATCCACTTGCTTCCCTAAATGAAAAGACATTACAGGAATCATGGATCTGTTCAACAAAACCAAACTCACTGCTATCAGGTCAAAATGACCCTGTTAGTAAGTATAACATTAGGAGAGATTTGCTGAGATTTGAAATTAGAGTTTGCTCTTATTTGCTGACAGAATGTGGGATCTAAATCATTCTTGTGAGAAACATGAAGCAGGGTTAAAACCATTATTGGCCATGAGAGAGTGGCCTGTCATGCTCCCTGGAGAGAAGAATATTTGTTCCCTTTTATGTGAGCATAGCTCCTTATCTTGTTTTCTAATGCAGGAATGATTGCATGATCATCTTGTTAGTGGTTCATATTTCTATGGTGAGCAAAATGTATTATTTACTTCAGTAAACATTAT
Source organism: Echinops telfairi (assembly GCF_000313985.2). NCBI lineage: Eukaryota > Metazoa > Chordata > Mammalia > Afrosoricida > Tenrecidae > Echinops > Echinops telfairi. The sequence continues at coordinate 11,914,275 of NW_022111372.1, read as the reverse complement.
GTGGAATAGTATTCAATAGGGTACAATGCAGCATATGCCTTAGCTGTATTATTTAAAATATGTGGTTCAAGTTTAATTAATGTTCTCATTATATTCTACAAAGTTGTGTTGTTGTCGGTAGGGGTTAGAGCTGATCTAAAGCAAATCTATGCACAACAGAGTAAAACACTACCTAGACCTATGTGATTCTAACAATTGTTATGCTTGAACCCATTGTTGTAGCCACTATATCAATGTATCTCTCCAGTGGCCTTCACTAACTATGTTATGCTGAGTTGGTTAGAGAACAAAACAATGGTATTCATATGTTTAAGAAATAACTTTTTGTTAAAAAGTAGTCTTATATCAAGAAGGCATCCAAACCAAGTCCAACTTCAGTCCATGAGTCTGATGTTATCTGGAACCCTCTTTGGACCCATATATCTTAAAGCTGTTGATGAGGAAAAATCAATTGAGAAACAATGAGACAAAAGGCTGGTGTGTGCCATGCTAAGAAGATCCAAAGTCAGTGGAAATATGAATGGATGCACACAGCTCACAGTTTGGTTCCTGTGTTAGTCTAGGTAGACTAAAGAAACAAATTCATAGACACATTCATATGCATATGAGCTTTGTATACAAGAGCAATTGAGTATTGTGAAAACATCCAAGCCCAGTCCAGATCAAGTCTATAAGTCCAATAATAGCCCATAAGTCCAATACCAGTCTATGAAGTCCTCTTCAGATTCACAAAACACCTGCAATGATGCCACAAGGAGATCAAAGATCATTGAGTGGAAGGCCTTGTGGATCCAGTGGTGGTTGTAAGCATCTCAGGGCTTGTAGGGGTCTCAACGTAGCTGCTCTGGCTCCAGAGATTTGGTTCCATCAGCCTCTCTCCATGTGTTCGTCCACAACGATGTCTCACAGGGAGTGATCAGAGAGAGTGTCTCCCACCTCCAAGGAGGAATACAGAAGTTCCCAAAATACTCAGGAGAAGGCCATATCCACACAGAGGCCTCATTGGCTCTTACCTGATTTACAGGCTAGATGCCACCCCCTCCACAACTGACCCCAGATTATGTAATTACCACAGCTCCCTATATGGGCCACACCTGAGGCAGACAAAATCCCAGCAAGTATAAAAGCACAGGAAAAAACAGAGAAGAGGTTCTCACTCTCTCTCTTATAGAAAAGGTCACACTCTCAAGGAAGATCATCATTGACAGATCCAGCTCCATCCCTATCTCCACATAGTTACCAACAGGTTGACATAAAATTGAACCACCACATTGACCTTCTACTTTATGAAGCATGATGTCCTTTTCAGGGACTGATCTCTCTACATAAAATTTCCAAATTACCATCCTGGCTTATCAGTAGCATACTAACTGTTTTTTCCTCTAAGATAGAATTATTTGTTAGAATTAGTTTCTGGTGCATGCAGCATTCTTCATTAAAGCTGTTTTCAAATTAATCAATTCTTCTGTGGTCTTCCTTATCCATTGTGCAAATTTCACAAATAAGCTTTCCAGTTGGCATGGGCAAAGATTGAAAGTATCATGGCTTGGGTCAGGTTTACCTTAGTCCTCAAAGCAATCCCCCTGCTTTTACACACTTTAAAGTGTTCCCTTGACAGATTCTTCTTCCAAGAACATTGATCCAAATGAGATGAAATTCTTGATAACTTCAATCTTTATCCACTTATCATGATATTACCTAGGTTTGTTGCTTCTCAGCTAGATGGTCACTTGTTTATCTTCAAGCCTTTCAGACCCCAGATGCTATATCTTTTGATAGTCGGGCACCATCAGCTGTTTCACCACATTTGCTTATGTACCTGCTTTGTCTTCAGTGATCATGTTGGGAAGGTGAGAATACTGGACTGCCAGTTTAATAGAACAAAGTGTTCTTGCATTGAGGAAGTACTTGAGTAGAGGCCCATTGCCAATATGCTACCTTAATTCTTAAGATATAGATGAAAGAACATAGATCTATTTCCTCATCACCATATATAAATATATTTACATATGTACATGCCTGTATTTAGACCTCTATAAATTCCCTTTGCCTCCTATTTCTTTCCTCTATTTCCTTTTACTTTCTGCTTGTTCCACAATCATGCTCAGCCTTCATTTGGGTTTCAGTAATTCCTCTCAGTTACATTGCCCTTGATCAAGCCCTACCAGGCCTCCTACACCCTCCTCACCACCAACTTTGGATCACTTATTTTTCCCTTGACCCTGGGTTTGTTAGCTCCCACTTCCTTTCCCTAGCTTCCCCCTCTCCCATGCCCCACTGGAACCATCGGTCACGTTGTTTTCTTCTCCAGATTGTTTATCCCACCTATCTTATCTAGATAGACCTGCAGAGATATTAATATGAGCAAAAAAGAGAACAGAGCTAAGGAAAGCAACAAAACAAAACAAGAACAAAAACCAGTGACAATAAAAAGAAAAGCCTGTAAATAGTTCGAGGTCAGTTTGTTGACCTTTAAGAGTGTTTTCGGTTGAGTCTGATGGGGTGCCATGCCCTGGCCCCAAAGTCTATTTTGGGTAATCCCTTGGGACTTCCTTGCTCTGCTCCCCTTGTTGTTCTGTTGCATGCCCTTAGTGTTTTACCTCAGTGTGTTTGGGTCAGATTGGACATAGCTCCCAGACTGTGTCTCCAGTGTTGTCCCCTGTAGAGCTATTGGTCAGTGGGGGATGTCGTGTTTCACAGTGGGGCTGGCCATATGGTCCTCTCTGTGCGTCAGCTACTCTGAGCAGGGATATCATCCTCAAGGCTGGGTGGGCCAGGATGTGCTCCACTCTCTCTTCCTCCCCCTTCATTTGCTCCTGGGTGCTCTGATCAGACATATCCCTCTCCTTGAGCTGTAGCTTCAGTGCTGTCCTCTGAAGTAAATTCTTCTGGGGGAAGAGGTGGCTGTCCATGTAGTGGTGATTGATGCCAGCCACTCAGTCCTCTCTATTGGTTTCCTGCTCCATGCTGGGGCGGTATTGTTTATATCTCCACAGGGAAAGATGACCAGACTTCAATCAGGTGCTTCAAGGCTATCTTGTGGCAAGCTTCTAAGTACAATTTATAGCCAAGAAATTTCTGTGGGACACGTCTTCTCTGCATCACATGTGGTCATCATGAGTTACCATAATCTGGAGCACACTTGGTTGTGTTTTCTTTTTATTTCTCAAAGAACAAACAGGTATGTCTTAGAAAATAAAATAAATGAGTTCTCTTTAAAAGCAGAGCCTATTACAGGAATATTATACTGGGGTTGGTAAAATAGAGGACATACTTTATTGGAACATATATAAGGTCACCATGGTTCAAAGGTGATTCCATGAATATCAACAATAATGACAGGGGTTCAAGTGGAAAGAAGATCTTTTGGAAAGATGATGGCAACATATGTACAAGTGAGTTTGATACAATTGAATGATGGATTGTTATGAAATATGTAAGAGCCCCAATAAAATGATTAATAAAAAATTAAATAATGTGGCAAAAAAAAAAAAGTAATTGAATGCCTTCGAATGTGTATTGTAGTATACTATTTTTCTAGCTTACTTCCAAAAATTCACACACGTAATCTAATCGCATGTTATTTATGGCAAAACAAATGTGAAGTTTAACTGTTGTAGATATCTTGAACTCATAAGTTGTTTGGCACTTTCATTGATAGCACATTTATTTGTAAAAATCTTTATTCTTTGAAATCATGTGTTTTAGCTATCTGGTTTTTACTAGTCTGTACATCTTATTTAATTGGAAACTCAGTATTATATGTTTTAGAAAAAATAAAGTATTATATATGTTTGAAAAGTATTAAAATATATGTTAGAAAAAAAATAAAATAATTGATATTAATTTAATATGCGAAAGTAAAACACTTGGAAAATTAAATTATTATTATAGAAAAATAAAATAAACACATTTAATGAAACCTAGAAAATAAATGCTTGTTTGATGTAGACAGATAATAATTATAAAAAAGATTTCAAATTGGCATGGGTAAATATTCCTCTAATGCAAAATAAATTTTCATTACTATAATGGCAAAAGATTAATCAAGGAAGAAATTAGAGCAGTGTATAATTAAATGAGATTTAAAATTTATGCTAAAATCACTGATGTATCAAATTAATATTTCCTTAATGTACTTACCAAACTTATTAATAAATAAAGAAGAATTATTTCTCTTTTGTTAACTTTAAATAGTCTTCTTGTTAAACAGATGTTTCAAATTTACTTAGGCAGGTTTCATAATAATATAATTTAGAATCAATAGAATTTATTCCATTTCTACCTTATTATTTAATTCATCTGGAAGAAGATTAAAATTCAGTGAAAGGCTTTGCAGAACTGTTTTGAGTTTAACTTTCAATTGACTGACAATGCTTCATGTTCCAAGGTAACTTACTAATGCCCTAATTCCCACATGATATCCAAGTACTTACTTTGGGAATTTATGCATGCATCCATTGCATACAAAGTCATGTAATGTGATGTATTTATATATTTCCAAGTTTAAGATTTTGACACCTTCTAAATTGTGTCGGAGGGCATTAATAAGGTACCATAGATCCCAGAGCAATTAGTAAAATCACTGTAATTTCTTTGAAAGTCTTCAGAAATATCAAATGCAAGCCCTGCAAACTCTGTTGCTATGTTTTCCTTTGTCTGACTAAGAACCTTGAGCTGGAGATAGATTCTGGATTATATAGTGGTGTTCAATCTAATTACATAAATCCTTTAAAACAGAACTTCTCTGCTGATCTGTGAGAGAACTGTGGCAAAACAAAAAGGGTTGGAGATATGAAACATGATAAGAACATTCCTGCCACTTCTTCATTTGAAAAATGAAGGTTAAGAAAATCAAAACCCAGAAACAAGGTAATCTCTAAAGGCTGGTAACAGTACTTTTCTCATAGCTAATAAGTCCTAAAGAACCTTGACCTCCCAACTGCAAAGAAATAGACTTTCCATTTGAACCTACTTAAAATTAAGTTTCTGATATTTTTATTTTAGTCTAATGAGAATTTTTTGAACTAACGAGCAACGTGATATTCAATTTGACTTGTTTAAGCAACTGAATTTGTGAAGTCCTGCAGAAAATTAATAAAGGACCTCAAACATCAGAGAACAGCAAATTATTTTGAATTGTTCTTCCAAAGTTTTTTGCATTTTTTTCAATATAAAAAATATGGGATATACCTTAAAGTTTAGAAACTGTATCAAAATTTAATTATTCCTAATTCCACAATATCTGTCTGTCTTATCTTTATGTCTCTTACTCTCTTACATGCACACACACATGCACGCAAGTATACAATGCATTTTTCAACATAAAGTATTACAAAGGCTTTTAGTGAGCTTGGTAGGGGTTTATAATGGCTTAAAAAGGAGAAGCATTTAAAAAGTAGTAATAAATATAATAAGATATGAATTGAATTCTCCAATCTCAGTTATTTGGAAAGAATTTTAAGGGTAATTTAACTGTCATTTATGAATAATGGAGTAAGGAAAACAATTGTAAACCGATTGTACAAAGACCCTATATCTTTATGTTCCCTCAGAATACACAAGGTCCCCAAGTTGAGAAACAATATGAAAACAAAATGATGATGGAAATAAGGCATGCATCCAGGTCCAGACACGAGCTGAGGAGTGGCTGCGGATCACATACTGTTCAGATGGTTACACTTTATGAATGATGTGTAATCATTGATTAGCTGCATATGGGACCATTTAAAGGTTATCTTAAATACTGAATCTAGTGAAAAAATGTAGAATTTTATCAATGAGAAAATTTGAAGAGCCCTCTGGTGATCTTTTTGTAGCTCTCCTGGTGAGAAATGGTGCTAACTTGTCATCAGAACCTGGTGGTTGTGGTTGCCTTTAGAGCATACGTAGGTTGGTGCAAAAAGAACAGAGGCCATCCCTGACCTCCTTGAGCTGCACAAAGGATAAGGAGGAGAATCCATGTCCACGTAAACCCAAGTCTGTTTTTCAGTATGCCTCCAAATTCCATCCTTCTTTCTCCCTGTTCTGACAGAAATCATTCCTTCCAGGACACTTTACTTTTCTGATGGTTTTAATAATGTATTGCAATGGCCAAACAGAACTCAGGCAAAACTGAAAATTAGGGCAGCTCATCAGAGAAACTAACCGGTTTCCACAATTAAAGATCAGTAAGCAACAAGAATACACTGATTGGTCCAGGGCACTGCTCCTCCAAAAAATTGCTACTATAAGATGAGGTAGAAATATACCATAAAGCTTCTAAGGCTACAATCACCATGGGGACAGATGACCAGAACTTTTCTCCCAGAGCAACCGATACATGCAGAGCCTTAACCTTCAGGTTAGCAATGGATCTTACTACTCTGATACCTGGGTTCCTCAGGCGGTTGAGCAGTGAACAAACTAATGGAAGAAAGGCATGAGCACAACAGGATAGGCAGGTGTCTCTGGCAGTCTAAGAAATACAGAGAACAATGGTCGTTTTAAAGAAAGTCTGAGTTTGTGTTACTTCTTAATTACAAATGAAAAGTTCAAGGTAATGTACTTGGATAAAGGCGATCAATGTACAGTTAAAAAAAGGAATTTAGATTCAAGAATGTAAGATTCCTGAGAGGCAAGACTGTTGGTGCTACCTTTCACATCAACTACGAAATCATTCAAATGACAACACATGTTGCAAATGAGAAAAACAGACTCCAAATATCAAAACATCAATAAAATAGATATGCATTTTAGTAATTTATCAAATTTATTCATTTAAGAGATTGTTAATTTAATATATGGCAATAAGAATACAAAATATCATATAGAAAAATGTATGTTCTCAGAAACGAAAACCACTTTTATTTTCCCAAAGATAAAACCATTTTTAATAGTGATATGAAGAACTGATGGCTTATATGCATGTGCAGCAGTTTCAAACAAAAAAGTTATTTGCATCTAGGACAATAACTGCCTTTTAAAAAAGGATGGAAATTGGAATCATTTGGTGAGATCCAAATTCTATCGCTTACCAGTAGTAACAAATTAGGTACACTGAAGATTTTAGATTTGTATAAACAGTTTTAAAACTGAGGGAAATTTCCACGGTAATAAGTATAAAAATGTCTTGTGTATATTGGGGCAACAATATAAATTTATGTCAGATAGATATAGTTTAAAGTAGAGGTCTATAGTGAGTTAAAGGACTTCATTCAATTTCAGCATGTATTTCCTGCTTTAAAAGTTTTCAAGCTTCTAAGAAAACACATATTCTTGATGATTACTGGTTTCTGGAAATGCAAACATACTTGTTCCAGGAGTTTGGGAGCATTTTACTCAAATGGATGGCTTTATGGGATATATATATATATTTTTTTTTTTTTTTTCCTTGTGAGATGTCCTAATACTTGGTGATGTTAGCCTTAGAGGTAGAAATGAGAAATAGAGAAATGAGAGATAGAAATAGAGGTAGAAATGAGAAAATATTAGTTTTATTACCTGTCCACTATCCACCTCATATAAATTGGGGATTAATCTTTCTACTTTTTAGAAGTATTAATATGAATTTATTTTGTATGTATTTTTAAAATATTTTTTTCAATTTTTTTTAGAATTATAGCATTTACAAAAATTTCTTAAATTCAAGGTGTTTTATAAATATAATACTTAATACTAGATTCAAATCCTAATTGGCTAGATGTTCAATAAATAACTGATACATTTTATTATTCTCTATATAGTTGATGAAAATTCCTCAAATTGCTGTTCCTGTTAGGTCATGTAGAGTGGGTTCAGACTTTTGTGTAAGAGAATGAAATATGTACTGGTTGTATTAAGCCCATTGTTGCAGCTACTGGGCCACTGAGCTCACGAGACTTCCTTACTCTCGCTGAAATTCTGTTTTAACACATTTGTTGTCATTCTTCAAGACCTATCAGGCCCTCCTGATAATTAGCAGAAAATATATGAGAGAAAAAGTCACCAATCTCACATTTATGAACCATTCTGACTGTCCTTCTTCAAAGATAAGTTTATTTGTTCTTCTGGCAGTGCATGGCCTACTCTTTTCCAATGAAATTCAAATGCATCATTTTCTAATTTTTCTTACTGACTTTTCAACTTGTATATTCATATGAGGTAAATAAAAATATGTTGAAGTGGTTCAAATGGACCTTAATCCTTGTGTCAGTTGAGGTTTTTTGTTTAATTTGCTTATTAGGCCAGGTTGTCTACAGTAATAAATCCAGTTGCATTCATATTTATAAGAAATAATGTTGTATCAATAATTAATCTTATATAAAAAGAAGACACCCCACCCCAGTCCAACTCAAGTCAAGTCTGATGAAGGCTAGGGCCCACTTCAAACTCACTTATTTGTGGGGAGCTGATGCAGGTGGCCCCACTTTAAGGCAGCCAAAGTTCCAGTAGGCAGGAGGAGCAGAGAGAGAGCAGATCCAAGAGATCCTCACTCTTATATAAATGGCCATAGCACCAAGGAGGTATCATCAAGCTATCACTTGATTCACAGGTGGTTTTTCTTATCATTTTATTAGGAGCTCATACAACTCTTATCACAATCCACACATACATCAATTGTGTAAAGCACATTTGTACATTCATTGCCCTCATCATTCTCAAAACATTTGCTCTCCAC
>NW_022111372.1:11856091-11904658 GCF_000313985.2 Echinops telfairi | reverse complement strand
TTTCTCCTCCAGATTGTTCATCCAGCCTATCTTATTTAGGCAGACCTGTGGAGATAATAACATGCACAAAAACAAGACAGAGCAAAACCAAGCAAATAAACATTTCCCTCTATATGTAAGTACATAAAATTCACTAGTTTTGCCACTCTTGAACACCCAGTTTTGGATGATGCTCAAAGACAGATATTTTCATTTTAAAGAGGTCTTTGGAAGAGTTCCCCAATGGAATACATTGCTTTATCTCCAGACTGCTGTTTCCATGAGATTTGGTGTAGAGTCAAGTAAATGAAATCTTTGATGCTTTCGATCTTTTCTGTGTTTATCATAACATTGATTGGTTCAAGTGTGAAGATTTTTGTTTCCTTTATGTTGAAGTTTAGTCCATACTGAAGTATGTAGTCTGAGATTTCCATCTGTGGTGCTCTCTAGTTCTCTTCATTTCAGCATGTAGTATGTCACATGCTTATTAAATGTTAATGATTCTTCCTCCAATTTGATGCTGTAAATACTTTACATAATTCAACTTCACACATTATATGCTCAGCAGAAAGATTGAATAAATATTGTGAAAGACATGCACATACTTCCTGATTATAAACCTGGCAGTATCTCCTAATTTTGTTTGAATAATGGTCCCTTGGGTCATGTTTGAGGTTCCTCATAAGCACAATCAGGTTTTCTGGAATTCCAATCACTCATAATACTATCAGTAATCTGTTATGACTCACACAAATATCTCTGCACAATCAATGAAACACAGATGAACATCTTCCTGTGATTGACTCCCTTCGAATAATGTCATTCAGACATCAGCAAAGTTATTACTCATTTCACGTCCTTTTCTGAATCTGACTTGAATTTCAGGCAATTATAGATATACTGCTACCACCACCTTTGAAATTCTCTTCTGCAAAATTTTATTTTTATTTTTACTGATGTTATTACATAATGTCTGTATTCTATTGGATCACTTCTTTGGAATGTGCATACATACATATGGGTCTCCTTCTGTTGGGCAATGCTATAGTTCGTTTTACGTATATTTGGATGGAGCAGAATTCTCTCATGTGATCCAGCATAGTGTGGTCAACTCTATGATAAAATCTGTGAAGGAGCCAAACAGCTGTGGGAAGAAAAGGATACTGCCTCCTTCATTTGACCACAGTCTTGCAATAAACAAAGGTTTCTTTCAGAGTATGGCCTACCCTCAGTAGGACACCGTATGGAAACTCGCCCACTTATTCTTCTGGATCTGGATTTTTCATCTATTCTCATCTTGTAACTTAAAGAAAATCTATCAAGATGATCATATGGGATACCAGAAAACTGTCTCAATATCCTTTTGAGCTGCACTCTCTGCTTTGAGTTTAATTGGTCCAGTAGATCCACTCAAAAGCCTCGGTGTTGATTCAAGATTTTATTTACAGATTAGATAAGCGAAGTACTGAGAGAACTTTGAGACACCATCCACTGAGTAGAGAAACATATTTAAATATATTGAATATTTAAAGATGTTTTGCTTGGAATAAATGCATGCATGTATGAACTACAACAAGAACAAAGTAATAATATTAGCTTGTCATGATGATATTAAAACAATATGTTGTTTTGGACAAAACTACTCCAAAAGATTTTTTTCAATGTATAAAAAATATTTTTTTAATGTATGAAAAAGCAAAGATGTCATTTTGAGAACGAAGGGGCACCTGATATAAGCTATGGTACTTTCATGCACTTGCTTATTCATGGAGGTGAACGCTGGGCAATGAGTGCAGACGATTAAGAAACAGATCTACTTAAATTAAGGTCTTTGCTAAGGATTTTGGGCAAACCTTGGACTGCCAGAAGAAGAAACACATTTATTTGGAGAAGAACAGTTGAGATGCTTCTCAGAAGTGGGGAAGGCTCACTGAACTTGGAGGCAGTATCCCTTTCACCAAGGGAACAGTCCTCGGTGAAAGACTTCATTCTTGGTAAAGTAGGTCAGTGAAAAAGATTAAGATCCTTAATGAGACAGATTGACACAGCAGCTACAACAATTGACTTAAATGTAACAATCGTTGTGAAGATAACATAAGATTGGAAAGCATCTGTCCTGGTTTACATAGGGTTGCTATGTGTTGGAAATAGCTTCACAGCACCAACACGGAGATGTAGTTTTAACGTTGGTCATCTGTCAGAGTACTGATTACTTTAAGGAAATCTTACAACAGTTTAAGTTTTGTCCTATTTTCTGTGCACTAAAATTTATGGCAGTGCCTGGAACCTGGTGCTACTTTAAAGATCTATCTTTAGGGAATCCAACTGACAACAGGAACTCAGGAGATTAGATAGAAATTTTAGAGGATAGTAAATTTGGTTTAATATTAGAAAACTTATTAAAAAGAAAGCATGTGAATTATTTCACAACTTGAATAGTTTAGTCAATCTCTAAATTTTACATGTGAAAATTGTTTTGTTGTGTATATTTTCATTATAAAAATTAAAATAAAATATTTAAATCTAATGAAAGATATTAAAATTACATAAAATATAATAATAACATGCATAATTTAGTGAACATTCATTCTTTAGCAGGAACTCTGAGAGTGCCACTATATATATATTATTGAATTTAATTGTGCTCATTTTATATATTAAAAATATGAAATTCAGGAAGCTACAACACACTTTGCTCACTTCTAAACTAGTAAGTGACAGAGTTTGAATTTAATTTTAATATTCCCTGACAATATTCTTCATATTATACTGCCTCTGCAGAAATATATCTTTAATTATCCATACAAGGGTGATATAGGACAATCACTGAGAGCTTTACTAGCAAAACGACATACTTTCCAAGTTATGTAATCTTGTCTACAGTTTCTGATATATACAAGATTGACGTTATTTATAATTATAATTATAATCCTTATTAGGGGATAGAGAGGTATGGAATTTAGCATTCACAAAAGAGAAACTCTTTAATACAATAATTAAATCTGATATAAGGAGATGTGAAGGTATTTTTATGCATCCATTTGAAATTTGTCTTACCTTTAGGACACGTGGAATGTCTTCTGGTAAACAGAATTTATCTTATGCTTTCTTGTTGCAATTGCATATTTACATAAAAGATTCTGCTCTTTCACACACAAAAAATTTGCCAGATTCTTGTTTAGACTCTACAATACTTTCATTAGAACCAAGAACATCCTTTAGAGTGAGTTTCTACACTACAATTACAGTGTTCATGATTACAAAGGGATTTAGAGCAGCTGTATTTTTTTCCAATAATGGTAGGAGAAGAATTCCCAAAGCTTTTTATGGAGAGTCAACTATTATCACTGACTATTCGAAACCCAGATTATCACAAGAAAATTTTGGTGACTCAAAGGCAATTTAGAACATGTTTGTTATCTTTTAATTTATACAGATCTAAAATGAAGCGTTCTTGTGGTATAGCAGGTGATTTGTTAGGCTGCTAACAAGGCCAACCATGCCAGCTCGCAAGTTGTTCTGCTGGAAAAAGATGAGGTGAATTTGGCATTTACTTAACCCTTTAAAAGGTTGTTAAGAGTCAGAATCAACTCAATGGCCATAGATTTGTTTTTGTTTGGGAAGAAGTTCTAAGAGTAGGGACGCAAGCTTCAAAGACAAGTTCTTATCTAAGCTCTTATTAAAGAAGAGGTCTCCCCCAACCCCTAAGTGATATTGTCCTTTTGAGTAAATGGTCAAGAGGCCACACATGACCTCCTCTGGCTACACGAGGGAGACGGAGAAGCCGTCCCCACAACAGTTCATAGGCGAATTGTCACAAGGTGAGGGCAGACAGCCCCACCTTCCATCCTTGTGTGACCCTATTCTGACACCGACCACTCTTCCCACAACACTCTACTTTTATGCTGAGTCTGCTAATGCATTGCAAAAGTCACCCAGAACTCACAATTACTAAGAATGTATTAGGGAAGTTTCCAGTACTTCAAAAAAGTGCACTCACTCATCTAGGCCAAGAAATTTCACCGACAGCTACTAGGCCAACTCACTAGAAGAGACTCCACATTGGTAGTCAGTCCAAAGAAAGGAAGCCCAACATACTCTAAAAATTACACAACAATATAATTGATATTACATGAAAGTGAAATTTTTTAAAGTAATCATTTTATTAGGGGCTCATACAACTCATCACAATCTGTACATATGTCATCTGTGTCCAGCACTTTAGTACATATGTTGACTTCATCATTCTTACGACACCGTGCACTTTCCACTTGATCCCCTGGTGTCAGTTCATTTTTCCCCTTCTCTCCCTGCTCCCCCCTCCCTGAGAACCCCCGATAATTTATAATTTATTATTATTTTATCATATCTTACCCCATCCCACGTCTCCCTCACCCACTTCTCCGCTGTCTGTCCCCCAGGGCGGAGGCCACATGTAGACCTTGTCTTCTGTTCCCCCTTTCTCCCTCTCCTTCCCTCCACCCTCCCGCCATCGCCACTCTCTCCACTGGTCCTGGGGGCTTTATCTGTCCAGGGTTCACTGTATTTCCAGTTCCTATCTGTGCCAGTGCACCTCCTCCGGTCCAGCCAGATATGTAAGGTAGAATTGGTATCATGGTAGTGGGGTGGAGGAAGCATTTAATTTTGATGAAGATCATCCAACAATAGTTGCAGTAGTACATTGACAGGGAGGTACCAGAGGTCCAGACTATTCAGAAGAGGATGTTGGACAAGCGCCCATTGGTGATGTCAGATGGATCTTGGCTCAAAGCAGAAAACACCAGAAAGATGTTTATTGTGTTTTGTTGACTATGCTAAGGCATTCTCCTATGTGGATCATAACAGCTGTGGATAACTTTAGAAAAATGGGAATTTCTGAACACTTTTTGTATTCATATGGAAACTTTATAGAGAACAAGAGGCGTTTGTGAAAAATGAAAAGTAACTATTGCCTGGTTTAAAATCACAAAAGGTGTGTGAATATAAGATCTATATTAAGATCATTCTCACAACTTTTACAGGAAATTTCCTACTCAATTTCAAGGCCTGGTTTCCCTATTAGAGTAATAAATTACAAATTATATTGAGTGAGTTTCAAGCTACTTATCTGAATAGTATAACCAACCAATTATTGCAATCCACTTTTTCAAATAATTAAGCATCCAATCTGTGTGAGACATTTATGTGATCACAGAGTTCGTCAATACTTAAAATTTGATTCTGTAGATATCAAAAGTGACCAATCATCACAAGTCCATTAGTCTGACTGCACACAGATCAAATCTTTGGCCTGACTAGTCATTTACAAGAATTGCAATCCCAAGACCATAAAGACTCTATAAATGGAAATCGCTTGCACCACAGCAGCACTAACTAACCAAAACATATATTGTGAAAAGAGAATGGGAGATACAACATTCAACTCTGGCATAAGTATTTTTATCCTGACTACATTCTGAGGGCAGGACCCAAAATTTAGATTATGAACATTCCAGAGAAGATAGAAATTCCAAGACCAGAATCACATAGAATGTATAAGACAACTGAATATTTATTTTACAATAATTAACTCTTTTCGTTAACCCTTTTACTTTCCTGCAGTTCCAAACTATCGTGAGAGGCAAAAGTCAAATCTTGGACTGTGACATGAAAGCCTAGGATGAGGATGACGGACATTGATATAAAAGGGCCTCAGGTTCCAAACACATTTTCCAAGCTTCCTTTACAACCTTGGAACCTATTTTCTTTGTAAAGGTAAGAGAAATTAAATTTCCATTTTATTTGAATTACAGCATTTAGAATTTATATTGGTTGGACATAATCCTAACTTCTAAACATTGCTTTATATAAGTCTTTTTTTTTTTACGAGAATCATTCTTCTTACACAAGCATGGAAAAAAAAACCCAGCAACATCTGACATATTAACAGAGTGGCTGTGTTCTGGCACAACATGAGTAATACACAAGGTCAATGTTGTGACACTGCAGGATCAGCAAGACAGATACACATTTACATAACTCCCACTTTATGGGGGAAATGCATCAATGACTTGTAGTTTTGAAAATGAAAGCTAAATAAAATTGCAATGGAGTCAATCCCAACTCACGACAACACTATATTGGGGTTCCCAAGGCTTGATGGAAGCAAGCAGACTCACCTTTCTCCCAGAGAGCAGCTGGTGAGTTGGAATCATTGACTTTTCTGGTTCTTACCCAACAATGTTAAATTTTGAAGTCAATAGTGCATGACATTGGTTGGTAAATATTCTTGTGAAATGTGGCAAATTGCCTAATTAATACCAAACTGCTCCCTAAAACTTAGCTTCAGTTTTCAGAAAGTAGAATCTGATGCAAAATCATATTTGAGAGAGTAGACTCACTGATAATAGAGAGAGGGAAAAAGCAGAGTGGGCATCCTTCGTTTTCCCCTGGTAGTCATTTTCAACACTATTTTTCAATTAATTCACGATGCTATAATATGTGAATATATGTTACAAACTTAAGTCAGAGGACCAGCCTGTTGGAAATTTCTTGTGATTAAAAATAGCACAAAGGGAGGAACACAATATTTCATACTGTATTGTTTGAGTTTCAGTTCTTTTGATCCCTGTGGGGAATGAAAGGGTATTTTGTTGAAGAAATATATAAACAAATGACTCTGAATAAGGACTAATTTAAATAGATTAATGCATAAAATTAATCTTTTACATAAAAAACAGGTATCTTAAAATAAATTCTTAATATTAAAATATATAAATAATGAAAGATATATTACTTTTCCTTCTTTGGAGCAAAATACCAAACCAAAGATGAAAGGTTTAATGAAGAATGCTTAGAGCTATCGCAGGTGTCAGATTGTTACTATTTTGTGCAACACTCTCACCTTAGTATGAAAATCTACCTTTAAGAGAAATGACTCTGTGGAAAAGGAAATGCTTAATATTTTGATTCATTAACCTGGACCCCGATCAGACAGGAGGAGCTATGATAATGAATGCTGAGGTTACATTTGGAATAATGTTCACCTTTGAGTTAAAGGTTAAATTAACTAAAACAAATTTTAAAAGAAAAAAAATATATATTTCATACCACGGATTTGTAAGATATGAATTGTACTCATTTATGTAGGAACTGCCTCTGGATTTGCTAACATTTCATGGCATGGAAGATCTGCATAATGGACCAATTTAAACTCCTAGAATTGGAATCAGTTTACTTTAGCAGATTGTTATGACTCCGTTAGAAAATGTTTTGTGAAGATAAGTCTTGACTTCCAAAGCATTTTTTTCTTTGCGGAATTCCAATAAATGATGAAGATGCCAATTTGAAAGGTAACTTTAGCATTCATTCAAACATAAAATGTACAGCAGAAGGGATGAAAGATTTTATAAATATAGCAAAAACCCGAACCACTGACATCAAGTAGATTCGGACTCATTGTTACCTACAAAGACAGGGCCGCACAGGATCAGGTATCCTCCTTTCTAATGTGGAGCAGCTGGTGGTTTTAAACAGCTGATCTTGTATGTAGCAGTCCGATGCTAAGCTGCTAGTTCCACCAGAGTGCCCATAAATATAGCCCAGTTATATTTTGAGTATGGTAGTACAATTTCTAAGGAGAACTTGTGGTGCAGGGGGCAGATGTTTCAGAGCAAACAGAAGGGACAGTGGCTCACACCCTTCAACTACTCTGCAGGTGAAAGAAGTGAGAGTCTGCTCAAAGTGTGAGCTCAACTCACTAACTGCCCTTGGGTTGATTCCAACTCATCGAGATCCTGTATAGAGGACAGGAGAGCTGCCCTTTCAGGTTTCTGAGACTTCAAATCTCATCTTTTTCTTGCAAAGCATCTGTTGGGCGTGAATCACTGACCTTAAGGCTAGCAACTCATTTCATAGTTCACTACATTATCAGTGCTCTCTTGGATATGCTACTGGGTGGCCCTGCCCTGTCCTGTGTGAGAGAAAGATGAGGCTTGCTACTTCCAAATAGTTAAAGTCCCTGAAACTCAAAGGAGTACAGTTCTACCCTGTCCTAGAGGGTTACTGTGAGTCAGAATTGACTTGATAACAGAGAGTTTTTCAGTTTTGTTTTTGTCTACCTCATCCTCTATGCTTGCTTTAAATATCCATCTACTCAATGACATTATGTGTTTTTGTTGTTTATTTTTTTAATTGTTTTATTAGGGGATCATACAACTCTTATCACAATCCATACATACATCAATTGTGTCAAGCACAGTTGTACACTCATTGCCTTCATCATTCTCAAAACATTTGCTCGCCATATAAGCCCTTGGTATCAGCTCCTCATTTTTTTCCAGTAAGATTTCTGGTTTATTAACCCTAATAATGCTAAGAAGCTGCATAGAAAGGAAGGGTAAAAGCTCTAATTTCAAGTGCCAGTATCAGATTCCAAATAGCCTAAAAACAACATCTTCATCAAAAACCGGACCTACACACAACATAGACAACTGCCTAGAAAACAATTAACTTATTTCAGAAAATATGATCCCATGTACTTACCAATTCTGGCAAATTATTGGTTATAATCTGTCCACATTATTAGCACATCACAGACTGGGTCTCAAGAAAGAGATTTTACATAAAACAAAAATTCTAACTTTTTATTACCGAAAGAAGAAATTATTTGCTTGTAGATACAAATCCCTTCCAGGGGAAAGTAAGTTGTAACTTTAGCCAGGGCAACACGTCTTTTGATTCGTGTAGAAAATGCTTAGCAATGACAGACACCTGATTCCCAGAAGCTGGGCTGCCAAATGAGCAATCCAAAGGCAATAACACCTGAGGCCATTTAGACTCAAATCCCACAGGACTCCTGAGATGCTGGCTGCATCTTCTAAAGGATGCGCTTGGCAACATTGCATATACAGGAAAATTTAGGATTTGTTTATTAAATTTACACTGCAAAACAGATTAAATGGTTTCAGATATTTTTCCTAAAATTATCATTTTTTGTCTGGGGAACATGTACTAGATGGCATAGGTGTTAGGAAAGTGCGTGAAGAGCTATTTTGAGCTAGCTGTCTCAGTCAGAGGACCGAAGCTCTAGGCTTCCTGTCTTCTCCAATAATGTACCATCCACTGAAACTCTAATCGTTGGTAGGTAGGTATATTTGTTTCCCATTGCTTCTGTGAAAATATTACAAATGAAGTAGGTTAAAACAGCACAAATTAATTATACTACAGCTCAGAAGTCTAATGTGGATCAGCAGAGTTGTGTCTACTCTAGAAGCTCAGGAAAAAAAAATCATTTTCTTGAACTTTCTTACTTCTAGAGGCCACTTTCAGTAATTGCCTGATGACCTTGTCCATCATTGTCAAAGCTGGCTGTACAGTGTCTTCAAATCCCTGCTTCTGCCTCCTTCTCTTTCCCCTTCAATTGCTACATGCCATCTCTGACTCTCCCATTTCCCACTTTCAAAGGTAATTTCCATTACATTGGATCCACATAATAACGTAGGCTTATCTTCTCAGCTCAAGACCTTTATCTTAAGGCTGCAAAATGTCGTTTCATGTAATATAACAAATCAAATGTAACTTTTCTATTCAAATGTAGCTGTTTATTTTGGGAAGTTGGAGGAAGGGAACTTCTGCTCATTATTTTGTCTATTGTGAGATCTGATTTTGACTTCCATGTCTATGATTTAAGGAGTTCTGGTAGCTTTCTCAGGAAGCCTGGACGTATGCAGCATAGTGGTTAGGAGTTGAGCTGCAAACAGAGATATCTTGGGAGAAAGATTAGTCTTTCTACACCCAGAAAGATTTACAGTCTCTCAGACTCAGAGGGGCAGTTCTACCCTGTTGTATAGGGTTCATAGGAGTCGGCATCTACTCACTGGCACTTAGGTAGCATGCTTCTGAAAAGATTTACAGCATTGGAAACACACAAGAGAAATTCTATTCTGTCCTAAAAGGTTGCTATTAATAAGAATTTACTTATTTTTGTCTTTTCATGAGTGAAACAGTCAGACAGAAAAATGAAACCAATGTAGTAAGGGCACAATTTTTGGCATCAGAAAAATGTGAAGGATTAGCAGAAATATTCTGGAGTATTCTTAGAAATCCATTTTATAGAAGACTTTCTCAGGATTTTTTAAAGACCTATTAGAAATTAAGTGATTTTCAAGTCATTTTGAGCTAGACATAAAAAAAAAGTCCTTCATACGAATATATATTCATGTTCAAATTTCTTGAACTTTGGGCTCTGTCAGGTTACATGATAAATGGGAATTAAGTTTGCTAATTAATTAAGTTATGAATCAGTGAGATTATCCTGAAGTATCTGAATGTGCCCCGTGTAATCACAAGGGTGCTTAACTGTGGAAGAAGAATGCCCCAGGCCTATTTTGTCAGAATGATCTAATATGAGAATACCTCAGACCTTGTGACTGTTTCTGACTATGGAGGTGGGAAATATGTGTCAAAGAATGTAGACAAAGCCTAAAATCTTGAAAAGCCAAGGAATGGATTATGCCTTGTAGACCTGTTGAAAATAAAAATTTGACACTTTAATATCTTGATTTTGACCTAAAGATATGTACTTGAGACTTCTGGCATCCATCGTTTTAAGATAATAGATGTTTATGTTGGGTAAACCAGCTGTCCCAGACCTCCTTAAGGTATTGAAAAGCAAGGATGCTACTCTGAGTATTAAGATGCCTCTGACTTAGGCCATCGTATTAACAATGGCCTCATATAAAGGTGGGAGTTGCACATTAAATAAGGAACACTGAAGAAGAATCAATGCATTTGAAGTGTGGTCCTAGAGATGAATATTGAAAATACCATGGACTGCCAACAAAACAAATTGATCAGTCTTGGAAGAAGTATAGCCAGAATGCTCCTTAGAAGGAAGGATGGTGAGACATTTCGTCTGATGTACTTTGGACATCTCATCAGGAGTCCCTAATAAGGTCATCCTATTTGGTAAAGTAGACGTGCAGCAAAAAAGAGGAACAGCATGGATAAGATGGGTTGACACAGCAGCTGCTACACTGGGTACAAACATAAGAACAATTGTGACGATGGTGCAGGACCAGGCAGTGTTCTGTTATACATAGGGTTGCTATGAACCAAGTTGGTGACCCCTAACAATAACAAACATACATGTATCCATGCGCATACACATACAGACATATACATATACATATACACATACATACATATTGTGACCCCTAACAATAACAAACATACATGTATCCATGCGCATACACATACAGACATATACATAGAGAGAGAAACACTTAGATCAAGAAAGTGTCCCCCACAGTTGTAGAAGTGTGAACGTCATGGCAGCTTCCGAGTTGATGAGTCAGGCGTTAAGCTGGAGGCTTCTCTTGATTTTAGTAGCTTCTGGGCTGATGACCCTATGAATGTCAAGAAGATAGCAGGTTTTCAGCTACACAGGCAAATGAATCCCAGGTCGTCACATAAAACTTAGTACTGGAGAGCAAATGAATTCAAAGTCACCCAGGCAGATGGTAGGCTGTGTGGCTCATAAAATGAACAGGCATTATGGCACACTGTTGGCTTTTAAGTCCAAAGAACTGGAGGTCAAGGAATCAGATACAAGATCCAGACCCAGCAAAAAGAAAGCAAGCCTTCTCACCTCAGCCTAAGATCC
Organism: Echinops telfairi; assembly: GCF_000313985.2. NCBI lineage: Eukaryota > Metazoa > Chordata > Mammalia > Afrosoricida > Tenrecidae > Echinops > Echinops telfairi. The sequence goes on along the minus strand of NW_022111372.1, from coordinate 11,893,035 downwards.
TGTAAACAGGCCACACCTCCAAGGCAATGAATTGAGCAAATCCAAACTATTCTATGAATACAAACAAGGAGAAAATACTCATAACACTTAGAGTCCTCTTTTCTGCACTGGTCATGTGGTGATAGCTAGTATTTAGAGTTATTTTCTTCCACCCTCCATTCTGTGTTTTCTTTGTTCTCAGTGCTCACCTCAGCTGGGAGTGGTACGAGTCTGCTAAGGTGACCCATGCTATCCTTCTTGGCCATGCGTAGTCATGCCAGAACGGAGTTTCTGTAATTTACCTTTTGCTTTAATCACATGGTAGTAATAAAGGCAATCTAAGATATCACCTAGATTCCTGTCATATTCTTCTGTGCCTCCATTATGGAATTACAATTCAATGTCTCCTTAGTAATCAGGATCAATCACACTACCAATACAGTAAATCCTTTCTTTGCCTGTTGATCCTGAGGCGTTAAAGGTCCAAGTTTCTCAGAGGGATTCTTTTCTTCCAGTTCAATAGAATCATTGTTGTTTCTTAAGTTAGAGTATTTCTCTCTCTGGGACTAAGGCCTTTAGACTTTAAGAGCATAGGTTTACAGAGACAAGAGGTAAACGCACTGTGAATGGATCATTAGGAACAATAATGAGTGGTACCCTTCCTATTTCCACCCCTTGTTTCCTGGACTTATGAATCCTGGCTATTGGAGAAGAAGCACCATGTATTGGATACAAATTTAGAGCACACACAGCCTCCTGGAGAACACTGTCCCAACTTGCAAGGTGTTGTCACTGAGCTAGTGTTGTAATTATATCTTTATAAGCCATTCCATTTTTCTACCAAGCAAGCTGTTTCAGGATGTCTAGGAATATAATAAGACCAATATATTTGACGAGTCTGGGTCCATTGCCACTCTATTAGGCCAGGTTGACTAGAGAAACAAATCCAGGGTCACTCACATATGTTTAAGAGAGAGTTTTTATTAAGAAGTATTTTTATAAAACAAATATCCCAGCCATTCCAGATCAAGTCCATAAGTCCAATACTAGTCCATAAGTTCAGACTCATGAAGTTACATGCAATGATGCAGAATGCTGGAAGATCACAGGCTAGTGGGAGAAAAGTCTTGTGGATCCAATGGGGCTGGAAACATTACAGGACCCTTGCAGGTCTCAGTGTGGCTCCCAGGCATGAAGGTGAAGGTATAGAGAGGGTGGAGGGGGTTCCAAGGACACCTCCCCCTTTTGATAAGAATTTACCATCAGGCCAGGACCTGATCGACAGGCTAGACTCTACCCCTACACTTCTATGTCTTCAAGTTGACATGAAATTATGTAATGACCAGAGACACATTTCACTTTCTACGAGGTGAGTCCCTTGAGCTAAAATGATACTATGGATAAGTATACAGAAGATAATTTTGTCCAAAGCATTATGAATAGAGGAGTTAAGTCCATATCCAGAGCCCGTTCCTACTCCAGTAGCAACAAAATGTGGTCCTTTCGATGATGGAAGAGCTGTTATGTAATTAAACTGTCAACTTTATTTATATTAAATGCCTGATTTTGATCATCTTGTTTTTACTTTGATAATGTAAGATAATGTCATGACTTTTTAAAAATCCCATTAAATTTTAAGGGTAAAAGGGATGAACACATGGATAAATAGTATCAATTATTGTTGTACAACTTTGTATATTCTCCTTTAACTACTGCTTTTTTTTTTGGTATGGTGACATTTCATATCTTGATGCTTCCATAAAATTTTGTAGGGATATTTAAAATTTGCTTTTGAAAGTGCCTAGGGCAAACTATTGCACAGGGATTTGGAGAAGATATTTAGTAAGAAGCAAAATAGCTAAGGAAGGTTAGGAGGAGGAAGACAAAGTGAAAGGAAACATAAAAAATATAACATTTTTTCAGTTCTCTGAGTTAGTATCAAGAATTCAAAGGTACTTACCAAACAAATCCTAAGTCCAATGTTCAAGACTAGGGTTACACATTGTGTTGCTACTTCAAGGTTGGCAGTTTGAATCCTCTAGCACCTGCATAAGAGAAAGATGAGGCTTTCTGTTCCCATAAAAAAATTGTTATCCATTTAAATCCGAAAAAGGAGCAGTGCTACGGTGACATGTAGGGTCTGTGGACAAGAACCAACTCCATGGCAGTGGGAAGACTGCGACAAAAACAGTAGATGCATGGCTTTGTGATGATGGTGAAATCAGGGGTTTAACATGTGTTTCAGTCAAAATAAATATATATTTAACAGAGATCACCTTCCCCTACATTTTGGCATAACATACAACCTGGAAATATAGGCATGGTCCAGGTAACAAATAGGAATTCTGATGAAATGCATTTTTATCCTGCCCATACTGCAAATTCAGGTTAACATTGGTGATTCATGAAGAACAAGAAAATCAAATCTCTGTACAAAATTCAAAATTATTACATGTAAATTCCCTCTGCATGCCAGAAATGTTCTTATTCACAGATGAAAATGTTCAAAAAAATTACAAATTTTTATGTGAACACATTTACTCTAAAGATGCCATAGAATAAAACTGCCACTCTACGTCCTTGGTAATTGTTGATAGAAACAATGGAATACATATATCAACATTTTAATTTTCCTTTGACGTATCTTTAAATGGTTTGCTTAAGACATAGTAGTTAAGAATAACACATGAATGTCTAACCCAAACCTAATGCTGAGATACATCGAACTCACAGCTTCCCTGTAGGAAAGAGTAGACTGCTCCTTGGGTTTCTGAGATGAAAGCAAGCCTTTGAGGGAGCTTCGTTTTTCTCTTCTAGCAAGGCTGCTGACTTTGAACCACCAATTTATTGGTGAGCAGCTTAAACTTGACTCCTTCAAGAAATTCTCGAATTGTCTATTTACAGCTTTTTTTTTTTTAACAAACTAGTATTTTACTTCACTTTATGAAATAACATGAAAGTGCATTTACATTCATTTCAATTGAACTTATAATTCTATATATCCATAAAATATGTCAACAAATATTAAATAAATAAGAACCCTGCTAAATCCTATGAAGAAATAGTCTTGTCTTGCTGACAATGATCTTCCTTTCTCTCTAGTTAAACTTGTTTTCTATCTATTTTGTACATATTATACTTTAAGAAAACCTACTTATTCTTTCATTTTCTACAAAGTAGGGATCTAATTTTAGATACATTGGCTTTATGGATAGCCAATTACAAAATCAGCATTCAGTGTTGCCTCCGATTTTTCATTTGAAAATTCATAACTTCACAGGGTTAGGGCTTCAACAAATATTTTGCGGGTGTATGACTCAATATATAAAAATATTTTTCAGACTTCTGTGTTTACCATTGATAAAAACCCACAGATTTTAATAAGCTTCTGTCAATTTCATTTAAATGCACTCTTATGACTAAAGACCCTCCTAAAATGCAACCCCAAATCCTTAAACTGAATTATAAACTCCAACAAATCTATTTTGCATTACCAATATGACCCTGAAGGATCAGAATTTCATAACATCACTGAATTCTACTAAATATTCTCATTCTATTTCTCCCCTTCATTAAGTCAAATGGATTCACCAAAAAAGCTGTGAATTTAATTTGGTCAGTGTCATTTGGCAAGACATGTGCTTCACTTCTCTAGAATTTTTATTCTTGTAGCCTGTGTTTTGAACTGATTAATCCTGAATTGCATTATAATTCTCTTTTGGTGCACACGATTAAGGGTGAACACAGATGGCTGGCACAGGTAGATTTATCACTGTGCTTAAGGAAAGCAATTCACAGAACATTATATTTTATAAGCAAAAATAGACCAAGATATATGGATGATACCAAAAAAATAAAATATGTTTAGAACAGTTTTTAAGTGCCTTTGAATCACCATAGTTAAATAATGTCAAAGGCTAGTGTTAAATTATGTGATTAGTTATGGAGATTGGAAATGACTAGTTAAATTATCTTTGTAATTTTTTCAATATAGTGATAAAATTATCCCTTAGTTTTATACCTTCATAGAGTTTGTTCAAGGTATATTTATATTCCATGTGGACAACATCTTATCAAACCTTAAGTTCTGATGAAAATTCAAAAAAAAAAAAAAAAAACCAATAAAAACTTTGGTACACTACAAGATTTTGCTAAAAAACATATCATTCCTCAAGATAGGCATTCTTCATTATCAACTATATCCACAAGTAATATCTAACACAATTAGCAAGCACGTAGATATATAATCACACATATGGGGTTTGAATCCAGTTTCTCAAGCTCAATAACTAACATTCTGGGTCGATCATTTCCCTAATCCATGTCTCCAGGCAGCCATGTGGTCGAGCGGTCATGTTTGGGCTGCTTACCATACCATCAGCAGTTGGAAATCACTAGTCCCTCCAAGAGAGAAAGAGGAGGCTTTGCATGTAAAGAGTTATAGTCTCAGTGTCCCTCAGTCTGCTCTATCCTATAGTGTCAGTATGAGTTGGAATTGACTTGGTGGCAATGACTTGAGTTTCGAGTAATTCATTTCTCTATGAACTGTATTGATTCTAAATGTGATATCCAAGTAGCTGTATTTGAATTACTTGAGGAATTGTTAGCGATTCAAATTTCCATGTGAGTATTAGATCTTCTGGGTGAATTCCAGTTATCAGTTATAAAAAGCTTTCTTGGAAATTCTGATGTAAGTTCAATTTGGAAAAAAAAACATTCAAACCTGGGACTCTTTGATGCTCTCCTCATATGCCTAATTCAGGACCTACTGAATTAGGTCGCTGCTTTTTAAAAATATAAATTGCTGAAGGTTCTCAAGCAATCTTACTCAATGAGAATTGCTCTTATCTACAAAAGACTGTGAGTCCCAGATTAACTGGTGTCAATTGGACTTCCAACTTATACAATCACCATGCAAAACTGAACAAAATAAGGCCTGGTTCAGTGCAAAGTCATTATTGGTTATGGATTATATCATTGTGGTTCACAGGGTTTCAATGGCTGATATTTGAAAGTAGATGACCAGATCTGTCATCCTAGTTTGTCTTAATTTAGAAACTCCACTGAAACCTGTGCAGCACCCTAGCAATGCTCCACTGGTAGACAGACAGAAGTTGTGTATAGTGGGCATTGACTGAAAATCATTCCTGGGATTCCTGCATAGAAGGTAATATTTCCCAGATGAAATTACAATTAACAAATATAGAGCATGTAAAACCCACTGCCATCAAAATTATTTTAACTCATAGTGAGTTTGTAGGGTAAAGTAGAACTCCCTATAGAGTTTCCAAGATTTCCAATAGTTATGGGGGTAGAAAACCTCTTCTTTTTCCCACAGAGTGGCTGGTGGATGTGAACTACCAGCCTTGTTGCTTTCATTACAATGTTTAAACTACGACATAGGTCCTATTGGGTATGTAGATAGAAAATGAATTTGCCGCCTACCCTGCTGAAACTGACCTGCCAACATACAGAAAAGTCTTACATTTGAGTGATGATTGAAATATGAATAATTTATATTTAAAATTTTTAATTCCCAGATAAAATTGGGGAGTATATGTAAGACACTGTGATAGGTAATTTTATTGTGCCAACCTGGCCAATGGGAACATGATGGATTAATAAAGGTCACAGTTTGATTTGAGGGCAAAGAAATAAATGGCTTGGCAGTCCCCACCTCTCTCTATCTTACTCTTTGGTGATTGGACCAGCATACAGCAGCCTTAGCTAGTTCTCTGCCTCAACTTGTGAGCTATACTACCTGTGGGACACCAGCCTGTGGATCCTGTCACTAGATCTTGAGGTTCCTTCAAGACCTGCTTCACCACTCTGCTGGTGTATACATTACTTGAGCTTGGGGCTGTCAGATCCTGATGTCTTGCTGATTATTGGTTACCAGCCCTGCTGTTTGTAGCTTGTGGCTGTACTGCCTGCATTGCTCTAAGGAACACTCAACTGTCTGCTTCCTTGACCTTGGACCCAGTAGCCCTCATGAGTTGAAGGACTTCCAGTACATTACCATGTAAAAACCGAGGGTTTTTTTAGCAAAATTTTAATGCAGTTTTTGTGGTAAAATTATGTGCCTCAACTGATATTCAGATCGGCTTATACTCAAGTGTATATGGTAACTGTTCCACAGAAGTGAGTTGAACTGAGCCTTCTGTGCTGCTGTGTGGACTAATTAGCTGTTATATTTCTTTCTGCTGTATCTATCTATCTATCTAACCATAAGTGGCCTGGGTTTGTTTCTCTAGAGAACCCTGTCTAACACAGTCACTAAAAGACAACAATAATAGTTCAGCACACCAAATCAACCAACTACCACTAAGCCAATTCAGACTCATAGCAACCCTATAGGCTAGAGTGAGCAATAAATATAAGATGAGATAGCCTCATTTTTCTTCCCAGGAGCAGCTGAAAACTTTGGACTGCTGACCTTGTATTTAGCAGCCCGATGGGTCATATAACATGCCACCATTTTAGTACACAGTTAAGGTTAAAGGTAGAATATAAGATAAATGGAAAGGGATGAAAATATTTGTTAGCTTTGTATAACCAGTAAGCTTCATTACATTCTCTTCATAGGCAGATGTGCCAACCTAATACTTTTTCTCTTACACTCTTAAAGATGCTCTGCAGAGAATCATGTATTACCCCCATAACAATACATGTAATAAAAATAATCAACAGTCCACGTATCACTGATATTACGCCAATGCTCTTCAAGCACCTATTGTTAGAGTATTCTTACATTTAATTTTATTCCCCTTTAGTTCAACTAAAATTGCCCTAAACTACTTCTCTACCGCTTGTAGTTTTTAGCTTTGTACACAATCCTTCTGGATGTAGAAACTGATTTTAAAGCAAGTATTTCTCCCTGCCTCATATGAGTTTTGCTTTTCCAGACAGACAACAAGCCCATTTCTAGTATGTGTCTCAAGGTGGATGAGTACTTTAAGCTCTTAAGAATCCTCTGACCATCATTTAAATCTGATTGATACAAAGGATTTGTAGCACACACGTGGAGACTCATAAGTGTAAACACAATTCTTTTTCCTTAGCTTCTTGTCACCACCTCTTCTCTCAGACCATTATTTACTTGTTTTGTGTAGTTCTAAACTATCTCATTGCGGATCATCAACCAACATTTCTAAATTATTTTAAAAAGCTTTGACTTTCCATAGTGCAATTTAAATTAGTATAACAAACAAAAATACACCATCAAGTAAATTCCACCTCAGATTGGACCCACAGAGCTGAGAAGAACTCTCCCCATAGGGTTTACAAATCTATAAATATTTATGGGCCCAGACAGACACCTCCTTCTCCCATGAAATGTGTAGTGTTTCAGTTGCCAGCCTTTTGGTTAAGAACCAAGCATTTTATCTATTGCATCACCAGGTCTTTTAACAGTATGCATTTCACCAAAATGAAATATTTATCAATACATTTTAATTTAAATATATTTTAACATGTTTTGTCTTTTTTGTAAGAGATGTACTTACTGTATGCTATACATTCATTAAATATAGTTTTTTTTAAATTAAAGATATAGAAAGTCACATATCTTGCTTGTTATTAATTTTTCAAGAAGGTGTATGGGCCACAGTAGTCAATAGAATCTCAATAATCCTGCCACTCATTGGACCTTTCATATATGAAAAGGAGAGATATTTAGGCCTTTATGTAGCCTGCCAGATATGATAGGCAGTTGCTTTCCAGACATTAGAGAAATCAATAGTGAGGCATTATGGAGAGTTGCTAGTTTACAAAGGAAACGAAAAGACAGTTCCTTTAAGTGGCATTATTATAGTGAATATCTAAAAGAGAAAATAAGTAGGATACAATCTCATTTTTAGCATTTAATGGAGTGTGATCGATTAGAAGCAGTTGGCACCTAAGCAAACTTTAGTAATTTGTCATGATAAATTTGTCAGAACAAAATTTCATTTTCTGAAATATTTTTGGAACAAAATAATTTGGCATGCTTAAAGAAAAATGACAACTATTCAACTTGTTAGTTAAAGAATAAACAATTGTTTCAAATTTGGAGAATTGATTTATATAAAATTTAATCTTAAAATAACCTTTATAAAGAAAAATTCTCAAGCTGACAACACGCTATTTGTAGATATTAAAGTAAGTTACCATCATTTTCATATATGGTATTTAAATACTTGTTATATTATTAAAATTAACAAAAAGTTTTTAAAAATTATTATGTCAAGTATTAAAAATTTCATTTTAGAACTTCATTTATATTTATAGGTTAAATAAAATATACTTGAAACAAATTTTTAAATTAAAAAAATTCATGATGAATTTACCATTCATAATAATTTAATTAGTTCATAATAATTTAATACACATGCAACATCTACCAGTCTCTGTGACAAGTTGCACATGTGTCTTATCTCATTTCTCACAGCAAAACTATGAGGCAGTTAGTATTAACCACCCTACTGCTATTATGTGTAAACCAACTCAGCAAACCTAGACAGGGTTTCTGAGAGTGTAGACCTTTATAGGAGCTCACAGCCTCAACTGAATCCTCAAGTATTGCTTTTAGGTTTGAATCACTGACCTTGTTAGTAGCTCAACAACTAATCCACAGGCTTCCTATGAAGTAGATACATCATTACTTTGAAATTAAAATTAGAAAATGTAATAAAAGTGAGATTAATAATACGTATGGTGATATAGGATCCCCTAAAATTGCTGTGGGCTAAGTGTTGGGATGCTAACTTCAAGGTTAGCAGTTCAAGTCCACCAGCTCCTCTTAAGGAGAAAGAGGTGGCAGTACATTTCCAGAAAGATTAAAACACAAACTCACTACCATGGAGTCCATTTTGACTCTCAATGACACTATATGGCAGGTTAGAACTACCCCTGTGGCTTTCTGAGAATGTAACTCTTTATGCGAGTAGAATGACTCATCTTTCTCCAAAGGAGCTGCTAGTGATTATAAACTGTTAACAATGAAGTTAGTAGACAAATGTGTGTAAGACTCACTGCTCCACCAGAGTTCCTTGGAAAGGTTATGTCCTTGAAAATCCCATGACACACTTCCACTATGTCTTATTAGGCCTAAGCTGTCAGAATATACTCTAGGGCATGAAAATTGAGGTTTTAATTTTAGAGTAAAAACAGTGAAATATTAAAGCACACTGTAGTATTGAGAAGAGTAGTCCTTGGTTGCACTACTGGATAAGGGTGGGTCAAGTTACAAGAGAGTGGGTAGAGAGTGGAATAATGGGATTTATTGCTTCTAAAGAATTTTAAAAATCAAAGTAATATCCAAAAAATTCAGACCTGAATACTTGTAACTATTATGCCATAAAATATTATTGTACCATAAAGAACAAAAACAAGAAAACAAACAAAAGCATGGCCATCAAGTGCATTTAAACTCATAGTGACCTGTCATATCTGGTTTCTCAGACTGTAAATATTTGTATGAGCAGATCATGTTGTTCAGGTAGATTAGAGAAACAAATCCAGGGAGACATATGTATATAAGAAAGAACCTTATATAAAAGGTACTTGTAAATTAAGAAATCATCTCGGTCCAGTCTAGATAAAGTCCCTAAGTCCAATATTAGCCCATATGTCTGACACCAATCTATAAATTCCTCTTCAGACTCATATTAAACATGCAATGATGCTAAATGCAGGAAGATCACAGGCCAGTGGGTGGAAAGTCTTGTGGATCCAGTGGCAGTGGAAGCATCTCAGTGCTGGCAGGGATCTCCACATGGCTCCTCCAGCTACAAGCCTCTAACATAGCTCCATGCATCTTGTCAGCAGGAAGACGAAGCAGAGAGTCTGTGTCGAACTGGCCACCAGGGAACTATTTATCTCCGTGGTGCCTCCAAATGAGGTCATCATGCTACGATCTGATTGAAAGACTTGAGTCCACCCCTTCACAAGTTAACACTAGATTATGTATCTAGTGTTTTGTCCACCCCTATCAACTTGATACTTTTACACAACTCTTTAGCCATACATAAATTTTAACAAAACAATAATTAAATCATAGCTATAACTACCCAGACAAAACTAAAATGCATACAACTGAATCTGTGCCAAAGCCTCATTTAAATAAAATATTCTATAAATGAACAACACACAATATTCTATGCCTAACAATTGCAGTTCAGTGAACACCTACACCACAATCCTATGAATATATGCCCCCAACTATGAAATTTTTAATCCTGTCACTTCATGCCTTTCTGCCCCCATTTTGGGTATCCAATTTCTATACTGCCCACTTATACTAATCCAGTACTTGGAAGGGACAATCATATTCTTCAATGTGAAGAATATTCTTTCCAGTTGGAACTTTGTGAAGTCCCCATCCATAAGCAAAGTCAAATGAGGACAGGCCATCCATAAAGTCAGCAGCAACATGGACAAGTTCACAGGCTCAAAATTATTCTCTTCATCTGGCTGGGTTATGGTCAGCTCAATGTGGGCTATCTCACTTAGCCTCACCAGGATGCCCATTGGTTGGCTTGCCTTTAGACTGTGAGCACTGTCACAAATTCTCAACAACCCTAAGCCCCTTGGGCTAGGTCATGAACTTCAGACCAGTCAACCCATCTTATCCTTCAGTCCCTGTGAACAAGGTCCATGGGTGTCAGTGACCAGACTCAACCCATCTCTTTGTTGCTGCATTTTTCCCACTCCCACTCAACAAGTGGATCCAGGTAGTCAACACGCAAGCATTTTAGCTTGACCACAGGCTCTCTTCGATGTTCAGTCTAGAGAGGCGTTTTCTTTATGATTCCAAGTTTTTTCTAGCTTCTGACAAAAACCACTGGTTTAAAATTCAAAAATTCAAAGAGTTCCTTTTTTTTCCCTTCAATCTGCCAATAGCACCTTAGGCAAGTCTTCTCACCTTCGAATATCCTGAGCACTCAAGACACTGGTTGGGGCTTATCTTTTCAGAGCTTTCTTTGCAGGTGTGCCCTAAACCCACTTTAAGATCCAATTTTAATGGCTGAGGACAAGTGGGCTTACAATATCTCTATTTTCATAACTTACCAATAGTCATTTCTAACAATCATTATATCAATAACAATAAGTGGAAGAAATTTGCATAAACACAGTAGACAGATCCAAAACTCAATTCTTATAGCAGTCAAGTACAATCCTTATCTATCTTATCTTAATCCTTATCTAACCTATTCTATTGATATAAAAGATGGGATTATGCCTCTGAATGCATAGGGCTGGACCAGGTTTTCTGTCAGCCACTGTTTTAAGCAACACAGTCTCTGAGGAAATCAAAGGGTTATTTCTATCCCTGAGATCAAAATATACATTAATCACATTCATTTTCATAATTTCAAACAGGAATAACCAATGACAACAACTAAAAAAAAAAAATCAAAACTTTAACTTCCCATATTCTTTCCTGAAAACAATCCAGCAAATTGCATTGCCATATCTGACTTCTGGCTAGCCAAAGTAAAACTATCATGAGGAAGAGATCAAACAAGCCTCCACTCTCCATCTTTATGATTGTTTCTCTAGTACAGTGAACCCTCGCCACTTCGCGCTTCGACTTCCGCGGCTTCACTCTATCGCGGTTTTTGTGTAACAGCACCCATTGCCTACACCCGCTCCTTCAGAGGAAAAAGATGGCGACCCACCTGTAGAGTACATCCCTTAAGTCATTTCATAGGCTATTGATTACAGTATTTGTAAGAACTATGAATAATAATACTGTATGTGAAATATGTAATACTGTAAACTAGATGCCATAAATAATATAATAAATAATAAATGATAATTGTAACGTCCAAAATGTTTTACTGTATTTTCCCTTTTTCGTTTAATAAATTGGGTAATACGAGTGTAATGGTGACTAAAGGGTGTTTTTTCATGTCCTCTATGCTCTAACTACGAAGATATTTGATTTACAAATAAGGAATCCTACTTCGCGGAATTTCATTTATCACGGTAGGGTCTAGAACCGATTAACCGCGATAAACGAGGGTTCACTGTACTCCACTCCCAAGGTACCATATTGTGTTAGTCCAAGTAGACTAGAGAAATAAATCCAGGGAGACTCATCTGTACATAAGACAGAGCTTTATATAAAGAGTAATTGTACATTAAGAAAACATTCCAGCCCAGTCCAGATCAAGTCCATAAGTCAGATATTAGCCCATATGTCTGACATCAATCTATAAATTCCTCTTCAGACTCATGGAAAACATTCAATGATGCCAAATACAGGAAGATCACAGGCCAATGGGTGGAAAGTCTTGTGGACCCAGTGGCAGTGCAAGCATCTTCGCACTGGTGTGGATCTCCATGTGGCTCCTCCAGCTCCTTGTGTCTTGTCAGCAGAAAGATGAAGCAGAGATTCTGTCTGTATCTGACCTCCAGTTAGCTATTTATTTCCATGGTACCTCCAAATGAGGTCATGAAGCTGTGAACTGATTGACAGGCTAGACTCCATGAAGCTGTGAACTGATTGACAGGCTAGACTCCACACCTTTGTAAATTGACACCAGATTATGTAACTACCACACAGATAGACTTAGCTTTATTCTAGGAATAAGCTGGTGGACTTGAATTGCAAAAGTTGCTATTAGCAGAATATCACTTTTATGTATTATTGTTATTGATAGATACCATCTAGTCAATTTAAACTCATATTAACCCTGTTTATAACAATTAAACACTGCCTCGGCCTGTACCATCCTCCTAGTTGTTGTAATACTTTAGCCTATTGCTGCAACCATTGTGCTGGTCCATGTGATTGAGGGTTTTCTTCTTTTTTGCTGATTTACTTTATTAAGGATGGTGTCTTTTGCCAGGGCTGTCTCTCCTGATGACATGTCAAAATTACTGGAAATGAAGTCTGCCATTCTTGTTTCTAAGGAGACTCCTGACTGTACTTCTAAGAGAAATTAGCTTATTCTTTTGACCATCCATGGTACTGTCAACACATTTGGCCAACACTATCTTTCAAGTGAATCAATTCCTTGGTCTTTTTTATCCATTTTCCAAATTTCACATGCATATGAGGTGAAAGCAGATGATGCTTGGCTACCAAAAGATATAACACCTGAAGTCACTGAAGACACTGGGTGCACAAGCGGATGTGGTGAGGAAAGCTCAGCTACCAAAAGACAGCACCTGAAGCCCTAAAGACCTGAAGATAAACAAACACCATTTAGCTGAGAGACAACAAAACCCACACGGAAGAAGCACACCAGCCTACCCCTACCCCTGATCACTGAGGACATAGGGGGTACACTAGCAAAAGTAGGGAAGAAAGCAGATGGCGTCTGGCTATCAAATGATACAGCACCTGGGGTCTTACAGGCTTGAAGACAAACAGACGGCCATCTAGCTAAGAAACACCAAAACCCACAAGGAAGAAGCACACCAGCCTACCCCAACACGAATGCTGAAGACAAAGCAGGTACATGAGCAAATGCGGTGATGAAAGCTGATGGTGCCAAGCTATCAACTTACACGGAATCTGGGATTCCACATGTTGGAAGATAAACAAGGGGCCATCTAACTGAGAAACAACAAAGCCCACATGGAAGAAGCACACCAGCCTGTAAGATGACAAGGCGGCGATAGGGTCAGGTATCAGGCATCAAAGACCCCCCCCCAAAAAAAATCATAACATTGTGAATGAGGGGGAGTGCAGCGTGGGGACCCAGGGCCCATCCAGGGGAAATGGGACATCCCCTTGCAGAAGGGCTGCAGGGAGGTGAGGAGCAAATCGGCGCGCAGTGTAGTAACAATGAAATATGCAATTTTCCTCTGATTCTTAAATGCTTCCTCCACCCCACTACCATGATACCAATTCTATCTTACATATCTGGCTGACTGGAGGAGGTGCACTGGCACAGATGGGAACTGGAAATACAGTGAACTCAGAACAGATGAACCCCCCAGGACCAGTGGAGAGAATGCGGATGGATGGCGGGAGGGTGGAGGGAAGGAGAGGGAGAAAGGGGGAACAGAGGACAAGGTCTACATGTGGCCTCCTCCCTGGGGGATGGACAGCGGAGAAGTGGGTGAGGGAGACGTGGGATGGGGTAAGATATGATAAAATAATAATAAATTATAAATTATCGGGGGTTCGGGGGGAGGGGGGCGTGGGGAGGGAGGGGGAAAAACGAGCTGACACCAGGGGCTCAAGTGGAAAGAGGGTGTTGGAAGAATGATGAAGTCAACATATGTACTAACGTGCTGGACACAGATGAAGTATGTACAGATTGTGATGAGTTGTATGAGCCCCTAATAAAATGATTATTTAAAGAAAAAAAAAAAGAAAATACTATCGTCAGGTAAATTTAAGTCCTTGAAGTAACGTCTTTTTTCTTCAATACTTTAAAGAAGTGTTTTGCAATAAATTTGCGAATGCAATATGCCACCTGATTTCTTGATTGCTGTTTCCATAAATGTTGGTTGTGAATCTGTGCAAATTGAAATATTATCAACTTTGATCTTTGCTCCGGTTTTGAGTTCCTTTTTAAAGTCAATAAGACAAGTAAATATCTTTCTGTTATTCTTTGTTTTCAGCCAAGATCTATTTGGCATCAATGTTGAGATCTTTTGGCTCACATCCTCTGATAAATTTAACTTGAATTTCGGACACCTCCTTGTTAATGAACTGTTGTTTTTCCTTGAAATTGAAGAATTTGACTGCAATACATAGCCAACTCTACAATTTCTAGGAAAAATAGCCATGACCCAAGGAATCTGATCCTGTTTCTCTGAAGATTTTTTTTCTTCATGCTCCGGAACCCTGCTTAGATGTAGACTGTTTCTTTTGATAGTATCCTGCATCTTTCTCAGGCTTTGTTCGGATTCCTTTTGTTGTTGTTGATTGATTCCCTCACTGATTGTAGTCAGAGTAAATGTTTTCTGTTTACTGATTTGTTTTCCCTTTTCTTTTATTCTATTATTCAGTTCAGTTAACGTAGTGTCTGATTTTGTTTATCTTCTGGAAAGCCCCTTAGTATATGGTTCTAGTTCTCAAATTGTTTTGGTTCTTCTGACTAGTGTTCTCACATGTCCAGAAAGAGCTAAACATTATTATTCTGAATTATTTTTCTTCGAAGTTCAGGGCCTCATTTTTAGAGTAGTCCCTTGTCAGGTGACTTTAGGTTGATTTTGTTTGTTTTTCTTGATTTGGGGAGCGTAGTGAGATTGACTGTTTTTCTGCAGTCTCATAGTGAAGCTTGGTGTGTGAGATTCTGATCCTGTGTAGGTAGTTGGCTCTGTCAAGTGAAACTGGAGAAGCCTAATAGGAAAACTTATGTTGGGTAAATAGAGAAAAACAGAGAAATGGGTAAATGTGGAAGGTGGAGAAGAGAAAGAAAGATAATCAAATAAAAGTAATACAACTAATAATAGTAAGTAGGAGAAATCTGAATGAACTAAGATATCATTAAATAATGGGAAGTGTATTTTAAGAGGGGTATTGAGAATTAATATGTATTATGGAAATATATTTCTCAAGGAAAAGGAGATTGAGAGAACAAGGAAATAGTGGGTAGGACAAGGGAAAATTGTAAACCAATATTCAGGTCAGACTAAGAAGATCTCTCTATGCGTGTGTGCGTGTGTGTGTGTGTGTGTGTGTGTGTGTGTGTGTTCAAAAGTAGAATTGAAGAGTAAAAGATAGAATAAAGAAAAAAGAAGTCAAAGAAAACAAAAGGCAAGAAGGAAACAAAGACGCTAAATGTGTGAAGAGCATAGGAGGAACATTGAGGGGTGGCTTAGGTGTGGATACAGAGTGCAGCTGTTATGGCAGCATGGAAGTAGGTGGGTCTGTGCCATCAAGGAAAGGGAAAAAGAATAAAAATCTGCTTGTTTGTTTTTTAAATCCTGGTTTTGTTGATTGTGCCCAGATCCGTTGTGGTGTTAACCAATATTCCTATGTTCACTTGAGAGTTGCGTTATTTTCAGGGTGTGCAGAGCCTCAGAAGAAGAAGAAAAATGAAGTAAGTTGGAAAAAAGAACAATAATTTAAAGAAATATAATACTCCTTGACAGCCAAAAAACAAAACTAAAAAACTAAACCACACAAACAAATGCAGTTTGGGTAGCGGTTCCTGATCATTCGTCAGTGTTAGGGTGTGGACAAATTTGCCAAGTGAGGGGGTGGGGTATATACTGTAGAGTCCCCACAGGGGGAGGAAAAGAGGAAGGAAAAAAGGGAGAAAAGCTTGTGTGGAGGGATAGTTCTCACCAGGTAGTGACGATGTCTGCACCAATCTGCACATGACCCTCGCGGCTAGAGGGGAGTGATATTTGGCTGGGTTAGAGCACGGGCAAGGGCAAGGAAGGATCAGCTTGTGGAGGGGGAGGCAATGAACAAAAGTGGTTCATACTGCTTGCCAATAGTAAAAGGCATAAGTAGCAGTCAGAAAGAGTTGCTGATCTACAATTTTAGGAAACTTTGGTTACTTATCTGTAAAGTTGCTTTTCTGATTTCCAAGGAGAGCAATACTTGGCTCTTGGTGGGATTTCTCTGGTCATTGTTGAGATCTCCCTGCTCTTCCTACCTGGTGCTCATCTTCCTCTTGACTATTCATGTGTTTCATTTTGGCTGTCTAGCTGTTGAATTATGTACTTTTCATTATTAAACTTTACATTGTCTTCTCCAGCTTCCTTTAGATATTTTCTGTTCAGTTCTTTTGCAACATAATTTCTCCTATTCATTTTATCTACTCTAAATTCAAGAGAAATGCTCAGAGTATGTTAAAGTAACTCAATATAGGTAGCTAGCTTATAGGTGGGTGATGCAAAGTATACTGCTGCAAAATCATAGAAAGAATTATTAAAAATATGCTCAATATGAGGCTACTATTTCTCAATATATGCTCTATCTAGGTTTATGCACTTCCAAAGACAGTGTTTCCATCTGTAGGATCCTTATGAGTCAGAATTTATTTGACGACAATGAGCTTCTTTGGGATTCTTTTCAAAAAGTTTCTGTGTTCTTTGATTTATAGCACACCAAAAAGGCAGTCTGGCCATACTCCAAGGACAAAAATTATATTGATTTTCAATATTTAAGTTTGGGCAATAGAAATATGAATGATTGTGTAGGGCTGGGTTGACTACAGAAATAATTCCAATGACAGTAATATATGTATAGGAGAATTTATATCAAAAAGTTATTATATATCAAGAAAATATGCAAGCCAGTCCAACTCAAGTCTCCCTAAGTCCCATTATAGTCCAGAAGTCCCTCCTAAGACTTGCACAACCACATGCAATAATGCAAGGTGCAGGAATATCACAGGCCAGTGGGTAGAAAATCTTGTAATCCAACAGTGGTAATCGCTTCTCAGGACTCTGGCAGCAATTCGGGTCAGCCATCAGGAAGGAGAATACAGAGGGTGGGGTTTTCCAGGACCACTCCCACCAGGACTAACTGCCAGTCCATGACCCTATTGACAAGCTAATCTCCATCCCTACACTTTTATATATCTTCAAGTGGACATGAAATTATGTAACTACCATAATGATGAAGATCAAAATTATGGAGTTTATAAGGTGAGATGTCTAAACAAAATCCCCAAAAGACATCCCTTGCTAGGCTCAAAGAATAAATATGTGTACTGTCATGATGACAAAAAAATTACTATAACATTCGGACTCTAAATAAGCTCCCATGTTCAATGTGTATCATCTATCACCTGAAATCCCCAAAAATTGTAACCATTGCTTTTGAGGTAAATTCTCTGCCTTTAACTTAAGTGGACCAGCAGATAACATTGAACACCACGGTTTTGATTTTATCTTTATTTTTAGGGCACTCTAAAGAGAGGAGCACCACTCAGTTGTCAGTTTATCATCTAATGGCGTCTTGCAACTTGTTCTGATACAGGAAGTTACGCTAACAGTATTTCAAATACCATCAGTGTCACTCATGGGGAATAGGTTTCAGCGGAGCTTCTGAGGTAAGTAAAGAATAGAAAGAGGGCATAGGCAGTACACTTCTGCGGAATTAGCCCCTACAATCGTGTACGTAACAGAAGACTCTTGTCTAATGCAGTGGCAGCTGATGGGCCCTGCAGTTGTAGGGCCCTCAACATGCAGCAGAAGACGTTGCCTCCTCCAAGGAGAGCTGGCTTGACTGAAGTGGCTAGAGCAACTGTTTCAGGACCTTCATATTCTGAAAGAGTATAACTCAAAAGAAGAAGAAATAACTGCGGATGTCCACTAATAATGGATGGAATTAGAAAGCATCAATCTAGGAAATTAAAAGGAATGCATGAAGATAATTATCTTAGGCAGTTGTAATTTAAAATATACTCATACTGGTCATTTTTAAGCTGACAATCATATCATTTACTCTGTCAAGAAAGATAAATTCAAGAAGAAATGGATCACATTCATTGTAAAAACAATCCATTTTGCAGTGCAGTGATAGATAGGATAAGATTATGTCTCTACACCTGCCAGGAAGATCTGTTAAAACAACTGTCACTTAAATGTACACACTGATGATGACAACGAGTGCTGATGAAATTGAATGAATCCAATAGCTCCTTCCATCTGAAACTAATCAAACATGCCATTGGGATCTATTTGGTAATTACTGGGGATTGGAATACAAAAGGATCAGGCGATGAAATATATAGCCTGTTGACAGAAAGAAAACTAGAAATCTCATGTGAAATTCTGGAAAATCAGTAACTTATTTATTTAAAATGCATTTTATCAACAACATAAAAGGCACACAATGACTTTCCCAGGTGGAATACGCAAGAATCTTGTTGGATACACCTGTTGGAAGAGACAAGGGATAAGCTCAAAATCACCAGCCAAAACGAGGTTAGGATCTGATGGTGGAATAAGCCACCAACTGCTTATTTGAAAGTTTCATATAAAATAAAGTTTTAAAAATTCCATGAGAACCAGAGTATAAGCTTTATCATACCCACTCTTGTATTTAGAGAAAATTTCAAGGGACTGAGGCTTAAACACTAATGACAAAATAATTCAGGGGTTGAAGGATGACATCAAGTATATAATACACTAAGAAGAAAAAGTTCATTTAAAAGACAAGTTCACATTGGATGCCAGAAGTGACTCTGAAAGCTAAGGTGAATTAAAGAATTTATGAAATAAATTACTAAACCGAAATTTCAAAGGGCAGCTTGAGATGACGGATGAAACCATTATGATGGTATAAGCAAAGGTAGAATTAGAGACCTGAGAGTGAGAACACATTCAACATACCACAGCTGAGAAGGATTCTGTGGGTAAAATATTGAATAATTCTGGAAGATTTTAAAAGAAAATTGTAATATACACAGTAATTGTAAAAAAATAATTATTTGAAATTAAACCATTTCAAGATTTAACATGTGAATTGTAAACTGATGCCAAAGAAGTGCAAATTGCACCAGAGGTCTTAGTGAAAAACCAGGATTTGATGAAATACCTATTTGATTAAATATCTATTGATACAGCACTCACAGGATTTACTAATCTAAGCCAGGACCTTTGGCAGAAAACATCTGAGCCATTACCTAGAAGAAATATTTGTACTTCTTTTTTTAAAATGGGGCCTAAAAGAATGCAGGAATTATTGACAAATTTTAGTAACAGCACAAGAAATTGCAATTGTCCTGGCAACCGTCCAAAATGGTCGCAGCGTTACATGAATGGCACCGAAGCTACCAGAAATTCACGCTAGAGTCAGAAGAAGAGATCGAATAAAATATACCATTGCTGATTTCAGATGGACCTTGACTGAAATAAAAGTGAATAAAAGAACGATATTTACTTATGTTTCATTGACTATGTAAATGCATTTGACTGTGTAGATCACAACAAACTATGGATAACTTTGACAAGAATGGGAATTCCAGAACGCTAAATAGTGCTCATGTGGAACCTGTACATAAACCAAGAGGCAGACATTCAAAGCGTGAAAGGAAATACCAAATGGTTTAAAATCAGGATAGGTGTACAACAGCATTGTATCTTTTCACTACACTTATTCAATCTGTTCACTAAGGAAATAATTCCAGAAGCTGGACTATATGAAGAAGAACATGACAAGAAGGATCATATCCTTGTCAATGAGGGTGGCGCGTGATGGAGACCTAATGCCCATCTCTAGACAATTGGACATACCTTCCAGAGGGGTAGTGGGGAGATGAGTCACTTAGGGTACAGTATAGCAATAATGAAACCCACAACCTTCCTCTGGTTCTTAAATGCTTCCTCCCCGCAACTACCAGGACCCCAATATTGCCTTGCAGACCTGGTTAGACCAGATGAAGCACAGCGGGACAGATGGGAATCAGAAACGCAGGGAATCTAGGACAGATGAACCTCTCAGGACCAGGGGTGACAGTGGTGATACCAGGAGGGAAAGGGGATGAAGAAAGGGGGAATGGATCACAGGGAGCTATGTATAACCTACTCTCTGAGGGACGGGCAGCAGGGGGGGTGGGTGAAGGGAGACGCCGGACAGTGTAATATGATACAATAATAATTTATGAATTATTAAGGGTGCATGGGGGAGAAGGGAGGAGGAAGGGAGGGGGAGGGGAAAAAAAGGAAAATGAGCTGATTCCGGGAACCCAAGAGGCAAGCGAATTTTGGGAATAATGAGGGCAACAAATGTATAGATGTGTTTTATACAATTGATCTATGTATTGTGATGAATTGTATGAGCCCCAATTAAAAAAAAGATAAAAAAGAAAAAAAAAAAGAAGGATCACAAGAAAGTTCATTAACAATCTGCGATATGTAGATTACACAACCTTCTTTGCTGGAAGCCAAAAGGACTTGAAGTACTTATCGAGGAAAAACAAAGATTTCAGCCCTTACATGGATTGCAAATCAATGTAAAGAAAAGATAAATCCTTACAACTGAACCAATGAAAACCATGATGATAAAAATAAAAGTTTGAAGTTGTCAAGTACTTTATTTTACTTGGATCCACAATCAATGCTGACTGAGGCCTAAGGTGTACCTGACTCAAACCATGGTCTTTTCAACACCCCACATGCCTGTAATAGCTGGAAAATAAGCAAGAAAAACCACAAGAATCTGTACACTTGAAATGTAGTGTTGACAGAGAAGATTGAATGTACCATGGATTTCCGGAAGGACAAACAAATCTTTCTTGGAAGATGTACAGCCAGAATTTTCCTTAGAAGCATGGATGGTGAGACTTCAGGTCAGAAAGCTTGGCTATGTTGTCAGGAGAAGCTAGTCCCTGGAGAAAGATGCCATGCTTGTGAAAATGGAAGTGAAAAATCCGGAAGCCCTTCTATGAGAGGAATTGACACAGTGGCTGAAATCAGGGCTTCAAACATAGTAACTGTGGGGATGGCCCATTACCACGTAGTGTTATAGTCTGAAATACAGGAGGTTACAGTGAGTGGAAGCTTACTTGATGATACATAAAAAACAATAAACAGGTGAAAGCAAGCATTACTGACAGACCTTCTCAATAGCCACCCATTGATGCCATGCTTATACATGTTGTGTTTGGAAGTATGGGAACACTAGTAGCAATCATTTTTAACTGATCCTATCACGCTCTTCAGTTCTTTATGGTTCAATCACTGTAGTTGTCGGAATTCCATGTACTATAAATGCCGAGGTTTCATTGACATCTCTGATCCCTGTACACGAGTGACTCTAACCTATAATCTTGATGTCAGGATTAATAGACTCATTCCATTTTTAAAGGGCCAAAACAGAAATGTAGGTCCAGTTCCTTCCTGAAAAGACATTCATATGAAATTTGAATATGTATATATACATATATAATTAGATAAAATCAACATTCCTATGATTACAATAAAATATGCTATGAAAAATTAAATCTTAAAATAGAATTCTGAGCAGCCATTATTTTTAAAAGAATAGTTTGCAATATAGGTCTGAACATTAAATCAGTTTTTTCAAATCCTAGCATTAATTTTCATGTCTTCCTACACATATTAATAGTTTAATTTAAATTAGAAAAAGCTTTTGTTTCAATGCATGAACATACAAACATATAAACTAATTGGGTTTTCTTTAATTTTCAATAATATAGAAATTAGTATGTTAAAAACTTTAATAAAATAAACTGTTTAGTTGTAAGACTTACAAAAGAAACCTTTGACAATTAAGTTTGCGAAAAAATACAATGGAAACCACTGCATGTTCCAATGATGATCTATTTCTGGATTGTGAAGCAAATAGATGTTTTAAAATTAAAATAAGTATTTCTTTTCTCAGTGAATTGTTAATTATTCAACTCATATTTTCTGAAATTTGTTTAGGTGGCTGTCTCAGTTTTTGTATGAGGATACTATTCCAAGAAAAATTAAATCTAGGGCTCAAATACATGCAGATTAGAGCAAAAATTACAATCAATATGAGTCAAGTAGATGAAAACCAACTTTATGTAAAGAAAATATGCCAGGAAGTAATAAATATGGAATTTTCTTTGTGTATGCTTGAGAGGAGAAGGGTTGTGTTTGTGTGGGTGTAGAGGTTGTTTGGAATGTAATCAGTTTGTATGAATGCTATATTGGGTGACACAGGAAGTCTGAGAGTGATTCAATTAAAAGAGAACCAGGAAAATTTTTGTGTGAGTTGGAGATAATAACACTTTCAAGGACCATAATGCAGAAAGAAATGTCCAATTACCAGAAGAAAAACAAGTGAAGATAAAGAAGAGAAGGAGATGTTTATTAAGGTAACCCAGAGTGGCCAAAAACCAAAAGCCAACCCAATTGCTATCCAGTCGGTTCCCACCTGTGGAGTACCCGCTTGTTGCCGAGTCAAACTGCACACAGGGTTTTGAAGGCTCCCACATTTTGGAAATCAATCATCAAACAATTCTTTGAGAGAGCACACCTCTAGAAGTTTGTGCGAAGTGAGAGCAAGTGAGCCTTTTAGTACTTACCCTTCCTACCCAGAGATTCCTGGAGAGCAGGCAAAATGAGATAATGTATGATTCTTGAAGTTCAAAATAAGAGTATTTTAATTAGAGAATAAATAATTTTTAAAAATCAGATTTGTTTTTTTGAAAAGGTGTTTTGATTGTTTCCAAGTTTAATGGGATATATAAAAAGAAAAGGTGAATCTACTCACTGCCACGGAGCTGATTCGACTCATAATGACCCAATAAGGCAGAGTAGAGCATGTCCCTGTGAGTATCCAAGGTTGCAAATCATTGCAGTAGTAGAATGTCTCCTCTTTCTCCCAAGGAGTGGTCTTGAACTACTGGCCTTACAGGTTAGCATTCTAGTAGTTGGTGACTTTCTCTCATCTGTCTATTGTTACTAAATAGTAAAGAATCTATTTTAACCCAAAATGAAACCATGTGACAACAGAACTTCCCACAGTTTTCGATGCTATAATATTTATAGGAACTAATAACCAGGTATTTCTCTCCTGGAATCACTGTGGGGATTCAAACCACCAATCGTTTGTGTAACAGCCAAGCACTCAACTGATATTCCAATGGAGCTCCTTTTTTATTATTTCTAAATTAAAAGAACTCTATTACAGAGCCTGTAGGAAGTAAACACAATAAATGATGGCTACATAAACAACAGTGAGAATTAGAATCCTAAATGCATTAAGCTATCATTGTAGCTTATGTAGGTCCTTCGACACAAGGGACTGGCACAGTGGATGCCACAATGGTCTCAAACATAGGAACAGGCATGAGGATGGAGCAGAACCAACAGGGTTTGCTCTGTTGAACAGAGGGTTGCGATGCATTAGAAACAGCTCATGACACCTAAAAACAACAACACAAGATGTTTCTCTCAGGACGCTATATCAGAGAGTCACTAATCCTTAGCCAAGAGTGTCAATTGATCATTTTTTAAATTACTAGAACAATTATAATAGATAAAAAAGGAAGATAAACACTATATTGAACTTAATTTTCAAATGTAGATAGACACACTACAATAATGGACGTTGTTTTATGTACCAATAAGTGTCTCATTGGACTCTTGTTATTGGTTCATGATTTCATGGATTCTTTTGAACATATGATCTATCATTGCTTTTAATGTTTCAGACTACATCCTAAATCACTGTCTAGAATTCTGGATTTCATGAAATGTGTGGTAATCCACAAAGAACATTGTCCTTGAATGACCTTTTAAATCTTGAATCTTAAAGACAACAACAACAGAAAGCCTTATGCTAAAAGCCATTTTGAGTCATACAATGAACTAGATATAGTGGGAAAACTATTTTCTTCTAAGAATTGTACTCTTCTAAATAACTCAGTCTTTTTTTAATAATAATTTTATTAGGGGCTCATACAACTCTTATCACAATCCATGCATACATCAATTATGTAAAGCACATTTATACATTCATTGTCCTCATCATTCTCAAAACATTTCTTCTCCATTTAAGCCCCAGGCATTAGGTCCTCATTTTCCCCTCCCTCCCTGCTCCCCCCTCCCTCATGAGCCAATGATAATTTATAAATTATTATTTTGTCATATCTTGCCCTGTCCAAAGTCTCCCTTCACCCACTTTTCTGTTGTCCATCCCCCAGGGAGGAGGTCACATATAGATCCTTGTCATCAGTTCCCTCTTTCCAAACCACTCTCCCTCTTCTCTCCCCGTATCTCTACTCACACCACTGGTCCTGAAGGGATCATCTTCCCTGGATTCCCTGTGTTTCCAGTTCCTATCTGTACCAGTGTACATCCTCTGGTCTAGCCAGACTTGCAAGGTAGATTTCAGATCGTGATAGTGGGGGCAGGGAGGAAGCATTTAGGAACTAGAGGAAAGTTGTATTTTTCATCGTTGCTCCATCACACACTGACTGGATCATCTCCTCCCCGAGACCCCTCTGCAAGGGGATCTCCAGTGGCCTACAAATGGGCTTTGGGTCTCCACTCTGCACTCCCACATCATTCACTATGATAAGATCCTTTGTTTTGATGATACCTTATACCTGATCCCTTTGACACCTCGTGATCACACAGGCTGGTGTGCTTCTTCCATGTGGGCTTTGTTGCTCATGAGCTAGATGGCCACTTGTTTACCTTCAAGCCTTTAAGACCCCAGACGCTATACCTTTTGATAGCCAGGCGCCATCAGCTTTTCCAAACAATCTGAATAGACATTAGGGTGGACAGTAATTATCTTAATCAGTCTTTAAGATAATATTGTATGAAATAATACTTTAATATTTTAATCCAACTGGCACCCCTGTGGTATGCAGAAGATTATGTAACTTAAAACTAGTTTCTCAGAGCAGATTAGCCTCACAAGTTCCTCAATATAGCTTTTTATTGCGGTTATGATCATTGAAAGCACAGAAGGAGAGTATCTGAGTGGGAAAAGATATTTGTGATGGTGATAAAAAAATGTCTAAGGCAATTTATAATCAGAAGAGCAGAAAATATGTAAAGGTATTCAATTTCTTGCATTTTTTTGTCTTAGGTTTGTTTTTGTCTTAGGCTCTACTTTTAAGTCTCAAAAAGTGATTTATAGTGGTTGGTGGGTGAAAAAGTTAAGGCAAGTACACAGTTAATTTCTATTGGAAGGCCTAGTACAAGTCTTCCCAATGTGGCAGAGATTGAACATGTCTCAAATGTCTGGCTTTTTCAAAATTGTACACCATCCCACTATCCCTGATATCAACTCTAACTCCCCTTTTACTCCCACAAAATTCTCCCTCATATTTCAAGGTTATGTAATTTACTGCATCATCTCACAGAACTCACAAACTGTCTAGGAAATGACCCATGTGATTGTGGAGTCTGATAAGTCCTCAATTCTAAATTTGTGTGTTCACCTGGAGAATCTTCAAGGCTGTGGAAGCTAGTGAATCAGGTCAGGTCATCGGCCACATATAAAATCCGTAAACTCTGAAGAGGCAAACCACACACATGATCCAGAGAAAAAGATAGAACTTAGCTGAAGTTACTCGGTACAGGTACACAGTCAGAAACACCAAATATCCAAAAGTGGAAGAAGTTCTTACTTGCTTACAGAACAAAATAGAACACTGGTATTCCTATCAAGATAACTGCGGGAATCCTGTGTCAACATTCTCTTAGGACAGCCAGTCACTCAACTCTATTCTGTGCATAATCAGTCCAAGGGTAGGTTTCAAAGATGGCTTTTTACCATATCACGGGTCTGGATGGAGGTGTGATGTTTGCCTTCTGACATTAAAAGTTTAGGTAAAGGACATACTGCGAATTTCTGGATATCTTAGGCAGGCCAGATCTCGAATCACCCAGTGCCATGACCCCAACTTCCTGCTTTGTTTTTGAAGTAATTTTGTCTATCACTTGTTTTTTTGGTTGTTTGTTTTTCACATTCTTTATTATTTATTTATTTTTTTAACATTTTATTAGGGGCTCATACAACTGTTATCCCAATCCATACACACATCATTTGTGTAAAGTGCATTTGTACATCGTTTCTCAAAACATTTTCTCTCCATTTAAACCCCCGACATTAGGTCCTCATTTTTCCCCTCCCTCCCTGCTCCCCCCTCCCGCATGAGCCCTTGATAGTTTATAAATGGGTATTTTGTCATATCTTGCCCTGTCCGACTTCTCCCTTCATCCACTTTTCAGTTGTCTGTCCCCCAGGGAGGAGGTCACACACAGTTCCATGTAATCGGTTCCCTCTTTCCTACCCATTCTCCCTTTACCCTCCCTGTTTTGCCACTCACACCACTGGTCCTATAGGGCTCATCCGTCCTGGATTCCCTGTATTTTCAGTTCCTATCTGTACCAGTGTACCTCCTCTGGTCTAGCCAGTCTTGCAAGATAGAATTCGAGTCATGGTAGTGGGAGTGGGGAGGAAACCTTTAGGAACTAGAGGAAGGTTGTATTTCTCATCATTGTTACATCGCACCCTGACTGGCTCATCTCCTCCCCGAGCCCGTTCTGCAAGGGGATCTCCAGTGGCCTACTAATGGGCTTTGGATCTCCACTCCACACTCCCCCCATCATTCACTATGGTAAGATTTTTTGTTCTGATGATGCCTTACACCTGTTTTTTTAATAATAATAATATCACTTGTTTTTTAAGTAAACCCATTTGTGCACTTCAACTGAAAATTTTTTCTTTATGTTTTTCTTAGTCCTAAATCTATATTATTCACTGGACTAAGGATGCTCATTATATTTTTCATGTTATATATTTAATTACGTATATAATTTGTATATTATTGAATGTTGTTAATAAATTATTTATAATGTAATTCTCAAAGAGTTAATAAGCTGCCTGTGAAGAGAGTTACATAAATAAAAATGATAGTATTTGGGTGGGAATTAAAAGGTTGTTCTAAAAGAAGCAACAAGCTAAAGGAGCCATCAACCAGTTCATACAGGAGTACAGGCACCAATCTAAATTTAATCAAAAGATTTTAAATACAACCCATGATCAGGAGAGAAAATATAGTATTGTTGCTGGATTTAGATGCTACTAACTCAATTCCAACTATACACAACATAATGAAATACAGCCCAGCCCTTCAGCATCCTCATAATTGTTATTGTGTTTGAACCCATCTTAGCACCTTCCAACTTGTGTGCATCATCTTCCAGCACCATATATCACAAGGATCTGCTGCTATTCATAATGTTTCAGGGTCTAATCCCTCAGAATTGGACATCCTATCCCTTCATTTTTTACTCTGTTCTTTGTCTGGAAATTCCACTGTAATCTGTTCACCATGGGCAACCCTGTTGGACTTTGAGATACCAATGGCAAAGCTTCCACCGTCATAACACTCTAGCCACCATAATCTTGATAGGAGTGGTGAAATAGTTAGCCTACTATTAAAAATACTAAAATCTAACAATTTAAGATTTAGTTTGTTAGAAGTTCAAATATAATAGCCCTTCCCTTTTTGTAGACATTTATTTTACACTTAATCAGGAGGAATTTCTAACTCAGGATGAGGGTAAGATAGCCAGGCACAAAACATCCCTTGTTTAGATAAACAATGGATCTTTAGACCTCAATGGATGGTGGTTTGATAACTCGGGAGAAAAGTAGATATAACTAATTCCCCATAATCATTACAAAACCTGCCTTTTCTGTCATATTTTGGAGTATCAATTGTATCCTGTGATTATGGCAAAATCTGATTTTTGTCACATAGTTTATGGTTTACAACTTGCTTGATTGCCTCTTGATATTTGAAGCAGTTTGGAGATAGCAAACCCCACTGTTTCCTTCTGTCTCACTTCAGAATAACCTTGGAGTTTCTCACTTCAAGCTGGTCTTCATCTTTGGATTAAACAGTAACAGCAATCTTGACCCTTGACCCCAGAAACAATGTGACAAAAAGTCTAGTGATGAAGAGAATCTATGTGATTAAAATCTAAAGCTTTTGGTTTATGGGGTGCTGTAATTTTAATGGTAGTTGTAACTAAATCTTTCTGACTACTAAGTTAGCAAAGTAACTATGAAAACACCCAGACAGTGTTCTCTGTGGGAGAGGGGGTCGAGAATGTGTTTGATATGAAAGTACCAGTCCTGAGAAAGCGCAGGAAGAGGCAGTTTTGCTCCCAGGATACATATAGCTGAGGATCTTGTTAACTAGTCAGAGGCTGGCAAAAGGAGAAGAGGTGATGATGCCAGGGCTCTAACAGAAATTGTAACACAAGGGAGAGGTGGAAACATGTTTCTGCACAGGAACATGTTGGATTAATTAGGTCTCAGTTTGATTGAAAGACAAAGAGATTAATGGTTCTGCATGGCCTGCTTCCCTATCTTTTGTTCTCTGGTGATCCAACCAGCATGTGGCTGCTTTAGCCAGTTCTCTGCCTCAACTTGTGAACTACACTACCTGTGGGACAAGCCAACCTGTGGATTGTTTTGCTAGAACTTGAGGCTCCTTTGAGACCTGCTTCTCCATGCTGCTGATGTGTACATCCCTTGAGCTCCAGGCTGATGGATCCTGTTGCCTTGCATTGATTGAGTTCCATATCATATCTGGTCCTGCTTTTCTAAGCTCCAGAGCTACTGAGTGCTGGTGTCCTGCCGTGCTGTTTGATGCCTGTGGGCAGACTCTGCCTGTATTGCCTTAGGGAAGACTCAGCTGTCTGCTTCCTTGACCTTGGATGCAGCAATCCTCCTGAGTTGAAGGACTTCCAATATATTAACTATTCCATGGAAGTGAGCTGAACTGAGTCCTCTATACTGCTGTGTGGATTAGTTAGCTGTTATATTCCTTTGTGGTGTATAAATCTATGTATCTATGTATCTATCTATCTATCTACCTATCTACATGTGTCCTGGTTGTGTTTCTCTAGAGATTCCTGCCTAACATACCTCTCCAGCACAAAGGAAGGTTAAAGATAGATAAAACACATTTCCTGAACAATGGAAGAGACTTGAGATAGTGAGGAGATAATGAAAAGTCTAGATGGAGAAAGATCTGATGTTCACATTACCCCAACAATGACTGACTGAATAGACTCCTGGGTTTAGGGTATGAGACAAGTGCACAGCACAAAGACTAGGGTGTTGGGATGCAGCTACCCGGAAAGAGGACTAGCCAGTAGCAGAAGACCTGCCAGAAAAGCAGCCTATAGTGGGAGTTGAGCCATTAGCAGACTATAAAGTCCTGCATTATAGTTTAGATTAGCTTAAGGATCTTGCAGTATAGTGGTTACTCATTGTGCTACTAACTTCAAGATTAGCAGTTCAAACACAGTAGCTTCTCTGCAGGAGAAAGATGAGATTTTCTACATTCAAAAAGAATAAAGAGTTGCAGTTTCAGAAGCCACAGGGACAATTCTGCTTTGTCCTATAGCAGAATTGACTTGATGGCAGTTAGTTTGGTTTTGGAAGAGCTTTCTGGACCTCTTTTTCAAGGTGTCCTTTTAGTAGGCTCATTTTTTTGTTCAAATCATTTCTCTGGCTCTAATCTGAATGTCATCCCTCCACTGAAATTTTTCGTTAATGTAGAACAAGAACTGAGGAGTAAAGACACTTGAAATTCTTAGCCTCCCCCAGGTATGAATCTTGCCTGGGTATATCCTTAAATATTTACTGAAAATGTTGTTGTTAAGTGCTTAGAAGTCAGTTCAGACTCATAGTTGCACCATCTAAAACAGAATGAACCACTGTGCCTTCCTCACAACCTTTAGGATGCTTCAGCCATTGTTGCAGCCACTGTGTGAATACACCTACTTGCCCGTCTTCGTGTTTTTACTGGCGTTCTATTTTACCAAGCATAATGACCTTTCTCAGAGATTAGTCTATACTGTTAACATGTCCAGAATATGAAAACTATGTGTGACAGTCATTCCATCTTTGCCTTTAAGGAACATTCTTGTTGTACCTCCTACAAAACATATTTGTTCGTTCATCTGACAGTCTGAGGTCATTTCATTATTCTTTTCCAACACCATATTTCAAATGCTATCATTTGTATTTGCTTTTCCTTATTTATTGTCCAACTTGCACAGCATATGAAGCAATTGAAAATGCCATTAAGTCAGGCACACATCAGTCTTCAAAGTAACACCCTTACATTGCAACAATTTAAAACAACTGTTCTCAACCTGTGGGCCTTGAAGACTTTGGGGGTCAAACGACCCTTTCACAGGGGCCACCTGATTCA
Organism: Echinops telfairi; assembly: GCF_000313985.2. Taxonomy (NCBI): domain Eukaryota; kingdom Metazoa; phylum Chordata; class Mammalia; order Afrosoricida; family Tenrecidae; genus Echinops; species Echinops telfairi. The sequence continues at coordinate 11,862,448 of NW_022111372.1, read as the reverse complement.
TAACAGTAGCAAAATTACAGTTATGAAGTAGCAACAAAAATAATTTTATGGTTGGAGGTCACCACAACATGAATAACTGTATTAAAGGGCCGCAGCATTAAAAAGATTGAGAACCACTGATTTAAAAGTTCTATGCAATAGATTTGCCCCCAAAATATGTCCTTTCACTGCTGCTTCCATGACAATGGTTGCAGATCCAAGTAAAATGAAATCCTTGACATCAGTCTTCTTTCCACTTCTCATGATGCCTACTGCTTTATTTGAGGATTTGGGTTTTATTTACATTAAGTTTTAATCTATACTGAAAGCTGGAATCCTTAATATTCATCAGCACGTGCTTTAAGTCTACCTTACTTTGAACAAGCAAGGTTGTATCATCTGCATACCACAGACTAAAAAGCCTTTCTCCAATCCTGATGTCACATTCTTCTTCATAGAATTCAGCTTCTTGGATTAATAGTTTAACTTAAGATTTAATAAATATAGTGACAGAATACAACCCTGACACTCACCTTTCCTGTTTTTAAATCTTGCATTTTCCCCTTGCTTTATCCCAAGGACTGCTTCTTGGCTAATGTATAGGTTCTACATGAGAACAAAGAAGTACTCTGAAAATAGCTTCATGTTATCTAGTTTACCTTAAATCTGGATCCTAGTAAGTATGGCTCAGAAATGCATGATTTTAAATCATTACAGCACAATATATACAGATAGTCAATCTATTATCTATTTACAGGAAGCATGTAAACTTTTATAATCTGCATAACAGATCTGCATAACAATAATGAACCTTTCCTTATTTATGTTACATACACGAATTGATTTGCCATCAATTATGATTTTGTAATGATTTTCTTTTTCTTTTCTTTCCTTGTTTTAAAAAGAAGTGGCTGAAGTGGTTGATTTACAAACTTTCATAGGTGGGGGGATATATTTATAGGAGTATAGGTTTAAAGTGTAGGTGTTACTTAACTGCAATTGTGTATAGGTGCCAATTTGGTAAAGGGTGGATTGAGATGGTTAAGGTTTATTGTGCTGACCTGACTGATAAACACATGTGGAATTCATTGACAGGCCGGGAGATAGATGGCTCTGTGAGCCTTGCTTTTCTAGTTCTCAGGTCTCTTGCTTTCTGATGGTCAGATCAAGGTGCAGCTGCCTTACCCAATTCCCTGCTTCAGCTTGCAAGGTTCATTTCCTGACATCCCTGAGGAGAAGCCACATGGGCCTACCTTGATGCAGCCCTGGTTTTGGAGCAGCCGCTTCGCTGATTCAGCTTTCCTCCTGCAGGCATCATCGGGTGTGTTTTGTGAGACTGAGGAGGACTTCGTAGATTGTTGTTGGATCTATGGGCTAATATTGGACTTATGGGCTTAGACAACACTGGGTTCAGATGCTTTCTTAATATATACTTACCCTTTATGTAAAACTCTCTTATACATTTGCGTTTCTGTTGATTTGTTTCCTAGTTTACTCAGACTAACACGATGGCCACGAGTCAGCAGAAATTCATTGGCTTCATGCTTAGTGATTCCCTCATTTGAGAAAAAAAAATGTGTATGTCTTTTTTCTTTGTCCTGTTTAAAGCTTAAAAATAAACAATAATACTAATAGGACCTAGGAGGAAACATGTTGGAAACCAAAGACTATATTAAGACTTCTCTTGGTTCTCTCAGTCATAGTAGTAACAAACGGGTGCAGAGCACACCAGATGACACTTAGAGTCGGTCACACCAATATGACTGTATGTAAAATTGTGGTGCCATATTTGATCATAAACTTAATAATTTTTATTAAAAATATCTCTGATGTTAGTGACAACAATGAAGAATTTTAATGAGCCGAATGTCAATGTGTCCTTAGACCTAAAAAGGTAAAACTCTGTGCTAATCTATGTTTTGTACCTTCTAATATGCTCTGCCATCACTTGCCTGACAGTTTGTTGTACTGTGGTAGCTGGTGTATTGCTGAATGATATAAGGCATGTCACTGATATTTCAAAAGCCAAAAGGATTACCTAGAATGATCAGATTTCAGCAGAGCTTCCAGACTAAAAATAGGCTAGGGGGAAGGACTAGACTCTCTACTTCTGAGGAATTAGTCACTGGAAACTTTATGGGTAGCATCAAAACACTGTCAGATACTAAACATCTCATAAATAGATACAGAATATTGTCAGACAATAGTGCCAGAAGATGAACCCTTTGGTTGGAAAGTATTCAAAATATGACTGAAGAAGAGTTGCCATCCCAATGCAGAGTTGATCATCAAGAAGCGGATGGAATAAAAAGCCGGTGGGAATAAAGCCTCAGGGGTCTTCATCTACTGACAGGGCACAAATCAGAACGAGAGCAAATACAGCCGCAAAATGCAATCCGAATTTTGAATGTACAAAGTATGAATCTAGGAAAACTGGAAGTTGCCAAAAATGAAACGGAAAGCATAAAGATTGATATCCTGGGTGTTCATGAACTGAAATGGTATCAGTTATTTTGAATCAGAGAATCATATGGTTTAATCATGCTTGGAATTACACATTCAAGAAGAAACGTTTACCCTCATAGTCAAAAGGGACATTTCCATATCTAAAAATACAATGAAGCCTATAATAGAAAAATATATTCCCACATAAAAGGAAATTCAATTAATACAACTATTATTCAAAATTACAGACCTACCACAAAAGTTAGTGATGCAGAATTTGAAGGGTTCAAATAGCTTCGCTTTGCCATTGATCAAACATGCAATCAAGAAGCATTGGTAATTATTGGTACTTGGGATGGAAAAGTCATAAACAAAGAGGAAGGAACAGTTGTTGGAAAATATGGTCTGGTGACAGAAACAAGACAGGAGATTGCATGACAGGATTTTTCAAGGTCAAGGACTTTTCATCACAAATACCTTTTTTAACAACACAAATGATCACTCTACACATGGACTTACAAATTGTCTATTTTCAAACTCCTCAATCATAATCTCTATCCATCATTATACCAACAATAATAAACAGAAGAAATCAGTATAAACAAAGTAGAATCAGATACTAATATCAATTCTTAAAATAGTCAAATTCTATCCTTATTTGACTTATTTTAACCCTTATCTAAACAAGTCTATTGATACAAAATATGGGATTAGTCCTCTAGTATCATCAAGCCAGAGCCAGGCTTTCTGTCAGTCATTTTGACCTTCTGTCAGCCATTTTCATTAGCAGCTAGGAGATATTCAAGGAGCGATTTTGTCCCAAGAGCTCAAAATATACATCAGTCACATTCACGTTCACCATTTCACACAGGAATAACTAAAGACCACAACCAAACAAAATAATCAAAATTTAATCTTCCCATATTCTTTCCAGAAAACAACCCGGTAAACTGCATGGACATATCTGACCTCTGGCTAGCCAAAGAAGAAAATCAACCATTAGGCAGAGGTCAAATAACATCCACTCTCCATTTTTTTTATTTGCTGCTCTAGGCTAAACAGACTAGAGAAACAAATTGAAGGAGACTCAAATGTGTACAAGAAAGAGCTTTATATAGAGAGTAACTGTATATTAAGAAAAAAATCCCAGCTCAGTCCAGATCAAGTCCCTTAGTCAATATTGGCCCATATGTCCAATACTATTTCATAAATTCTTCTTTAGACTCATGCAGCCATGCAATAATGCCAAATGCAAGAAGACCACAGGCCAGTGGCTGCAAAGTATTGTGGCTCCAGTTGCAATAGAACCATCTCAGCACTGGCAGGGATCTTCATGTGGCTCCTCCACCTCTGAGTTCTCTTGCTGCAACAGCGTAGCTCCATCAAGTTCATTGTCAGTAATGTCTTGCAGGGATATGTCCCACCTCAAGTGAGATATTATCCCCTTAGAGTCTCCAAATGAGGTAATCAAGCTGCGACCTGATTGACAGGCTAAACTCTACCCCTTGATTCTTAAGTCTAAACTTGACAACAGATTATGGAACTACCCCTGTTGATTTAGTTTGCTAACCATAATACTCTCTAGTTTTGTTCATGTCTTTCAGTATTTAAGAGAATTGTCATTCTTTTTTGTTGATGCATATTGATGCATAAAATACATAATATGCATCAAATTCCATCATCTCTGAAGACTCCTGTGCTTGCTATTTTACATCCTTCAGACTTGACAATGGGAACTACCCTAATTGAATTAAGACACTTGTCACCCAAAGGGGCTGATTGGGTCCCATAGGGGAGGAGCCAAGGGGCAAGCCCTCAATTAACTGAGAAAAGGTGGTGTTGTTACCATAATGGACAGTATAATAAAGTAATAATTTGAATAGGCTGACTTGTATAAACCTATAGCATTGACTACTCAGACAAGATATCCCTAGAAGTGAAATAGATTAGTAGATGTCTACTAAATATTTACTTGACCTATACAAGCAGAAATTTTGCAAATCAGATGGATGACAGTATAACCCAAAGAGCCACAATAAAGTCACAACCCCTCTATCAATTCCCAGACATGCCACATCACAGGCCCACCACCCCTAGGAAGAAAGGGAAGCCAGGTCCTTTTGAGGAAGCACTCAATTATACCCTTTTTTCTGAGACCTCCCTGAAGGATATTTGTGAAGGTAAGTCCTCCCAATAGGCAGAAATCTGAGCAATACACATGGTTGTTCAGTTTGCTTGGAAAGAAAAATGGTCAAATGTGTGACTATACACTGATTCATGTGGCCATTGGCTTAATGGGATGGGAAGGCACTTGGAATGAGCATTGTTGGAAAATTGGAGACAAGGAGGTCTGGAAGAGGTACATAGATATTTCTCTCTGAATGGGCCAAAAAAATAAAGATATTTGTGTCTCGTGTGAATGCCTCAAAGGGTTACCTCTTCAGAGGACGGTTTAACACAAAAGTGTTAAATGATGACATGTTCTGTGAAAATGAGTAATCTTTGTGCCCAAGCCCCTTTTGGTCTTGTCAAAAGGGTGCATGGATTAAGAAGCCACGGTGGCAGGGATGGAGGTTATGCTTAGCAACATAGATTTACACTCACCAAGGCTGACTCAGTTATTGGAATACTGAGTGTCCAATCAGCCAAGAGTTAGACCAACACTGAGTTCAAGATATGGGACCATCCATGATGGGTGGCAGGCGGGAGGAATCAACCAGCAAACCTGGTGACAGGTTAATTACGTAGGACCACTTCCTTTTTCATAATAGTAGTGTTTTATTCTTCCTACAATAGACATTTACACTGGACATGGTTCTGCATTCCTTGCATGCAATGCTTCTGCCCAAACTACTGTTAATGGCCTTGCAGAATGTTTCATCCATTGACATGGTGTCCCACATAACCTTGCCTAGGGTGAATGGGCTCACTTAACAGTAAATGAAGTGTGGGACTGGGTCCATGCTCATGGAATCCACTTACCTTATCATGTTCCCAATTATCCTGAAAAAGCTGGCTTTATAGAATGATGGAATGGACTTCTAAAGACAGCATTATGGTGGCAACACCTTACAAACTTGGTGCAATGTTCTTCAGAAGGTTGTATGTGCTCTAAGCCAACACCCATTATATGGTGCTTTTTCTCCAAAAGCCAGTCCCAAGATAAAGGAGTGAGATGAGAGTGGCACTACACACTTTTACTCCTTGTGACCCTACTCACGTTCACTCCTTATGACCCACTCACCACATTTTTGCTTCCTGTCTCTGCACACATATGTTCTTTGGGTCTGGAGGTCTTGGTTTCAATGGGAGTTATACTCCCATCTAGAGATATCGCACTGATCCCATAGAATGCAAAGTTAAGAATGCTCTGGCCATTTTGGACTTCTTGTGCCTCTAGAGCAACAGGCAAAGGAGGGTGTTACTATGTTAAGTGGTATGATTTACACTGATTACTCAAGGGAAATTGGGTTAGTACTGCATAATGGAAGAAAACAAAAATATCTCTGGAGTTCAGGAGATTCTGTAGGCCATCCCAGTAGTATCATGTCCTGTGATTAAAGTCAAAGTTAAACTATAGAACCCCCATTATTACATGAATATGAATATCCCAGAACAGAGGCTTTAGCTTAGGGCAAAGGAAATATGGTATGGGTAGCGGAAGAAGGTGTTTCTAAATACTAGCTATTGCCACACGTTCAGCTGCAGAAATGAGCACCTGAACTGGTATAAGTAATTCCTACTTGTCTGTATGAATCAAATATTTTTGTTTTGTTTATTTACAAATGAGATGAAAATGGTGTTAATTTGCTATTGGTTTTACATATATTAGCTGTATCATGCTAAGTGCAAGTATGATTTTAATATTGTCTTTGTGGCTTGAAGGTAATCAAGCGGCCATCAAGCTCAGAAGCAACAAAGCCCACATGGAAG
>NW_022111372.1:11841602-11855443 GCF_000313985.2 Echinops telfairi | reverse complement strand
GCTTTACACAATTGATGTATGTATGGATTGTGATAAGAGTTGTATGAGCCCCTAATAAAATGATTTTTAAAAATAAATAAATAAGATTGTCTTTGTTTGGAGATTATGTATGGTTAATGAGTTATGTACAGACATCAAGTTGACAAGGCGTGGTCTGTGATGATTAGCATTTATGTCAACTAGACATTCCTAGGTGAAGGCAGGGGGTGGAGCCTAAACTGTCAATCATGTCCTAGCCTGATGATACCTTCTTGAGTGCATGGCCTTTTGTATAAGACAGAGGCCAAAAGCAGAGCTAAGCACTCTTCCCCTTCACCTTCTATAGGACCTGGTTCCTGAATCTGGTTCATGGATTGCCAGTCGTCCTGCCTGTCCATCTCAGGAACCAGTAGCCATCAGCCAATCACTGATTACTGTGGGTGACTTAGGAGTCATTTCCCACTGCACCCACTGGAGCCTGTGATCCTCCTGCTTCATCATCCTGTCTCCTCGTTGTTAGCTTCTGCAGCTACACGAGTCAGAACTCTCTGACTTGCATCTGATCTACAGACTCTGAATGTACCTGCCTTTAAACTATTTAAGGCATTTCTTGATCTAAATAATTTTCTACACACATACACATACAAGTGCCGTAGGTTTTGCTTCTCTAGAGAGCCCCACCTTACACAGACATTTGCGGGTTGACAGTGTGATTTCTTATTGTTACAGTGATTGTGTTGACATTTCAAAATGGCATTCTTTATCTCTCTAGACTGAAGTGTTTATTATAATGCATCCATTTTATATTCCTGTCCTACACAGTTTCAGAAACATATTTGGTGGAGAAAACTGGGGAATAATTAGACGATTATCAAATATGTAGCATGGTAAAAACCTGTCATGTTTTGTCTATCCTATCCAGAGGAATAAACTATCAAAACTGTCTGCAGTGACCAAGTCAAAATTGAAAGTCCCTTGAAAACTCAACTCTCTGTTTGTGTAGCTCTCCTTGTTATTCCTAATTTAATTAGATTTTTTTCTCATAACTCATCTAATATTTATTGGTGAAAATAGCATTCCTCTGTGAACAATCTCATGTTCATCAGAAAAGACAGGATTGCATTTGCATAAAAACTTGAAGTTGTGGCATTATATGATTTTTCAAATATCAATTAGCAAAAATAAAAAATATCAAATTAAGTCTGGTATACAGTATAAGAAAATATTAACTAAGGTAAAGTGTTTTGGAGACATTTTAGAAATATTTGCATAAAATACTTAATTTCAACGTCAATGTTTTGCCTTTATTTCCTATAGTTAGATCTTATAATCTTAAGTAAACTTGGAGTACGGAAAAACTTGGAGTATGGCTTAAACTACTCAAGACTCATTATATGCCGGCAAAGTGTCTGCACCAGTAATTCTCATTCTTATCTTAAGTCAACTGCAGACATCTATTTTGTGAGTTTTATTGTAACTCAACTCCTGCACAAAATCCTAATTGAAAAGAACTTTGACAGTCTGTGTTTTACCCTCCTCTAGGCAATATGACACATCCCTAAACCATATTGTACAATTTGGTATAAATTGCAGTTTACTCAAGAGAGACTTAAAATGATGATGAATGACAGAATTAGTTAGAACAAGTTACATTCGTCTTTAAATCTGATTTCAATCCACAGTGGGACACTGTATGATCCGGTCACATAAGCTAAATTAAATCTGGCAGGGAGAAATTTCTGTTACTGGAAGATTGCTTTCTCATGAGAGTATACATTGAAATAAAGTAAGAATACAAGCAAAATGCATTTATCAAACAACAGGGACTTTCATAAATTATTTAGACTCAATAGTAAATAAAATAACCTGGCTTTGTCATTACGAAGAAGGAGAGAAATGCAGACTGGTTTTTCATATTTTATAAGGTAAAATAGGTATATATAAAATAATACTTAATTGCATTATTCAGTTGAATGAACTTAATATATACAAAGATAATTGACAATAAACAAATAAGCTGGTATTCATTACAGGCCCTATTTGACCAGAGAAATGGTTTTCTGGTTTATTTCCAAAGCCAAGTACTTGGTCGGAATGACTGTATATATAGCTCAGCTCATGTATAAGCCAAGTTTTTCAGCACGTTTTAAATGCAGTTTTTGTGGTAAAATTAGGTGCCTCGGCTAATATTCAGGTCAGCTTAAACTCAAGTATATAGGGTACTCATCAATTAAAACCTAAATGATGATAAAATTATTATCTATGTATATATGTGACAATTTGGAGAGTAATCTACCTTTAAAAGTACCCAATAAATTGTGTGGAAAATGTTTATTTCCAGAGAATAGAAAAGGTATACCGGGATATAAAGTAGATTGTATTATAGGAATAGTCAGTGAGTTTATAGCTAGGACTCCAATACATTTCAGTTAAGTCCTCCATGTTTACGATCCTATTAAATCTCAGAATCTCAACAGCAGTCAATCGAGTTTTCTACTGGATGCGAGACAGATTTCAGTTTGGGGGCGGGAAATACCCCACAAGGAACATTTAACTGTCCATATGGCCAATAGTAAGCCATGTGTACTCAGAAAATTAAAAAAAAAGATTATTCTTAATAGATTACACAAATCTTGGTGCTATTTCTTTTGGGTTAATTAACATTAATGTTTTCATTTTTGTATTTTTATTCTTACTTTAAGCAGCCCTGGTGGCAGGGTGGTTTTGTCTTTGAGCTGCCCACGTCAAGCTCTGTAGATCAAGCACACCAGCTGCTCACAAAGGCAATACAAAGCTGTCTGCTCCCATAATGTTTATAATCTCAGAAAGACGATGTAGAGTAACTCTGGTTTGTTTTTTGTAGGGAGCAGGGGTTGGTGGGAATGGTCTTGAGTTTTTAGAGCAAGTGATTAATTCTCTCAAAGTGTTTAGTTTGGACTAATATATTTATATCCCTTTGCCCTTTACTTGCTCTATTGTATACATGGATATGTTTACAGCTCATATAAACATGTATGCAGAAATGCCTTTGCTACATTTTCAAATAGTTTTGAGTGTAGTCCCTTATACCCACTCATACTTGTTCTTATTGCCTGTGTATGTACCTATTGTAAATTAGTATTTTTTACTATTGATGATTAAGGATTGTTTATGTGACAGCGGTAAAATGATGTTAAGGCCCATTTCACCTTCTCTGGCTACACAGAGGAGAAGGAAAATCCATCTGCACAGTGGCTTAACGCCAGTTACTGCAAGGCAGAGAATAGAAGTGCCTCCTCCCTCCCTCCTTCTTGTATTGTACTCTGACATAGCTGTTCCTCTTCTGAGTTAAATGATTCCTTGCCTTGGTCACATAGGACTCAGGGACATGCTCACAATTATGGGAATCTATTATAGATATTATAAGTCAGCATATATCCACAAGTCAGGATCAGTAAATTAGAAATCATAAGGTCCATAGCAAGACCTCTCCACAGCCAGTATCCCAGTCTCTGTCTGTGGTCCTCCATCTCAGATATATAGCCCATTGGCCAGTGCTTCCATGGACCAAGAAGCCCATCCGCTGCTCTGTCTCACAGTTTCATTATCACTTCTACGATCTGTCTCATGGTCTTCTTGCCTCTGTCTTTAGCTTGGGTGGGTCATTGCAACTGCTGCCGCTGCTACTTCAGGCAGGGATTTCCAACTTGCTTCCAACTGGTGGCTCTCTTTTTTTGATGATCCCAGATTCTCTTGGTCCCTTCTTCTGTGATGGTGCATTCTTATAGCCAGGCGAGCGGAAACTAAAACTGATCAAGTCCTCTTAATATGCCAAACACCCTGTTTGCATCATCCTACCCTATCACCCAGTGGAAGCCACAGAGGCATGGTCAGAAGAACCATAATAGACATTTCACTTCACCACAAAGAGCACTTAACTTTGTTTTCTGTGACTCTTGTTCACTTCTCTGTTTTTCTTTCCTTTAGTGATTTTGTGCCCATCATCCCTTATTATATATTGTTTTTCCTTCCTCTATATTAATGCTATTATCTAGTAGGTACTTTATCTCCCCTCCCCTCCAATCTCTGGAAGCCATCAAAGTTTTGTTTTGTTTTTCCCTTTGTGTAAATATTCCCTTTATGTTTTAAATTAGGATTACGCTATGAGTAAACATTTTGCTCCTATTAAATTTGAAGGTGTTTCTTAAAGGGTTTATAAAGCTTCAATTCAATTTGGGTGCATGCACACCTTATAGAATGTGAATTGTGCATATACCTATGCAGTATGTGATTATGAGTATGTTTTAGAGTTCATAAGGTAAAATGGACTAAAATTGTGAAATAATGGGAAGTTTGGGTTTTAAAAGTGACCAATTATTATCTGGAAATGACAATTATTGAAATGTGTGTGTTTATATTTTAACTTTTTTGTTAGTGTTCTAACTTTTAAGACACTGTTGGAGGGGAAGGATGTGGGAGTAGATTAATTTATTTCATCTTGTATATAAAACACATTTATATTGAATATAAAATTTTTATCTTGCATATAAAACCAATATTTTATAGATGGAAGCAAAAATCCCAGAGCTAAATAGCTATTAAAATATTATCCCTGATGCATATATTAAAAATAAGATGTTCTGTACCTGAATATACAGGCAACTGTTCCTCTCGCTTATATTTCTGTTTAATATAAAATACAGTGTATTCTATAACTTGCTGCATATTTATATTTCATTTTCTAAAGTTAAATACTCACCAACAGAATGTTAGAAAATCTGCAGTCTAAAACTTTTCAGGCACAACCCTCCCAAAATATGAAAAGATAAAATTTTTCAGCACCTCGAGTCAGTCGTAAACTTATCTTAAGTCATTTCTCAGATATTGGATAAGCACTAGACAACTTCTGAGTTTATTTTCACCTTTTTTACAGGTGTGTGTTTTTTATCATAGTTATGAGAATCTAAAGGCAAAAAAGTTAAACACAAGAAAAAGAATGGAACAGACACAAATTCTATTATTGAATGTATTTTTAAGATTTAAATTAAAACATTTATTGATATTTGTGCTGCTAATTTGTCTTTTATGCACAAACTTATGAACTTTAAAATGGCAGTTTCAATACTGATTAAAAATTATTCAGCTCTAAAGGTAATCGAATTGGGGTTCTTTTGTAAATGAGAAGGTTTATTTTTATAAACAGATTAATATCAGCTTATGATCTAATTGAGAAGTTACTGTGCTGTATATATCGTTCAATTATTTTGTATATAATTTGGGTGGTAGTAGTAAAATTAAATTATCTACAAATATTCTTCTTATAATTAGCTGACCATTTCATGGTTTGATTGGGGAGGTAATGGCATTGTTAGAGGGGTGCAGGGGGCTTAGACTGCACTGAATCACATTGTCAGAGAGAATGACACAAAAATGACTCTTGATAAAATATTTGTGCTAAGTTTCAGCAAAAATTTATTCCTTGCAATAAAAATGTTCTTGTGCTATGTATTAGAAACCCTGGTAAGACTGGTTGCTAACTGCAAGGTCAGAGTTTGAAACCCACTATGTGGTTCAAAGAACCAGTCAATCCACAGGAAGAGGTTTCTGCTCTCATAAAAATATATCATCCTGGTAATTCTATACATGCCCACTATAAGATGGAATCAAATGTATGGCAGTGGGGGTTATAGTTAGTTATAACAACAAACGCATTTTTCTTAAGAATTGTTTACATACCTATATACCTACATACCTTGTATACCTACAAGCTTAAATATCTCTGCTGATTTACAGTTTGAGCCTTCTAATGTGTTCCAGTCAGAGTTGTCATTATTTCCCAATTACAAGAATAATACATGTCATGTGGTTATATCTGTATACACCCTTCCTCGTCACTGTTTTGTTGCTGCTTGTATCGTCAAAGTTGCTGATTTTTTCAAATGTTTTGGCGTTCTAGCTACACTATTGTGGTAATTAATTTGTGAGCCTACATCAATGATTTTCTTGAGAATGAAGTAATAATTAAATGAAAACAGAAGAATATTTTATAAAGGCTTCTTTCTTTCTAATTAATGTGTTTGATAATATTGTAGTTCAATGAAGAAATATTTTATGCAAAATTTTTAGCATTCATATAAGTTCAGAAATAGTACATTAAATTTTTTTCACAGTTAAATTGTCACATATTATTTTACTATTAAAATGGTGAATGAACATGACTCAGGGTTTTGTATGGTTTGGTGTAGGAGCACGTTCATGAGACTAGAGCATAACACCATGAGTTACTCCACCGGGTGGCACCAGCCTTAGTGACGCCACTGTTGGCAGCCACTGTGTATAACTTATAATTGGTTAGACAAGAATTTGACAAGGTAAAACTTGAAGTTGTAGCCCATAAGTCTCACACTGACATTGACTTCCTTTGTTATTGTAAAATGAATGTGAAATGTGTCTTGAAAGAAGTACAACCAGAATGCTCCTTAGAAGTGAGGATCGTGAGACTTCATCCCATACACGTTGGACATGTAATCCAGAGAGAGCAGTCTCTGGAAAAGAACATCCTTGGTAAAGTTCAGGGGCAGAGAAAAAGAGGAAGCCCCTCAACAAGATGGTATTACCCTCAACACGGTGGCAGAAACTATGGGCTCTGACATGACAATGATCATGCCGATGGCCCAGGACTGGACACTGGTTGGCTCTGTTGTACATAAGAAATTTCTAGGAGTTGGAATTAACTCAATGCACTTAACAACAACAACATTCTTGTGAGAGTTAGACTTGGTGTCAACTTGACTGGACCAGGATTGCCAATGGTTTGGTTGGTAAGACCTATTAAAACTGGGGGAACATTACAAAAACTAAATTTACTGCCCTGTGGCATAATGAGTTATGAATTGGACTGCAAACAAGTATTCTAGTACAAACTGTGTGCTGCTCTGTGGGAGAAACACGAGGCTTTTTGCATCTATAAAGAGTCACAGCTTCAGAAACACAAGGGGCGCTTCTACTCTTCTCTATAGTTTGCCATTAGGGAAAAACTACTGGAGCATAAAAATCAACATTCCATCCAGTTGAAAAAAAGTAATTTTATTCAAAACCAATTTTAAAAATCACACATAAGGCTTAATGTTTATTAATTTGTAAAATTGAAATAACATTTAAACAATATGAATATTTTGAAATCATAAATTATAAACTATGTCTAGCTTAGTGCTCATGATCTGAGAAATAGTAACAATTTTCTGCATTCTACCTGTAATTCATTGACCTGTAATTTACTGCCATTAAATAGATTCTAACTTATAATGACCCTCCAGGGTCAGAGTCACAAAGTGCTTAGTGTGTTCACATTGCTGACCTTCCTGTAAGCAGTCCAACTCAGAATCCACCACAACACCAGGGCTCCTAAGCTCACTGGCATAAACATTTTCAAAAACAATATAAATATTAGTAGGGTTACACTGTAGCTGTTATATCTACTAATATAGGCATTTATTCCTAGTCCCACAATTACTCTCTTAGGTACATAGTGTAATTCTCCAAAGGAAATGGATGACCAGTGATTTTTCGTAATAGCTATATTTCTAAACATCATTTTAAAGCTGAGTCTTCACTGTAAGTTTTTAGTTTGATTTTTATTTAAAATGTGTCTTGACATATCTTCTACTTTCACTAATGTAGCATAAAAACCCATGTCACAGCATGAAGTTAACTCTATGCATGGACTTTAGCAGCAAGATATAAAATAATGGGCCACTATCTTCATTAAGGTTAAGCACACATTTGATTTAAAAAAAATAAGGAAATTACTAGTTTGGAATCAGCTTTCTTCCAGATCTAATTAGGTCCAGTGTGCAGGAAGTACTATCAAACTTTCTACTTAAAAGATAACCCCTATTGTACAAACTGCAAATATAAATGACCTCACTGCAACAAATTAATGAAGTATTTTCGAGAATTTTATTTTCTATCACAGCATGATCTCTTCTTTTAAGTTACATCAAAGATGGAATGCTAAAACCAGGAATTTAGACTTTATCAAGAGGATACCTCTATATAAAATACCAATTTAATAGGATGGAAATACTTCATTAGCTTCAGGTAGGCACTTATAAGAAAATTTATATTTAAAGCAGTTCATGATGAAACAATTTTCAATAAATGTATATAAGCAGAATATGAATAGATATTAAAAGTAGTGTGGGTAATTTAATAAAATTCTAATTCCATGAAATCATAAATGTAAAAAACTGTATTTAAATTTCTGATTGCTATAGTTTACAAGGTAAGAGCCTTGCTGGTGTAGTGGTTACGTTTGGGCTGCAATCTGCGTGGTTGGCAGTTTGAAACCTCCAGCAGTAACTTGGGAGAAAAGACTTTCAACTCCAGCAAACAATTACAGTCTTGGAAATCCACATGGGGGCGCCACTATGGGTCAGTAATGGCTGGATGGCAGTGAGGTTTTTTGTTGTTGTTTTGTTTTGTTTTATAGTTTACAGTTTAAACCAACCATGTTATAATTGAGATGATTCTGACTCATAGTCACCCCCCATATATCGGATTAGAACTTTTCACCGGCTTTTACTGGCTGTAAACTTTAAGGAACCAGATGATTAGAGCTTCCTTCCATGATGCCTTTAGGTTGTTTGAACAGTCAACAATGAGATCGAGAGTCCAGTGCAAACCATATGTGCCACTAATGCATTTTACTAGGGTATGTCTTGGCTTAAAAACATAATAACAATATTAAACAGATATTGGAATAATATTGTTCAGAAATCAGCTCAAGTAGGTAATGATGTTCAAAAAGCACACACAGATATTTTAATACAATCTGTTACAAAGAATTGGATAAAATTTAATTTAAATCCGACTGATTGTTCTAGTTCATTTAGAATGAAGACCCAGGAAAAACTATAATATTAAAGTCATGAATTTTAAGTTAGGAAAGTAATCCAGATGAACCATATCTAGTCATTTGTACTTGAGATAGGAGGGAAGTAAGAGAAAAAAACAAAAATTAAAAAAATCTACCCACCCATGGTAAACCTATATGTTATAGGGTAAAAGCTCAACAGGTTTTTTTTTACTAATTCAGATTGGAAACACAGTTGCAAACATTGAAAATGAGGAAAGAGCCAGGAATAGATTGACTTCTATAATCTGAGAATTACTCTTGACCAATAGTCAACAAGGCAGACTTCAGTATTAGAACTGCCACAAACTTCCTTCTGCCAAACTATGATGAACCCGGAAGTGCACCCCCCACCCCTTCTCCCCATAGATCCTGCAGAAAGAAATGGACCGTTGTCACCTTCATTTCAGAGCCCACTGACCCTCTTGTTAGACTCGGTCAACCCACCTGGAACGCCTGACCTACAAACCACGAGACAACGCATGGATACAGTGGTAGGCTGCTAAGCCTGTGGCTACCTTTTTCTTGGAGAAATAGAAAAGTTACACAGTTACTTACTTACAGTCTCATTCTTCTTTGATTTTCATCCCCAACATGTAGGCAAATATGCATTCATGAACTGCATGATGTTGATACAGACGGCATCTAATGCCTCTATGAGGGTAAGTCAGCAACTGTGGCTATTAGCGTTTTCAATTCACACGTGTACAGGTTTATTACAAACCAAAGGTTTTGAACATGCTTTTGTGATCAGTATGTGGCTGAAGAAAAGTTCCTTTAGTAATCTACTTGTTTTAGTTTTGTCCTAAACCAAACCAAAAACATGGAGTTGATTCTGACTCATGAGGATCTGTGGGAATGAGATGGTTTTATTTAAACTTGAATTTTATGGAATAGTTAGGTATAGTCTAACCTGTCAAACAGGGCTCAGCTTTATGAGACCTCCATAGGGTTGTGACCTTCTTATAAACAGAGGAAACTCAAGACTTCCTTTCTCTCTGCCTTTTTACCTTCTTGCCTGCTAGAACTGCACCTGCCTTCAGGGGCGTCTCCATGTGGGCCATCCATGCAGGAGAGATGTCAGAGCTGAGCCATATTCCCATTGACCTTGGATCCATGTGATTCAGCACCAACCAGCATGTGCTCTTTCTGCTTCCTAGCCTGCTACTCAGAGAATCTGAAGAGGGAGTTATGGACTAGCATCAGACTTACGGACTTGAATTGGACTGGGCTGGGATGCCTTCTTGGTATAGAAATACTTCTTGATATAAAGTTCTTTCTTACACATAAGATGAGAGTCACTGGATTTGTTACTCTAGATAGCTCTGAGTAACACAGGACCCTACACTGAGTAGAGTAACACAGGACCCTACACAGAGTTTCAAAGACTGTAAATCTTTACAAGAGTGGACAGATTCTTCTTTCTCCTTCAGAGCAGCTGGTAGATTTGAACTGCCTACTTGACATTCAGCAGTCCAAGGCCTTTCCCCCCACAAAACAAAAAGTCAAACTCAATGCCAAAGAGTCAATTCCAGCTCATAGTGACCCTCTAGGGAACATTATTTTATAAGACCCTTTAGATTTCTGAGATATTTAAATATATATGAGAGCAGTTAGCATTATCTTTCTTTGGAAAGTGATTAGTGAATTGGAACCTCTGGCCCAGTGGTGAGCAGTTCAAAGCATAGTCTACTAGTTTTTTTTTGTTTTTGGTTTTCAAAGGGTGATTTTAACAATGGTGCAGGTAAAATAGTGAGCTGTTCAGGGTTTAGAACTTGCACCAAAGCAGAGAAGGCACCACAGAAGGTTATGATAACTGTCTTGGGGGATTCCAAAGGGTTACTCTTAGTAGGTTTTTGCTAATAACGCCGGAATATTGTGAATAAGAGTTAAGAAAACAGAAAATTGCACAGATGATAAGAAGCCCAGGAAATGTGTGCGCGCACACACACACACACACACACACAGATATGTATATCTCAACCACAACAATGTACATACTAATTTTTCTAGAGTAGCAATTGCTGTCCTTAAAGAATTTCATTGGGAAATCATAGCCCATCCAACCTAAAACTTTAATTTTACCCTTCCTGTTTCTCAAAATGACTGAAAATGAGCAAACTTTATGTCTCTCAAGAGGCGAATGCTGCCATTCTGACATTGTGTACAATTGCAGAGCAGAGAATGATTTGGGAAATCATTAGAGAGACGGAAACACTACCTTCTGAAGGTTATAGTTCTAGATGGAGGATTTCCTTAAAAACAATAGCTTTATTTTCTTTTAATACCTTTGTTTCACATAGCTTTCTTTGATTTGTAGTACTACCTTTCTTGAGTAAGCAAGTTGTAGTATATTCATATAACACAGCATATAAAACAACCATTAAAGTGAATAAACTATAAGTTAACATAAATATAGCCAATATCTCAATCAATGGGAAGAAACAGAAAACATTTCCTTCATGAACAGGACCAGATAAAAATACCTCTTATGACCATTCCTATTTAACATTGCATTGGAAGTCTTAGTATTTGATAACATAAAGACATAAAAGGAATCCAAAATGTCAAAGAAAAAGTAGGATTTTATTTGAGTATGCAGAAAATATGTAGAAAAATCTCAAAGACTTGACAAGAACAGTGTTGGAAACAAACAAAAATATTCAGGAACTTTTTTGGACAGATTTCTTCAATATACAATAATCCATTTCTTCAAGTTGTAAAGGTATACATTCTGAGAGATAATTTCAGATTTCCATAGGGCATTATTAAAATCTATAAATCTGATATTTACTTTAGTGTATTTATGTAATTCAATATTTCACAAATCAAAGTGAAAGCAAACAAATGTAAATTTTAAAATATGTATTGTTGCTTTTAGGTGCTGTTTGTTGATCTCATATGAATGGTATGATGGATATTTCTAGTCTGTAATCTTTATTAAAAAGGGAGGCCAGAGATGAACGATGCATCTGAAGGATGGTGTTAGAAAAGAATATTGAAAATACGATGAGCCGTCTGTCAGATTGTCATGCTAGAGTGCTTTCAGTGCTGCTGTGATGTTAGAAGCTATACCACTGGTAATGCAAATACCAACATCATCACCCTTTGTAAACAGATATCAGCTGAACAGATGAAGAAGAAGGAATTTGCCACTGAAAACTGTATGAAAAGCAGCGGTACACTGCTGGATATATTGAAGGTAAATGAGCCCTTAAAGTTGGAATGTACTCAAACAATTACCCTGGAAGCTCTGTGTACTCCAAGTAGAGTGATCCTTCATGATGTGGATGGAAAACATGTGGTGTCTTCGCTTGCCAACAGGGCACGACTCAAAATGAGAAGAAACAGCTACAACAGAGAATTGAATAAATAAATAAAGTATGAATCTAAGAAAATTGAACATCCCCCAAAATTAAATAGGCCACATAAACTTAAATATCATAGGCATTAGGAGCTGAAATGGACTGATAATGGCTGTTTTGAATTGAATAATCATACGGAGGAATGAAAATTTGAAGCTTAATATTGGCAAATTAATCATTAAAAAGAACATTTCAAAATATATCTTAAAGTATAATGCTATATATAATAGGATATTATTTATATGCCCACAAGGAACACCAGATAATATAGCCTTATTTAAATTTACTGATAAGCCACTAAAGCTAGTAAATGAAGAAACTAAAGAATTCTGTCAACCTCTTCAATCTAAAATTGTTTGAACATGCAATCTAGATGCATTGATAATTACTGATGATTAGAATTCAAAATATGGAAACCAAGAAGAATGTTCAGTAGTTGTATTAGGGGTAAAAGCAAAGCTGGATATCACATAACAGAATTTTTTTCCCAAGCCAATGAATTCATTCTACATACCTTTCAATCACAAAAAAAGGCTGCTGTAGACATGGACATATCAAAGATAGGATACACAGGAATCAAATAGGCTATATCTGTGGTAACAGAAGCCAGAAAAATTCAGTATCAGCAGCCAAAACAAGGCTAGGAGATGACTGTGGAACAGACCATCAATTGCTAATATGTAAGTTAAGGTTGAAGCTAAAATAATATTAAAACAAGTCCACAAGAGTCAAAATACAATATTGAGCATAGTCCACCTGAATGTAGACCATCTCAAGAACTGATTTGAAAAAAAAAAACTTGAACATTAATGACTGAAGGTCTTAAGTAGTCACAGCATGACATTAAGAACATTATACATTCACTGACTCGGCTTTCCTCCTGCAGTCGGTGTCATAGGGTGTGTTTTGTCAGATGGTGGAGGACTTCGTGAATTGGTGTTGGATATATGGGTTAATGTTGGACTTGGCTTGGGCAGCACTGGGTTGGGATGTTTTCTTGATGTGCACTTAACCTTTCCATAAAACTCTCTTTTATCCATGAGTTTTTGTGGATTTGCTTCTCTAAACTACCCAGACTAACACACTTCTTTCAGCTATCTTTCATGGTGGGTCAGGCAAAACCCTACCCACCTGTTTCTGGCCTGCCCAGTGGGGAGAATATTGTCTACCTGGGTGGCACAGGAAAAATAAAAGCAAAAAAGATATTATGTTAACCTGTGGTTCTCTCGTTCTCTTTTCAACATGCTGCTCCACAGCCTCAGCTTGTAGTGCTTCTGAGCTTGCAAAGATGAGCTGTCAAGCATGCCAAGCTGCAAGGACCTAGTTTGTGAGCCAAACACTTGAGTGTTGTCTTGAGGTTGTTTCCACTGCTGTGATTGATAAGATCAAAAGCATCTAGCCCTCTGTACCAGCTAGGAAAGCCGAAGAAAAACCATAGAACCGAAATGAGGAAAATAAAAGGATTTAAAACATCAGAGCAAGCTGTACAAAGTCAGAAGAGAAGGTCAGTAAGAACATTAGGTCCCTAGGGAATGCTAAGGTGGACTTTGGGGCCAGGGCATGGTGCCCCAACAGACCAGACTGGAAAACACTCCTAAAGGCCA
>NW_022111372.1:11767007-11841502 GCF_000313985.2 Echinops telfairi | reverse complement strand
AAAAAAAAAAAAAAAAAAAAAAAAAAGAACATTATACAAAGGAAAACAAGAGATCCTTAAAAAGACAGAAAAGAAATAAAAGACCGCAGTTAATATCAGAAGATTCTGAAACTTGCTCTGGAATTGTTGCTGTTAGCTGCCATCAATTTGGTTCAGATCCATAGTGGCTTTATGCACAACAGAATGAAACACTGCCCAGGCCTGCACTATCCTCAAAACTGCTCCTAGGTACGAGCCCATCCCCTCAGCCATAGTCTTGATCCATCTACTTGCGGGCCATTCTCTTTTTCACTGGCCCTCTACTTTACCAAACACGAAGTCATCTCCAGCGACTAGTCTATTCTGACTACATGTCCAAGAATGTACAATGAAATCTTGCCATCTTTGCCTCTAAGCACTCTGGAATATTGAGGTGCAAAATAAAAGTGGAATAATGTATTTATTTTTAGTTTTATCTATGTATCTATCTATAGTTGGAAAAATTATGAAGTAATAAAACAATGCCAAATTTTTCCAAATGCTGCTTGCGAAGACAAATCGCACGATTATAATGTAATTTTCGAGGACCAAGAGTTAGAAAACTACAAGATGATGAGATGTAGCGAAGAGGATCAGCAGATCTCAAGTTGAAGAAAAAAATTCAAGCCACACGTTTCAATATTGACTTATTTTAGCCCTTTCAGCTAGCCACATGGTCTGCAGTTTAAATTCAGTAGCCATTTCATGGGGAAAAGATAAGGCCCTTCCTTCCCATAAAGATGTACAACTTTAGAAGCACTATATAGAGTACAGAAGAATGAGAATCAACTTAATGGCAGTGTGCTTGCTCCAGGGTGGGCAAAATATTGAAGCTCAGAAAGCATCAAGAGAACCTGGAAGGAAGACACAAAGTCACTGTCTAAAAAAACCACAAAACCGGTCCATATTTCAAGAGGTGCCATATAATCAATAATGGATGATATGGAAAGAAGTGAAAACTGAACTGAAGATATTACTAATAAAGCACAAGTAATGGAAAGATTTTACATAACTGATATTGTGCTGGAAATATTCATTAGTATATGACAAGAAATGAAATGTGGCCCAAAAGAATGCATAAATTATTGAACAAAATCATTATTATCACCAGCAAGTAAAGGTAAATTTTGCTGAAGATAAATATAAAATGGTTTCAGGATTACTAGACAGGAAACTACTAGAAATCCATGCTAGATGGAAAAGAGAATATGAAATGAGGGATATAATTGCTGAAGCCAGGTGAATTTTAGCTGAAAGTAGAGATAAGAAAAATGATTTTTACTCAGGTGTAAATAACCATGCAAAAGTATTCTACTGTATATCGTGAAAACTATTGATAACTGCAAAAAAATAGGAATTCTTTAATTGGGATCATATCAAACCTATACATAGTCCCAACCATTCCAATAGAAAATGGAAACTCAGAAAGATGTGTGTCAGAGTTGCATCATTACATCATACTTAATGTGTTAGACAAAAAAAATCTAGTAACACTCATATATGTGTAAGGAAGAACTTTATATCAAGGAGTAATTACATATCAAGAAAACATCACAGCCCAGCCCAACTCAAGTTCCTCTTAAGACTCACACAGCCACATGTAATGATGTAGAATGCAAAAAGACCACACAGACTGGTGTGTACCAAATCCTCTGGATCCAGGGAAGATAGAAACCTGGAAGGGATCCAACAGCTCTCCAGGTGGCCAGCAAGCAGGAAGGTGAAGGCAGAAAGAGAAAAAGATAGGCCTCTAGAGAGCTGTATATCGCAGTCCCCTTCCAAGGGGTGGGGGTCATCATGCTGTGATCTGATTTACAGGGTAGACTCCATCCATATCTTCTTACAGGTGTCAGGTTGGCACAAAAATATTATTAGATATATTCAATGTATATGCTGATCAAATAATCTGAGAAGGTGGGCTGCTGATCAAATAATCTGAGAAGATGGACTATATAAGAAGAAAGCACCATCAGTATTGGAGGAAGGTTCATTAACAGCTTTCAATATACCTATGATGCACACTTATTTGCTGAAAGCCAAGAGGAATAGAGGCATTCACAGATGAAGATAAAAGACTGCAGCCTTAAGTTTATATTACAATTCAGTGTAAGGGAAACCTCACAACTGGATCAGTAGAGGAAATATTGAAAAGTTTAAGGGTTTCCTTTTATTTGGGTCCACAACCAATGTTCTTGGAAATAACAGTTAAGAAATCAAATGATTATTTTCATTGGTCAAATCAGCTGCACAAACTGTTTCATAACGTTGAAAATCAAATATGTCAATTTGAGTACTAAAGTATCCCTGACCCAAGGCATGATATTTTTCAAATGCCTCATATGTATGTTGAATATGGACAGTGAGTAAGAAATACCAAAATAATAATTTATTCACCTGAACCATGGTGGTAGAGAAGTACAAATACCAGAGACCACCAGAAATACAAACACACAAAAATCTGTCTTACAGCAGTGCAGCCAGATTACTTCTTTAGAAGCAAGGATGGAGAAACTCACGTGTACTCTGGACAAGTTGTAGGTGAGTGAGATCCCAAGGAAAGGACCCCATGCTTGGCAAAGTAGAGGGTCAATGACAAAGAGGAAGAACCTAGAGATGTTCGATTGATGGAGTGGCTGCAACAATAGAATCAAACACAACTGTGAGGATGAAACAGGTGCTGGGAGTGGTTTGTTCTGCTTCATTTGAGGTCACTGTGAATCAGATCCAACTCAAGGACACTTACAAACTTCATTAACTATCTTTATGAAAGCCAACTACCAGGTCTCTCTCCTTAAGAATCACTGGTGGGTTTGAAATCGGAACTTCTCAATGAACAGCTCAGAGCTTAGCCCAATGGACTCCTTAGGATAATGACAATGAATGTTAAAACATTAAAGGGACTCCTGAATGTGATACGACCAGATAATAAAATGTGAATGCTACAAATAATCTAATCTCATTTCTTAATATAGTCTTAAAAGGCAACCTCTTTCTGAACTGTGTAGATTCTTGATTGAAGTCTTGATTATTCTGAAAGATAATATCTAACAAAATATATGAGTTTATAATAGTAAACATTTTCAAATATCACCTCCAAATGTCATTTATGATACAAAAACACTTGGATATGCCTTTCTTGACCTATTCTTTTAGTAACCAATTAACTAGTTGCCACATAGTTGAATCTGATCTACAGTGACTGCAATAGTTAGGTTTTGTGTGCCAACATGGTACCTATAATAAGAGAAGGGGTGGAGTTTAGCCTGTCAATCAGGTCATAGCTTGATGACCTCCTTTGCACCTGTGTCCAGGATAAATGGCTCTTTAGAGGTGGTCAGACCAGTGCACTGCTTGATCTAGCTGCCTTGCCTCATCACTTGTGCTGTGCTACTTGTGGGCCCTGCAGCCCTCTGCCCCATCTGACCAGGCCATGGTGGACCATGTTGCTGTATCATGTGGATCCACTGCCCCACCCTGCCATATCTCATGACTGTGGGCTGACTCCCTTCATTTTATCACCACTCCAGATGCTGCACCTCTGGCCAGGGGTGGTCTGTGATAGTTGCATAATTATATGTCAACTTGAAAAGAAATGATAGTATAGAGGTGGAGTCTAGCCTGTCAATCAAGCCGCAGCCTGATGGTACCTCCTTATGGGTGTGGACTTCTCATTAGGAGGGTCCTGGGAGCCTCCCATTTTCTAAGAATTCACCTTCCTGCTGACTGACCTTGGTTGCTGCCGGAGCCCTGGAGATTCATCCACTGCCTTTGGTTCCATGTGACTTTGCACCCACTGTCCTGTCATATTCCTATATTATGGATCATTGCATGTACCTGCATGAGTGTTACTGGATTTGTTTCTCTTGTCTACCTGGCCTAACGCAGTAATCCATTTATATTAGAGTAAAACTGCATCATAGAATGTTTAATGACTGATATTTTATATGTAGATAGTCAAAACTTTCTTCTAAGTCATTTAGGTGGATTGGAACTCTCAGTCTTCTGGTTAATAGCTGAACACTTTAATCATTTGAACCTCCTACCAACTCCTGACATTTACTAAAGACTCAAAATACATATAGCTAGTTTTATCCATTTTTTAAAGACTAAAAGTGTCTCAGAAGTTACATTATACCTATATTTAAAAATAATTAGAACTCTGAAAATTCACTAATAAAAAAGAATGCAAAATAAATCAAGATGATTCCAAAGTCTTTATTGTTGCTCTAGATATAATTTCCTTTCAATTAAAAGTTATTTTAAATTGAGGGTAACGTTATTTTATTTTAGATTGAAATATGCAACCTGTAGCATTCAGCTTCAAAAAACACATGAAAATAACTTTTTAAGCTATTTCACTTATCTAGATACATATTTCAAGCGATATGATAAATTGCTTCATTTAAAAATATTCAAAGTAGGGTGTTATTTCATTTTGATAGAACTGAGTCTTCTGAATTGAGGACTAAGGAAAGAGGAGTTTGGTGAAGGAAGACTGCTATCACATTGAATCGGACAGCTAAATGTCGGAGAGTGTGATATGAAATCACAATACGCAGCTGAAAATGATGCTTTACATTTCATGCCACTGAACACAAAATATTGTAAATCATTTCAAAAATCGAGAGTTTTTGAGTTATAACTAATAATAGTAATACTAATAAATATTACAAATGTAATGAAAAATACTTTATAATTTTACAGATATATGGCTTACATATTGGTAGGAAATTGACTTGATTTTACATGCTTTAATGCAAGTATACGCAGCTTGTTTATATTAATCCAAGACAAATAAATATACATTTTAATTGGAAATGTTAATGCCATAAACTGCTTAAGTCTACTTTAGGAGATAATATGCATACATTAAAAAAATCAGAATATTTCACAGGTAAGGAAAACAAGGTAATGCAAAGTAATGCTTTACTAAAGATCACATTACTAAAGCAGATGACTGAATGCCTCTAGGTTCTCAGGAACCGCTTAAAAGAGGGAGCTGCATTTGAAATATCTGCACTAGCTTACAAACACATATTCTTCACTTTAAAACCTATTATAGAATACTGGATAGTGTCATTCTATAATATCACCAGGACAGAAAACATTTAATCATATTTACAATGAATATTTAAAGATGTTATCCTAATTCTGAGTACATCCTCTCTGAGTTTAAACAAACCAAAAAATGTAAGGTGGCCAAATTATGTCACATTCATCAAGACATAATGGCACTGTCTCATTGGATCCTTTACCTTTGTCTCAGATTGTGTGGAGTCAGGGACGTTTAACCTTCATTTCCTTCAGTGTCAGCAGAAAAGTCAGGTGACGTTATTAAAGAAGTTGGCACTGAAAGCAGAGGCTAGAGGACAGAGCACTCCTTTTTTTTCTTCTCTCTTTACTTTATCATTCAAAGTTTGTAGAAGGGCACAGTGTATGCCAACATTGTCCAAGTTGGGTATCTCAGGAATGCAGACCTTGGGCCAAAGATTCTTGCATAAATATTTGTTTAGAAGTTAACTTATAAAAGGTATTACTAAAAGTGTACAAGTGAAATGAAAAGAGGAAAACCAATGAAAGTCTCCTTAAACCGAAGTTTACCTACATGGAAAATTAGGACTCAATCCCACCAATATACTATTGCAAAGACATCATAAAAGTTACATCTGACCTCCTTTTGCTACATAATTTCCCAGGAGTCCAGGGATACAGGCACGCATGCACAGCGCCACCTCTCAGCCAGCAGCCAAATCTCAATCTCTCTGGATCTCTGCCTTTCAGTCATGTGGCCCTTTTTCTTCTGCCTTTGTGGGCCAAGAAGCCTGCCTACTGGTCCACCTCACTATCTTGCAGTCTCTGGGCACAGCCCACCTTTTCTGTTTCAGCATGGTTCCTTTGCTTTGTTCCACAGTTGCTTTGGCTCGGACCCTATTATTCTGATGTTGGCCTCTGCTGCTTTGGGCAGATATCTTGAATGTGCTCCCCTGATGGTTCATTTTGCATGATGGTCCCTGGAATGTCCATGTTCCACTTGTAAGATAGGTCTTGAATAACCAAGGGGAAGAAAACTAAAAGGGATCAAAACTCTCTATGAGGACTTCACAACCCTGTTTGCATAATCCCATCCTACAAATTGGTGGGAATGACAGAGACATGGGTAGAGGAGCCATATTAAGAAATTTTCTGCCTCTTTTTGTTACATAAACTAAATGTCTGCTTTCAAAAAATTTTTTTCATTTCATCACAACAATTCATAAGCAATTTATCTATGAAGAGGAAAAAAAGCTAAAACATTTATTTACCAGTCAAACAACCACATTCTTGAAGGGATGCTACTACAGCTTTAAAACTTCTGCAGATGTAGCCCTGTGTTCACAAGATAGGAGCATACTCTATCAGCCACAAAGCACCCTCAAGAGATAAGCAGAAGCTTACACAATTGAATAGTGAGCTGTGTCCACAAATACCTTCCAAGGGAAGCTAGTGGCATAAGTGACCCATGGAAATACATAGTTCCCCCATCAAGTTCATAGATTCAGACTCTTCAAAGTAAAAAGACAGACTTAAAACTGTAACATTAGTAAGACTTTACTACAACAAAACTTTAATATACCCCTCAAACAAATAATGTGGGCCTAGTAACACTCCAGGAAAGATGTCCCACATCTTTTCTAACCTAACTGGTATTTTTATTATGATAAACAAAGATAGTCCTAAAATTCTCAAAGTACATTGTACTGCTGTAAAAATCAAAGCAAAAGATCATTCATGTAAATCAGCTCTTAATAGGAGTGGGATCATATGACAGTGTAATTGGATCTACCACAATTTGTTGTGCTCCTGTTCAACAATAAATATTTCCTCTATTTTATAGCCTGAAATCTAAAGGCATTTCCTCTGTAGAAGGCTACAGCCCACAGTGAGAACTACTCCCGGGAGAAATTACGACAAAGTTATAGCAGTAAGGAAACATTTTATTTGTCATAGGCCATAAAGAGAAAGAGAGGTGGGAAATGGACTGATATTCAATCAAAGCTATATCTGACTGAATCTTAAAAGCAATACAGAAATGATACTTTATACACAATATCAGTCGCAGTTTTGTTCTCTCAAAAGACACCCTAAACATTAATAATTGTTTTCCAAAAAGTCTTTGATACAAGTTTTTGTGGTAACAAGTGTCACAAGCAGTTTTTGTTGATCCAGCTGGAAAGAAGAGGGCAGGCCAAAAGAATAATTTTCCTATATTTACATACCATAGTTTAAGGAAACACTTAAATCAAACGTCCTCATTCTTTGTGTGCCTGTGTGCTTCAAACTATCATCTTTCCTATAAGTAAACTTCCCTTTCCTGCCTTTTCAGGGAAACTGATCAGGGCTACCACCTTTCTTGTCTCCTTAGGATTTCACACCTTAGCTCTTCATCAGTCAGATGTGTGTAAGGAAGGCTTTAACAATGCTTTAAGATGTAGAATGAAATTGGGGCTATGACTGCTGGCCAAATCAATACCTTTGGTTTCAGTCACTAGCTCACATCTTCCTCTTGATTAGAAATCAAGGGCTACACATCAATGAACAACCTGGATTTAACTTGGCTCCAACATGATGGGCATGACATGATCTTTAAGCTCGCAGTGCTGGTTTTTCATGCGATTTCATTTATTTCTTTTCCCCAGGACTTAGATATGAGCAAGATTTCCATTAAGAATATCACAGTGTTTATCAGAGCTGAAAGACATTCTTTTGGACTCTATCATGTGAAAGAAGTTTAATAATGCCTACCATGAGCAGAATGCAAATTAAAAATAGTACTCTCTTTTGTAAAACTGACCTAGTCTATACATCTATTCCTGAGGGTAGTCACCAAATAAGTCGTTTCAGGGTGTTATGGTATATAGCTCTTTGTCTTACTGTATAATTCTGCATGTATCTTGTTCTTCTTCACCTGTGCTATTTCTCCTTGTGCAGCAAGAGGGTTTTACTGTTCTGCAAACTCCACCTTGTTGGACCAGTCAAAGGATTCAAGGTCAGTTTCTTTTCAAGTGACACTTGGCTAAAGAAGTTAAGGATTACTGTTACATTTCTATTCCCTTAACAGTTTCATCTGCTATTTGTGATTGATAAATTGCTTAATGATCATCCAATGCAGCTATACCACAACTCAGAACCACACTCTCAAAAATGACTAGTCCCAATCTGAGTGTTAGTTATCTGCTGACTCATTTTACAATATGTAATGGTTTTATATCACTTTTCTAACCTAACTGGTATTTTTATTATGATAAACAAAGATAGTCCTAAAATTCTCAAAGTACATTGTACTGTCGTAAAAATCAAAGCAAAAGATCACTCATATCAAAAGATCAGCTCTTAATAGGAGTGGGATCATATGACAGTGTAATTGGATCTACCACACATCAACATATATCAAAAAGGAGGATATAATACTGGCCTGGAGGTAACAGGGTATACTTTATCCACATGAAATTAAAACATGTTAGTAAGTAAGATGGGTTTCTTTTCTCAGTCATGATTTAAGTCCATAACTTAACCTTGATTTCTTGAGGTAAATTCTTGCTTAGAGTTTAGCATAGGAAGTGGAAACAAATGATAATTTAAAACAGAAGAGACAAAAATGCCAGAGTTTTCTCTCATAATGAGGATTACTAGGACAAACCCAATATGAAGTTAAATTACTAGCCCCAGGTACAGATTGTGACAGTCTAATGAAAGGATTATATTCAAATATCTATCCCTCTAATAAGCAAAAGGTGACTAAATAATCAACATAATTTACATCACAATGTATTGATACAGATTAACATAAAATATAACAATTTCCTCATGTGAGGATAATCACCCTGAATTGATAAGTGAGTCAGTCATGAAAGGGGCAGGTTGGCAGCTGGCTGCTTTAGGAGGAAATCTGAATTTCAGCTTCAGTCTTCCAGGCAACTCGATGATCCAATCAGGGACGCTGGTTTTCTTTTTTCTTTTTTTTTGACACAGTTTTTCTTCATCTGAAAAAGATGTACCCATATGTACATGTAATTTTTCAGCAAATTCATTTATTACTAAAACAAAATAAGGATCCTCCCATAATACTTTAAAAAATTCCTTCATCTGCTGCCATTTCAAATATATTTCACTGCCAGATTCTTAGCACACAACATAAACAACTAGGAGAAAAGTCAAGTGCATAAAAGTATGTTGAATTATTTCATCATTCGCCTTATTGCGTGGAGTGAAATTTCTTAATATGGCTATTCTACCCAAGTCTCTGTTACTCCCACCAAATGATTGGGCAAGAAGATGCAAACAGGGCATCTAACAGAGGAGATTGGTCAATTTCTGTTAACAAACTCATAACTCGATGAATGAGTCATTTTGAAGAGAATCACCCAGAAGACCTTGAAAGATCTCTGTCTGAATGGTAGAGGCCTCTGAGACCAGATGTGTCAGATATTTAGGCACAGAGACAAGACCCAGAGAAACAATGCTGAGACTATGAAGTAACTTCTCATCTGTCCCAAGACTGTGGGACTATGGGACAGAGTGACAGGTGGGCTACCTTCTTGATCCATGGAAGCAAAGGCCATGGGGGGCACATAATTGAGAGCTTTGAATCAAAGGGAGAGACTTGACTGAAAGTTGAGGAGACAACTCAGGTAGTAAAAGACAAAGACTAACAAATTGACTTAGAAATCACAACCCTTTGATCTGCTGCCTACAGGAGACACATTTCATGAGTCCACACAAAAATAAGCTGAGAATCAAAGTCTGAAGAAAAATATACCAAGCAAACAGCAATTCATAAAAAGCAGGAGTTTCAATCCTAATATCAGATAAAATTTATCTCAAAGTGCAAATCATACAAACAGATAAGGGGGACACTATATAATGCTCAAGGTAACCATAGACCAAGAACCACTAAGCATTCTAAACATTAATTCGCCCGACAAGCCTTCAGCAGAATATGTCAATCAAATGCTCCAAAAGATGAAAAAAGAAATCACGGCCTCAACAATTACAGTAGGTGACTTCAATATACCATTCTCAGAGAAAGATAGATCACGGGAAAAGAAACTCAACAAGTAGGCTAAAGATCTAAATACTACAATTAGACCATCTAACCTGGTAGATATCTACAGAACTCTCCAAAAAATTCACATTCTTTTCAAGTCCACATAGCACATATTCGAACATAGACCACATGCTAGGTCAGATCTGCATAAATTTAAGCACATTGATATCATACAGACTTCTCTCTCTGACTACTGTGTCATAAGGCTGGAAATCAGCAAAAAGGAAGATGAAGAAAACAAGGGCAAAAATTGGAAGATGAATAACTTTCTATTGCAAAAGGAGTGCAATCAGAGATGCAGATCAGAGATGAAATTAGGAAATTTCTAGAAACCAACGAGAATGAGAACATGACATACCAAAGCTTATGGGACACTGCCAAGGCAATCATCAGAGGAAGTTTCATAGCAATACATACACACATGAAAAAGGAAGAGAGACTTATGATTGATATTCTGGCACACCGTTTCCAGAAATGAGAGCAGAGTCAACAAGACAACCCAACTAATAGCAAAAGAAAAGAAATAATAAAAATTAGTGCTGAGATTCAGGAGAGGAAAAATAAGAAAACTATGGGGGGAAATGTTGTTAAAAGTTGGTTCTTCAAAAGAATAAACAGAATTGAAAGACCTCTTGTGAACTTACCAAAGAAAGGAAGGAAAAATTTAAATAGCAAGGATGAAGGATGAAAGAGGGAACATTATAACGGACCTTAGTGAAATCAAAAGGATAATTACATAGTACTATGAAGGACTGTACCCCAAAGAATTCACAAGCTTGGAAGACATGGACAAATTCTTGGAAAAACAATCCCTCCCTAAACTATCCCCGATGGATGTCAAGAATCTCAACAGACCCATATCAATATATGAAATAGACAAGGATGTCAAGGGATTACCAACAAAAAATTCCCCTGGACCAAATGGCTTTACAGGAGAATTCTATCAAGCATTCAGGGGAGAACTGACACCAATTCTACACAAAACTCTTCCAGAACATACAAAAATATGGTAAACTCCCAAATTCTTTCTATGAAGCTAGTATAACTGTGATACCTAAACAAGACAAGGATTCCCACAAGAACTGAGAACTATAGACCAATTTCCCTAACGAACATTGATGCAAAAATCCTTAACAAAATACTAGCCAACAGAATACAAAAGTATATAAAACAAATAATTCACCATGACCAAGTATGATTCATCCCAGGGATGCAGGGTTGGTACAACATAAAAAAAGACCATTAGTATTATTCGCCACATTGAAATGAAAAATTATAAGAACCATTTGATAATATTGATAGATGCAGAAAAAGCATTCATCAACATCCAACACCAATTCCTGCTTAAGAAAATCAAGAAGATATGAATGGAAGGAAAATTCTTCAATATAATACAAGCTATATATGAAAAACCAACAGACACCATGGTAATCAATGGAGAAAAGGCAAGATCAATTCTTCTGAAAAAGGCGACTAGACAAGGATGTCCCTTGTCCCTACTCCTATTTAACATAGTACTGGAGGTCCTAGCTAACAGTGTAAGGCAAAGAATATACATCAAGGGTATTCATCTGGAAAAGGAAGAAGTGAAACTATCATTATTCACAGATGATATAATTTTATATAGGGAAATCCCAAAAGTTCCACGAGAGGAGTACTGGAAGCAATAGCGGAATATGGCAGAGTGGCAGGTTACAAGGTCAACAAACAGAAGTCTATCAGACATTGGACAAGGTCACAGAAGAGGGGATCAAAAAGGTTGTACCCTTCACAATTGCCAAACACAAATTGAAATATCTAGGGATATACCTGACTAAAACCACAAGAAATCTATATGAGGAAAACTACAAAGAAACCAAGGGTGACCTCAACAAATGGAAGGACATCCCATGCTTGTGGATTGGAAGACTCAATATAGTAAAGATGTCAGTTCTACCCATGGCACTATACAAGTTCAATGTTATCCCAATCCACATATCATCATCTTTCATCAAAGAATTGGAAAAACAGACTACCAATTTCATATGTTCAGGGAAGAAACCGAGAATTAGCAGAGAACTCCTCAAGAAGAAGGACAAAGTTGGAGGGCTTGCTTTACCTGACTTTAGCACTTGCTATACAGCCACAGTGGTCAAAACAGTGTGGTATTGGTATAATGATAGGTATTCAGACCAATGGAAAAGGATTGGAAACCCAGAAATAAAATCATTGGCATACAGACAACTTATCTTCAATAAGGGCCAAAAAAATATCACCTGGGAAGTGGATGTCCTCTTCAACACATGGTGCTGGAAAAAATGGATACATAGCTGCAGAAAAATGAAGCAAGACCCTTATCTCACTCCCTTCATAAGAATAAACTCAAGGTGGATCACACATGTAGAGGTAAAACCCCAAACTATTAGGACTATCATGAGGGAATTAGAACAAATCTGAGAACTGTGACTCAGGGAATACATACGCTATCAGAAATAGGGAAGGGCACAAATGTAGAGGAGGCACAAATTGACAAGTAGGATATACTAAAAATAAAATACTTGTGTACATTGAAAGAATTTGCCAACAGAGTAATGAGAGACCACAGAATGGGAAAACATCTTTATCAATGAGACATCAGACAAAGGCCTTATTACTAAAATCCACAGCACTCTGCTAACTTTCAAAAAGAAAAAATCTATTGTCCACTGAGGAGGTGGGCAAAGGACCTGAACAGAAGTTTCTCAAGGGCAGATATCCAAATGGCCAATACATATATGAGAAAATATTCCAGATCTATAACCATAAAAGTAATGCAAATTAAAACAACTATGAGATACCACCTAACACCCTCAAAGATAGCCCACTTCAAAAAATCAGAAAGTAACAAGTGTTGGAGGGGATGTGGAGAGATAGGAACTCTTATCCTCACTGGTGGATCTGTAGGTATGTACAGCCATTATGCAATCTATTTGGCAATATCTAAAATGGATGGAAATTGAACTACCATATGATCCAGCAACCCCCCTACTGGGCATA
Organism: Echinops telfairi; assembly: GCF_000313985.2. Taxonomy (NCBI): domain Eukaryota; kingdom Metazoa; phylum Chordata; class Mammalia; order Afrosoricida; family Tenrecidae; genus Echinops; species Echinops telfairi. Next base: position 11,828,385 of record NW_022111372.1, on the reverse strand, counting down.
TACCCAGAAGAGACAAGAAATAAACCACGGCCAGACGTCTGTGCTCCAATGTTAATCATGGCACAGTTCATAATTGCAAGGAGTTGGAAACAATAGAAATTTCCATCAATAGATGAGTGGATACATACATACAACTGTGGTACATACATACAATGGAGTATTAAGCATCCCTAAAAAGCAGTTAAGTACCCATGAAGCACATCGTCGTGTGGGAAGAACTGGAGGAAATTATGCTGTGAAGTAAGCCATGCATAAAAGGACAAGTACAACATGAGTCCGCTGAGATAAGCTCAAAAAATCCAAAAGGGGCATAAAGAAGCTACTGTATAAACACATTCCTAGATGAGGTCCAGGGTTCAGACTAAACCCAGCGATACATATGGTAGCCAACTAAAAAGGAGGTGAAAAAAAAGACATGGGTAGCTGGGGGAAGAGGGCACTAACCCACCCAAGGGGAAGGTGTTCTTTATATCTCCACAGGGAAAGAAGGACCAGACTTCAACCCAGCGCTCTAAGACAAAAATGCACCACACTGATATGAGGCAGGGAACCGATAAAGAGGCCTGTGGGGCCCGCCCCATTACCAACTAAGTGGACAGCCCCTCCTCCCCCCAAGAAGAATTCATTTTAGAGGACAGCACTGAAGCTACAGCTCAAAGAGAGGGATGTGTCTGATCAGAGTACACAGGAGCAAACGAGGGGGGAGGAAAAAAGAGTGAAGCCCTCCTGGCCCACCAAGCCCTGAGGACAATATTTCTGCTCAGAGCAGCCAGTGCACAGAGAGGACCATAGGGCCGGCCCTACCATAAGACATGACATTCCTCACTGACCCATAGCACCATGAGGAACAACACTGGAGACACATGGCGGGAATTATGCCTGCCTTGACCCCACCACACCGAAGAAAGACACTGGGGGCATGCAACAGAACAGCAAAGGGAGCAGAGCAATGAAGTCTCCAGAGAACATGAAAAATAGATTATGGGGCTAGGGCATGGCTTCCCATCACACTGGACTGTAAAACACAAGTAAAGGACAACAAATAAACCTGGAACTATTTATAGGCTTTTCTTTTTTGGTTGTTGCCTTTGTTATTGTTGTTGTAGCTATTGTTTAATTTTCTATTGTTGTTTTGTTGTGCTTGGTCTGTGTTTGTGCATGTTTTTGTCGCTGCATGTCTATCTAGATGGGATAGGCAGAATAAACAAGCTAGAAGAGAGAACAATGGCCTACAGTTCTTGGGGACATGGGAGAGGGGGAGGCAGGGAAAGGAAATGGGTCTTAACAAATCCAGGGACAAGGGAACAACAAGTGACAAAAAATCAATGGCTAGGATGGTATAGGTCTGGTAGGGCTTGATCAAAGGCAATGTAACCAAGAGGAATTACTGAAACCCAAATGAAAGCTGAACATGATAGTGGGACAAGAGGAAAGTAAAAGGAGGCAAGAGGAAAGGACTAGGAGGCAAAGGGCAGTTATAGAGATCTACAGTCATATACAGATGTAAATGTATATATGACGATGAGGAAATAGATCTATGTACATATATTTGTAGGTTTAGTATTAAGGAAGCAGATGGCATTGGACCTCTACTCAAGTGCTCCCTCAACACAAGAACATTTTTGTTCTAATAATCCAGCACTCTGAGATGCTCACCTTCCCAGCACTATCACTGAAAATGAAGTGGGTGCATAAGCAAATGTGGTGAAGAAAGCTGATGGTGCCTGGCTAGCAAAAGATATAGCATCTGGGGTCTTAAAAATTTGAAGATAAACAAGTGGATCTCTAGCTGAGACGCAACAAAGCCCACTTGGAGGAAGCACAGCAGCCTGTGTGATCATGAGGTGTCGATGGGATCAGGTATCAGGCATCAAAGACCCAGAGCAAAAAGTCATAATGTGAATGAGCTAGAGAGTGCAGAGTGGAGGCCCAAAGGCAATCTGTAAGCAATTGAACATCCCTTTACAGAAGGGTCGTGGGTAGAAGATGAGCCAGTCAGGGAGCAGTATAGCACTGATGAAACATACAGCTTTCCTCTGGTTGTTTAATGCTTCCTTCCCCGATACCCCCCGGCCACACTATTATGACCCTAATTCTACCTTATAAATATGAGTAGACCAGAGCATGTACATGGGTACAGATAAGAGATAAGAGCTGGAAACACAGGGAATACAGAGCAGATAAACTCCTCGGAACCAATATTGAAAGTAGACATACCAGGAGGGGAAGGGGAAGGTAGGGGGAGAAAGGGGGAACTGATCACAATGACCTACTTATAACCCACCCCCAGGGGGATGAACAACAGACAAGGGGGTAAAGGGACACATCGGACAGTGTGAGACATGGAAAAATAATAATTTATAGATTATCAAGAGTTCAAGAGGGAGAGAGGGAGGGAATGGAAGGGAAAAAACTGAGGAGCTTATACCAAGGGCTCAAGTAGAAAGAAAATGCTTTGAAAACCATGATGACTGCATATGTACAAATGTGCTTGAGACAATGGATGGATGTATGGATTGTGATAAGATTTGTATGAGCCCCCAATAAAATGTTTAAAAAAAAAAGTTGAGGAGACCAATGACTGTATCCTTACTGGTTGTTGATTCTGACTCGTGGTAACCTATTGACTTCCTTAATAAACCCCTTTAATTTTTAATATTGTCTGTGAGTTCTGTGAAGATATTGTAAAAAATTATCAAACCCAATATAGATATAGAGGGGTGTGGTAGGAATGTTTGGTTTCAGAACAGGTGAAGAAGGATGGACCACTGGGGCTTGTCTGATTGCTGTCTCATTGCAATAGAGAAGCCAAAGGAGGCCATTGCAATAGGGAAGCCAAAGGAGGACCCCCTTTCTCCCCCTACTTGTTTATCTTCAATGTTTAGTCAAGTTACCAGAAAATATCCTTGAATTAGGGACTATAGCAATATAAAGAAAAGGCATAATTTGTTCAATAACAATTTCAAATGGGATTCATTTGTGAGGACCCACAGGACAGAAAGTAGATTCACTAATAGATAACACACGAGGCCATGTTAGATTAAAGAGGTAGAACGTTTAGCTCAGTAGACTTAGCATGTCATTTATTCTTAAAACAAATCCAGAAGATTGAAGATGATATTTATAGTCAACCCTACACAAAATGGGAAATACTTTAAAAACTGCCTCTAAAACGTTGCTAGTAAGATGGGAATCCTGGGTGGTGTAATGCTCTCTTAAGATCAGCAGTTTGAAACTGTCAGTCACTCTGCAAAAGGACAATGAGGCTTTCCACTCTCACAAAAAATACACTCTCAGAAAACCACAGAGATAGTTCTAGCCTGTCTTACAGGATTGATAGGAGTCAGAACTGACAAGACAGCAGTGAGTATCATTACACAAGAATATGAGATGCACTTGTCTCACTCCCAAAAAAATCCCATCGCCATTGAGTTGATTCTAACTTATGGCCACCTTACAGGACAGTGTAAAGTTGTTCTTGAGCTGTTCTGATACTGTAACTTTTTATGAGAGTATATAACTTCATCTTTCTCCCAGAGAGTTGTTTGAGATTAGTAACCCAATGGGTAACCACTCTAACAGAAGGCCTCCTGTGCAGCCCATATTGGGAAAACATTTTCCAATTCATTTTTTGGTAACAAAGATTATAGTGGCATTCCAACATGTAGATGCCTCTACCCAATAAGAAAATCTGCATATCACTACTAAAGCATAATATAATTTTGAGCTAAGGAAATTTGTATATTTTTGCAATGCAATCATATAGAGGAGTTGAATAAGGTTTAAATTTTTTTTTCAAATAGTATTTGAAAAAGGAGTTGAATAAGGGTTTAAAAATTTTTTCAAATAGTACTATTGGCAAATAGTACAGACTGTTATTACTTCATTCACATAATGCCAACAATATTCCCAATGAGATTTTGTAAGATATTTTCTATCTGAAGGAGCACTGGTGCCATACTGGGTTATGAGTTGGGCTACTAACTCGAAGGCCAGTAATTATAAACCCCCAGATTTCTGCAGGAGGAAAATGAGGCCTTCTACTCCAGAAAAGATGTATAGTCTCAGAAACCCACAGGGGTAATTCTCCTGTGCTTATAGGGTTGCTGTGAGTCAGAATTGACTCAGTGGCAGTGAGTTTTGAGTTTATGCAATCTCAAATGATCCTTTTGGTAAACTGTACACAATAAGTAAATATAATTCCATTGGGAAAACCAATGCTTGATCCAAACACCTAAATCAAGATTCAAAATACATTCTTCCTTTTCTCAAACTTACTGTTCTTTGGTGTACTCCTGGAGTAGGCTGTGCCATTCAGCCTCTGTTGTGTGTTCAGAATCTATTAACAATAGATATTATTCCATTGCCATTGCAAGCATATGTGGCACTCTTCTTTAGCCTCACACTGGATGTAGAGGAAGGATGATACTTTTTCTGCCCCTTCAGATGTTAGGAAATGAGATAGTTAATTGTGCCAGCCTGGCTGATAAACATAAGTGGGATTAACTGAAGGGCAGAGAGATAAATGGCTTGGTGAGCCTCACCTTTCTTGTCTCTTGCTCTGTGATCATCGGACCAGTGTGCAGCTGCCTTACTTGTTCTGTGCCTCAATTTAAAGGCTACACTACCTGTGGGATGCCTAGCCTGTGGGCTGTGTTGCTGTAAGTTGAGGTCCCTTTAAGGCATCTCTGGAACTGGGGACTGGTGGTTGGTGACCTGCCTTGTGATTGGCTGCTGTGCTGACATAGCCTAGCTCTCTCTACAAATAGAGGAAGATCTGGCAGCAGACTAGACTTGAAGGACTGATAGTCTCTCACAACTCTCTCTCATGGATGTGAATTGCACTGAGCCATTTGTAGTGCTTTATAATTTAACTTCTTGTAGTATATATTTATCTGTATATGATTTAACAGTTCATTTCTTGTTATATATCTAATTATCTTTATAAAGAAATATATTAAATTATCAGCAATTTGGTTTTATCTCTCTAGAGAACCCTGTCTAACACAGGAAGAGTCTGATGATGTTGTCTTGGTTATCATATATGTAATCATCTGCTTCTAGGAAGTCTCTACCAAAGTATGCATCCAGAAATGTAATTCATTCTTTAATTCCCAATTGAAATAAGCAAGCTAAGAGCAAAGGTAGGTGTATTCTTTGGGAATAAGTATTCTATTCCCAGGCCCTTCCATATTTCAGTTTTCTTACCAAAATATCATTGATTTGCTCTCCATTCTATTCTTTCAGTTTCTGGTGCCAACTTCTGATATCCTCTTAACATCCCAAAATCTGGATTCAGAATTCAGGAGGGAACTTGATTTTAGAATGGTGTTGGGTTAATGTCAATGTGCTAACCAACCCTAATGGATGTTCACCTAGAGTTGGGTGATTTTCTGTTACTATCTACTAGCTTCTCTTTTCATGCAACATAACTCAATTCATTTACAATAACTTCTTCAGTTCTAGGCTGATGTTTGGATTGGTGTGCTTGCATTCTAACTACAGCTATTTCTGGCCACAATAGTAAAACAAAATCCACAGGGATCTAAAATTTATTTTATTTATTTTGTTGTGGCAGACAAAGAAAAGGCTAATATTGTTGCCTTCCTCTTTGAGTCTATAGAAGAGGGCGGGGGTAGACGTTGGACAGTGTAACTTATGACAAAACAATAATGATTTGTGAATTATGGAGGGTTCATGAGGGAGGGGGGAGTGGGGAGGGAGGTGAAAATGGGCAGCTAATATCAGAGGCTAGAGTAGAAGGCAAATGTTTTGAGAATGATGAGGGCAGCGAATGTACATATGTGCTTGGCACAATGGATATATGTATGGATTGTGATAAGAATTGTACGAGCCCCCAATAAAATATTTTTTTTAAAAGAAAGAGAGAGGAGAAAAAAAAAGAAGCACAGGAGGAAAACATTTTCTCTGTGTGTAAAATCCACCGAACCTGTGCACAGCAGGACATCTTAACACCCTTATGGTCCTGCAGCTTCTTAGCCTCAATATGGTATGTGTAAAAACAAAACTCCAAATTCTAAATCTTCATAATGATCCGTCTCATGACATGTTTTTAATAAAATATCAATTAATAGAAATGGCAACAATATGTAAATTATGTATGAATATATAAATGTGTAAATAATAAAGTTAGAGGAAACTTAAAAAAAAGATGTCTGAGGTATTTCATATAGGCAGAGCAAAGTGAAAAATCAGCAGTTCAAATCCACCAGTCACACTAGGGAACAAAGATGGGGCTTTTTACACTTGCCAAGGGTTGCAGTCTCAAAACTCACCTTGTCCTTTAGGGTCACTATGCGTCAGCAACTACTTGATAGCAAAGAGTGTGGTTTGGGTTTGTAAAGAAAACTGCAGTTTTTCTTTAGACACTTTGTGAATCCTGTAATCCAGGTATTGTATTATAAGAACAGAACACCTTTTCCACATTATTGTGCATAGAATTGGAACACACCATGGGATCTCTTATGTACTGATCTTTATTTAAACAGAAATGAAGTTAAATCAAGAGCACTGGTGGCATAGTAGGTTATTTGTTTGGCTGCTGCTAACTGAAAGATCAATGATTTCAAAACACCAGTTTCTCTGCAGAAGAAAGATAAGGCTTTATACTCCTGTAAAGATTTATAGAGTCTGAAAGGTACATGGGCATTTCTAAACAGTACTGTGAGGTGGCTATAAGTCACAATTAACGCAAGGGCAGTGAGTTTGAGTTTGGAGCAAAACCTGAATGGACCATAACCACAGTCAGTAGGGTTTTGTTGACTCAAAAAGCCAGAATTGGGGAAAACAAAAAAGTGACAACTTCACTTGATCTACATGTCCCTTGAGCAATGGACTCCAAATACCTAGCTTTCTTTCTAGAAACAGTCAGGGTGTGATCAAAGGTCTAAAATCAGCTCTTGCCTGCTGAGCACAAAGAGAACTGTTGGAGGCCCTGCAGCTCCCAGGAGCCAGAGCCTCTAGATAAGATGGGACAGTGCCAGGCTCTCTAACCAATTTGCCGATGGGAAACCGGGAGTCTTCCTGGGGAGAACCCTTTGCACTGAATCCTAACTGGTCTGGATTTGACAAACCCTAAAAAAGCAGAAAACATTGATAGCATCATTGATTTATCAAATTGGTAAAGAACTTAGAATTGAGAAAAAGATTTTATAAGTGAAGGCTGGCTATGAACCAAAATATTCTAATTATTGACTTGTACAAATTAAATTCTTAAATGACTAGACACTATTTATACAAACAATGGGATTTGGTGATAAGGCAAATCTTCCAATAATATCCATTGACATTTGGCAGAACAGGAATGAAAGATTAATACATATCTTGATAAAATAAGAAGGACATTGAAATCATAGATATATGGTAGTTTGATAACCATAAGTTCTAAGCCCTCGGTATAACAAACAGCTGCTTCTCACAGTACTCAGTTTCAACCTTAAGTCTAAGGGCTTAAGTGAGTGTGAAGTAGAGCCCAGATCACTTTGTGGGGTTTTGACATTTAGTCCTTCTGGTGTAGCCTATGAAATATGTTGTGCACTTCAAAAAACAGGGTCCAAAGTCCCAATTTCGATAGAGCATGGTCTGGTCACTGGGTGCTGGGTAGAAACTAGGTAAACAATGTCAAATTCGGAACATGGTGCCAGGCATATTCTCTCCTTGGGTTCTGTGTATGTATTTATATGTGATTATGATAAATCCTGGAAAGTGGAGAGGGGCAGTTAACCCTCAAGAAAGTGTGTTTCGTGCACGCAGATAGGACTAAGGGACTTTGTTTAGGGTTTCCTTTTCAGAACAAAGACACATAGATAAATGGTAATTACCATTTTTATCTTCTTCCCATTTCTAGCCTGTTGGTCCAGTGAATACCCTTTGGACCATAGTTCCTGGAAGCTTGTGTTAGTGATCTTTGGGGGGGAAACAACTTTCAAGAAAATGCAATATTGAGGGACAAGAGGAGTCCTGATGGTGTAATGGGCTACATGTTGTGCTGCTAACTGCAAGGTTAGCAATTTGAAACCACCAGCCATTCCAGAGGAAGAAGATGAGACTGTCTACTCCTGTAATGAGCTACTGCTTCAGAAACCCACAGGGACATTCTACTCTGTCCTATAATCTCTCTATGGGTCAAGATGGACTTGATGACTGTGAGTTTTTATTTCATTGTTGCTGTTATTGAAGGATAAAGCTTTCACATATTCTTAATTTTTTAATATACTGTTGGGTTTGTAATGTTTTTCAAATTTGGGAAGACATTGTTCTGATGGTTTATCTGTTTATTTACCACCTCTATTTTTATCTTTGCTGCATAAAAGCTCCTCAATACTATAACTTGGTGCTAATCTCCTGCAGAACACCTGGAAGTAGTTATGGGAAAAGGAGGCAAAGAAAAGCTTACATATGACATAAACCTTTCAACCTGCAGGAATCATCTGCCAGCAGGATATTTGACAATGTTCCATTGCTGTTCTAATGTTTTTACTGTCTGACATGTTCCAATGCTATTCATAAGGTCTTCAGTGGCATATTTAATTCTGGACAAAACCAATTGCCAAGTTATAGTATCAGAGCTCACGCAGAAGAATTCTGAGGAACTAATCAGATGCTACAATCACCAACCATATCAGAAGAGGAATCTGCTGCTCAAGAAGCACTAAATATCCCCGTGAAAAAGGTTTCCAGTCTTGTTTTATATTTTCTAATTTTCAATTTATCAGCAATTAGAAAATTAAAGTAGAAGTTTATAAAGAGAACTTATAATAAAATAAAAATAACTGATGGAGATATTGCTTGTTAAAATTAAACTATGCCACTTTGGAATAGATTTTGATAAATGGATGATATTGCTAAACTAAGAAACTGATTATATCCAGGAATTTACAAAAGAATAGATCTGCTCCCACCCACCCACTCACCCGCCTTGTGAGGAAAGTACTCACTATTTAATATAGGAGGAAGGATACTTGTTTAAAATTTGAAGAAATACAGCTGTGATGTTGTAGTGAAGAAAAGAGACCCACAGACACCAAGACAAGTATAATTATAGAAGCACGTTTATTGAGTCTTAAACAGGACAGTGACAAGAAAAACTATAAGTGTCACAATGGCACCCAAATATTGAAAGAAGCACAGCCATCTTAGAGAGGACATGGGACTACAAGGAACACTGTTATAGAAAGATGATTAGTGGCAGGTCAATACATCTCAGCTGTAGGTAAGATCACATAAGCAGGACTGAGCCATGATTGAGATATGCATATGTACACTATGTGTTCCTCTGATGCTAGAAGCTATATTGCCAAAGTTCCTGTGATGGTTAGGGATTATGTCAACACAATACGCCTGTGTATACGTAGGGACGGAGCCCAACCAATCAATGGGGTGAAAACTTAGGGCACATTCTTGTGACTATAGCCTTTCCTGTAAGAGAGTGAGACTCAGAAAAGCCAAATTCTCTTTGGCCTTTCACCAGCTGCTGTAGCCAGATCTCCTGTCTGGTTCTATGGTCTCCTATTGCATCACCTGCCAATCCTGAAAACTGTCAGCAGACTACCACGAGTGGATTCATTAGGCCAGCTTGGGATTTATATTACCTCTGCATCTGCCAGCCTATGCACCCCTACTTTCTCTGCTTTGTCAGCCTGCTTCCTGTTCATCAGCTTCCACTAGCTAGGAGAAGCCTGAATAGAACACAACTGAAATTACCTATACCTAAACCTGTATACCCCCTCTTGGTATAAATCCCTCTATGTGCAACACATACAAGTGTCACTGGTTTGCCTCTCTAGAGAGCCAAACCTATCAGTCACTCCTAGTGAATAGGTTTCAGCAGTGCTTCTGTACTAAGAATAAACTATGGAGAAGGAATAGGCTGTTTAAGTCTGAGAAATTAGCCACTGAAGACCTTATGAATAGCAGTGGAATATTGCTAGACAGTGAAAATATTATGAACAGATGTGGAACGTTATCAAATATAATGCAGGCAGATGAGTACCTCTGATTGGAAGGCACTCAAACTATGACTGCAGAAGTGCTGCCTTGCTGGTGGAGGGACACACATAATCTCTGCTTTATATTCCTGATGACAGGACACATGGTACTACAGGAGAGCTCTGGAGCTGGAGGAGCCACGTGGAGACACGCCGGCACAATGTTGTGTCCACGTCCACTGTATCCACAAAACTTTCCACCCCCAGGCCTGTGATCTCTCTGCATTCAGCATGATTGCGTGTGTTGCATGAGTGTGAAGAGGAAATTATAAACTGGTATTGGACATATGGGATAATATTGGACTTTAGGAATTGATCTGGACTGGGCTGGGATGTTTTTTTAATATATAATTACTCTTTTATATAAAGATCATTCTTATCCTCATATGAATGTCTCTAGATTTGTTTCTCTAAACAACCCAGATGACACAATATCCTACTTGAATTCTGAAAACATCTTAAGAATATATGTGAGTTATTGAACACTTATAGCAGAAGACCTGATGTGCTGCAGAATGACGTCAAGCACATCAAACATGAAAAAAAGCAAGTGGTCAATAAAAGGACAGGAAAGAGAGAAAAGAGCAAAATGGATGTCAGAAGAGGCTTTGAAACTTACTCTTGATTTTACACAAACGAAAGAAATGGAAGAAATGGTGGTCAAAGAGCTGAAAAGAACACTCACAAGGGCAGCTCCAGAAGACTAAAGAAACATCATAGTGAAATGTGCAAAGACCTAGACTTAGAAAACCCAAAGGAAGAACACGCTCGGCACATGTAAAGCTGAAAGAACTGAAAAAAAATTGCAAACCTAAAGTTGCCATATTGAAAGATTGTATAGACAAAATATGAACAATGCAGGAAGCATCAAAAGAAGATTGAAGAAATACACAAAGACACTGGACCGAAGAGAGCTGGTCAGCATTCAACCATTTTAAGAGAGAGCATGTTGAGCAAGAACCAGTGGTATTGAAGGAATAAAGTTCAAGTTGCAGTGGAGGCATTGTCCAAAAATAATGCTCCAAGAAGTGACAGAACACCAAAATAAAATGTTTAAATAAGGTGATGATGCACCAGAAGAACTCCTTAGTCTATGCTGAAAATTTGGAAGACAGGTACTTGGTCTACTACCTGGAAAAGATTGATATTTGTACCCATTCCAAAGAAAGGTGACCAAATAGAATACATAACTTATCAATTAATATCACAGGCAAATGAAAATTTGCTTAATATTATACAACAGCAGTTCCAGCCATACACCAATGGGAGGTGTGAGAAATTAAAAATGTATTCAGTAGAGGATGTGGAACAAGGGATATCATTGCCAACTCCAGATAGACAGTGGCTAAAAACAGAGAGAACCAGAAAAATGTTTACTCTTCTTTATTATGCATTTTTTAATTATGGATGAGTCTTTACAAATTACATAAAATGAGAAGAAAGGAATTTCCAGTATACTTCATTGCATTCATGTGGAAGTGTGCACCAATGAATACTTGTTTAAATACAAACAGAGAATACTGGATGGTTTAAAATCAGGGAAGGTGTATGTCAGGGTGGCATCCTCTCTTCAAGCTGGTATCAGACTTCTTCAATCTTTATTCTGAACAAATAATCAAACCTGGACTCTATGTAAAATAATGTGGTGTCAGGACTAGAGGAAGGCTTTCGTGACTTGTGTAAGTGCTGAGCAGTCTGTGGTTGGAAGCTACAAGATGTGATAATTTGTTTCAGTGAAGACTTCACTTTTGGAACCTTGAAGGAACAGAAGGTCTCTAGGAGTCTGGTTTGACTCAAAAGCATACAAGAGCTGTATTAGAGTTTAAATTCTGTGCACCCACCTTGAAGAAAGCTATAATTAATAATGAACTCCCTGAACACATATTGTGTTTCCACAGATTCAATAACCATTGAATTCTTTCTGATCATTAACAAGCAATGTGAATAGCCTGATCCTCTGAGCAGAATGTATTAGACAGTGCATTGCTACTACTCCCCATCCAGTCCAGAGAGGGGCATGTTTTCTAATATGAGACTTAAGGATTTACCCATGTGTGTTACTCTGGGTTGACTAGAGAAACAAATTCACCCACACTGATATGTGTATAAGAAATAGCTTTATATACAGGAGCAAAGGAATATTGAAAAAACATCCCAGCCCAGTCTAAATCAAGTCCCTAAGTCTGATATTAGCCCATATATCAGATACCAATCTGTAAATTCCTCTTCAGGCTCATGAAACAAATGCAATGATGATGAATGCAGGAAGATCACAGACCAGTGAGTGGGAAGTCTTGTGGATCCAGTGGCAGTGTAAACATCTCAGCGCTGGCGTGGGTCTCTACATGGCTCCTCCGGCTCCAAGGCTCTGGCTGCCATCAGCATAGTAACATGTGGCTTGCCTGGAAGTAGGTGAAGCAGAGAGTCTGTGTCTATCTGACCTTCAGTGAGCTATTTATCTCCGTGGCACCTCCAAATGAGGTCATTAAGCTGCAACCTTATTGATAGGCTAGACTCCACCCCTTCACAAGTTGACACCAGATTATGTAACTATCTCACCCATGTGTGTCCTCCATAGAATTGGGGATATTCTGGTCCTCATAGTTTTGAGTAAGATTCTGATTGTTTTGGTCAAAGGGTCCTGATGTTGTAAGCTTTTAGATGTAGTCAAATAGTGTGTTAACATTCAGATAGTTCCAACCCATAGAGACCCTATGAACAGGAGAACAAAACACCAATATTCCTGTGTCATTATCAGAATTGTTCTTGTATCTAAGCCCATTGTTTCAGCCACTGTATCAATCAATTTTGTCCAAGGTTTTCTTCCTTTAGCCACCCTTCCCCTCTACCAAGTATGATGCTTTTATCCAGGAACGTGTCCCTCCTGGTAACATGAAAAAATAAGGGAGACAAAGACTGGTCATAATATGTGAGACGATATCTTCATCCTTGATAATAAGGAGCTTTCAGATTGTATTTCTTCCAAGACAGATATATTTGTTCGATTGGCAGTTCATGGTCTTTTCAACATTTTTTTGCCAGCACCATAATGATCTTCCTTATGCAATGTCTAACTTTCACATGCATATGATGTCATTGAGTAACATGGCTTGAGTCAGGTGTACTTTTGTCCTCAAAGAGACATTCATGATTTCAAAACTTTAAAGAGGTCTTGTGCAGTAGATTTATCCAATGAAATGAGTTATTTAATTACTTTACTGCTGCCTCTGGGAGCATTGAATGTGAATCCAAGCAGGATGAAATCCTTGTCAACTTCCATCCTTTTTTTATGTATCATGTTTTTACCTTTTGGTCTAGTTTGAGGATTTTTGTTTCATTACATTGAGTTGTAAGCCATATTGAAGGCTACATCCTTGGATATATATCTGACTATTTCTGATGATCCAATAGTCCTCATTATATAAATTAATAAGTATAGAAAATTTAAACACATGCCAAACAAGAATGTAAGCAATATTGACTTTTTCCAAATGCGGAAAACTTAATACATGACCAAGGAAGAGATCTACAGCCTGTCTCATTTACATGAAACCTTTACCTTTTTAAAGGTGCTACTTCCAAAATGTGGAGTCCTTGTCCTGGAGCAATTGAGCCAATTAATAATCAATCCAAATCAAATAGAGAGACAGATAACTGAATTTATTAGCGAGAATAAGCCCTAGAAGACACTTACACAATAACCAGAACTACATGCCCATGCTTACTTCATCACCAAGTTTTAAAAAAAAATGTGTATGTTGTTTTTCTCTTACAAATGTTAACTATAGATTACAGGTGGGCTAAAATCCCAGCAATGGTGGTAGTGGCTGTGGGGGTGGGTCTTAACACAAAATACAATAAAGAAGACTGTTCAATTTCCTGTCCATGTGTCAAGTGTTCTTGGTAGGGGCTGTCTCCACATCCTGCATACTAAGGGGTTATGTCCAACTGTCACAAATCCACAGCCTCGGGAGTCTTCATAACTAACATGAAAAGACTCTTCTCATCACTCCTAAATTCTGTCTCAGCTTTTACTAAAACTGACCATCTGTTATAACTCGCGGCCTTAGTGTGGGCTCCGAGTCACAGGGAAACTGTAGGACAGGGTAGAACTGCCCTTGTGGTTTTTCACTTTTTGCTTGTTTGTTTGATTTTTACAATCGTTTTATTGACGTATCTTACACATTCCAATATATCCATTCACACACAATTCTGTTGTTCAATCCCATAGTGGTGGTGGTGGTGGTGGTGTGGGAGTTATACAACCATCAATGCTATCAGATATCCCCTTTCCCCCCTGCCCAGCCTCCCTCCTCCCGTCCCCTCAGAACCACCGCTCCTGTCACCGTCTCTGAGGAGTCGTCCATCTTCTCCTTCAGGCACTAAAACAGTGATTCTCAACCTGTGGGTCGTGACCGCTTTGGGGGGTCAAATGACCCTTTCATAGGGGTCGCCCAATTCATAACAGTAGCAAATTTACAATTAAGAAGTAGCAATGAAAATAATTTTATGGTTGGGGGTCACCACAACGTGAGGAACTGGATTAAGGGGTTGGGGCATTAGGTAGGTTGAGAACCACTGTACTAGAATATACTACATATGCAAATGAACATACACAAAGCTAACATGATCAATGAGGTGAAACACATAAAAACTTTACTACCCAGGGGAGGAAATATTTTAAACACACACACACACACAAAACTAGAGGATAGTTATGTGGTTCATCAGTGCCACACAGCACCCTGGCTCTGTCATCTGTTCCATGTGGCCCTGCTGAGAGGGACTGTCCAATTATCTTGCAGGTGGATTTGGGTCTCCACTACATCCATGCCCCTTCACATCAAGTTGGTTGTGTGTTTTTGAGCTTCTGATACTTCTTCCCTTCGATATCTCATGATCACACAGGCTAGTGTGCTTCTTCCATGTGTGCTTTGTTAGCTCCCTACTTGATGGCCACATGTTTTATTAAAAGTCTTTAAGACCCCAGATGCTATATCTCTTGATAGCTGGGCACCATCAGCTTTCTTCACCACATTTGGGAATAGCAAGACTGCAGATTTTATGACTCACAGCCCAACTTGTAACCACTATGCCATTGGGTTGACTTACATTACAATGGTTTGTGGTTTTTGTCCCTCACAATTCCTTCCTTGAGTCTTGGCCTATCTTTTCTTATAACACTGCTTTCATATCACACATGATCTGTTCACAATTATTGTACTATATCACCCAGAAATCATTGTCATGTTTCTGTCACCCTGTGAGATGGAGCCCTTGAATTATTTATTCAGACTTAATGAAACTCTTAGCAGGCTATCGACCACATTTAAAGCATTTAAATAACAATGTGGTTATTACACTTACATAATCTAAGGAATAATAAATACAATTTTTTAACCAGGCTAAATAGGACAGTCAAGAACTGGGTTGTGTATTCCAAGAAAGCCCTCTTGCATCTGCACTTGGTCTACTTGCTTCTTCATTAATTTGGAGGTATTGGTGAAGTTAGCACAGGATCTTTCTTTTTGCTTGAATAATAAATATACACTTGCAGGATATTTTTTCTTCACAATGACTTCTCTGACTGGTCCTAATTACTGACTAATGACAGCTACTGGCAGCTACTGTTTGAGAGGTGACACCCTGTGAGTTTCAGTGAGAGAAACCAGTTTATTAATTTCAGAGGAGGTCCCTCTAGGGAAGTTTACAGCGACATGAAACTCCCAAACCTAGCTCAATGCCATAAAGTGTATTCTGACTCATAGCCACCCTATAGGCATATGTTTCTGTAACTGTAACATTTTAAGGGAGTAAAAAGCCTCATCTTTCTCCCACAGGGGCATAAGAACTTCACATTTTTAAATTAATGTCTTGTCTAAACTCTCACAGCAGATTCTCAATTGTGTATGCCATAATGTGTTAATTTCTTCCTCTGCTGTTGAAAGGCAGCACCTTTGTAAAGGGTCCGGTTTATCTGTGCAGTAGGAGGGAGGACAAGTCAGAATAAAACTGCTCTGCTATGTGGAGGCTGCAAAGCGCTTGCGTTAAAAGAATCCAGACAATGAGCCAGAACAACAGTTGCATGGTGGTTGCATAACATAGAGTCTGGAATTATTGGAAAAGGAGTAAAGGATGGCCTGAGCAAAGGAGCTCAGATGCCCTTTCATCTTGTTAACTCCTCTTTGGATTCATGCCCTCAACAACTTTAATGTGTAACCCATCGAAGGCAATTTAGCTTTTGGACATAACTTACTTAAATGTTTCTGATACTTTGACTTATTCTATTATCTTTATCATATGATAGTGACTTCCTTTCAGCACCCACCATCCAGCTCATTTTTAGAAATGATGAGTCTTGAGCTACTAAAGATTACGTGTGATGTCTCATTCTTCCTTATGTTTTGGGACAGCTTAGATCTGGGAACTATTTCTTTTAACACATTTTTGTTGACTTTTCTTGCACTTTGAATTTAAAAGGGAAAGCTCTAACTGTCTTGAAAACGGTTCTACGAAGATCAGCAAAAACCTGATTCAGTATTTGTTTTCAAAAATCTCAGTAAAGCCAAGCAATTTTCCATTCTTTTCCATAGGAGGGGACTTCTCATCATTGAGGCTGGCTACACTTGGCTCCCGAGTCTTAGGATGGTACTTACATCAATGGTGCTACTTGTGGGCATACACTTCCAGTCCTTTTGTTTCAGAGTGGGCACTCTGCAACTCTTCAAAAGGGTAAAGGGGAGACCTGGGGAAAACGGAAGAGCTTGGCGGAGGGTAGAATTTCCATTCACCCTGCTTTCTTCGTCGCCCTTAAATCAGCAGTGTGGCTTCCCAAAACGATGCATGGCTGTCTTTTTTGTTGGGTGCAGAGGTGCCCAAGGACTTTGCAACACACAACAGCAGTTTCTCTCCGGGCATAACTTCATAGGATCATGTCTGATGGTACTCCCCATGACCACCAGCTGCTCCCTCTGCCCACAAACGTCCGTGAGAATTGGGCTATTTAAGTACAAGTGCAAATCTGTAAAAATGGAGACGCATACTTTGTTGTTGTTACTTTCAGACTCATACGACCCCAATGTATAACAGAACAAAACACCGCCAGTCCTACACCATCCACGCAAGTGTTCCTGTGCTTGAGACCATTGCTGAAGCCACTGCGGTCAACTCATCTCCTTGATGGTCTTTCTCTTTTTGGTTGCCCCTCTACCAAGAACGGTGTCCTTTTCCAGGAACCAGTCTCTCCTGATAACATATCCACAATACATGAGACCAAGTTTCAATATCCTTGATTCTAAGGAGCATTAGGGATGTATTGCTTCCAAGACAGACTTTTATTGTTCTTTTGGCAGTCCATGGTACATTCAACATCTTTATCAGCATCACAAGAGATAAGCATACCTTACCTTAACTACAGTGCCATGATCATAGCAATCACTTGTTACTGTTGGCTGTTGCCTGCTTTTGTCCATACATTTTCATCCTCAGGGAAGGCAATGGGGCATCTGTCAATCCTGGGTGGCTAGAGTAAGCATTATCAAGAACTTTAAGGCAGCCTACCAGAAGCAAGATCGGAGACTAACAATGAGCTCAAGAGAAATAATGAGGCCTGGAATTTCAAGCTGTGTCCAATATACTGCTAACCTGCAAGAATCAAGCCATATTTGCAACTTCTGTTACCATGTAAGGCATATATAATGTGGTCCAATGGTCTCGAGTTGATTTGTCAGTCCCCTTGATCATACTGCTTGTTGCAGTGACTGCTCTCCAGCAGGTTTCCCATCCCCTAGTTGGGTCCAGGTTCTTTCCTTAACTCAATGGTAGTGAAGTAAGAGTTTCATGTCCACAGTTTCATAGGGCTTCTCTCTCCTAAACTGTCCTGTAGTCTTTAGTACACAGGCGAGGCTGGTCAAGGCTGAGCGAGCAGCCTGCAGCTGTCATTTTTGCCTTGGAGAGATAGTCAACATTAGCTGGACACTAGTCTGTGAAGGAATTTCTGCTTGTATTTTACTCAAAAAGTCCTTTTCTAATAATGGGATAGAGTGCTCTTGAAAGTGTAGAGCTGATGGATCATGGACTAAAGGAAAGATTGAATGACTTTATTTCCTGTAACGTCTTCAATGTTTTGTATAATCCCCCAACCTCCACCCCGTACCCACACCAAGGGGAACAGCCAGGCTGAAATGGACCATACTCTGTTTACTGAAGTGCACGATTTTACTTGCATTTTTACCAGGGGTTCACTAAGGAAGAAAGGATTCTCATGCTTCCCCTGCCTATCACCCCTTTATTTCCTATCTAATTATTTTCTGGAACACAATTTCACTTCTTTTTTTCTACAGCCTTCTTGAATGAGTGAGCTCTTACTCATGAGTGAATACTCATTCTCTCTCTTTCTTGCTTTTAAACTACACTTCTCTTGGTGTACATTTCATAAAACTTCATGCATCTATCTTCCTTTCTATCCCTGTAGCTGCCTTCTGATGCACAAAACTCTCTCTCTGTTGGTGTCTCCGCTGTGGGCTATTATAAAGTTTCCAAGAAAACCACTTAATAATGTAACAGGTGCCTTGTTGTTGTCAGCTGATATCAAACGGTTCTGATCCATAGCAACCTTATGCCCAAGAGAATGAAACACTGCCATGTCCTGAACAATCCTCACAATTATTCCTAAAATTGAGCTCATTGTTTTAGCCATGGTCTCAACACATCTCCTTGACCTTCTTCCTTTTTGCTGTCCCTTTTCCAAACATCGTGTTTTTCTCCAGGCACTGATCTCTCCTGATAGCATGTTCAAAATATACAGGGAATACCACTTGTGGTAGTTATATAATCTGTTGTCAATTTGAAGGAATTAAGAGTGAAGGGGTGAAGTCTAACCTGTCAATCAGGTCCTAACTTGATGGCCTTATTTGCAAGCACTAAGGAGGTCCATAACTCGCTGGAGACTGGACACAAACTCCCTCCCTGAGAGACTCTCTACTGATAAGACACATGGAGCAATGCTTATGGCAGTGAGAGCCCTGGACCTGGAGGAGCCCAGTAGAGACCCACGCCAGTGCTGAGATGCTTCCACCATCATCAGATCCACAAGACTATCCACAAACTGGCCTGTGATCTTCCTGCATTTGGTATCATTGCATATGTTTCATGAGTCTGAAGAGAACTTTATAGATTGTTATTGGACAAGTGGGCAAATATCGGACTTCTGAACTTGATCTGGACTGGGCTGGGATGTTTTCTTAATGTAGAGTTACTCTTTTTATAAAGTTCTTTCTTATACACATATGAGTGTTTCTATGAATTTGTTTCTCTAGCCTAACTGAGTCACCACATACTCTAGTATGGGGAGGTTGAAGGCAGTGAGCTTGACCACCCAGGACCTTGCCAAGTGAGGATGTAGTTGGGTGCCAAGCAACTAGGGATAACCACTGCTTGCTTTTGTTGTTGTTGTTTTCAGAGTCCTTTTAAGACTCAGGAAACACAAACAATGATACTGAATATAGGATGATCACAGGCCAGTGGGTAGAAAGTCTGGATCCAGTGGCATTGTAAGCATCCCAGCACTGGTAGTAGTCCCTACATGGCTTCTCTGGCTTCGGAGGTCTGTTTGCATCAGGGTAGGTTCATGTGGCTTCTCCAGTTTAGGACACTAGCTTAGTTTCATGTGTCTTGTCAGCTGCAATGTCTACCAGGGAGTGAGCAGAGAGAGAGAGAGAAGGGTCTCCCACCTCCAAGGAAGAAATACAGGATTTCCCCGAATTCTCTGTAGAAGGCCATGCCCACACAGTGGACTCATTGGCTACGATCTGATTGACAGGCTGGACTCCACCCCTACACTCTTAATCCTCAAATTGACAAATGATTATATAACTACCACAGAAGTCAGTCTATGTTTTTATTAATGGTGATCCACCAGAAGATGAGTTTGAACCAGCCGGCATTTGGCCTCTGGCTTTGAATTCATTAGGGACTGCCCATGGAACTCTGAGTTTTAGGAGCACATTGACTGCTATTCCTGGCAAACCACTGCTATTCCTAGCACACTTTTGGCCCAGACCATCAGGTTAACATCTCTGCACAGGCTGCACAACCAACAGGGATAACAGAGGGTTGGTTAGGAAAAGGACTTGGCCTTCCTTCTGGCCAGCAAATATCAGCCTAACAAGGGAGAAGGAGCCTCCAAGATAACTGGGAATCAGTGTGAGGAGAGGACCCCTTTCCACATTCAAGATGGGACTAGGTGAGCTATCTCTTTACAGACTGGCCATCTAACCCAATAATCAAGTGACCCTTGGAGGTAAGGCAACAGTCATAGAATGTTAATGCCAAATAGGTAGTTCCCATGTCAAGAAGGAAAGACATCGTCTTACTAGTAACCTCTAAGGAGACACATGGTTCTCCAGTTAGGATGCTGATTTCTCGTTGGTTGGTCGTTGAAGGGGAATCAAGACCCTGTCACTCTTGTGACTTCCTCACCCCAAAGGACCATGAAGGGGCATTGTTTCATCATATGTCCTGTCCCAAACTTAAAGCAAGTGAGACGGACCTTACCTCTTCTCAGTGTGCCCACCAGGTCTCTACAGGCTGGTGGGACTCCCGGCTCTGCTCCAATGTCCTGTATTACTACACCAGAAGCAGGGTTTTCAAGGTCGGCTAATGCCTGTCCCTTCTGAAAGCTGGGCTGATGCAGCAATGACTGCTCTAATAATTTTGCCCTTCTTACACTCCTTCCTCTCCTACTCAAGCTCACAATTGTTAAAGACCCAGATGGGCAGGGTAAGCCATTCATTCGGATCTGACTGGAGTCCACGGGATTTTCACTGGATTTTTCACCTAATATCTTGTGAAAAGTGGTTGATGAAATGGGTATTGAAAACTATCCTGTCCTCTGGTGATGCAGGGCCTAAATGGTGACTTTTGCCATCGACTTGACCAGCCAGTTTCAGAAAGCAGCTGAGTTTCCTTTGTGGGTCTGGATTAGCTTGGCCAGCCTGGAATAATTCACCAACTTTATCTGAATTTCCCTCATTCCCTCAATAAGGTAAGGCTTCATGTAATCCAGAGCTGCTCAACCAAAATTGTCAGCTTAGCCTAGCTGGTACTTCTATCCCAGATCATCATCTGGCACTACCAGGGCCCCAAGAGCCAACTGGGGAGTGGTGACTCTCATATTGTCATCCCGATGATGAAGCACAAGTAGTCTGGTCGTTCTTCAGGAGAGCAAGTGTATGCCAGGTTGGTCACTAAATCTTTCCAGGTCACATCAAGGATGTACATCGAGCCCTGGAACTCTTTGGTATACTGACCAGAGATTCAGGGGAGGGTGCCTAGTTTTGTTACCAGAGAACTCTGAAGGAGTTGCCAATGCCAAGTGATGAACTTCATTGTGTTGACATGTGGCTCAATGGATTCATATCCAGAGACTGACCACCGGCCTCCCATTGGAAAGATTTTATCAGGAAAGGAAGGGGAGGCACAGAGTTGGTCTAGTGAGTCAGCAAGCATGACAAACAGAAGCAGAAACAAGCAGCCGCACAGGACTGTGTGAGGAGAGAGCTGACCCAGCAGACAGAAAGTGCGTTGCAGATGCTGAATAGAGGACAGCTGGATTTTGAAGGTGTCCAGGGTCTTTTCACATTCCATGGGTTTCTTTCTCTCCAGATCAGTGCTTTGTCTCTGTCTTAGCTTATCTTTACACATCTTTAGGTGTCTTATCCTAAAGGTAACATGAACCTGGACCACTTGGCTGTTGCCTCTGGCCATATCCTATAAAGGACATAGGGTGGGGTGCTGTCCTTCTAAGGAGACACCAGTATAATCTCCTCTACAGACTATAGGTCAGGTGGGGGGGAGAGGGTCTGCGGGATCTTTAAACTTTCTCACCTGGGACACTTATGGGGGAAGATTTGGGGGTAACTTCTGTTTTTTTTCCCTGGATCAACTTCCTTCTCATCAATTGGAATACTGGTAAGGTTGGGTTGGTCGTAGTTGGGATACTCAAGGAGCAATCTGAGCAAATTTCCATGTGGGCCCTCAAAATCATGAAGGGCTACACCTATGGGACCTTGGATCACTTCCCTTCTCAGATGCAGAAAGATCTAATTGCAAAATGGTATTGTATTTTAAAGAGCTACCTGGTGGACAGCACCCTCCATTCTCCAGGGGCTATTGGAACAAACCATGTTACTGAAGAAGAATACCAACTACCACCACTACCCCTACCCCAAGAGAGAGTCCAGCTGAAGGCGTGGTCTGGCCTCGTTTTTAAGGATACAATCTAAAGGAGACACTCTGGGTTTTGAAAGAAACTGATTTTGTCCCAAGATTACAAGACCTTCAGGGAATAGACCTGCCCCTCTCTAAAGGGACTAGTTCTCATCCCAGGACAGGGATCATGCCAGGAAGCACCAGAACAGCTGTGTGGAAACAAAGCTTAGTCCTACCCAGCACCCTAGTCTAGGAATTTTGTCCAATCTTGGGGTAGCCCCCAATTACACTCAGAGAGCTGGACCCAGGGAGGCTTTCTGGTCCTTATCCGGTCCCTGACTGCAAGGATAGCAGCAGGAAGGCAATACTTCCTATCCTCTCAGGGCCCATTATTCCTGACTTTACACACACATTTTGTGATATCCCTGTCTGTTGGGCTGAAATAGACCTGTCTCTTGTCTACTGGGGTGCTCTGATTAAAGACTTTCAAATCCCTCTCTCTGAGCTGGGGCCTGAGTAGGGAGACAGGAAAGTTTCAACCTGTTCCAGGAGGGTTACCCAGGTGAGTATCTTTGGTGAAGGTGGTGAGAATGTATGTTGGTGACAGCATTACTTCCTAAGGAGGAGTCACTGAGGCCCATGATGTGATAGGGTAAATTCTGCCAGTGATCAGCACAAATTGGTTTCAAGCAGCTGGCTTGGTATAGGTGGAAACATCTTTGACCCTCAAACAAACAAATATAGATAGGACAGAAAATCAGGGCACAGCCAGTGCTAGGCCATATGGGCCAAAGGTGAGAGTCACATGGAAGCCTGTTTCTCCCTCCACTCATAGACAGAATAGGGAGAAAAGTCACAGGGCTCCGAATAAAAAAAGAACAAGGATTTTGAGTCTTCAATTGGCAGCACCATGTTTCAAGAGGATCCAAGGGAAAGAAAACCTGTCCACCCACATTTCAAAGGACCAACTGTTGTCTAAAGCAATAAATCCAGATAGAAAAGAAAAGATGAGCCATAGGAGTAGGCCAGGGCTGGAAGGCTGCCACCAAAGTAAAGAAGTTGTCCTTCCATTTCCTCCTGGACTTTCAGAGATGAGGTGATAGTTTGGGTGTTAGAGGCTGCTTGAAATTTGCTGCCTAAGAGGACATATTTGGGTGAGTGCTTTCACTTTTAGCTATACCTAGCCTACCTCCCAAGAGATCCTCCTAGAGCTGGTCTTGGGCTCCGGACAATCACAGTGACACAGAGGAATCACACCGGGTTAGGTTTGTCGCCAGGGAACTTTTAGCAGCCTGTTGTCATCTTGGATAGGGCCTTCGCCATTCTTGGCAACCGTTGAACCATTATAAACCCACAGCTAGGCTTCCCTAGGGCCTGGTAGCTGGTGGAGGGGTTTTCTTATCCCATATGCATCCATTTCCCCACCTGTTGGAAACCAGGCAGGTGCAAGCACACAATCTCCATTTTTCTAATGGGACAGAAAAGTGCAGGGGGCCAAAAGGAAGGAGGGAGAGAGATAAGGGGTCTCTATGTTACCCAAAGGATCCTATGGAAATTTAGTCTATCCCAGAAGAGCCCCCACAGTGTTAGGGTATGGTGACCCCTTTTGCAGGCAGATCCGGCTTCTCAAAAGGAGCAGTGGATTGACTACAGAGCTCAGAATGGACAAGTAGTCAAAAGAGGCCACAGAGCAGGTTTACTAAGATACACTGGGGAAAGACCCCCAGAGGGTCTACACTGCTGAAAGGGTGAAAGTACTACACTACACTACTATAAAGTACAGTACTACACTACTGAAAGTGAGATTCTGCACAGAGCTGGCAGGCCCTTACTATATGTTTCGTAGGGGGCATTGAGCTCAGGGCTGGATTTAAAAACAAACAAACAAACAAACAAACAAAAACCCAGAAATTGTCCCTGGTTAACCAGGACTCAAGTTGTGGTGCCTGGTTGGCAGGGACCAAATTATGTCTTCACTTTGGAAGGTCATGTATGGTCAGACTCACAGCCTCTAGCTTCCACATTTCTAGTATGTGTCAGGCAACTTTCCCTATCCTTGTCAATACTCACAAGGAAGATAAGTTTATCCTGTAGAAGTCCATGGAACTTTCAATATTCATCTCCAGCAACACAAGCTAAATATATCGTTCTTCTTCGGTCTACTTTATCAATGTCCAACTTTTACATGCCTATGAGGTTATTGAAAACACAGGAGCACTTTAGACATCAAAGTCACATCCTTGCTATTTAATAGTCTAAGAAGGTCTTGGGCATCAGATTTACCTAGCACAACTCATCTTTTGGTCTCTTGACTACTAATTTCATGAGCATTGATTGTGGGAACAAGCAGGAGAAAATCCTTGACAATTTCAACCTTTATTCCATTTATTATAACATTATCTTTGGGTCCAGTTGTGAGGATTTTGGTCTTCTTTACATTGAGCTGTAATCTATATTGAAGATTGCAGTCCTTGATCTTTGTCAGCAAGTGCTTCCAGTCCTCCTCACTTTCAGCATACAAAGTTGTGTCACCTGCTTATCCCAGGTGTTTAATAAGCTTTTCTCCAATGCTGATGCTACATTCTTCTTCATATAATCCAGCTTCTCTCATGATGTGTTCAGCATAGAGTATGAATAAGTATAGTGAAAAGATCCAACTATATCTGACAACTTTCTGGATTTTCAATCATGCAGTACTTTGTGTTCTGCTTCTTGATCCAAGTGCAAGTTCCACATGAGCACAATGAAGAGTAGTGGGATGCTCATTCTTCTCAAAGTCAACCATAGTTGGTTATGATCCACACAGCCGAATGCCTTGACATCATCATAAAGCACAAGTAAATATCTTTTTAGTATTCTCTGTTTGAGCCAAGATCCGTCTGGCATCAACAATGATATCCCTTGTTCTACGGACTCTTCGGAATCTGACCCGAGCTTCTGGAAGTGTCCAGTCAAGATACTACTGTAACCATTGTTGAATGATCTTCACAAAATGTTACTTGCATGTGATATCGATGATATTGTCCTATAATTTGAAAATTCTGTTGGGTCACCTTTCTTTGGAATGAGTGCACATAGGGATTTCCTCCAGTAAGTTGACCAAGTAGCTGTCTTCTAAATTTCCTGGCGTAGATGAGTGAGTTCTTCCAGTGCTTCATCAGCTTGTTCAAACATGGCAATTGATATTCTGACCATTCCCAGACCTTTGTTTTTGGTTAATGCTTTCACTGTAGCTTGTATTTCTTCCTTCAGGACCACTCATTCTTACTTGTATGCTCTCTCATGAAATGGTGGAATATTGACTAGTTCTTTTCGATTCAGCGATTCTGTATATTCTTTCCATCTTCTTTTGATGCTTCCTGTATCATTCAATATTTTACACACAGAATTTTCAATATTGCAACTCGAAGCTTGAGTGTTTTCTTGAGTTCCTTCTGTTTTAGATATGCTGAGTGTGTCGTTTCCTTTTGATTTTCCTGTTCTAGGTCTTTTTACATTCCATTATAATATTTGGGTTTGTCTCTTTGATCTGCTCTTTGAGATGTTCTATTCAGTTCTTTGACTTCACCGTTTATTCCATATGATTTAGCTACTCTACGATTAACAGCAAGTTTCAGATTCTCTTCTGACATCCATGTTGATATTTTCTTTCTTTCCTGTCTTTTTAATGACCTTTTGCTTCCTTCATCAGTGATGATCTCAATGTCCTCCCACAGCTCATCCAGTCAGTAGTGTTCAATGAGTCAAATCTCTTCTGGAGATTTCTTGAAATTTAGGTAGGATGAACTCAAAGTTGTATTTTGATTTTAAGGACTAGTTTTAATTTTCTTTAGCTTAATCCTGAACTTACATATGACAGTTGATGTCCTGTTCCACAGTGAGCTCTGCCTTTAGCTGCGGATATTGAGCAAGCTATCTTGACATCCCACAGATGCAGTCAACTTGATTTCTGTGTATTCCACCTGGAGAAAGTCCATTTATATACATGCCTTTGTGTTGTTCAAAAATGGTATGTGCTATGAGTAAGTCATTGATCTAGCAAAGTTCTATCATGTGATCTTTAAATTCATTTCTATCACCATATTTTCCTACTAGTATCCCTTCCTCTTAATTTCCAAGTTTTACAACCAGCTACCATTAATTATCAACACATCTTGATTGCATGTTTGATCAATTTCCAAATGGAGATATTGGTAGAATTTTTAAATTTCTTTATCGGTAGCTTTTGTTTTTGGTGCATAAATTTGAATAATAGCTTTGTTGATTAGATTTCCCTTAAGGCCTATAGATATAATCCTATCACATATAGCACTGTATTTCAATATTGATTGTGCAATGTCCTTTTTGACAATGAATGCTATGCAATTCATCTTGAATGTTTTCTTCCCGGCATAGTAAATCATATAATTTTCTGATTTAAAATGACCAATATCAGTCCATTTCAGTGCACTTATTTCTATGGTATTTATCTTTTTGCATTCCATTTCATTTTTACCACATCCAATATGATTAGGTTCATACTTTGCACATTTAAATTTCTGTTCATTAGCTCTGGTTCCGCTCCATTTCCCCTCACTTTGAGTCACTCCCCATCGCTAAACGAAGATCCTGAAAGCTCCACGCCCACAGACTTTACCTGACTCATGTCACTATGGTCTATTTCACCAGAACTCAGCTCCTCCTCAGTCACTTTTCAAATGCCCTCCATCCTGAGGGCCCATCCCCTGGCTCTGTCTCTGTCCAAGTTTTGCTTCCATTCAGTATGTCGTCAGGATCTGGTAGTGTTTTACAGTGAGGTATAAAGATTTGAGGGGCTCCTTCCTCCTGAGTGGGGACCTAAGTCCTTCTTTGTTCTTAGCCTGGAAACTCTTCTGAAGCCTGTTCACTTGGGATGACATTGCTTACATTTGAATACCAGTAACAGAACTTTCAGCAGCACAGCAGCACATAAGCCACCATAGTACGACAAACTGACAGACAGTGGTGAAATAGGTACATTAGGAAAGGAGACTGCACCTGATGAGAGAGATACTCTTCCAAATATGGATGGGGAAGCCATGCTTACCTCTACTGTCCGTCAAGCCTCATCCATGCTCAACACTGGAAACACAGCAAGGATTCTAGTGCTAGCACAATGGGGGCTGGGTAAGTGGAAGAGCTCCCAAAGGATCAACTCTTTCAGTTTCCTTAAATTTTCTTTTCCTTTGAAAAGAAAACCTTAAAGAGAATCCATAGGTTTTTATTCACAGTCTTATGTTATTCTGCTCCAAAAATCAAAAAACACTGAACAGTTTCTCATTTTACAAGATCTCTTGTAAAGGAGGACACATTCCTTAAAATAGCCCCTGAGGGTTTATTTCTGAGACCTTACTGATCACACTTTGCATCTCACATGAAGCAGATCTCCTTCAGACCTGCAGGCTGCAACCCTTCTGTAATTTCTTTAGCAGACTCCCCACAGTTACCTTTCTAGCTGTGATTTGTTCTCAAAAATCAAGCCAGCAAAGAACCACTAGAGACTAGGAGAATTTATTTTATTTCTTCTGCTCTCACTCCCTTTCATTGTGAACGATAAAGACATCTAGGCCATACAAATGGAAGTTTAGAACAAGATCAGACACAGAGAACGAATCAGATCCCAGGAGCAAGAAGCTGTACAATTTGAAACACTCCTTAGACCAGGTTAAATTCTCAGAAGTGCCAAAATGGACCCTCCTGCGTCACTTCATTTTCTATTCCAGGTCCTCACGCACGGTACGGGGACCCTGTTCCTCTACAGATGGCAAACCCATTGGCTCTACACCTGGCTCCTTGTGAAATCTCATCACTCACGTGGCCTTTACTGGGCCCTCATTAGACACCCTCCAACACCCCACTGACTTGTTCCTGGGGAGTTCCATGCTCTGAATTTTTGTGCAGTTACCCCAGTCGTTCTCATCCAATCATCTTGATGACTTCCCTGTGGTCAGAATGATGAGAATGTGGGGACTAAGACCCTAGAGCCAAGAATTAGGCACCATATGGGTCTCTGCTCTCCCCACGGTGGGGCAACTGGGGAGAGACTCAGAGCAGATCCCCCTAGTAGCTGCCAAACGTAGGAAAGTTCATTTAGGACTATGAGAATGTCTGACTTTCTTTTAAATTTCTTCAAAATTGCTTGTCTTTTCCATGAGTTTATTATTATAAATCTATATTTTATGGTAATATATATTGTATTTATGCATAGTATTGCTTAAAATATAGAAGACTACACAGCAATGGAGCAGTTTAGAGTGATTAGGACTGCTTAAGGAGGAGATTAAGAAAATGCTCAACAGTTGAACGAACAAGCAAAGCCATCAACTTGAAAACGTCGACAATGGCAAACAGGTTCCTCTGAGACTAAATAGCACTTTTGCTCTGGACAGGAACTGAAAGAATTCCACAGCATTCGTTTCCATGGCAACTTGTCAATGTGATTGCGTGATAATGAATGTAAGATGCAATATAATACAACTTTACTCAAACATTATCTAATAGAAAAATAAATTGGTATCAAGTAGCAAGAATTGTGAAGATATGACTTAAGAATTATCAAAAGGGTTGTATGAATCAGACGAAAAGTGAAACTTAAAATTCTTTCTAAATTGCTATGTAAGAACTCATATAAGAGCATTAAAATATTAAAGGACATTAATACCTTTGAGAAAAACACTCTTTCCTCGTCAAAATGCTTGTACATAGATTCTGTATTAAAGCTATATGGTAAATATTTATTTGTGTTTGTGATCCAGGTTTCTGTTGTAACTGTTTCAAAAGTAGAAATACCTTTTTTCATAAAGTTACATGTTTCATATAAATGCACCTTCCTTTTTCTTTAAAATTCACACTGAATATTAAAAAAAATCTTCAACAGTGTTCTTTCTACTGAAGCAAGGGCAAATGTGCAACACACTGGCAATCTTTTGTATACTCAACAATTTAATGTTTGCGTATACTAAATGGAAATTTATATTTAACTTGCTTTTAAGTTAGCATTAGAAAAGTATTTGAAAATAACAAGTAAAGGAAAACCAGTGCTGCTCAGAAAGATTATTATTGCATTGATTTTTTTTATTTAAAAATGTAAACAGTTTTATGGACAAGTAATTTACATATTATACATTACAGTGGGTTAAAATATTAAAGAGTTATGCAATTATTACTACAATCAATTTTAGAAGATCTTCTTCCTCCTGGTCCTCATTAATGTCTGCTCCCCATTTATCCCTACCTACCTGGCCAAAACCCCAAGAAATTAGTAATCTAGTTCTGTCTTTATAGATTTACCTATCCTGGGTTTCATATTTAGAAAATATACATATACTTTTAAATAACAAAATATAGAAAGACCTCAGTTGAAAAGATAACACAAAATAATAAAAACTAGAACACATTTAAAATGGATAAAAGGGGCGAACAAAGGATAAAATGTTAAATTTTAGCTTATCCACATCTGCAGTCATCCACCTTCCAGTCCACTCTGTCTAGTCAGTGGTTAGAGGTTTTCACCAAAGATTCGCCCCGACCCAAATGAGAAGCCTGCAAGCAGATTTGGGCCTTTCACTGCCATCCACAATCTTCTATAAACTGAAGGTTCAGAATTTAATATCTAATACTGTCCTTTCCTCTAGTCTTGGATTTTGTTAATTCCTATCCTTGGATCCCACAGGCTGGTGCGCTTCTTACATGTGGACTTAGCTGACACCTCACTTAGATGGCTGCTTATTTTAAGAAAGGCCTTTAAGACTTCAAATAGTATTCTTTCAGATAGATTGGGGTCATGCACAAATCATTTTTAATAGGCTGTACTAATTATTGTGTTGTGCTTCTACTTATAGAATTTCATTTATAGTGTCAAATATATGTTTATTTTATTTTAATATTTCATAAGAAATTTGAATTTTTATAGTTTTATTGCACTAATAATAGTTCTAATTATTCATCAGTAATTTTAAAATACGGTTTTGAATATACAAAATATGTCCCACATGACTTTTGTTGTGTATTTGAATAGAAAGAGTTTTATATAAAAGATTAAGCTGACTGCTCCTGTAAAGATTTACAATCTCTAAAATGCTAAAGAGCAGTTCAACTATATCCTATCGGGTAGTTATGAATCAGAATCAACTCAATTGCAATGTTTGTTTGTTTTTTAGTTTTACACCTAGTGTTTCAAAACCAGTGGTCTGTAGGCTACTGTGTGGGAGTGAAATAAATGGACAATTATGCATGGATATTCTAAGAGGATAATATTAAGTATTCCTTTGTTAAGAAAATTATATTTAAAATTTTCATACAAGATTCAAATATTTCAAAGTATTAAAAATGCAGACTGTTCTGTTACTCTTTTATTGCAGACAGTAGTTTATTCCACAAGTACACTGTACACTTAAATTTTAAGTCAGTAAATTTCCCATTTTAAAGGCCATAATATTATTGTCAACTCAACAGGTCCAGGTTACATTATTGGGACCTCAGAGGAAGTCGATGAATACCTGGCCAAATAATGAATACACAGATCATTATGAAGAAAGAAAGAAGGAAGGAAGGAAAGAAAGAAAGAAAGAAAGAAAGAAAGAAAGAAAGAAAGAAAGAAAGAGCATGTAAAAGCATCAAATGCCACCCAATCACAATGACCATTTGGCATAGTTAGGATTTCTCCACAGGGTTTCAAAGGCTGTACATTTCTGTGGGAGCAGACTGTCAGTTCTTTTGCTCATGGAGTCGCTGGTAGGTTTGAATCGCTATCGCATCATCAATAGCCATCATTTTAGTAATTCAATCTTCAGATTTCAATAGAGATTATTGGGTGTCTTCCCCATGCTAATGAATTTTTTTTTTAGAATAAAAATACAGAGCACTAATTTTATTGCCAAAAAATACAAGAGCCTGCATACTTTTATAGATGTAAAATTAGTCCTTTAAATCGATTAAGAAAGGCGCTTGTTTTCTTTTAGGGAGTTAAAAAGCTATAGGGCAGCAAATATATTCTGCTCACCAGTATCCCAGATTATTTTGTTCAATTGTTAAGTGGAATTGCAGTTGACAAATTTATGGAATCCACATACCATAAGTTTCTTCTGGTTTAAAAATTTGGTCTATCAGAATATTTCTCATCTTTATGCCTCACTTAACATTCACAAAACATTTGGAGGAATAGGACATTGCTATTTGTGTGCTAAACAAAACCCATATTATATACATGCTGCCAGACCTTTTAATTGCTAATCATGTTCAGACAGTACATAAAATAATTTTAATATATAGTAATAATGTTTTGATGCACAAAGCAGAGAAGCAGCTGTTTGTTACTGCAAGCCATGGTTTCTACGTCAAAAGTTTAATGTAATAGGTTTCCAGAGGTGAGTGCTGTGGACATGTATGTGATTGCACATTCCCCAAATGGATACTACGTGATGTAAAACCGTATATTGAAATTCAAGAAAGAGGGATTAGTGAAAGATTTAGATTATCACTTAATATTTATTTGAAAGTACTGATGCTCATTTTGCAACTATCACATTTGCAACTATATTTTGGTTAAATATTACTTTTGCTCCAATATTCTTATTATCAATTAATTATTAATAACTGTCATCTCATTGTATCTGTTTCTGAAGTAGTGTTCTCTAGTGATCTGAAAGGCATATCCAGTTGATTTTAGCTTCCCTGTAGAGCTTGGATTGTACTAAGGTTATATGATAATAAATTCTATTTTTCCTACTGAACATCATGCCAATATATATATATATTTTCAGTTAATGGAATTTCTATTATATTTTATAATAACATTTGCCAACTTGAGATCTCCTACTCTCAAAGGAAGATCAAAGGGCTTTTTACTCTCTGATCTCGAGTTCTTGAAACATCCTTGAATGACATTTCTCATTACTTCCTGAAAATACCCCAGGTAAAGTAGAATACCTGCAATATAGCACAGAATAACTTCATGGCACAGAAAAGACAGAGAAGCTAAAATTATTAATTTGATGTTTTCCACAATGGTTGTCAGCAATTCTTGTACGGTTCTAAAAGAAAAATTTCGTTCATGTACTTAAAAAGTATTATCTTTCCTTCCTCTATTATGCTTTATATCAATTCAATTAACAGCCTCCTTCAAGCAAAGACATTATATCTTCTATAGAAAGTTTCAAAATGAGGAAATGCTATCAGTCTTGTAAGTGAAATTTAAGACCCTGAACTCTGTATCACCCAATGAATTTTGATCATTTTAATTTAATTACTCATTTTTTAAATTAGCTTTCCTTTTTTCCTAGGCTGGGAAGAAAAAGAGAAGCAGCAGTGTTGATCGTGCAGTGGTTAAAGTGCTTGGCAGCTAATCAAACCTTTGGTGGTTTAAAACCACCATCCGCTCTGCTAAAGGAAACCAAGGCAGTCTGTCTGGAAGGATGTACAATCTTGGCCACCAGATAGGAAAATGTATAGGGTCACTGTGAATCAGATGTAATTAACAGTAGTGGGTAAAATAAAAAAAAATAAGAAGAAATAATTGCTGTTAAAAACTATTATTCTGTGACAGTCTTACCTTAAACATAATATACTGAGGTCTCAAATTTTGAATATGTCTACATGAAATTTTATTTTCAAATATTTTGACATGTTTGCTATCTATATGATATAAGTTTATGATACTTGCAGTCTTTTAGACAGTCTTTGTTAGCTGTTATTGTCCAGAAATTATTTAAAATGTTGTTTAAATTTTATTTTTCTTAATTTTCTGCATTGTGTGTCCTAGGCCATAGATTATTTATTTTATGTTTTATTTTTATGAATCAAGTTGTATGACCATAGTGATGGGCAATATGTTATATTTTAATGGAACACTCGATTTTTCAATTATCCTAGCATGTGAGAAACACACATGAAGATATTTTGGATTCCACAGAACCTTAGTGTATACATATTTTAAAAAGAAGATATTATATAAACAAAGCAGAACAAAATATGATTGTTAGGTTTGAAGCTGTGTTATTTTCTTTCTCAACAATTTTGTTTCCAATTTTGTACTCTTCATATTGGAAAACTTGAAAGAACTGACAGGAAACCTGGAAATCTGTATTAATGAAAAAATTGTTTGAGAGCCTTCTGACAAAAATGTCAACTTTTTTCTGAATCTCCAAGGAAATTCATCAAGTATACTCTCTTTATTTACTGACATGATCAGATTCTGAAGATTATTATGCAAGAATTGCCATTATATAAAAGTGGAGGATGATCACATCACCTCACCTGTTTCTTTGAATTATGAAAAGCTTCATTGAGACTGTTGAACTAATCTGCCACTGCTGGCCCTCCTCCCTCCCTCAGACTGCCTTAAGAGATCTCAGATTGCAACTCTGCTGGCACTAAGGGCTGACCAGTCTTTCATGGTCAGGGAGGCCCAATCACCATCATCATCTTCACGGGATCCCCCTATTCTCCTGCTCTTCTTGTGCTGTCACTATGAATATCCCGGACACATTCTCTAATACCTCTGAAATGCCTGTGGTAGCTTCACTGGGGACAGAGAGTTGCTTTGCATGGACAGAATGGTCTTGATATTCCTGGGGTGGGAGTCCCCTTGATCTCCTGGCTGGCTGCTCTCTCAAATATGCACTGGCTTTTGCTGAACAGCCATGTTTCCTTACACTTCAGTGTCCTATGAGAACCGAGAATCTTGAGCTTTCTCTGAGGCCATAATGCCTAGGCCTGGTCTCTTCCCTTGACTTTAAGCTAAAACTTCCCCTTGACACTTAATCATTGTTTCTACCCTCAACTGGGAAAGTCCAGCCTACTTTCACCTTTGCCTAGACAGGAAGGGACATCCTGGAAGTGTAAGAATTGCACAGGTATCAGTCAGCTGATGTGGGGTCCTACAGGCCCAATAAACCTGCATGGGCTCCTTCTGGCCATGGCCTAGTCTATCCTTGGTTCTCCTTGGGGCTGGGTGTTTGGACCAGACACTCAGAGTTCCATACCCTCCCTGACTGGAATGGTGGCCTATATTTAAGATATTGGCTGTTGCTATCCTGACTTCAGCCTCCGCAGGTACCCAGACCCTGGTACCAGACAATGTCCCATCTCTTCAGGCTTCACTCAGCACTCCTACTCCACTCCATCTGCATAATGAGAGAATCAACAAGTGAAGAATAGGTGTAATTAACAGTGATGAATTAATGGCCCCTAAAATTTTCCAGTGCAAGCTCTGGTGGCGTAGTAGGCTATGAGTTGGGATGCTAACTCTAAGGGTAGCAGTTGAGGGAGTTTATTGTGTCAACATGGCCGATAAACACATGTGGGGTTAATTGAAGGGCAGGGAGAGAAATGGCTCAATGAACCTCACCTTTCTAGGTTCTCAGCTCTCTTGCTTTCTGATGGTCAGACCAGGGTGCAGCTGCCTTAGCCAGTTCCCTGCGTTAGCCAGCAAGGCTCACTCCCTGCAAGACATCCCCAAGGATAAGCCACACAGACCTACCCCAATGCAGCCCTGGGTGCTGGAAAAGCCATGTGGGGACCCCTGCCAGCACTGAGAGGCTTACACGTTCATGGATTCAGCTTTCCTCCTGCAGTCGGCATCATTGGGTGTGTTTTGTGAGATGGAGGAGGACTTTGTGGATTGGTGTCAGACATCTGAGTTAATGTTAGACTTGTGTGCTTGGGCAGCACTGAGTTGGGATGTTTTCTTGATATGCACTTAACCTTTATATAAAATCTCTCTTATACAGGAGTTTCTTTGTATTTGTTTCTCTAAAGTACCCAGACTAACACAGCAGTACAAAACCACCAGTTACTCCTCAAGAGAACTATGAGACTTTCTACCCCATAAATAGCTATGGTCGTGTAAACCCACATGAGCAGATCTACCCTTTCCTATAAGTCACAATCAACTTGATGACCGTGAAAGTTTTTGTTTTCCATAAGAAGTTTTTGATTCAACATAAATAACATAGAAACATATATCACACCAAACTTACTGCCATTGAATGGATGCCAACACATAGTGCTATTAGGAGCCCTGGTGGCATAGTGTTTACACATTGGACTGTGATCTGACAAGTCAGCAGTTTGAAATCAGCTGCTCCTCAGGAAAATGACGGGGCTTTCTACTCTCATAAAGAGTTTATAGTCTCAGAAACTCACAGGGGCAACACCCTGACAGGAAGCGGAGATGCCACACTGCAGTGTCTGAGCCAGCTCCTAGACATGAAGTTTGAACTCCTCTGAGCAGAAGAGGTAGTTGTCTCTCAGTGGACACACACACACACACACACACACACACACACACACACACTCAGGAAAGGGTAGATGTGCTCATGTGGGTTTCCAATATTATAACTATTTGTGGGTCACTGGAGGAGTAACTGTGTGGAGACAGGAGGGACGCTTGTACACGTGCCCGTATACAGCCAGTGGTGTGTAGTCCTCCCCAAGGACCAGAGCATGGGTTTCAGCAGTAGACCCTCCACACTCAGTTCCAGGGCCTCACTCAGCCAGAACCACAGTATACCATGTCTGGTCTGCAAGTACAGGCAGCTGTAGTTTTCAGGATTGTGGGTCATGATCTCTGAGATCCAGAAGTCGGCCCTCCTTCCTGCTCAGCTCACCACCTGTAGGGGATGTTTTGTCTTCTCCTGGAACAGTGGCTCCTGGCCCCACAGAACCATGTCTCTGCCTGGTGTCAGCTTCAGGCCTTTGGACACCAATGACAACTTGGGCTTGGTGAGGGAGCCATTGGTCACTGGGAGCTCCACGGCCCTAATGATCCTGGACCAGAGGGACTGCACACCCCTGGGTGTATACTGACAAGTATACAGACCTCCCTCCAGAATGTTGAACTTGATTAGGGTTGTTCCAGAAATAATGGCACTCATTGATGTATTCCACACTCTGTCTCCTGACTTGTTCAGGGTTCAGGTAATAGCTTGGATATTCTTTGCACAAAACAGAGACACCAGGGACTGAGGTTTATGGATTGATCACATCATTTTCCAAATTTATGTTTGGAGCTGGTAGGGTATCCAGTTCCTCCATGGTCACCATGGGGCTTAGCCCTGAAGGAGGCCCTTAGATGGCCCATGAGCTGGTAGTGTAATGGTGTCTGTAGCCTCTCCTAGTCACCTCCACCAGATCACTAATGAGGAACCTGGAACTGAGGCCTTGATGCGTGCACCGGTAGATGCCCCTGGTGTCCTCTGTGATCTTCCCCAGAGGAAATCGGTGCTCAAAGGCATAGACGTCCAGTTGATTGGGTTTTGAGCCACCCCATCCTTCAGCAGCTGGAAAACTTAAGCAACCTTTGTGAATTTGCATATGAGAGTCACATTGTCCCAGTGATGATCCAATACTTCTACTTCAAAGAAGATTTTTGGCTTTTGTTCTCATTCAATGATGTCTGCCACTGAAATGCCTAGACACAATCCTCTTCCATGGAGACTGGAAACAGAAGGTGGAGACAGAGCCTTATTTGTTTTTGTTGTTGTCTTTTTAAATCATTTTATTTGGGGCTTGTACAACTCATGAAAATCCAGCCATTCACCCATTGTGTCAAGCACATTTGTACATTTGTTGCCATCATCATTTTCAAAACATTTTTTCTAATTGAGCCCTGAGTATCAGCTTCTCATTTTTCCCCTCCTTCCCTCATGAGCCCTTGATAATTTATCTTTTTTTTTTCATGTCTTACACTGACTGATGTTGCTCATCCCTCTGGGAGGGGGTTATAAATAGATCATTGTGATCAGTTCCCACTTTCTCCCCCCACCTTCACTTTACCCATCTGGTATGGCTACTGTCAATATTGATCCTGAAGGATTTATCTGCCCTGAATTCCATATGTTTCCAGTTATTATCTGTACCCGTGTACATGCTCTATTCTAGCCAAATTTCTAAGGTAGATTGGGGTCATGATAGTGGGGGTGGGGTGGGGGGAGGAATCTTTAAAGAATTAAAGGAAAGTTGTATGTTTCATTGGTGCTATACTGCACCCTGACTGGTTCGTCTCCTCCCGACGGCCCTTCTGTAAGGGGATGTCCAGTTGCCTATAGTTGGGCTTTGGGTCTCCACTCCACACTCCCCTTCATTCACAATGATGCTTTTTTTGTTCTGGGTCTTTGATGCCTGATACCTGATCCTATCAACACCTTGGGATCACACAGGCTGGTGTGTTTCTTCCATCTGGACTGTGTTGCTTCCCAGCTAGATGGTCGCTTGCTTATCTTCAAGCCTTTAAGACCCAAGATGCTATATATTTTGATAGCTGGGCACCATCAGCTTTCTTCACCACATTTGCTTATGCACTCATTTTGTCTTCAGCGATCATGTTGGGAAGGTGAGCATCTCAGAGTGTCAGATTATTAGAAGAAAGTGTTCTTGCATTGAGGGAGTACTTGAGTGGAGGCCAAATGTCCATCTGCTACTTTAGTACTAAACCTATAAATATATGTACATAGATCTATTTTTTGATCATCATATATAAATATATTTACATGGGTACACACCTTATTCATTTTTTAATGTCCATCTGTGCAACAGTGTATTCTAAGCTCCCATAGTATTCATTCCACAGGTATAAACATTTAAACAGAATTATATGTAAAATTGTCATTTATTCATTTCATTAACTCATTCTGCTTTTAATGAAATACTGCATTTTCTTCCTTTGCATTTGTTACTTCAGTAAACAATCACAAAACATACAGATAAAAAGTACTAAACTACCAGAGGGTGATGTGCTGTCATTCATTTCAGTTTTGTGTAACAACACAAAATGGCACAAGATATTATGAGTGAATTATGAAGTTTCTGAAAGCATTCAAAGAGCCAAAATATTTTCAGAAAATTTCCTGTAAGTTCAGTAGTGAGTTAAGGAGTTTTTCAAGGTAAACATTCTATGTTCAGAGAGAAGGTACCTAACTATTTCTTATATATCAAATGCAATGACTTTTGTTTAATTGTACTACCTTTAAAGGAATTCCATGTTTCCTTCATGAGGGTGCATGATTAATCCTA
This sequence comes from Echinops telfairi, assembly GCF_000313985.2. Lineage (NCBI taxonomy): Eukaryota > Metazoa > Chordata > Mammalia > Afrosoricida > Tenrecidae > Echinops > Echinops telfairi. Next base: position 11,790,139 of record NW_022111372.1, on the reverse strand, counting down.
ACTCCAATCCAAGAATAATTAGTTCTTATGACATGAATCTGCTCAATATTTTAACATTTTCCAGAGGAGCTGCTAAGTGTATTTGAAGCACCAAGCTTCCATTTAAATGTTGTATCACCAGAGCTCATTCTCTGCAATTTAGCAAAGATAATTAGAGGTAAGAACAAAGTAACAAAGATGAAAGTAAAATCCCACACAAAGTTATTACACATATCCCACTAAAACCCACTTCCTTCAAGTCAATTTGAACTCATAATTACTCTGTAAGTTATCTGCAGTTATAAATCTTTACATGACTAAGCAGCCTCATCTTTCTCCTGCAGAGCGTGGCTTGTGTGTTTGAACCTCTGACCTGCCAATTGTAGTCCAACACGTACCTAATACCATCACCAGGGTATATAAGTGTGTGCACTCAAATTGGTGAATATCAAAGTAAACTCAAATTGGTGAGCATCAAACTAAACAACATTCTTATAGACAATGAAATAATACCCTAATGCTATTGTTTTATTTGCTGTTGAGTCAGATACAATTTATGGCGATTGTATATATAACAGATATACTGGTGAGTACTATCTGCATGATTGTCAGCATATTGATAAGAGAGTGTTAAGATTGGGAAGGAGCCCTGGAAGGTTCCAAGAGTATTATTAAGTTCTTAACTCGAATTCTACGCTTTCACAGTATAATAATCGACTAATATACATATTTGCATTGTGAAGTTACTTTGTAGGAACTACACTTGCCTGTGAAAGTTTTAAAAAAAGCACCATTTTTAAACCAGTAAAATGTTAAGGATGTTATTAAATAATATGTACTATTTTCCTGTTTTTGTTTTTTTGTGTGTGGTAGATAGGGGTAAAATAATATGAACATATTTACTACCTGCAAGTAATAATATAAATTTTTTAATATTTCTGAAATCCACTTAGGCATTATTTATCAATATAAAAATGGCCTGTTTTTTACCCATTATATAACTTGAACTATTTTGTGTAACATATTTATAAGAAAATATTATAAAATATTAAAATATGAAATTATTCATTATAAGATGTAATAGATATAACTATACTAAGTATCTTCCAAATTTCCTGACACAGATGAGTAAGTGCTTCATGAGTTTGTTGGAAGATAGCTACTTGGCCAACTGACTAGGAGAGATCTATATTTATACCCATGCCAAAGAAAAGTTAGCTAACTTAATGTTCCAAGTATAGATCAGTACCATTAATCTGTATATGCAAGTAAACTTTTGCTGAAGATGATCAAGAATGGTTGTAGTGATAGATTGACAGGGAGCTGCCAAGTTCAGGCTAGATTCAGAAGGGGATGTGGAACAAGTGATATCATTGCTGGTGTCAGATGGATCTTGGCTGAACATAGAAAATACCAAAAAGCTGTTTATTTAATTTTTTATGATCCACACAGCCAAATGCCTTTCCATATTGGCTGTGTGGATCATAAAAAATTAGAGATAACCTTGAGAAGGATAGGAATTCCAGAACACTTCATTGTGCTTATGCAAAACTTATACATGGATCAAGGAACAGGTGTGTGAAGAGAATAAGGGAATACTGCAAGATTTAAATCAGAAAAGATTTGTAAGGTTGTATCCTATCACCATACTTATTCAATCTGTAGGCTGAGCAAATAATCAGAGATGCTAGATTATATTTAAAAAAGAATGTGGCATTAGGATTGGAGGAAGGCTTATTAACAACTTGTAAGATCCAGATGACTTGACCTTGCTTGCTGAAAATGAGGAGGAATTGAAGCATTTGCTGATAAAGATCATGACTTGTAGCTTATAGTATCGATTACAACTCCATGTAAAGAGGAACAAGAATCCTCACAAATGGACCATTAGGTAACATCACGATAAATAGAGCAAAGGTTGATATTGTCAAATATTTTTTTCTTATTTGGACCCCAAAATCGGTGCTCTTGGAAGCAGCAGTCAAGAGAGCAAAATACATGTTACATTTGGTGAATTTATTGCACACAGACTAAAGTGTTGAAAAACATGGATGTTGCTTTGAAGAGTAAAGTGTATCTGACACAAGTCATGATATTTTCAATTGCATCATATGTATGCAAAAGTTGGATATTGAATAACGAGTACCAAAAAATGAATGGATTCATTTTAGTTGTGGTGCTGGTAAAGAAAATAGAATGCTCCATGGAAAGCTAAAAGGACAAACAGGTCGGTCTTGGAAATAGTACAGCCAGAGGGCTTCTTGGAGGCAAGGATGGCGAGACTTCTGCTCATGTGCTTTGGACATGTTATCAGGAGAGACAAGTCCCTGGAGAAGGACATTATGCTCCATGAAATGGAGGGGTTGCCAGAAAGAGAAAGGCCCTCAAGGAGCGAGGTCAACAGTGACTGAAACAATGGACTCAAACATGTGAATAATCACAGAACTGGAAAGCTCTTAAAGGTCGCTATGGATTGGAACCAAATAAATGCTTTTGAAATTATGTGTAAATGCCTGATTTCATATTGCTGGATAATTTAAAACTAGTAAATGATATTTTTAAATATTTATTTAAATCTAAGTGATAGGAGCATATGGGTATTGTCTAATACTTAGACATATATCACTCATTATAAAATCAGTCATAAAATTGCTTTCGCGATTTAAAAAAAATGTTTTTTCTCCCTTTTATTTTAGCATATCACTACATTGAATGTGTCAGGGTGAGATATGCACTCATGCGTTGTCATTTGCCACACCAGTTTTATTATGAGACATAAATTTTCCTTCTGGGATGGAAAATTATCTTACCAACTGATTTTCAAACATAGCTCTCATGGTAAAATGTTTCCATTGAAAGATAATGTGAATTTACTTCCAACTGAAGTTGAATGGTTTTTGGTGTTGCTGTTTGTAAATTGTTTCTCATGCATAGCTGTAGAGTAAGAGACTAAATACCACTTGTCTAAAATGCTCTTTAGTTGCGTTGTCCCACTAAATTATGTTTAGGTTGAAATCACAACTGTTTATAACAGAGAGAATAAGAACTATTCATTTTATATTATTTGACAAGGACATGGCATTTTGTGTTTAGAGTAAGATTTATGTACTGCATATTCTAAAACTGGTTTATTTTATAGTGATAAAGTTTCCTTTAAAATATATCTTTCTGCTTGAATAATGTAACTAATAATATAGGGAATCACAGTTATTTCAGTAAAGAAACCTCAGCTGTTCTACAACTATAGAGAAGCACACTCCATTAACCTTTCTGTCTTTGGAAATCAGACAGACTGATTGTGCAACCTCAATTAGCTTGTCAAATAAATGCACTGCCACCACAATTCCTTTCTTTAGTTCAATTTTAGGAATCAGGGTATGCCAAGAACTGAATAAGCATTATAATTTTCTTTTGTGAGAGGAATATTTGGCAATGCATATTGAAATACTATTTAAAACTGAAGATTTTTTTAACCAAATGACACCAAAATTATAATATTCAAAGCTTCTAGTTTGATTTTTCATTCATTTTTTAAAATATTGAAAATTATGTGGTATATTTGCGTTTGAATGGTGACTATATTGCTAGATGTTTGACTTCATGAAAAGGACTAGTTTTTGTTTTGCTTCGTTTCATGTATATTATTTACCACATGCTTATAATGTAAAATGAGCAAATAAAATAAAATAAAATAAAAATGAGATATGGAATCATTAATATATGAGGGGACTTCTGACAGTTCATTAAAATTTTTCATTATTTTTAATTGCCTTTTTAATGAACTTTTTGTAGCCCTCTTGTATATAATTAAGAGATAAAGGTTAATTACATCCATTTGCTTTTTCTCCTTGTGGTCTTACTCATATGGTTACTTTTAAGCAACTATGACAGTGTGGTCTCATGTACTTAGTTCTTCAAAGTGGCACATTTCTTGTGGTGATACTGTTTAGTAGAAGAGCCAATTTATTATTTAACTGAACAGTATCCTACAGAAATAACTTTAATTCCACATTCAAAGGCATCTAAAGGCAATACTCTCGGGGATTCTTTTAGTCTCTATTGGTCCACTAAAGAATTTGAATTTTGTTCTATATGCTTCTCCCATTACATCTGAGACCTTTGATTGTGTCTCTAGTTAGAAGGTTTGATAGTGGTAGCTGGGTACCAGCTTGCTCTAATATCAGTTGTGAAAAGATTATGTCTCCTGTATTGTGCATTATTTTGTTTTTTTGAACTTTTGACTTCATTTCTTATTTCATTGCACATGAATACAGACCAAGTTTAGTATCACAGATGGTAACTTACAAGCTTTTAAGGCCTCTACACTCTCTTATACTTGTGAATTAAGTCATGCCATTAGCCAGAAATTTTCAAATAATAAATCACAATTTCGAGTTTTCCTGTGGACAAAGAGTGAGAGCTTCTGATAGTATCAACAAGTTATCATCAGGAAGAGTTCCCAAGGTAGGTGCCAGGCCACAATACCTACGGTAAACTCTGCCTGCTCCAGAAAGAATCTAACAAGTAGGCCTACATACCTAGGACATCAGACATGCAACCTAAACTATGGATGCTCCAAAATTATTTTTAATTGAAAAACAACTCATCTTCCTCATGGGAGACCATATAGTTCAGCTTAGCAGGGAGTTTAAGCATCTCCCTATCCCCAGCTCAGTGACCCTCAGTGCACATCATTTAGCTCCTCCAGACCTCACCCTGATTCGACCCTTTCTCCCTTAGCACTATACCTCCTCCCTTTCTGCCCCAAGGGATCCCTGAGTAGAATTAGATCACAAGGTGTGATATGGAATCTCCTAACAATACATGCAGTGTAACTTTATACTTTTTCAGCGATGTTTCCCCTTTTCCCAGGAGACCCTCCTCCTCATTGTAGGAACTCAGGTCCTACACCAACTGAGAAGTTCACTGAAAGCCAGGAAGCTGAAAGCTGTAAAATAAAGGGCCCTTTGTTGTAATCATAATGTCATAGGTCTGCTCTGCTTTTTCTTTGTTATAGAGTTTATAAGTGACCCTGATAGATTACCAGATGTATTGTGATTTGTAGTTAGCCTAAGCTTGTTTAATCTAAATTTATCAATGTGTTTTAAATACATTATCATGGGCTAAATAAAAAACACTATAAACAGAAAGGCCTTATGCACTAGGAAGATGATTGATAAGATTCTGTAACATAAAACAATAAAGATGTTTCTAAGATGAACCAGAAGTATTCAGGAAACAGACATAAGAGTGGATATGGGGCTCACCCTTAACCCTAACTCCAATCTATGAATAATTAGTTCTCATGACTTAACTCTGATCAATACTTGCCCTCAGGAAGGAAACATTGAAGATATGTTTGTTAAGGCAAAGTGTGCTGAAGAAACTCATGGTTGCTGACTGTCAGAAGTTTGTTTTTAAACAAACATCCATCTAAATAAGACATCAACTAAGCCCACACCAACCAAGCACACCAACGTGCATGGTCCAAGGACTGTAAATGATATACTCAAAATACGAAAGAGGGAATGATATCAAAGATTAAAATGTGAAATTCTTAAGGCTATGGATGAAAGTGGAAACCCAAAATACATTTTCACGATCAACACTTGGAATCAGAAAGAGCGTATTGGAGAGATGATTATACTAGATTAAAATGATAACTCTGGCTTAAATGATTGAAACCTTAACATTTGATCTCCCTTATGACTCACTTTGAGCTTGATCTGATTTTTTTTAAAATCATTTTATTAGGGGCTCATACAACTCTTTTCACAATCCGGACATACATCATTTGTGTCCAGCACATTCATACATATGTTGCCATCATCATTCTCAAAACACATGCTTTCTACTTGAGCCCTTGATATCAGCTCCTCATTTCCCCTCCCCGCCCCGCTCCCCCCTCTCCCTGAACCCTTGATAATTTATAAATAATTATTATTTTGTCATATCTTACACCATCCAACATCTCCCTCACCCAGTTATCCGCTGTCCATCCCTCAGGGAGGAGGTTATATGTAGACCTTGTCATCTGTTCCCCCTTTCTCCCTCACCCTCCCAATTTTGCTACTCTCACCACTGATCCTTAGGGGTTCATCTATCCTGGATTCACTGTATTTTCAGTTCCTCTCTGGTCCAGCCAGATATGTAAGGTAGAATTTGGATCATGATAGTGGGGGGGGGGGCATTTAAGAACTAGAGGAAAATTATATATTTCATCGTTGCTACACTGCACACTGACTGGCTCGTTACCTCCCCACAGCCCTTCTGCAAGGGGATGTCCAATTTCCCCCAGATGGGCCCTGGGTCCCTGCTCTGCACTGCCCCTCATTCACAATGCTATGATTTTTTTTTCTGTCTTTGATGCCTAATACCTGATCCCTTCGACACCTTGTCATCTCACAGGCTGATGTGCATTTTCCATGTGGGCTTTGTTGTTTCTCAGTTATATGGCCCCTTGTCTATATTCCAGCCTATGGGACCCCAGATTCAATATATTTTGACAACTGGGCACCATCAGCTTTCTTGACCACATTTGCCTATGCACCCACTTTGTCTTCAGCGTTCATGTCGGGGTAGGCTGGTGTGCTTCTTTCATGTGGGTTTTGTTGTCTCTCAGCTAGATGGCTGCTTGCTTATCTTCAGGTCTTTAAGACTTTAGGTGCTATATCTTTTGGTAGTTGGGCACTATCAACTTTCTTCACCACATTTGCTTGTGCACCCATTTTCTTCAGTGACTTCAGGTGCTATGTCTTTTGGTAGCTGGGAACCATCAGCTTTCTTCACCACATTTGCTTTTGCACCCATTGTCATCAGCAATTGTGCCAGGCAGGTGAGCATCTCAGACTGCCGAATTGTTAGAACAAAGTGTTCTTGTGTTGAGGGAGTACTTGAGCAGGGCCCAATGTCCATCTGTTTCTTTAATACGAAACCCATCAATATATGTACATAGATCTATTTCCCCCTTGTCATATATAAATATATTTATATCTTTATATGCCTGTATTTAAATCTCTATGACTACCCTTTGCCTCCTAGTTCTTTCCTCTGCTTCTTTGTACTTTCCTCTTGTTCCACTATCATGTTCTGCCTTCATTTGGATTTTAGGAATTCCTCTCGGTTACATTGCCCTTGATCCTGCCCTGCCAGACCTCCCACACCCTCCTTGACATTGCTTTTGGATCACTTGTTATTCCCTTGTCCCTGGGCTTGTTAACACCCTCTTCCTTTCCCCCGCCTCCCTTACCCCCATGTGCCCCCCGGAACTGTCATCCCATTGTTCTCTCTTCTGCTTGTTTATTCCGCCTATCCCTATCCCTTCCAGACATGCTATGTACTATCACAAGACTGAGTACCACAAAGCAACAACAGAAAGTAAAACAATAGCTACAACAACAACACACACACACACACACACACACACACACACACACGCATGCACACATAAACGTATGAATAGTTCAGGGTCTCTTTGTTTTCCTTCACGGGTGCTTTCCAGTCAAGTCTGATGGGGTTCCATGCCCTGGCATCCCTGGGGACTTCATTGCTCTGCTTTCCCCGCTGCTCTGCTGCATGCCCCCAGAGGCTGGCTTCGGTGTGGTGAGCTCATGGCAGGCACAATTCCCCCTGTGTGTCTCTAGTGTTGTGCTCAATGGTGCTATGGGTCAATGAGGAACGCTGTGTTCCACGGTAGGGCTGGCCCTGTGGTCATCTCTGTGCATTGTTGTTCTGAGCAGGAATATTTTCCTCAGGGCTTGATGAGCCAGGATATGCTTCACTCTTTTCTTTTCTTTATTCTTTTTCCCCTATGCCCCTCGTTGGCTTCTGTGTGCTCTGACCAGACCAGTCCTTCTTCTCCTCTTCTTGAGCTGTAGCGTCAGTGCTGTCCTCTGAAGTGAATTCTTCTTGGGGGGAGGGTGGTGCTGTACACTTAGTTGGTAATGGGGCCGGCCCCTCAGGCCTCTCTATCGGTTCCCTGCTTCATGTCAGTGTGTTGCGTTCTTGTCTTAGAGCTCAGGGTTGAAGTCTGGTCTCTATTTCCCTGTGGAAACGCAACAACATCCTCCCTCTTTGTGGGTTAGTGCCCTGTTCCCTGGTTACCCAGACCTTTTTCTATCCTCTCTTTTAATGGGATACCATATGTATGCCTGAGTTTAGTCTGGCCCCTGCCATATTACCTGGTCCTCACCCCAGGGACGTATGTATACAGCATCTTTTTCCCTATGCCACTTTTGAATTTTTTTTTTGAGCTTACCTCTGTTTTTTAAAATTGGCTTTTATCTCTATTTTCTTACTGTGGGTAGCCTTCTTGACTTTATGGTAGGTTTTTATATGTTTTTTAGTGTATGAAAGCCAGGTTAGGTGAATCTCTTGAAAGAATAAGTAGATTAAGGGTTCCGGGTAGGTACGGCAGGGGAAAGGAAGGGGTAATAAAGAGCTAATATTAAGGAGTACAAGGAGAAAGGTAATATTTTGAAACTGATTGTGGCAGAAATCATACAAGACCTTGATCGAACTATTGAATAGTATGATATCTGGATTATGTCTTAACAAAATAGCTTGACAATCAAAGGTCATTGAAAAAATGTAATGCACATCCATAAGGAAGGCAAGAACCAGCAGGTATTGTTCCCATGAAAATCAATGAAACCCTTGCACACTGACAGATCTGTAATGTTAAAGCTATCTGCTTTTATAATGTGTAGCTAGTTTGTGCTGACAACAGTCAAAGAGAAGGAATTAATATATTATATATATATTCTGATTTTCCTTTGGTTCTCATGATTGAAAATTCACAAAAATAACAGTAATCTGTGTGTCTAATTTAAATTTTTATTTCATGCTTTTTCTGTTTATTATGTTAAAAAGGTGGACATACATAACAGAATGGAATCATATTTTAGAAATATATAGAACAAAATAATATTTTAGACAGTGTCAATAAGGATGAAATTATTATAATATTAATATGAAAAGGGGAAATTGATTTAAAGTTTCATATATTAGGAAATGATTAAAAAGAAGAGTGTTCCTTATACTCATACTGAAAGTGAATCAGAATGGATAAATCTTTGGCAAAGCAGCTTTAGATGCAAATATTAGCGTTGGTAAATGTGTTTTTATACTAACACAGTGACCTTTTCTTAAGGTATTCTACGTGTTGCATTTCAAGTCATTAACTAAAGAAGATATGAATGGCTTTAGATATATTAATAAAATATTGTTGTCAATGGCCAAATACTCAGTACTTTTGCAGAGTGGTATTTTTCTCAAGGAAAATATTAAGTAAAAGTGTGAGCACTACATGTATTCAATGAATAATTGGAGCAAGTATGACACTTAGTAATACAACTAATTTTCTATATCAATAAAGAATGTGTGAAGGGAATCTGAAAAGCATCAAAGAAGATGAAAAGAAGGCACAGAGTCACTGTACTAAAGAGAATTAGTTGACATTCAGCCATTTCAAAAGGTAGCATATGAGCAACAGCCAATGGCACTGAAGCAGTACATTCAATAACATGGAAGAGTAAAATGAGATGCAGGAAGAACACCAGCTGATGGGAGCAGACGTGCGTGGATCCAAAGTCAGTGGAAACATGAGAGGGCACTGACAGTTCTCAGGGTTGGACAGCCCACATAGGGCTGCCTCTGGAGACAGAGAGAGAGTCATAGTAAGAATCAAGGTCAAGGGCAACAAACAGAGAGGAGTGGTCACCAGTATCTCTCTTGTACAAAGGCTACATCTGCCAAGAAGCTGAGTCATATAGCATTAAGCCCCTGAATTTAAGTTGAACTGGACTGAAATGTTTTATTGATATTAAGTTACTTGTTGATATAAAGTTTTATTTTTTTATATACAAAGAGGGGTTGTCACTGTTTTTGTTTCTCTAGACAAGCCAGATTAACACATCCACCAATCAGTAAGCGACAAGAAGCCCATAAAGAAAAAAGGAATTTCATAAGAGATCAGGCATATGCTACAGGATATGGGCAAAAACATGCACAGTAAAAGCTAGTTAGAACATATGCCCACTACAGACTTGGAAACATTTAAGTTCTCTCACTGCCATTGAGTCAATGCTGACTCAGTGAACCACTGTGGGTTTGCAAGACTATAGCTGTTTACCAGCATCAAATTTAGATTTACAGCGTGTGGAAAATTAATGAAATTATTAATAGTATAAAAATTTATGAGGTAAAGCCAAAAGGGAAACATCATATTGCAAATGGATAACTTGCTTTAAAGACACACTAGATTATCCTGAATTTGAAGCCCATAGTGGCCGATCATGGACACCAATTTGTGAGGAAATAGTAGTAATCAGGCATCTACTTGAAGATGACCTACAATTAATAGTAGAAACATAGACAATACCTTAGACATCTTAACTGGTGAACAGTGCACACATCTAACAGAAAAATTAAATTTGATTCCACTTTGCACTGAAACTGTTACATTCAGATCCTCTGCTGATAAGACAAGAACTTTATGTTCTTTATGTATAGGCAAAATCGCTAGTGTTATTACTTATAAAAGTGACTTTGGATTATATATATTTTTTATACCAGATGGAGTTTAGTATGAAGTGGAAGCTCTCATTTTGCATTCCATTTTTTCCCAAATCATTTTATTAGGACATAATTCATATGTTATAATATTCTATAGTTGTTATATCCAGCAATGTTGTACAATCACTACCACAATCATTTTCAAAGCATTTTATTCCTTCTTGTACTCCTTGACATGAATTCCCCATTAGCCCCTCCCCTAGGAAATCTGTTATAATTTTTGTCAATATAGATTCACCCAACCTGGGTTTCATCTGCCAAAAAACATAGAAAGATATATGAGGAAAGTCAAGAAATCTAACCATATGGCAAAATACAACAGCGATAAGTCCTGATTAAAACAACAACAACCCTCTAAAATCAGAAATTATTAAAAAAACCAAACAGATGAGGCTCAAAGTGTATCAAAAGGGAGATAAAATGAAAAGCTTTTAGCCATTCGTCAGATTCATCATTTCAATCGAGTATAATCGTCTCTCCAATACCCTCTGTCTGATAATTAGGTTATTCCCATCCCTGAATTATGGTTGGAAACAGAATCATAGAGGTTTATTCCATATGTTGATTCTGCAAATATATTTTTTCTTCCTTTGTCATCCTTAACCTTCTGCAAACCAGAATTTAAGCTCCAATAACATTTTTTCCTTCACATATGGATTTTATCATTTACAATCTTTGAATCACAGATGTTGGTGTGCATCTTCCATGTGGGCTTGGTAAAATCTCCCTTGGATAAATGCTTACTTGACCCTATTCTTTCTGATAGTTGGGCACCATCTAATTTCTTTACTACACTTAACTGCAGCACCCATGTATTCCAAGGATTAAATGTGAGCCGCAAATCCATCCCTAAAGCTCTGTTTTCTGTCTCGCTCTGGTTCACCATAGTAACATCTTTGCTATTTTATGGTACAGAATCTTGTTGATCATCTCCCTGGAGCATAAAATCTTTCTGTTTATATTGTCATTGATTTATCTCATGGTATTGTATTTTAAACGCATTTGGAAATTGAGATTAAACAGTGTAAACTAACTACAAATCACAGTACACGGATTATTGACTTGTACAGAGTAAGTCCTTATATCACTAGATCTATTTACAGAAATAATGGAAGTTGGTGGTCAAGCAAAACATACAATAATATTCACAATGTCAGTCACAAATCTACCAGATTAATAAATATCTTAATAAATCAAGTAGGACATTGGAGTAGTACATAAATGTTAGTCCTTATGACAAAAGATCAATGCCCTCTGTATAGCTGTTCTCTGCTTCTTCACACTCCATGTAATTTTGGACTTAGGACCTCAAGCTACAGGTGTTTCCATTAGGTCTTAGCTCAGCTATTGGGTGAGCTAGTATGTTTTTCAGACAATGCTGTGTGCCTCAAAGATGCAGGGTTCAATGCCCTAGCATTCTATGGCACATGGTCTGGGTCCTGAGGGAGAGTACAGAAACTCAGAACAATGTGCCTTATTTGGGAGCATAGTCCCAGGCATACTCTCTCTTTATTGTCTGTAAAAGTATTGCTGCTTCTTAGATAGATAGTCACTTGTTTATCTTCAAGCCTTTAAGACCACAGATATTATATCTTTTGATAGCTGGACACCATCAGCTCTCTTCACCACATTAGCTTATGCATCCGTTTTGTCGTCAGTGATTGTGTCAGGAAGGTGAGCATCACAGAATGCTGGATTATTAAAACAAACTATTCTCGTGTTGAAGGAGTACTTGAGTTGAGGCCCAATGGACATCTGCAACCTTAATTGTTAACATATAGATATAAGGACATAGATATATTCCCCTCTAGTTGTATATAAATATGTTTACATGTGTACATGTCTGTATGTAGACCTCTATAAATGTCCTTTGCCTCCTGGTTCTGTCCTATATTTCCTTTTGCTTTCCTCCTGTCCCACCATCATGTTCGGCCTTTATTTGAGATTAGTAATTTCTCACTGTTACATTGCCCTTTATTAAGGCCCACTAGGCATCCTACACCCTTTTTTCCCATTGATTTTAGTTCACTGGTGTTCCCTTGTCCCTGGGTTAGTTCCCACCCCCTTCCTTTTTCCAACCTCCCTTTCTCAAGTATTCCCCCAGAACCATCGGTTCAATTCTTACAGTCTCCAAATTGTTTATCCCATCTATTTTATCTAGATAGACATACAGAGACATTAGTAAACACAAAAACCAGGCAAAGCCAAGCAAAACAACAAAGGAAGTCAAAAGCAACAAAATCAAAAAAGCCTATATGGAAGAAGCACACCAGTCTATGTGATCATGAGGTGTGATGGGATTCAGTATCGGGCCTTGAAAAATATTGTACCCAATATGAATTGGGGGTGGGGGCATGGAGTGGATACCCAAAATCCATCTATAGAGAACTGGACATCCCCCTCACAGAAGGGCCACACGGAAGTGATGAGCTAGTCAGGGTGCAGTATAGCCCGATGAAACACATAACTTTTCTCTAGTTCTTTAATGCTTCTCCCTCCCCCCATCCCCATCATGACCTCAATTTCACCTTACAATTCAAATTAGGCCAGAACATGCACACTGCTACAGATAAGACCCGCAACACAGGGAATCCAGGAGAGATAAACCCTTCGGGACCAACAATAAAAATAGAGATACCAGGAGAATAAAGGAAAGGTGGGGGAAAAGGGAAATCGACCACAAGGATAGCTAATAACCAACCCCCTCCCAGGGGAATGAACAACAGACAAATGGGTAAAGGGTGACAGAGGACAATGTAAGATATGAAAATAAAAATCTATAACTTATCAAGGGTTCACAAGGGAGAGCAGGAGGGGGATGGAGGGGAAAAATGAGAAGCCAATATCAAGGGTTCAAGTAAAAAGTAAATGCTTTGAAAATGATGATAGCAGCATATGTACAAATGTACTTAACACAGTGGATGATTGTATGAATTATGATAAGAGATGTAAGAGCCTCCAATAAAAGTATTTAATTAAAAAAATGTATTGCAAGTCATTTCTCCACCTAGGAGGTTGGCCTCACCTTTTTTTCTACCAAGAGAAATACACTAATCTTCTCCAAGATGTGTATACTCTCCTTATCCTCCTTGCCTTGATTTTTCCCTCAGTATCATTTATCACTCTGGTAGGTATATAACATGGGGTACCCCCCCCAAATAGATCTTTCAATGTAAGTTTAATCTTGTGTGTGTGTGTGTGTGTGTGTGTGTGTATAGTTAGTATAGAGCTAGATCTAGCCACCGTTTGTCAGTCACTTTGTTATACTGTAGAGGTTCTTATGGTGCTGTTACACTGGAAGATACCCCACAAATATCTCAGTTATCAACATGCTTAACTTCACTTATGAGATAATTATAGAAGAGTTTCCAGAATAAGAAGAAGAAATATGCAATCAAATTGATCAACTTCTGAGGGATAAGTTACTGAAAAAACTTTGACTAGCAATGGAAAATAATCTGATATAGTGCCCAAAGATGAGCCAATTTGGTTGGAAGACACCAAAATCATAACTGGAGTAAAGCTAACTCTTGAAAGAAGAATTTATTTGAATGATATGGACACAGCTAAGCTTTATAAAACTGCACCTGCTGATGGGGCATGTCACCGAATAAAAACGATGACTGAAAACATCCAGTAATAATGAAAATGTACGATGCACGAAGTTTGAATCATGGAAAAATGGAATTTATCAAAAATGGAGCACATAAATCTCTATATTCTAGGTATTAGTGAGCTGAAATGAACTGATAATAACCACTTTTAATCAACAGTCATATAGTTTATTATTCCAGTAAGGACAATTTCAAGAAAAGTAGTGTCCCAATTCATGATCAAAAAGAATATTATTATAATACCCATCTTGAAGTACAATGCTGTATGTGATAGAATAATATCTATAAGCATAAAAATAAAATTTTAATACAACTATAATTAAAATTCAGGCAAAATACTAATGTCAATGATAGAGAAAGTGAAAAAAAATTACCAACTTATTCAGTCTGAAATAATAAACCTGCAATCAAGATGCATTCATAATTATTGGTAATTAAAATGCTAAGGTTGAAAACAAAAATCAAGGATACTAGTTCGAAAATATAGCCTTGCTGATATCTTTGCAAAACCAAACTAATGAGTATAATCATACAATTTATTATGCCATAAAAGACAAATTCCAAAGGAATAGTGCCACAATCATCATCAAAATGAAATTTCAAAGATCTATCTAAAAGTACCATACTATACCTATAGAGTAAAGAAGAAATATGAAAAAAAGACTTAAATAGATCATTCCAGAAGGCAGCTCAAGAGGACCATGTAGAGTATTATAATGAACTTTGTTATTTTTTTTAATCATTTTATTGGGGCTCGTACAATTCATTACAATACATGGATCAATTGTGTAAAGCTCACCTATACATTTGTTGCCCTCATCATTCCCAAAATTCGCTTTCCTCTCGGGTTCCCGGAATCAGCTCATTTTCCTTTTTTCTCCTCCCCCTCCCTCCTCACTCCCTCTCCCCCATGAACCTTTAATAATTTATAAATTATTATTATATCTTATCTTACACTGCCCGGCGTCTCCCTTCACCCACCCCTCTGTTACCCATCCCCCAGAGAGGAGGTTATATGTAGATCCCTGTGATCAATTCCCCCTTTCTACCCCCCCTTCCCTCCTGGTATCGCCACTGTCACCCCTGGTCCTGAGGGGTTCATCTGCCCTAGATTCCCTGCGTTTCCAGTTCCCATCTGTACCGCTGTGCATCCTCTGGTCTAACCAAGTTTGCAAGGCAGAATTGGGGTCATGGTAATTGTGGAGAGGAAGCGTTTAAGAACTAAAGGAAGGTTGTGGGTTTCATTATTGCTATACTGAACCCTAAGTCACTCATCTCCTCCCCACTACACCTCTGCAAGGTATGTCCAGTTGTTTACAGATGGGTCACAAAAAAAAAAACGTGAGAAGAAAATGAACTTTGTTATAATGTGGGCTTAGAAAGCCAGAAGGAAGTATATGTTTAACACATCTCAAGCTCAAAGAGCTGCAGAAAACATTTAAGCCATGATTTTCAATATTGAAATATTTATGGACAAAATATTGATAGATGTAGGAAGCATCAAAAGAAAACGGAAAAAATACACTGGCATTGTGCTCAAAAGAATTGGGTGACTTTCAATTGTTTCAGGAGGTAACATATGATCAAGAACCAATGGTGCTGAAGTCCAAGCTTCGCTGAAGGAAGACATTAGCAAAACGCAAGACTCCAAGAAGTGATGGGATACCAATTGAATTGTTTAAACTGTTGATGAAGAACTCAATTTCCTATGCCCAGATACTTGAAACACAGCTACCTCACCAAATTGTTTTATCCATTGCTTAGAGAGATGACCCTCAGAGAATGTGGAATTATTGAGCAATATCATTAATATGACATGCAAATAAAATTTTGCCAATTATAATTTATGATTATTGTAACAATATATGGACAGATAGCTGTCAAACATTCGAGCCTGATTCAAAAGAGAGCCCGGCAAGAGGGCTATCATTATTGGTGTCTAATGAATCCTGGCTGAAAACAGAGATATTTAGTTGTGGTTTATTGACTATGAAAAGTCATTCAACTTGTGAACCTAAATTATGGACAACAATGAGAATTAAAGGGAATTCCATAATATCCCATTGTATTCATGCAGAGCCTCTACATGGATCTAATGACAGTCTTTCAAAAAGAGAAAGGGAATACTATGTTTTTAAATTAAAAAAAATTGCATGTGTCAGGTTTGTATCCTTTCACTATACTTATTCAATCTGTATGCTGAGAAAATAAACCAAGAAGCTATACAACATGAAGAATATAACATTAGGGTTTAAGGAAGGTTCTTTGACAATTTACTATAAGTAGATGTCACAACAATGCTTGCTGAAAACAAGGAAAACCTGAAGCACATATCGATTAAAATCAAGCTCTTCCCTTCGCTATAGTTTGCAACTCAATGTTAGGAAACAAAAATCCTCACAAGTGGACCAAAAGACCACATCATTGCAAATAAATAGAAAGTTGAAGTTAACAAGTATTTCATTTCGCTTTTTCAAGGATTTTATTTTACTTCCATTTATAGTCAGTGCTCATGGAATCTCTAGTCAAAAAAGCCTAAGGCATGTTGCTTTGGGTCAATCTGCTACATAAAGGGTTAAAGAATAAACACGTAGCTAAGGACTAAGGTGAGTGTCAGGCTGGTTACTACAGAGAAGCAAAAACAGTAATATATGTAAATTTGTACCAAGAAAATAGATAACATGGTTGAGTGATGTGAATAACCCTATTATCAGACAGAGAATATTATATAGTCGATTATGAGCTGACATGGTCAATATGTAATATCTTATCATTTGATCTCCCTTTAGACCCATTTTAAAGTGATTTCAATAAAAAAATTGTTGAGGGGAAATACACATGGGTTAAGGCCATGGGGAATCCCCTCTGACCTTTGACCGGTGATGTGAATAAACTTGCTAGCATGTAGATTTTATTGAAAAGTGGATTGTTACAGAAGCATTTAGGATATAATTTTGTACCCTATCACTTGATCTCCTTTATGATCCATTTAAATCTGTTCTAATTTTTAATGTTTTCTGATTTCTTTTTGATTGAGGTTTTCATGTGTTTTAGTTTATTATTGTTGTTAGTTTTTCTTGTCTGACCTTTAATATTTTTCGGTATATGAAATTCAGGACAGGTGGATCTATAGAGATGGTAGCTGCTTTAATGTTGAGGGTATGGGAGGGTAGGTTGGAGGGAAGCAGGGGGTAATAATCAATAGCACAAAATGAATAAAGTTTTCTAAAATTGTTGTGGTGATGATTGCACACTCTTTTTGATGTGATTGAATTGTTGAATTGTATGATATGCGAATTATATGTCAATAAAACTGTTGAGGGGAAAAGGAAGCATATCAAACTGTTGTCGAAGTGGGTAAATCAGATCTGGTTCAGTTTACGTGGGTCAGACATTAAGCAGGAGGCTGCTCCTGACTCACATAACTGCTGGGAATGACAAACCAGGAAGCAGGTAGACCACAGACTGTTGGAGGCAAAGATGGATGAATCCAAGTTCAGCAATTCAGCCCCCATGAAGTAAAGGTCAATGGGCTATTTGGCAGGCCACTGAGAATGCCCAGAATAAGCAGACAAATGACTCAAATATAAATAACTGGAAGCATCCATGCCAGTAAGAAGATACAAACTTTTCCACGAGTCAGTTTCACTAGGAGTAGGCAACATTCCTGAGGAATGTCCTTCCAGTTGCATCAGGCTAGGGACCTGGATAAGGAGACTGCTCTCCTCCCTAACCTTTTCATAAGTTTTCCTGCTCAGAGCAGATTCCATCATGCATCTGATTACAACGTTTTGCTACATAAAGGGAGATTGTTGGTGTTGTTATGTGCCATCAAGGCAGTTCCAACTCAGAGTGACACTGTGAGCAATGGAAGGAAGCACTGCCCATCCTGTGCCATCTTCACAATCAGTATGTTTGAGTCACTGTGTCAACCCATCTCATCTCCAAGGACTTTCTTCTTTTTGTTACCCTTCTTCTTTACTGTGCATGATATCCTTTACCAGTCACCGGTCTCTCCTAACATGTCCAAAGTATGTGAGACAGAGTCTCACCATCCTTGACTCAAAGAGCATTCTTGCTATACTTCTTCCTACATAGATTTAAGATGTTCATTGTGTCCTCAATATTCTTAGCCAGAATAATTTAAGTGCAACAATTCTCCTTCGGTCTTCCTTATTCACTGTCCAACTTTCACATGCATATAAGTCAACTGAAAATATCATGACTTGAGTCAGATGCATCTTAGTCTTCAAAATAACTTATTACTTCCCCTTACTTTAAAGAGATCTTGTGCCACAGATTTTGGAGCCCAGGTGTCATAGTTGTTACTCACTGAGCAATCTGTAAGGTCAGCAGGTCGAAATCATTGGCTACTCCACAGAACGATGGGTTTTTCTACTCCCGTGATGAGTTACCATATCTGAAACCCACAGTGACAGTTGTATCCTGCCATCCAGGGTCACTAGGACTTGGCAGTAACTTGATGGCAGTGAATTTGATTTGGTTTGGTACAGCAGATTCACCGGATGCGAGGCATCAATCCATCTTTGACTGCTGTTTGCATGAGCCTATATTGTGACTCCAAGCAAGATGAAATTCTTCATAACATCAGTCCTTTCTCCCCTGGTTATGATGCTCCTTACTGGTACAGTTTGAGGATTTTTGTGTTTTACACTGAGCTGCCGTCCATACTGAAGGCTGCAATCCTTAATATTCAACGGCAAGTGTTTCGAGTCCTTCTTACTCTCAGCAAGCATGATTATGTCATCTGCATATCTCAGGCTTTTAATGTTTTTCTCCAGTCCTGATGCCACATTCTTTTTCATATAGTTGAACTTCTCTGTTTATTTGCTCAGCATTCAGATTGAACAAATATGACTTACTGGTTCCTAACTGTTAAACCACTGACAATCCTGATAGACATAAGTTGTGAAAACTCCCAACTCTTGACTTACATTGCACCTGAACAAATCCATTGTATTTTCAATCATTGCATATGCACATAAGCTTAGAAAATGAATAAGAAATATTGCAGAATAATTGTGGTCCTGGCAAAGAATATTGAAAGTACTGTGGACTGTGAAAAGAACAAAATAAATAAGAAGTATAGCCAGAATGTTCCTTGAAAGTAAGAATGGTGAGACTTCTTACATACTTTGGACATGTTACTAGGTGAGGCCAATCCCTGGAAAGGGACATCATGCTTACTGAAGTTTGGGGTCAGTGAAAAAGAGGAAGACAATCAATGAGATGGAATGTCACAAAACTGCAACCATGGGCTCAAATGTAACAATTGAGAGGATGACAGGATTGGGCAGCATTTGCTTGTGTCATAAATAAGGTCCCTATGAGGCAGAACCAACTCAACAATAACAATAGTGTCACTATCAGCCAGAATTTATGGCAATTGGGTTGGATTTTTGTTTAATCTTTGTAGGAGAAAATCCAGTTCTTTTCTCCAGAAGAGTCTGTCTACCTTTCGGTTAGTCGTCAAGCCAGAACTATTGCACCACTTAGACTCCTTTTATTTTTTCCTCATTGCACATATAAATACCTGAAAATATAATACATTTGTTTATAATATAATATAATGTACATTTGTTTACTGTTCCCCAGTAGAATTCAGGTTTCTTAATAGTAGACAATGGTAAGGACCCTTCTAATTAGCAAAAATAATCCAATAAATATTTATAGGTCATCTGTAAAATTCCTTTACAGCTGGAGTAGACACCTCAACACTCATTCAGGAAAAAATAACTAATAACTAAATAATATGCATGAGGGACATACAAGGATAACAATAGCCCATTTGAATACTAGGGGGAAAGTTTACAGATAATGCTGCAGGTTTTTCGGATACTTTTTAAGTGTCAAAAACCCAACCATAGCTGATCTCCCAAGACAGATACCTTCTAAATTAGCCAAAAATTTATTCCCTTGTCTTTAGAGGTTCCTTCTTTCATTTCAACTTATTACATTCCAAATTAAAGCCTTGTATAAATAAATATGAGAGGTGGGTGGAGGTTTCCCTCAATTACTACTAGTTTTATAAATTAACTAATACATTTTAGAGATTTAGATTTTTATTGTTCACTTTATTGTGCAAATATACGAATTTAAAATTTTCATGCTTTAAAATATCTTTAGCTGTATACTAAAGGATGATTGTAATCTTTAAACATTCCAAATAATCAATATAGAAATACTCCAAAACAGAAAAATAATGTTATATTCATTTTAATGTCAACACAAACATAATAATTAAAAAGTGCTTTGAAATATGCACACATTTATTCATTTAATGCATGGCTATTTGAAATTTTGAAGATGCATATCATGATTTAGCAATATAGACAATTGTGGTGCAAGTTATATGGTAAAATTACATCAATTTCACTTTTTCTTCAAAAGGAAAAACTTCCTCTAAATGTTTTAAATAGCTAAATCACATCTGAAAGTTCTTTATCTAGGTCTGGAATTATTATCAAGGGGTATAATGAAGAAAATATTTTCACTGATAGTTACCTGTTGTATAAATACTTTCCTGAAATTTGTGTTACGAAGAAGAACTCAGCCACAAAAACTGACTTTATCTATGATTTAAGAAGTGTGTACTTTTGTTACAGTGGGTGACTGGGACAGATGTTGGTGGATAAGAAAACAGATGCTAACTGATTCTCTTTTTTACAAGACATTTATAAAGAGAAACAAAATTAAATGTCAAAATGATAGAACCACTCTCAGTTCAGAGATATAAACCTCCCCAAACTCATTAAACTTGAAATAACAGCCCAAACAGTAGGTTATATAAATGGGAACTTACATCACATATGGACAAATTTATTCTTACTCAAATAAGATACCCTAAAATAAGCTGATATTCCATTTCATATTCAAAAAGTTTTACAGAGATATTTTGACAAAGGCTTCTTTATGTCCAATTTCTATGGCTGAACTTAAAGGAACATAATTTCAATCTTACAAAGCCTAAAATGAAATGTGTGCTTGTATTTAAGCAAACAAAAAAACTGTCAGAGAGAAAATCTTTATATGGAATAGTAATATTAATTCTGAAAATTATATAGACATAAAATTATTACATTTGGAAATGAGATTAGCGGGGGAAACACAGATTCACACTTTTTTTAGCTTTATATTAAAATAATGTCTAACATTGTTTCATAAATTTTCATGACAAAAATCTGTGTATATTTATATATCTGGTCCCTCATTTGGAAAATATAATATTCTATAGCTAAGTAGACCATTACTGGGCTTGTCTCTGTGAATGTGCAATGAAAAACAATGAAAAAGAAATAAAATTTACTCTATGGACAAGAGATATTCTACATCTGACTATATGATAGCCATCTGATTCATTATCTCAATTTTAATTAGGACATTGAACTGAAGGGTTCTTAAGACAGGGAACTGTTCTATAAAATACTGAGTGAGTATATCTTAAGATGCTTAAAATATGGTGCTTATTCAAAGACTTAAATTGCAAAAAAGAAATTATGTCGGTCTTGCTTTTTCGATTCTTTCTCTTTTTTTTGGAGCACTGATTTATTTTTATTTTTATTATTATTTTTCAATCATTTTATTAGGGGCTCATACAACTCTTATCACAATCCATAGACAGATCAATTGTGTAAAGCACATTTGTACATTCATTACCCTCAACATTCTCAAAACATTTCCTCTCCACTTAAGCCCCTGGCATCAGGTCCTCATTTTTCCCCTCCCTCCCTGCTCCCCACTCCCTCATGAGCCCTTGATAGTTTATAAATTATTATTTTGTCATATCTTGCCCGGTCTGATGTCTCCCTTCACCCACTTTTCTGTTGTCTGTCCCCCCAGGGAGGAGGTCACATATAGTTCCTTGTAATCGGTTCCCTCTTTCTAACCAACTCTCCCTCTACCCTCCCAGTATCACCACTCACACCATTGGTCCTGAAGGGATCATCTGCCCTGGATTCCCTGTGTTTCCAGTTCCTATCGGTACCAGTGTACATCCTCTGGTCTAGCCAGACTTGCAAGGTAGAATTCAGATCATGATAGTGGAGGTGGGGAGGAAGCATTTAGGAACTGGAGGAAAGTTGTATTTTTCATCGTTGCTACATCACACCCTGACTGGCTCATCTCCTCCCTGAGACCCTGATCTCCAGTGACCTACAAATGGGCTTTGGGTCTCCACTCCGCACTCCCCCCATCATTCACTATAATAAGATTTTTTGTTCTGATGACGCCTTATACCTGATCCCTTGACACCTCATGATCGCATAGGCTGGTGTGCTCCTTCCATGTGGGCTTTGTTGCTTCTGAGCTTGATGGATGCTTGTTTCCCTTCAAGCCTTTAATACCCCCAGATGCTATACTTTTTGATAGCTGGGCACCATCAGCTTTCTTTGCTACATTTGCTTATGCACCCATTTCTCTTCAGTGATTCCATCGACACCTCGTGATCACAGAGGCTGATATGTTGTTCCATGTGGACTTGGTTGCTTCTGAGCTAGATGGCTGCTTGTTTACCTTCAAGCTTTTAAGACTCCAGTTGCTATATCTTTTGATAGCCAGGCACCATCAGCTTTCTTCACAACATTTGCTTATGTACCCGCTGTGTCTTCAGTGACTGTGTCGGGAAGGTGAGCATCATAGAATGCCAATTTAATAGAACAAAGTGTTCTTGCATTGAGGGAGTACTTGAGTGGAGCCCCAATGTCCTTCTGCTACCTTAATACTAAATCTATATGTATAGGCACATAGATCAATTTCCCCATCCTCATATATAAATATATTTGCATGTGTACACGATTTTATCTAAACCTCTATAAATGCCCTTTGCCTCCCAGCCCTTTCCTCTATTTCCCTTGACTTTCCTCCTGTCCCACTGTCATGTTCAGTCCTCACCAGGGTTTCAGTACTTCCTCTTTGTTACATTACCCTTGATCATGCCCTACCAGG
>NW_022111372.1:11741614-11765458 GCF_000313985.2 Echinops telfairi | reverse complement strand
AGAGGAAGGTTGTGGGCTTCATTATTGCTATACTGAACCCTAAGTGACTCATCTCCCCACTAACCCTCTGCAAGTTATGTCCAGTTGTCTAGAGATGGGCATTGGGTCTCCATCCGCGCCACCCTGTTCTTAATGTATAATAAGTTATTTATATCTAACAGCTCAAACATTTCATAATTTTACATTTTCTATTTTTAGTATTCATATATTCGTTCTTTGGTGCTATAACTTACTTATAAACTAAGATTAATCCCACCTCTTTATCGCAGTGTTTGCATGTGTATAGCCAGGCAGTTTCTACAATAATGGGTGAAATCAAAAAGCCATTTCCTCTAAACACTGCCCATTTGAAATGCTGCATTGATTTACTTCCTTAAAGGCTTTTGCTTCACAGAGTTTGTATGGATATTGAGTCTCAATTATTGAAGCTTGAACTTATTTTCTAGCTAGATCACCATGCCTGTGCCCAAATAATTACAAGGGTTAAAGTAGATAATTTTTCATCATCTATAAGAGCTAGAACCACAAAAAATACATTTAATTTGTGGGGTAGATTAAAAAGCAACATGCTTCACTGGTTATAATTATGTCAGGAAAGTTTGAGAGACTCTTAAGGGTCCGTTTTAGAAACAAAAACAGTGTCTCCCCTATTAATTAAGTCACAAATCTTCTGACCTGACTTCATGCCTTGCATAGTATATAGTGCAGTCCTAAAAGAAATTGTATTTCTGAACTAATAACACTATAGAGACAATAAAACATAATATGAAAAGTACAAGAAATTCCTAGAAGAAGTATTTGGCTCCATCGCTTAGTGCACATATAACATCAAGCCACTGCTTTCTCTGTGTATTTTATAAGGTGGTATGAGTGTCAGCTTATGTATGTATAAAATTCATTTATCAATATATACAACTGGCGCATTGATGAAGCATTTTGCTTCCACTGAAGAATGTTAAATAATTGATGGACTGCCAGAAGAATGGTCAACCCTGTATTGGAAGAAATACCACCAGAATGCTCCAGAAAGATAATGAGATTCCATCTAATCAACTTTAGTGGTTATCAGAATGAACTGCCCTTGAAAAAAAAAAAGGCTAGTAAAAATAAAAAATATCTTCAAGGAAATGAATTGATAAGGTGATCGAAATGATAAACTCAAGCAAATTAATGTCCGTGAAGATGGTACAGGACTGGTGAGTGTACTGAGCTAATTCTATGTTCTGTTATACACGGGGTTACCATGAGGCAGAGTCTGCTCAAAGGGTACCAAAAACAGCAGCAATAATATATTTGTGCCTCTCAGACTAATTTATAGCAATGCTCTAAATGTATGAGTATAAATAAATTTGTTTGCTGAATATTGCATTTTTCATATGATGAAATGAATTCCATTGATAAAACATATTTTCATATTGTAAACATGCACAGAATAATTGAAATTAGAGAATCTGTTAAAAAATGGCCTGTTTACACAAATCTAAAGCAGCAGGACTCAACACGATTAGAATAGATAATAACCTAAAAGTTACTCTGTATTACATTAGACAAATTTGCTACTTATCTCATTAAAGTGTTAAAGAGCATGGATATTGCTTTGAAGACTAAGGTGTATCTAACCCAAGTCATTGTATTCTCAATCTCCTTGTATGTATATGTGAAAGTTGGACATTGACTACAGAACTGAGGAAGAATCAATGCACCTGCATTATGGTGTTGGCAAAGAATATTAAGTGTACCATGAGCTGTCAGAATAACAGTCGAATGCTCCTTAGAAACAAGATGCAAGATTCTATTTCATGTACTTTGAAAGTGTTATCAGGAGAGATCAGTCCTTGAGAAAAAGACATAATGTTTGGTAAGTGGGTCATCATAAAGGAATATATCAAAGAGAATGATTGAAAAAGTGGCTGAAACAATAGTCTCATACATAATAGTTGTGAGGATGGTGCAGGACTGGGGTGTGTGTCGTCATAATGTAAACCGGATTACTATGAACAGGCATCAACATAATGGTCCCTAACAATAACAAGAAAAACAATAATTTAAGAGGCAGGTCTTATCCTTCATTATAAAAAAAGAACAATCTTCTTTAGGAAGTAGAAGTATTTTGACTATGTCTTATCGACACTAAAAGTTAATATATTGATATCATAACACAAGGCTAAAAGTTTGGGTTTGTCTCTCTTCAACTTTTTATATATTTAGGTTCAACTTGTTGCTCTAGGTAATTAAGATACAATTAAAATATGCTAGATGGTTAATTGTTAGGAAACAAGCCCATAAGACTACAGACGCTATTCTATCTGGTAGCAGGGCACCACCATATTTCTTCACCACACTTTCCTTTAGCACCCATATCTTCTTTGTTTTTTACTTTGTTTTTTTTTTCATGAGGCAGAGTATAGAGCAGGATCAAGTTGAAAAAATTAATGACCTTAGATTAGAGCTAAGTGCAAGCACCAAATCTATACCTGAATCTTTTTTTTTTTTGCTTCTTATTCATTTTGGAGATAGCCTTGTTAATTTATGTTAGATTATATTATGGATCATCTACCTGGAGCATAAAGACCTTCTGTTTATATTGTCACTGATTAGACCATGAAATTATTATTTTTAAGTGCTATTGGGAGAGGGAGATTGAACAAGTGTAGGCTAAATACAAATACCTGAATTATTCACTTATACAGAATAAAACCCATGTGATTGGAAAATATTTACACAAACAATAGGAGTTGGTGGTCAGGCAAAATTTACAATAATATCATTTAAGTCAGTCACATTTCTACCAGAATAATACATAGCCTAATACAGCTATGAGATCGTTAGTTAATATTAGTCCAAACTTACAGTTCACTATTATTCTTGATATAGCTCTCTTCTGCTTCTTAAGACAGTTTGTAATTTCAGTCCCCAGATCTCAGGTGTGTTGAGGTACAGTCTAGTTCACCTAGTGGGTTTTTTTAATTGGATCCTTCTTGAATGGTCTTTAAAGTGTGCTGTGTGCCTTGAAGAGCCAGTATTTAATGTCCCTTTGTTCTATAGAATATGGCCTGGGTCACCAAGGTGTGTACAGAAACTAGAACCAGTGTGACTTCTTAGGTACATATTACTAGGCATAAACCACTACCACTGCCTAAGAAGCACACCAAAATCTGTGATCCAAGGACTATAAATTATATAATCCAAATCTAAAGGAGGGAACAATATCAGAACTTAAATTGTGATATTCTGGTGTGCAGAAGGTTATGGATGACAGTGGAAGTCTAAAATATATTTGCAGAATCTACACAGGGAATAAGCCTCTGGTGATATTCCCCTAACAGTAAGCAAGGGATGGGAATAACCTAGTTATCAGACAGAGAGTATTGGAAAGATGACTTTGGTAGAATAAAATGATAAATCTTACTTGAACAGTTAAAACCTTGCCACTTGATCTCCCCTCTGACAAACTTTTGGCTTGATCTGCTTTTCAAACTCTCTCTCTCACTCTCTCTCTCTCTCTCTCTCTCTGTGTCTTTAATGCTAGATTTCTCTGCTATATTTTGTTATTGTGGATAGCGTTTTTGAATCTTTGGTGTTTTTTTTAATGTTTTTAGCATTGAGACACAGAATATGTGAATCCATAGAGACAACTAGAATATGGCTTCCTGGGGGCTTTCGTGGGGGAAGTAGGAGGGAGAAAAGGAGTCATTGATATCAAGAAGATTAAGAAAGAATAAAATGTTTTGACTCTGATTTTGGTAGCAATTGTACAATAACGCTTGATGTGACTGGTATAATATCTGGTATAATATAATGGTATAATATCTGGATTAGCTCTTAATAAAATGGTTTAGAAAAATATACTTAAAATTTTCTCAATAAAGGAACTATTTAAACAATTTATTCATTTACTGGCAATTGAAAGATGTACTTTATTTTAATATTTTTTATTTCAAATTTGGTGAAATCTTTGCAATAGGAGTACATTCCAATAATAGAAATATAGATATTTCTATCACAATTATTACAAAACTTTCCAGAAGACATGATGGAGTTCAGAATGAGAACAATGAGATAGAAGTAGAATAACAATACTTAGATGTTACTTTGTGTATTCCAGCACAATTCTAAAAAGTTTGCATTTGTTATTCATATCCCCTAGTGGTATATTATCGATGCTTTTAAATGAAAATTTGACATAACAACGCAAATATTTTAGGGCACATCATTTTAGATTTAGAAATATATTTTTAATGAAATACTTACAATGTTGTTCAGATAAATGAATCTTTAAACAGCAATGTAGTTTATTACACATCCAAATATGATATGAATGATTTGTCAAGTCAGACAAAAGGAAACAAATACATTTTCAGAAAAAAATGTAAATGTCCATTAAGAAATATTTTTTCTAACACATTAACTATCCAGCCAATTATCCTGACCTCAGACTTAATCCAATCCAAACGATTGGATTTAATTCCTGCTAACAAATTGTACATACTTCACTATAATCAGCTTGTCCAATTTACAGAAAAACAGTACTTATAAAATAAAACATTAAAGCTTGATTGCAGGTATCTAATAGAACATATTGTAAGAGCCTCAAAATATAAAAGAGGCAAAAATAAAAACAAAGGAAAGTCAATGTTTGTTTTAAAATAAACTTTCCGTTTTAACTTTTAAACTGTTTTATTGGCATATAGAACATATCATACAATTCAACAGTTTAATCACATCAAGATTTATACAATCATCACCACAATCTGTTTTAGAACATTTTGTTCTTCATACTTGTACTGATCATTATTAGCGCCTCATTATTAGCACCCACAATTCCCTGTCATACCCTCAAGGATCCATCAATTCAGTCATAGTCTCCATAAATTTACCTATTCTGAATTTCATATACAGAAAAAAAACCTTAAAATACAAACAAAGCTAACAAAAATAACAAAGTAAGACAGATAAACATCTCAATAAAAAAGCAGAAAAATATTTAAAAATAGAACAAATTAAATGGATCATAAGGGAGATCAAATGATAGGGTACTAAATTACAACCTAACTGCATCTGCAACAATCCGCTTTCCAAAGTTCCATCTATGATAATAAAGATATTGCCTCACTGCTCTATACTCAGAGGAGATTCACCAGGGGCTTAATCCATCTGTATTTCCCCTTCACCAAAGAAAGAAAAAAACTGAAACAGCTTTAAAATAGGTCTAACGGGAGATCAAATGTTAACATATTATATTTTCACCTAACTGCATCTTCCATAATCAACTTTACAATGCTCTCTGTCTGATAAGAGGGCTACTCGCATCCCAGAATGATGGTCAGAAGGAATTAACTGGAGGCTTAATCCAGGTGTGAACTCTGCAAATGTTTTGGAGCTGCCAATATCATCCATAATCTTCTACAAAACAGGTATTCACAATTCAAGATCGAATACCAATACCCAATGCCTCCTTCATATTTATAATCCTAGAATCAAACAGCGTGGTGTGCTTCTTCTATGCAGATATATTTAGTAGGGTAGGATTTTTGTTTTATCTTAATTGAAGAAAGAGAGAAAATTGTAAGGGCAGCAAGAGAAAATTCAAGAATGTCACAAACAATGTTACTCATAAAAATATGCTCAGACCTATCAGAAGATACCATGAAGAGGAAGAGAGAAAGGAGTAAAATTTTTCAAAAGCTGAAAGAAAAAACACCAACCTGAGAAACCTCTACCCTGCCAAACTATCTATTAAGATAAATGGCAAGGTAAGAGTCCTCTAGAACAAGGAAAAAAATCAAAGAATATACCAGAAGACACCCAAACTTGCAGAAAATCCTTGCCAACTCACTCTGTTCAGACTAACATCCACCAAGCACAAGCAGGAGACTTCCTTATAGCACAACTCCACCCAGAAGCCAACTTGCTAAGAACAAGTACCAAGATAACATTGCATCCAAAGGAAAAGAAGGCAATAATGAAGCTCCCCACACAAACAGAGCACATTGATATAAATGGGGATAGGAAAGCATCCAACACAACACGTAGGAGATGCCCTCAATGAATCCACAGATGGGGATAATAACTCTGAATGTCAATGGCCTCAACACACCCATTAAAAGACAAAGGTTAGCAGACTGACCCAGAAAAGATAACCCACCAACTGTTGCTTTCAAGAGCCACATCTAAGCTCACAGACAAAATTAGACTAAGAATAAAAGGCTGGCAAAAAATATATAGCAGGCAAATGGCAACTTTAGAAAACTAGGAGTGGCAATCCTAATATCTGACAAAATTGACCTCAAGGTGTAAACCTTAACAAGAGACAAGGATAGGCTCTATATAATGCTCAAAGAATCAGTAGACTGTAAAGCAGTGAGCGTAATAAACATAAGAACCCCTACTAAGAAACCTGCAAATTTGTTAAACTATTTAAAAGATGAAATAGGAAATCACAGACTCAACAATCATAGTATGTGATTTTGATAAACCGCTATCCAAGAAAGAGTAGTCACTGGGAAAGAAGTTAAACAAGGAGGCTACAGAGCTAAACAATACAATTAGGCGATGCTACCTGATATATATTTCTAGAGCTTTCCATCTAAATGCAAAAAAAATCACATTCTTTTCAAGCACACATGACACATTTTCGAAAATAGGCCACATGCTGGGACCCAAGATGAGTCTGAGTAAATTCTAACACATAATGAGTACTCAGATGTCCCTCTCTGATCATCAAACCATAAAGCTAGAGATCAACCAAAGGATGACTAGGAAAACAAGAGCAAACTATTGGAGGATGAATAATGATCTTCTGTGACACAAATGGGTACTGGCACAGATTAGAGAGGAAATTAGGAAGTTTCTAGAAGCTAATGAGAATGAGAATACAATGTACCAAAACTTATGAAATACAACAAAAGCAGTTATAAGACGTAGTTTGATAGCAATTAATGCATATATGAAAAGGAAGAGACTTCTGACTGATACACTATCACAAAACTCCAGCACTAGAACAGAGTCAGCAGAACACCTCCAATAGCAAAATAAAAAATAAAAATCATGGCAGAGTTAAATGAGTGAGAAGACAAGAAAACAATGCAAAAAATAAATGGAGCAAAAAACTGGTCCTTTGGAAGGATCAACAGAAGTGATAGACCGCCTAGCGAGCTTATCCATGGAAAGGAAGGAGCAATCATCAATAGCCAGGATGAGGGATGAAACTGGGGAAATCACAACGGATCACATGGGATTAAAAGGATAGTCACAGAGTACTATGAACCTTTGTATTCTAATGAATTCAATAACGTGGAAGACATAGGCAAATATTTGAAAAAACAATCCCTTCCTAGACTATCCTAGCAAGAATTCAAGAGCCTCAACAGACCTAAAGCAAAAGGAGAAATTGATATCGTTATCAAGAAGATACCAACAAAAAAATCCCCAGGACCAAATGGCTTCACAGGAGAATATGACTAAGCATTCAGGGCAGAACTTATACCAATCCTCCACAAATTATTCCAGAACATAGAAAAAGATGGCACACTTCTAAACTCATTCGACAAAGTCAGTATAACTTTGTTACCTGTGTTAGTCTGGATTGATTAGCAAAACAAATTCATTAACACTTATATGTGTATAAGAAAGAGCTTTATGTAAAGAGTAACTGTATATTAAGAAAATACCCCAATCTAGTTTAAATCCATAAGTCCAATAGTTACCCACATGTCTGATACTAGTCGGTAAATTCCGCTCAAGACTCATGTCACGCATGCAATTATGCTGAATGCAGGAAGATTGCAAGCCAGTGGGTGGAAAGTCTTGTGGATCCAGTGGTGGTAGATCTCAGCACTGGCATGGGTTTCCATATGGCTCCTCCAGCTTCAGGGCTCTGGCTCCTTCAGTATAGCTCCATGTAGCTTGCTAACAGGAATGTCTCCCAGGGACAGAGTGTATCTGGCCTCTAGTGAGCTATTTATCTCCATTGTGCCTTCAAATGAAGTCATCAAGTTGTGACCTGAATGACAGGCTAGATCCCCCCACCTTCACAAGCTGAAAGGAGATTAAGTAACTGCCATAGACCACCCCATGTCAAATTGACACTCTTATACAATCCTTTAGCCATATATAATTTTAAATGACACAATAATAAAATCATATCTGTACCTAACAATTGCAATTAAGTAAACAACTACACCATAATCCTATAAATATTTTCCTCCACCTATGCAACTTTGTAAGCCAGTAACTTCATTCCTTTATCCACCCAGACAACTGATATTCAAGAAGGGCCCCAAAAGCAACGAGTGGGATGTGGATGCCCTCTTTAACAAGTGGTGCTGGAAACACCTGTAGAAAAACAAAACACAAAAAAAAGAAAAACAAAACAAAGTCCTTATTTCATCCCTTGCACAAGAACAAACTCAAAGTGGATCACAGACTTAGAAATAAAACCCCAATCTATCAGACCCCTCAAAGAAGGAATAGGGAAAAACTTAAGAACCTTGGCTCATGGAAAACACAGTAACTGCCATAGGGAAGGGTACACACACAGGTGAAACTGACATGGACAAGTGGGATAAACCAAGGATAAAACACCTGTGTGCATCAAAAGACTTCACCAAGAGAATAGCAAGAGAACCCACAGACTGGAAGAAGATTTTTAGCAATGACACAACAGACAAAACACTTATTACTAAAATATACAATACCCTCCCAGCCTAGCAAAAGGGAGAAAATGGTTAGCTCCTTGAGGAAATGGGCAAAATACCTGAAAAGAAGTTTTACTGTGGAGGAGACCTGTATGACTAATAAACATATGAGAAAATGCTCTGATGATTAGCCATTAGCAAAATCCATAAATTCAATATTTGCTCATATGTCTTATACCAGTCTATAAATTCCTCTTCATACTCAAACAACACATGCAATGACACTGAATGCAGGAAGATCACAGGCCAGTGGGTGGAAATTCTTGTGGATCTAGTGGTGGTGGAAGCATCTCAGCACTGGAAGAGGTCTCCACATGGTTCCTCCAGCTCCAGGGCTTTGGTTCCATCAGCATAACTCCATGTGGCTTGTCAAAGGTAATGTCTCCCAGGAACAGAGTGTATCCAGCCTCCAGTGAGCTATTTATCTCTGTCATGCCTCCAAATGAGTTCATCAACCTGTGACCTGTTTGACAGGTTAGACTCCTCTACTTTTCAAGTTGACAGAAGATTATGTAACTGCCAAAATACCCAAACAGGGCAAGGATCACACAAGAATAGAGAACTACAATATCTAATGAGCATACATTCCAAAATTCTTAACAAAATATTGGCCAATAGAATACAAAGTATATAAAGCCTATCCTCCATCATAATCAGGTGGGATTCACTCCAGAGATGCAGGCATGGTTCAACATCTCAAAATCTATAAACATCATTCACCACATTGATAAGAAATCACATGATAATATTGATAGACACAGAAAAAACATTTGACAACATTCAATACCCTTTCCTAATTAAGACATTCATGATGATAGGAATGGAAGGAAAATTCCTCTAGTTAATACAAGCTATTGATGAAAAGTCAACAGCCAAAGTTATAGTTAACAGAGAAAATGAAAGCAAATCGCACTGAAAAAAATGACCAGACAAGCATGCCCTTTATCCCCACTTATATTTAACATCATACTGGAGGTCCTAGCTAACAACATAAGGCAGCGGAAGGACATTAAAGGTATCCGGCTGGGAGAGAAGGAGGTGAAACTATCACTATTTGCAGATTCTTTGATTCTATACATTGAAAATCCCAAAGCTCCACAACAGGAGTACTGGCAGTGATTGAGGAATATGAAAGAGTAGCAAGACACAATATCAACAAACAAAAGTTTATTGGTTTGCTATATATATCGGACAAGACATTGGAAGAGGGGATCAAGAAGGAAGTATCCTTCATAATAACCAAGAACAAATTGAAATACCTAGGGATATATTTAACCAAAAAAACCCAAAAGACTTATACAAGGAAAACTACAGGACCCTACTACAGGAAACCAAAAGCTACTTCCACAAAGGGTTGTTATAACATGTTCATGGATCAGAAGACTCAATATAGTAAAGATGTCGATCTTACCCACAGCTCTATAAAAGTTTAACGCTATCCTGATTTAAATACCAACAACCTTCTTCAAACAATTGGACAAACTGACCACTAATTTTATATGGAAAGGGCTGAAGCCCAGAATTAGGAGAGCACTCCTGATTTTCACACCTACTACACATCCACAGTGTTAAAACAGCGTGATACTGTCATAATGACAGATACTCAGACCAAAGAACAGAAAACCCAGAAATAAACCATAAGCATATAGACAGAGGACAATACTAAACTTATGGGTTGGGGATCAGGGTCAGCCTGCCACGACCACATGGAAACAAACCAAGGAAACTGAAAGCATGAGGGTCTTGGCTCCATGTAGGCACACCAAACCCTAAGGATGAAGTCCCTGCACAAGGCTGCTAAGGCAGAGAGGACTTTAGGGTTGAAAACTGCTCAAGACAGGATGTGTCCTCACTGGAGCATACCATGACAGAGGACGATCCTTGGGACACACACCAGGGAGTGAGTCCAGTCTAAACCCCCCACGACGGGTGAACCAAGAAGGGAACATACCAGATCAGCAACAGGAGCAAAGGAAAGCCACAAAGCTCCTGTGGATCCCCCCAAATAGACTTCAGCCTAGGAGGGGCAGTTGCCAGAACCTCCTGGGACCAGTGGAAAGATAGTCATAAAGGTCTTCAGACAGACCTGGAATTATCTATGCTTTTTTGTTTTGCTGTGATAGTTATTATTATTTTACATATATTTCTTTTTTTCTCCTTTTATTCTATCTTTTGTTTTCCTTTTGTATTGTCTATGTTATTGTTGGTTTGCCTACCTGTGTAAGATAGGCATGGGAAGCAAGCCCAAGGAGAAAGCAATGGGACCGAAGGTTCAGGAGGAACTTAGGGGGAGGACAAGATGGAGGAAGGGTGTCGTGAGCACAATACCAAAGACAGGGGAACAACTAGGGAATTAAAATAAACAACAAGGAAGATGTAGAGATCTGAGGGTTTGGGAGCAATAGCAATATAGCTGAAAGGAAATACTAAGAGGCAGAAGAAGGGCAAATGTAATGATGGGAAAGGAGTAAGGTAAAAGTAAACAAAGAAACTAAGAAGCAAAGATATGGATAGAGGTATAAACATAAGTGTGCACTTATATAAATATATTAATTCATAAAAATACAGGTATTGGCATGTATTTCTTTGGAAATACATTGAGGAAGTGGGTGGACTTTGGGCCTCTGCTCAAGCCCTCCCTCAATTCAAGAACACTTTGTTCTAACAACCTGGTATTCTGTGGTGCTCACCCTCCGGACATGATTGCTGAAGA
The DNA here is from genome assembly GCF_000313985.2 of Echinops telfairi. Lineage (NCBI taxonomy): Eukaryota > Metazoa > Chordata > Mammalia > Afrosoricida > Tenrecidae > Echinops > Echinops telfairi. The sequence continues at coordinate 11,754,049 of NW_022111372.1, read as the reverse complement.
CCAAATGGGTGCACAGCAAATATGGTAAAGAAAGCTGATGGTGCCCAGCTATCAAATGATATAACATCTGGGGTCTTAAAGGCTTGTAGTTAAACAAGCGGCCATCTAGCAGAGAAGCAGCAAGCCCACATGAAAAAAGCACACCAGCCTGTGTGATCATGAGGTGTCGATGGGATCAGATAACAGGCATCAGAAGACCCAAAACAAACACAAAAAATCATATTTTTGAGAATGAGGTTGGTTGGAGCAGAGACCTCAAACCCATTTGTAGACATTAGGACATCCCCTTATGGAAGAGTCACAAGGAAAGGACGAGTCAACCATGGTGCAGTATAACACTGATGAAACAGAATATTCCTCTGGTTCCTTGAGGCTTCCTCACCCTCCACTATTATAACCCTAATCCTGCCTTTCACTGCACCCAAGACCAGAGCATGTACACAGGTAGAGATTAGAGTTTAGGATACATTAATCCAAGTCAGATAAACCCCTCTGGAACAGAAACGGGAGTAGTGATACCAATAGTGTAGGGCGAGGGTTGGGGAAGAAACTGTGGATGAAGCAAGACAGTGGTTGGTGTAAGATATGAAAATAATAGTCATTTATGAATTATCAAGGGGTCAAAAGGGTGGGTGGGGGAGAGAAGCTGATACCAAGGGTTCAAATAGAAAGTAAATATTTAGAAAATAATGATAGCAAATATGCTTGATGCAATTGATGTATGGATTATTTTAAGAGCTGTAAGAGCCCCTCACCCCATAAAATGATCTTTAAAAAAATAAATATGATGATGAATTTAATACAGATTCTAATAGATTAGAGTATTATGAGCTACATTAAAGATCCAGTTGAATTTAATAAATCAAATATAAAACTAGCATAATTGTTTTTATCTTTCTTTTCCCTTGCTCAGCCAGCCAGGGAAAATAGCAAAAATAGAAATTTATAAATTGTTGATTTAAATACAATAAGAAGAAAAGGAGATATGATAGTGGTATCAGAATATTCTCCATTAAGCCTGGCTAGAAAACAGCACGAACGACTTTAGTCTGGGAAGGTTGAGCATGAAATCCAGGATGGGCAGGTAAGAAGCTCTGAACTATTAGACAAATCACAATCTTCTTGTTTCAAGTGGCAAGGATTAAAGATTGAATAATGCAGCTAATTCTTGAGTGTGAATTATTAGCGATCAAGCAATTTCAATTGTGGCCATAGTTTTGTGGGTGAAAGGAGGGAAGAGGAAACCAGTATAGTTGGAAGCCTTGAGGATCAGTGAATTTACAGTTTAGAAGACAGGGTAAATATACCTTTATGACTAGTATCCTTGAGGGCTTTTGACTTGCCAGACAAAAAGTAGATCCAAGGAAGACTGAGGTGGGGTGAGCTAGTGAGAAACAGTGAGAAACGCAGGAAAACAGAATGATAGTAGAAGGAACTCCGAATTTGGAAGGATTTATATGAGTGAAACCATTGAATTGAAGTATTAAGTTAGGCAATGCTTTGAATATTTAGAATAACAAGCAAGGTTATAATAATAGTTTTCACTGGAGTATTATGCATCTGGAAAATTCTCTTGTATCAAATTTGAAAAGATGATTTTTCTCTTTTTTTAACGTTTAATTGACATATAATTCATGCATCATGCATTCAAAGATTTAAATGTATTTTAAAGGTTTACAATCATTACAACAATAAATTTTAGAATATTTGATTCTAATTCCTGTACCCATTATTATTAGCTCCCTATTACCCCAGCATATCCCCTATTGTAACTCTAATGAATTATTTATCTAGTTACTGTCTTTATTTGTTACCTATCCAAGATTTCATATAATGAAAGTCATGCAAAAAAATATCCAAATGAACAACGACAAAACAACAGTGGCAGCAACAAAATAAAACACAGTAAAGCCCCAATTGAGATTGCAGAAAATAATAGAAAGTAGAAAAAAATGAAATCATCAAAAAGAAAAGCAAACAAAAATGTTAAATTTTAACCAAATATATTTGCAATAATCCTTTCTGCAATGCAATCTGTCTGAGGACAAGACTGCTCACATCTTTGCACTCTGGAAATTCAATGGAGGCTTAATCCATGTGTGAGCTCTATAAATGGATTTTGAACTTTCACTGTCGTTCATAGCATTCTCCAGACTGAGTACTCAGAATTTAAAGTCTGATACAATTTCATCCTCTGCTCATGGATTTTATTCTATCCAATCATTGGATCACATGGGATAATTTGTTCTTTCCATGTGGAATTAGCAGCCTCATCACTTAGATGGCTACTTGTTTTAAGGTAAATCTTTAAGGTCTTCCACGCTATTCTTTCTGATAGGTGGGCACCATCTGATTTCTTCACCACACTTTGCTATAGCACCCATATCATCAGTGATCTATTCATAAGGCATGTATTGAGTATGGTCACATTACAGCAACTAATTTTTCTTAGATTAGGGTTTACAATTAAATGTGAGCACAAAATCCATTAATATATCTAAAATTTGTATATATCCCTGGTCTACTTTAGAGGCAGATTTATAAACTTGTTGAAAAGTGATTTAGGTAATCCTTATGAGATATTTGGTTATTCTAAAAATAGTGCCATTAATCTAGCTAATGATATAGAATTAAAACACTATTGAGAAAAATATATATGCATTTTAGACTAAAATGCATGGTATGGTCATATGCACAGGCTAAAGATTTAAGTAACTTAACACTTTAAGAAAACAATGAATATTAGACAGACAAAAATTTCAATAACATGTATTCTCTTAGAAAAAAATGAGATTTTCAGGTCTAAAGCATGTCTCAAAAAGCAAAGTATGAAAATATGATGTATACAAGTATGATATTCTTAAGTTGCCAATTACTGAACAATCTCAGAAGCAAGAGATTTCAACCAAAGTCCATTCACTTACAAATCCATGACATTGGGGTAGCAGAATACTGCTTCTTCTCACGAAGGCATTTCAGCTTTACATCCAAAGGAATGTTTCAGAAGAGTTTTATCTTTGATGTTATATAAAATGGTTTTGCTATTTAGAAGAAAAAATGTTGCTTTCAAACTAATTAGACTTTCTGTAGCTCAAAATAATATATTTGCTGAATATTATTTATACTCAGTCAGTATAAAAATTTCCTTATTTTGTTGCTGACAGAAACGGTTAGCTCTTTTAAAGATAATGCAATTATTATTTAAATTAGGTGACTCATTCATAAAGTCAATAACATATCAATAACACAGTATAATTCTACATTTAAAAAATAAAGTATCTCATGAGTTTACTGGAGTGTCTATTCAAATATTCCATGAAATACAATTACTTATGAAACTTTTACATAATAAATTAATGATTTGCTAATTGAAATAAACTTAGCTAATTGAAATAAACTTTTAAATCATAAATTAATGGTTTGTAATTGCAATAAAATTAACAATAGATTTTTATAGCTTGGTTATATTTTCATCTTGCACTTATTAAGATAAGAGAAATAAAACAATAGTAGCTAAAAAGAAGCAAAACCCAAAGTGTATTATGGTTGCGGAGATAGGCTACAATAGGTCTGAAATCACTTATGACTACAATTAGAAATAAATTATTGAGTGAGAACCTAGTTGATCAGGAGTAGCCACTCCAAGACTTCAGGGAAAGGTTTCCGATAATGTCAATAGAAAATAGAGTTTCAAGAAGCCAAGAATAATCCTGCAAGATGAAAATTAATAGAGGGTTGAGGGGTGGAGGTGGGAGTAAAAGAACAAAAAAAAAGAAAGAAAATTTATAATAGAGGGTTGAGGAGTGGGTGGGAGTTAAAAAAAAGAAAGAAATTTAATAGAGGGTGAATAGATGAGGGACAACTAGAGCAGCTACATGGTAGTTAAGAGATAAGGTTCTAGAAAATTTCTCCTCGATTCTGATCCTAGTCTACTCTCCCAACTTAATATACCACCAATTTCCTCCTTGCACATAACTATTAATATCTCTGTTCTGAGCTGCAAACCTATTTATACCAAGCCATGGATCACTTCACTAAATTTATCATTCTCTTCACTGCATAATTGCTTCTCATATTGTCATCTTACATCTAAGACTGGGATATAGTTGTTATCCATCTGACTTGTGTTTTCCAATAAAGCCTTATTACAGAGGAATAATTTTCATTTCTAATATATTTTCCATTAAAAATAAATATTTGTTGAGTGCATATGAATTACAGAAATGTCCAGAGGATTTACCTCTATAATTCTAGATCTTTATGACATCCAAATGTACTAGATATAATGGTTGCACACAGTGCATAGCTAAGATACTTATAATGAATGCACTATTTTGTTCTAGTTCCCCAATCAAGGAATAAATGTACACAGAAGCTAAAATAATATGCTTTTACTCCAGAGCCAATGTTTTCATTTTAATATTTTACTTTATTTTTGCATTTTTAAAGAATATGCATCTGGTCCATCAACCTCTGGTTCTTTGGACTCCATACACCATGCTTCCTGAAATCCTGAGGCTTATTGGTGACACACCATATTTTTACCAACCTTGTTGTTACAAGATGCTATCAAGTTGGCGCTGATCCACAGTGACGTTATGAAAGACATTATGCACAGCAGAAGGAAATACTACACAGTCCCCGACCATGCTCAAAATTGTTCTAATATCTGAGCTCATTGATGTAGCCATGATGTCAGTCCATCTCTTTGAGGTCCTTCCTTTCCTTTACTGCTCCTCTACCCTACCTCATATGATGTCTTTCTCCAGGGACCGGTCTTTCATGACAACATGTCCAAAGTATGTAAACCAATTCTCACCATCCTGCCCTTTAAGGAGCATTCTACCAGTTATTTCTTCCAAGAGAGATTAGTTTGTTCTTTGAGCAGTCCATGGAACTCAGTATTCTTCTCCAGCACCACAATTCAAATGCATCCCTTCTTCAGTTTTCTTTATTAAATGTACAACTTTCACATGCATATCAGGCAGTAGAAAATATCATGGCTTGGATCAGGTGCATCTTTGTCCTTTAACATTCTTGCTTTTCAATATCCCATGGAGTTCTTATGCAATAGATTTACCAAATGCAGCATATCTTTTGATCTCTTGACTTTTGCTTCCATGAGAATTGATTCTGGATCCAAGTAAGATGACATCCTTTACGACTTCAACATTTTCTCCATTTTTCATGACGTTAAATATTGATCCAGTTTTGAGGATTATTTTTATCTTCCTTACATTGAGTTGTAATTGAAACTGAATGTGACAATGTTTGATCTTTATCAGAAAATGCTTCCAAACTGGGGTTCTTACATTTCTGCAGCCGGGAGTTTTACCAGGGGACATCGGATCCATCTGCCTACACCAGCCTATGGTCTTCCAGGTTCCTGTTTTCACATCCTGCTTCCTGGTTTATCAGCCCCAGCAGTTACATAAATCAGAAAACTATCTCCAGCTTACCATCAGATTTCAACAAGACTGGACTTAATCACTTCCAGTGCTTTATGAACCATTTTCTTGATATAAAAGTCTTTCAATATATCATTACTGGTGTTGCTTCTATGGAGGTTCCAGCCTGATACATTTGCTACCAGTTTTCCTAAAGAAACAATTTCACAATGGCGAGGTTTCTAAATTGATTCTCAAGTCAAAGTAAGCTTAAAGACATTGGTAACTCTGCCTTTGAGTCTGTTAGCACAGATAAGTCTAACACTGGCAGTAAAGAGGATGCTGTTGGTGCACGGTGTGTGGTGGCAGTGTTAACATCCAGAATAGAACCAACAGTAGATGAAGTGCTGGTGAGAAATAAGGCTCAGGTTGATCATATGCTTGATAGTTTTCAACATTTCATCAGAATGAGAAATAGAGGGAAAGTGGCTGGTTGGTACTACTAAGAATAGACAAAGTGGGGAAGGAAAGAGATGAGCTCAGGGTTCTGGGGGCACTGTTTAAACACTACCTAAAACACCATGTTTCCACTTGTGCCATAAAGAAAGTTTTATTTCTTGCAGTAACCTAGCTGATATTATTGTTAAATACTAAACCTGCTGTCTTATCATAATAGTAGCTGGATTACTACTCAATCTGAATTCTCAATCTAGAATTGTGTCTGATTTTAGAACAAGAACATTGTTTGGGGAAAAAATGGGAACCTGAAATATGTTTAGGAGACATATGGACCATATGCTCCAGCTAATTCAATGGTGCTCAAAGTGTCAATGGCAGATAGGAATGTAGGTTGGGGACTTTGCAGACCCCTGTTAGTGAATGACAACAGACTCTTAGGAATGTTTGAAGCAAAGATCTACCCTTCTATGTAGACAATTACTTTCCTTTAAAGAAGCAGAATTTGGTCTTATGAGACTAAATGCCTCACTACTAGTCACCTCACCATGCGGCTTGAGTTGCCCATCATGGATGATGTTCTGTCTGACTTCATAGAGTCCCAAACTTGGATGTATACAGTAGTACTCCATCACTAGATGTAAGTCATATATATGAGATTGGGATCAAGCAGGACATGAAAGTATAACGTAGCTGCAGTAAGTGTTCCAAATGCCTATGATCTCCACTATCATGCCAGTAGCATCCATATTCCAGTATGCGATTATAACCTCATGAGTAGTTCCTATGATCAATTGACTGAAGAAGAGAAAATATGTGAATTGTTTACAGATGGTTCTGTACAATATGCGGGTATCACTTGAAAGTGGACAACGGTGGCACTACTAATGGGGAGAAATTTGAACAATACACATGGATGTTTATTTTTATTGAGGAGCAAACAAATATGGGACTATATACTGATTCATTGGCTGTGACCAGTGGTTTCACTGGGTAGTCAGGGAATTGGAGGAAACAGGATTCAAAAACTGGTGACAAAAAAAAATGAGGGGAAGAGGTATGTGGGAAGACTTCTCTGAATGGGTCAATGAAGTAAGGTTTCTGAATCTCTTGTGAATGCTTACCAAAGGGTTGCTTCTGCAAAAGAGGATTTTACTAAACAAGTAAATAGTATGACATGTCCTGTGGAAACAAGTCATCTCTCCCCAGTCACTTCTATCACTGATCAACAGGATCATGAACAAAGTGATCATGGTGTCAGGGAAGGAGGTTATGTATGGACATTCACTCTCCAAGGTTGACTTGGCTATAGCATCTGTTGAGTCATTTACCTACCCACAGCAAAGACCAACACTGAGTCCATGGAAATCAACCAACAACCTCCTTGCAAGTTGATTACATAAGATAATTCCATAATAGGAACAGCAATGTTGTGTTCTTCCTGGAATAGACAGTGACTCTGATATGGATTGGATTTCTTTACCCACAATGCTTCTGTGAAAAATGAACATCTATGCACTTACAGAATGCTTTATTCACTGGCATGATATCCCACACAGCATTGCCTGATTAAGGGACTTACTTCACAGCAAATGAAGTGTGGCAAAAGGCCTATGGTTATGGAATTAATGGTATCACCATGTTACTCATCATCCTGAATCCACTGCTTTGATAGAATAAAGAAATGGCCTTCTAAAAATGCAATTTCAGCACCAGCTAGGTGGCAATATCATGAATAATGTGGGTAATTTTCTCCAAGTGTCTGTGTATGCTTTAAACAGTGCCCAATATGTAGTACAATTTTTTCCAATACACAGGAAAAAGTCCAGTAACCAAGGGGTGGGCATGAGAGTGGAACCATGAACTATTAGTATTAATAACTCAGTCACAATTTTTTGCTTCCTGTCTTTGTGACCTTATGTTCTTTGGGTCTAGAGTCTTAGTTCCAAAAGGTGGACTACTCCAACGTGGATATATAACATTGATTCCATTGAACTAAAACTCAACAATGCTTCCTGGTCGCTTTGGGCTCCTCATGGCTTTGGATCAACACAAGAAGGTATTTACTATGTTGAGTGACTGATCTTGATTACTAAGGCAATTACATTAGTATTATAGAATGGAGTAAAATAAGACTGTGTCATGAATCTAAGAGATTCTTCACATTGTCTATTAGTGTTGTCATGCCCTGTGATTAAAATAAATGATAAGCTGCAGCCACCCAATTTTGAAGTGATCGTTAGTGGTTCAGACGTTTCAGAAATGAAGGTTTGGGTCACACTTCCAGGTGAAAAACCATGACTAACTGAGGTGCTTGATAAGGCTGAAGGGAATATGTGATGAAAGAACATAATTCCTAACAGTAGATATGGCCACTTGTCATGCTTATAAAAAGGACATGATATTTAGGGGAGTAAAGTGTGAAATGGTATGGATTATATTTTTTCCTATCATATAAATATTATATATACTTCTATATATTTTAATCAGGAAATGTATTTATCTGAGTTAAATACTTTCACTACATTAATTCAAGCTATATTGAGCAAGTAAAGAAGGCAGCATCAGGCTTAAAGACTTATTAACAACCTTCAACATGCAGATGACACAACTTTGCTTGCTGAATGTGAGGAGGAATTGAAATACTTACTGGTGAAGATCAAGGATTGCAGTTTTTAGTATGGATTATAACTCAATGTAAAGAAAACCCAAATCCTCACAACTGGACATCCTGATGGGCAACATCACGATAAATGGGAAAAAATACTGAAGTTGTCAAGGATTTCATCTTGCTTGTTAGAGAACTATCAAAAAATAAGAAACCCCTTCACAAGATAATTTGACACAAGGGCTGCAACAGTGGGCTCAAACACAACAATAATAAGGGTAGTGCATGACACAACTGTAAGGGTGGTGCAGAACCTAACTGTGTTTTATTCCTTGGCACATAGGGTTGCTATTAGTGTGAACCACCTTGAAGGTACCTCCCAACAACAAGGGCCACCTAATCAGTTGCAGAAGTGAGAACTGTAATTGTTTTGAGTATGTCTTCCTTGTATATATGCATCAGATGTTTTGTTTACTGAGAAGATATAAAGGAGGCTGGTGGTTTATGTTATATGTTGCTTTTGAATGCTATTACCTGAAGTTTTAATTTATAGATAGACAAATGGAAAGAGATCCAGAATCATTCTACATGTTTGCTGATTTGCTCTGCTTCTAAAAACTTAGACATGGTTAACTTCAAGTGTTGTTCTTACATTAATTGATATTAATAATTTGTAGAAATGTATCCTATTACCTAAGCAGTGAGTGAAAGAGAAATGAATCATGCAAGGAAGCAAGCTATAATTGGGTGGTCATCATTTTAAATGTGATCTGTATGGGTTTTTGTTGTTAGTTGCCCTCAAGTAAATTCCATGGAATGATCTGTGAAGGCTGTGACCTTTCAGTGGTAGTCTGATAGGGCTTACTTATGTGGCATAGTTGGGGGGGGGGGCATGTCAAACCCTTATTCTTTCACCTACTAGTCTAGTATTTAAGCATGTGGCTGTGTGAATAGATTTGGGTAAACAGAGAAGTGAAATGTTAGTTATTTAGGGAAGACTAATTCAAGTGCCGTGAGGGAACTTATCTTATTGATTGGTACCACTGATTCAGTTCCAATTCATAGGGACCCTCTGTGTCAGAGGACAACACCCAGCTTGAGTCTGTGATGTCCTCATAATTGTTGCTTTATCTGAGCCCAGTATTACAGCCACGGTCTCACTCCATTTTGTTGAGGGTCTTCCTCTTTTTGCCTTGACTTTGCCTCTGCTTTACCCAGCATGATGTCACCTCCCCGGTTCTGGTCTCTCCTGACATTTTCTGCAGTTCTGAGTCAAAAATCTCATCGTCCTAATTTTCAAAAAGTATTCAGGATGTATTTCCTCCCAGAAGTATTTGTTTGCTCTTTCAAAAAAGATGTAAGCAGTTGGAAATCAACATAATATGAGCTCATAAAAGTTACATTCTGATTACTATATTTAGTCAATGAAATGAAAAAACACACATACCCAAAAACCTAATTCTAGCAATGGAGAAAATAATTTGGAAATTAGAGGAGAGAGCAGTTATTAGCTATCAGTATCTGAATGGTAGCAGAGGTATTCATCTTTACCTTCCATAGTTCACAGATTAAATTCATAGTCATGGTTTAGTGTTGCATTCTACAAGATGATTTATATTAATAAAAATGGATTTGAAGAACTTTATATGATTATTTGATAAGAAAATTGATTGTTTATCATCACTATAGTGAGAATAAAAAGATCTTTCACATTCTCCACAAACTCTCTTTTTAATCTGATTTTATGCCTGAGGAAAAGAATTGATCTCCCCAAGCAAATTTCTTATACACAACTAAGATGACAACCCTTCTGTCAGTTCTTAGATCAATGATAACTAATAAAAAGTGTCTGTGTCCTTTGAATTATTTGTTTGCAAGATACAGAATCAGATCATACTACCTTTACCCCCGAAAACTAAAACGGAATTTATTGTAAAGATGTGAAATAGCCCATATGCAATTATTGAAAAGGACTGAAACAAGCAGCACCTTGTGGGTTTTCTAAATTAATGGGCAATCTCCACAGGCCATAAAGGATGGGTTAACCTAAATTCATGCTCAATGTATTTTATATACACTAAAAATTTTAGAGAGCATCCTATTCTTTGTCCAATTAAGGTCAGGATACTGCAATGCCTCATTAACTCAAGGACTACAAAAATTGAAAAAAATCAAAGATTGTGCTAAAATTAAAGCAAGATTATGTTGCTTTTTTTTGCCCAATGGATATTACCCATTATGATGAGGTTAAAGATGGCATAATGGGATTAAGATGAGACATGAAATTTAATCTTTTATTTATCTATATGTTGTACTCCAATTATATTCCCTACACAATGATAACACAGTATTCTCCAAATTCTTATTCTTTCAGAATAATAAATTAAAATTGATGCAACCATATTTTTAAAATTCTGTTTATTATATGTATTTGATGTATCTTACTATATACAGCAAATCTAAATTCTTAAACACAGAGTCACAAATTTGGCTTCAGCAAATATAATTTTTTATTCATTCATTTAAAAATATGACATGAAGTTGAATATGACAAATACATATATTATTTAGAATAGCTTGTCCAAAATCATATATTTCTCTGTTTAAAAATTATTTTCAAGGATCTTTGATATAGGCAAAAAAGACACATCTCACCAATTCGTTACTTACCCAAGAAATGAAATATGTCTTTATATAACACTAAATTGTTGCCACAAAATTATGTGGAAAGATGAAAGATCACATTTTCTACTGTCGCTGTTTATTATGGTGACCTTGCTGGAGAATTTACTAGAGCTGGTGTCTAAGGCAAACTGCACTCAGGCAAGGCCATTTTCATTTGAACAGCATAGTGCAGGATATAAAGGATTTCAATTTTCAGGTTTACTTTAGAAATTTATTTTAAGTCCTTCCCATTTCACTTTGATTAATGGTTACGAAGATAAACTCACTCTTCTTTCTAAAAATAAGTGTCTCAAAGTCAATAATTTAATTTCTTCTCCTGGATTTTTTTATAGGTACCCAATGTTCAAATACTTTTTGCAAAGAATAAATTGTGTGTGCAAGATGAGGCTTGGTCTGCTTTGTTTTCATTTCAATATACGCAGAACTTTTCAGTAAATTTTATTTAGTTTTGTGAACAGAAGTTGCTGTATTAGAAGAAGATACGTGGGCAGTCATATAAGCAACAGTGTCTTTGGCTAATGGAAATGCTGACTCCAGACAGGGTTATATTTATTTACTAAAATTGTTACAAGTCTCACTAGGCAACAGGACTCATATCTAGTAGACATGAAGTATTAATACCGAAGGGTCCTACAGACATAATTTTGAAGCAACAGAAATCTCGTCATATTTCTAATAGGAAAAGAATATATAGTACAGCTCTGGTAAGTCCTGTCAATTTGGGAAAAAGGCGGAACTTTCTACTCCCATAAACAATTAAATTCTAAGAAACCCACAGAGACATTTCTACCTTGGCCTTTAGGGTCTCTAGGAGTTAGCCCAATTCAACGACAGGGAGTTTGAGTCTTGTCAATTAAATACCACGGCAGTTTCGTTTGCCTCTTACACAGGTGTAAGTTGGATATTAAATAAGAAATACAGAAGCATCAATGAATTTGTAATTGTGGTATTGGTGAAGGATAATGAAAGTATCATGCTATATATATATATGTGTGTGTGTGTGTGTGTGTACCCACACAGCCAGAGTGCGCCTTTGCTCCTTAGAGGCAAGGCTGGGGAGACTTGGTGGTACAGACTTTGGATGTGTTTTCAGGAGAGAACAGACCCTGGAGAAGGAGATCATGCTTGGGATGTCTGGGAGTGGTGGTAGTAAGGAAGATGGCTGTCAGTAAAATGATCAACACAGTGGCTCCAACAATAGGCTCACGCATAGGAACAATAGTGCGATGGCACAGGACTGAGCAGGGTTTCACTCCATTCCGCTGCTATGGGTTGGAACTGACTCCATGGCAACTAACA
>NW_022111372.1:11702005-11741514 GCF_000313985.2 Echinops telfairi | reverse complement strand
ATTCTGCGACTGCCACCAGCAAAGTGTATCCTGACTGCTGGGACCCTAACACCCCTACCCCCCACCCCCCCCGCCTCACAGAAGACCTCAGTATGGAGTTGACCACACTGTGCTAGATCCTATCATGGGAGAATCCTGGCTCACTGAAGTTGACATAAACCCTAATTACCACACCTTCAGTGCTTCTTTCTGATTTATTTCTGACAATCTAACATAGTGAATTAAAAACACCTTATTACATGTTAGACATTAGATTATATAAATGTGACAAATATCCATAAGATCACAATTTCCTTTGTATTTGAAGCGAGTTTTACTATCCTGCAGGGAATATTTATATCCTTTCTCTCATATAACTGAACTCCCACATACAAAATATAATGCATTATTTTTTCCTATCATGAATCCTGGGACTTAGCATTTTCTTCTGATAAAAATTGTTTTGAACAAACAATTGACACAAATTGATACATGTCAGTTTTCACTTAACTTGGTGGTCTAGTTCATAGAGTCCATTTAAGTCCAACTTCCACACTATTATCTCCTGGGTGAGATTTTCAGCATACTTTCCCATTATCTTTTGCAATCTGGTAAGGAGTTTGGGTATTTTTCTTGCTGTTGTTCGTTGTTTTGTAGTTGTTTTGATCAGACACACAATTTAAACTCTCTACCATTGAGTCAATTTCAACTCATAGTGACCCTCTAAGACAAGGTCCAACTGCTTTTTTGGCTTCTGAGACTTAAAATCATTATTGAAGTTGACAGACTTAGCATTCTCCCCTAGAGCAACTGGTGGATTTGAACTACTGACCTAGCAATTAGCAGCTCAATACATAGCACACTACTCCACCAGAGTTCTCATTGTTTTGGTAGGAAATTATAAGTAAAATATACTTTTGGGGGCAATATTTGTGTTGCTAGGTGTACAGTCTACTATTGTTAACATTTTCTGGTCTACTCAAGATTAAATTTGCAGCTCACAATTATCTTCTGAAATGAAAAAAAAAGAAAGGAAGCAGGGAAAAAATGTAATCTACTTGAAGGTTTAAGGGTCCCCCATGGTGCATTTTTTAATTTCTTGAGTGCTAGTTAAAGGTCAGAATTTCAAACCAACATGGAGTATAGAATTTCTTTATGCATGCTTCTAGTCACAGATAAGTTATTTACATCTTTTTGTTATTTAGAACACTGTGGCAGTTACAAGAGTATGTGTATGTCTGTCCATGTTATGAATCTTACTTCTTTAAGATAGATACTCAACAGAAAGATTGTTGGATTGCATAAAATTTCAATTCCCAATCATTTCAAGCAGCACCAAATCACGTTCTACAGTGGATGTACATTTGTACTGTCTCATCAGCGATGTGTGAGGTTTCCAATCTTTCCACAGCTTCTCCAGCGTTTGTTGCTTTCTATGTGTTCTGAACTGTGCACTCAATGCTGACACAAGGTGATATGACATTGTTGCTTTGGTCTGCATTTCTTGGATGGTTAGGGGTCATGAGCATGTCCTAATTGTATCAGATGTTCTGTTATACTGGGTTGACAAGAGAAACAAACCCAGAGACATTCATATAAATGCTTAAGAAAGAACTTTATATAGAAGAGCAATTATATATTGAGAAAACATCCCAGCCCAGTTCAGATCATCTATACATCCAATATTAGCCCAGAAGTCCAATACTAGTCTATAAATTCCTCTTCAGACTCACGCAGCCCATGCAATGATGCCAAATGCAGGAAAATCACAAGCAGCTGGGTGAAAAGTCTTGTGGATCCAATGCCAGTGGAAGAATCTCAACACTAGCTTAGGTCTACCATGTGACTCTTCCAGCTCTCTGAGTGTCTAAACAGCAGGGAAGCGAAGCAGCAAGAGACAGGAAATTCCCAGAGTCCTCAAGAGAAGGCCATGCCCACCAGTAGGCATCATCAGGCTGTGACCTGATACACAGGCTAAATTCCCACCCTGTTTATCAAGTTGACATGGAATTATATAACTACCACAAATGTAGAATATGAATCTATGAAACAGTGTAAGATAGCAACTATGCAATTAAAAATGCTATATTTTAATTCAAACCATAGGAAAACTAGGTTGGGTACTTTAATTTTTCAAAGAAATTAGTGTTTCAAACTTGAGAGACTTTCTGTACATGCATTTGTTTACAAAGTCTGTTTTTCTGCTTGAGAGTAATTTTGTACAAATATTCTTTGTAAACCATTTAACTTTGTACAATTTATAAATAAAGGTGACTATGAAATATACTCAATTTGTGCTCAGTAAATACTCAGAGATCTAGTGGATCTACCAATGTGATAAACATTCATGTGGATTTTCATAAACTTGTGATCACAGTAAAATAGCTCAAGGCTTTAATATAAATGTCAAGGAACAGCTATGTAGAACTGGGAAATGACAATGTAATTTTACATTCTTAGTCATGTTTTATACCTTTAGGATTTCTTTATTTGTACATTGTATGGATTGTACCATTCCTGTATTTGAATTCTCAATTGCAAAGAGTGAGAACGGAATCACAATACCCTTAAATCAGCTTGTTTTTTATTATAAAATATATTTCTAATACTGAATATTTGGGACATAAGGGAAATAGGTAGACAATTCTTAGCATCTGTGGCAGATTACCCACTAAGCAAGGCAAACACAGACTTACTTGTGCTTATTTAATAATATGTAATTAACAATCACACATTTTTAATACACCTAAGATGTGCATGGTTGCCATGAGTGTTTCTCCTAACCCCTCAATGCCTTCTTACAGAATTAGATCAATTTTTTACAATTCACCACCCCTAATAGGGCAAAGTACTCAGTAAGCAAGGTATATGTGTTTGGCCGGGTTGAAACTTGTCCAGTGACACTTGTACATGTGTAAGAAGTCCTTATGCCCCTTTCAGCCTCATGCAGCTGCACGCAATGCTGAAGAATGTAGGAAGGTCCCGGGCTGGTGGGTACAGAGTCCTGTGCATCCAAGGTCTGTAGAAACACAGCAGTGCACTATCCATTTTCAGAAAGGCTACCCGAGTGCCAGCAAGCAGGGAAATGGAGCGGTAGAGAGAGAAGGCCACAGGCCGAAGGAAGAACTATCAGGCTGTCACCTGATTGCCAGACTTCAAAATGATCATGATAAAATAAAAGCATGCTCTTTTCCTTCAATTTTTCCATTACCTGCTTGAAGCTCCTTCATATTTGTTACCATGTTATAAAATTGTTCACTAGGATTAGTAAATTATAATTTTTGAACCTTTGTTCACCTGGATTATTGGGTAATCTGTCCCTGGTGTTAATGAAGTAATTGTATCCTTCAATATGTGTACCTATTTAAAACCCTCTACAGAGTTTGGTATTCTTAGTGCTTTGTACACAAAGATAACAGGATAAATAAAAAAAACAATCCCTTCTTACAAAAATTACAGAAATTTTATTAAACAAAAATAAAATGTGAAGGTATTGATTCACAACATATCCTCCATATATATATATATATATATTTCTGACAGTGATGACTATTTGTCCAGCCCTCCCTTAAATTCTGTGCTCTTCAATTTATACAACTTCAATAGAACAATTAGGTATCCTTGAGGGTCTCAAGTGTGTTACTTGTAAATGTTCTTTGAGCTGTGGAACACACCAAAGGGTAGCTAATGTTTCCAGTGAAATCCTTGTAGGACAGCTCTTATTTATCCTTGATGAAGAGATAAATTGTCATGATTTTTTTTTTTAAAAAGGTTCGTAGCAACATTTTCCTATTCTTTTTCTCATAAAGGTAACTTTCAGTTTTCTTAAACCTTCTTCCTAATAAGCCCTTGTGATAATGCTATGCCTTTGGAAAACTCTATTAAAACCCCTTCAGAATGCCAAGTATCAGTGTCAATAACCTCCTGAGCTAACCTCTGTGCCTTGAATATAACTGATCTAGACTCCAAAACAACACGTTTGGTTTTTATTGTTTGGGAACAATCCCTTGGAAGCCATGGTTTTGATTACATATTTTAAAAAAACACCTAAGGAGATAAGTATATTACTTAGATAACGTATCTGCTGTCTTCAACTAATTGCAAAACAACATCAATAACAGCAGTAAGAACAACAAACACACACTTCCAGGGATTCCATGCCAGCTCATAGTGACTCTACAGGACAGGGTAGAACTGCCCGTGTGAGTTTCTAGATGGTAACTCTTTATGGGAATAGAACTCCGTCTTACTCCTCCAGTGCAGAGCATCTAGTAGGTTCCACCTGCTGACTTGCTGCCATGAATAGCCCAACATGTAACCACGAGGCAACCAGGGCAAAAGCTTGCTTTAACATGTATTGTTTGAATACACCCATATACATATGAAGTGAAACCCTAGTAGCAATAATTTAAAAACTTATTCTCAATTAAAATTGTTATATTTATTCTTGAGATAAGGGCTTTCATCTTAATAAAACTCTGATCTCCATTGTGTGTGTATGTCTGGATTACAAAATTAATGACAAGAGAACAGAATATTTGTTATTTAAAGTTATTAACACAGCTAAAACATAGTCATAAAATATTATAAACTTTCTTCAATTCCTGATTTCCATTGAACATTTATGTATATAAGTTTGTGCAGTTAATGTTCAGAACACAGTTTATGAATCAAGACATATAATTTGACTATTGTTCAAACACCATATTTCAAATTTATGGGAGTTAATTCTGTTCAACCTGGTCTCAGTTGCTGCCACTACTACTGCTACTGCCATGACTGCTGGAATCGGCAGGAGGAATGGGAGATAGAAGCAGCAGTGAGCAAAAGGCCAGAAGCAGAGCTAGAGGAAGCCAGTGGAGAATATGTGGGGTACAGCCACCCATGCCAATGTCCCTCTCACGTGAGCATCAGGAACACCTCAGCCACTATCTGCCTCCCACACAAAACCTGAGATCCTGATTTGAGAGTCTTTTCTTCTGCCTCGATGTCTCCCACATAAGGTTCAGTGTAGCAAAAGTCTGAGTTCGGAATCTTTAGAAGATCAGTCAGTTCCTGCCATGTAGCAGAGTTCTACCATTATCCCAAGTCAACAGACAATCCTCAAGAGCAATTAGTGACCCTTACTGGGAACTCAGGTCAAGAGAAACAAGGGACATATCTACATCAGAGATGGAAATTACACTTCTGATGGTGGGTAAACTGGATGGGCTACCTGCCAAAGGGAAAAATCCTTCACATTACTTATGTAGACCACAGAGGAAGGCCATGCTTGGCATTATGTTCCTACCCGGGCTCTTTTGAACTAGCTTATATTCAGCTATGAGTAACTCAAGCAGTGTGCTATAGACAACTGGAAATTTAGACTGTCATTTCAAGGTACACAACCTCCTACAAGGGCCACATCAGAAAAACCTGAACTGCAAATTGGACTTTCCCTAAACTCACTTTTGGCAGATCTAAGGAACTGAAATACTCTTTTGTACTTAAAGCTAAAATGCCCTGGTGGGAGAGGAAGCAAAGGACCACTATCCCAAGAAGATTCTACCTACCTTATTTAGTCTTTCTTAGGTATTCTGTGTTATTTATGAAGGAAATGCAATATTAAAATTTATATTTCACTTTTTAATAGGCTATTTATTTGAATTATAAAATTCAAATTCCATTTAAAAGTGGCACAATCGGATATTAGTATTCAATAAGTCTAAAAGGTGTATTCCATAAGCAGTGGTATTCAAGTACAATAGAAATTGTCCAGAATAATTGGCATGAGGAGTGCAGGGTTAACAGAAAGAATAAGGAACAAAGTTACATGAAGGCTTACTGTGAGAGAATCCTATGTGTATTTGTAAGTCTTAAAATTTTGTCTACACCTTTTATGTACTGGGAGTAAGATGGGGCTTTCTACTCCCATCCAGAGTTATAGTCTCCATAACCCACAGAGGACAGTGCTCCCCTCTACTATAGGGTCACTAGGAGTCAGTATTGACAGTGACATTTTTTAAGTACTAATTTTATAATCTAGTCCACTTTTCATATTGCTGTTCTAAATTTATAATTCTGCTCTTGAAAATGTTTTATGCCATGGAGTATCTTTGTGAGGTGGCATTAAGCGTTCCAGTAAGCAAATAGAGAAGTGGGGATAGTACAAATGGAACTTCTGGTCTCTGATCAGTAAGAGTATTCTGAATAAAGACAGTGAAATAAAACAGCAATCGTGGGTCTGTGGAGTCAAAGCTAAAGACATTTCACAAGATAAGAAAACATTGAACAGGATTAGAAAATTATAAAGAATTAAAGCCAATTAGAAATATTTTATATAATTAGGTGTCTGAGTGAGCTAAGTAATATTTTTCTTTTGGTGGGGAGCACGTTTTAAGTAGTAAAAGTCAATCTCAGAAGAAAATGTTTATGAAATACTGTTTTCTTTTTATATTTAAATTGAGCAGTTTCACTACTAAAAATGAAAAGTGTTTTAGGTTTTAAGATTATGTTATTGTTAGGAGCCATCGAGGTGGCTAGAAAACACAACAGAGAGAAGCAATGCCCGGCGGCTCCATCCTCACAACTGCTCTTCTACTTGAGCTTTTTGTTGCAGCCACTATGTCAATCTATTTTGTTGATGGTCTTTCTCTTGCTTGCGCCCCTCTGTGTTACCAAGGATGATGCCCTTTTCCAGGGACTGGTCTTTGCTGACAACATGTCCAAAGAATGTAAGACAAAGTCTCACCATCCTTGTCTCTAAGGAACACTCTGGCCATACCTCTTCCAAGACAGATTTGTTTGTTCTTTTGGCATCCCATAGAAGATTCTTTCTAGTACCACAATTCAAATGCATTGGTTCTTATTAAATTTTCCTTATTCAATGTCCAACTTTCACCAGCATATGAGATGGTTGAAAATACCATGGCTGAGTCAGGCACACCTTAGTTCTCAAAGTAACATCCTTGCTTTTCAATGTTCTAAAGAGGTTTTTGAAGCAGTTATAATACGCAACGCAATGTATCCTTTGACTTCCTTGATTGATGCTTACATGCTTATAGATTTTGGATCCAAGCAAGATAAAATTCTTGATCATTTCATTCTTTTCTCCATTTATCATGATGTTACCTATTGGTGCAGTTGTGAGAATTTGGTCTTCTTTTTTTTTTAATTATTTTATTGGGGGCTCGTACAATTCTTATCACAAGTCCATACATACATCCATTTTGTCAAGCACATATGTACATTTGTGGCCCTCATCATTCTCAAAACATTTGCCTTCTTTTTTAGCCCTTAATTTAAGTTGCTCATTTCCCCCTCTCTCTCCCCCCTCCCCCTCCCTCATGAACCCTTCATAATTCATAAATTATTATAGTTTTGTCATGTTACTGTCCGACGTCTCCCTCCACCCTCTTCTCTGCTGTCCATCCCCCAGGGAGGAGGCTATACTTAGATTCTTGTAATTGGGTTCCCCCTTCTGCCCCACATTCCCTTCACCCTCCAGGCATTGTGCCTCTCACCACAGGTCCTGAAGGAGTCATCTATCCTGGATTCCCTGTGTTTCCAGTTGCTATCTGTACAATGTACATCCTCTGGTCTAGCCAGATTTGCAAGGCAGAATTGGGATCATGATAGTGGGGGGGAGGAAGCATTTAAGAACTAGAGGAAAGTTATATGTTTCATCGTTGCTACCCTGCACCCTGATTGGCTCGTCTCCTCCCCACAACCCCTCAGCAAGGGGGTGTTCAGTTGCCTACCGATGGACTCTGAGTCTCCACTCTGCTCTCACCCACCTTTACAATGACATGATTTCTTGTTCCTTGATGCCTGACACCTGATCCCTTGGACAGCTCGTGGTCACACATGCTGTTGTGCTTCTTCCATGTGGGATTTGTTGCTTCTGAGCTAGTTGGCCGCTTGTTTATCTGCAAGCCTTTAAGACCCCAGACACTATATCTTTTGATAGCCAGGCACCATCAGCTTTCTTCACCACCTTTGCTTATGCACACCTTTGTCTTCAGTGATCGTATCAGGAAGGTGGGCACCCACTGATTTGATTTTTAGTTCTTTGGTGTCTGATAACTGGTCCCTTCTGCTCCTCGTGGTCAGACAGTCTGGTGTGCTTCTTCCATGTGGGCTTTGATGTGTCTCAGCTGGATGGCCACTTATTTATCTTCAAGTTTTTAAGACCCCAGGCACTATATCTTTTGATAGCCAGGCACCATTAGCTCTCTTCACCACATTTGCTTATGTACACGTTTGTCTTCAGTGATTATTCTTTACATTGAGTTCTAATCCATACTGAAGGCTGCAATACTAGGTTTTCAGCAGCAAATGATTCAAATCTTCCTAACCTTCAGCAAACAAGTTTGGATCATCTTCATATTGAAAGTTCTCAGTAAGCTTTCCTCCAATCCTCATGCCACATTTCCTTCTCAGATTGATCAGCATGCAGATTAAATAAGTATGGCGAGAGGATACAATTCTAATGCAAATGTTTTCCAATTTTAAACAATGTAGTATTCCCTTGTCCTGTTTTCACAACTGATTCTTGATCCATGTGCAAATTCCACATGAGCACAATAAAATGTTCCAGAATACCTATTCTTCTAAAGCAGCAGTTCTCAACCTGTGGGTCACGACCCCTTTGTGGGTCAAACGACCCTTTTACAGGCATCGCCCGGCTCATAACAGTAGCAAAATTGTTGTCATGAAGTAGCAATGAAAATAATGTCATCGTTGGGAATTCACCACAACATGAAAAACTGTATTAAAGGGTCACGGCATTAGGAAGGTTGAGAACCACTGTGGGTATTCATAGTTTGTTATTATCCCCATGGTTGAATGCCTTGTCATAGTCTATAAAACACAAGTATATATCTTCTGATGTTATCTGCTTTCCACCAACACCCATCTGATATCAGCAATGATATTTCTTATTCCAAGTTCTTTTCTGAATCCATCCTGAACCTCTAGCAGCTCTCTGTTAATTTGCTACTGCAACTATAGTTGGATCATTTTCAGGAAAGTTTTACTTAGATGTGATATCAATTATGTTGGTCTATAAGTTGATCATTCGTGTCTCCCCTCCCCCCTTTTTTGGTTATAAGTACAGATATGGGTTTCTTCCAGTCAGTTGGCTAAGTAGTTGTCTTCTAAATTTCCTGGAATTTACTGACCTGTGCTTCCAGTGTTTCATAAGCTTGTTAAAACATTTCAGTTGGTATTCCATCAATATCTGGAGCCTTCCTTTTTGGCTAATGCTTTCAGCTAGAAGTTTTTCTTTCAGTGCCATTGCTCCTTGCTTATATGATGCCTCCTTATATGATAGAATGTTGACTAGTTCTTTTTGATATAGTGATTCTGTCCTCTTTCCATCTTCTTTGTACGTTTACTGCTTCATTCAATATCTTTCCCTTGAATCTTGAAACTCAAGGCCTGAATATTTTTTTAGTTCTTTCAGTTCCAGGTATGCTGATCTTCGTTGTTGGTTTTCTGCCTCTAGGTCTTTGCATATTTCCTTATGATATTTGACTTTGTCTTCTAGCTTTGTCCTTTGAAAAGGTCTGTTCATGCTTTGATTTTTTTCCCCATTTGTATCAGATACTATCCAATTAAAAGCAGGTTTCTGAGTGTCTTCTAACATCCACTATGCTCTTTTGTTTCTTGTCTTTTAAGTGACCTTTTGCATCATTAATTAATGAAGTTCTTGATGTCCTCCTAGAACTCATCAAGATTTCTGACATTAGTGCTCAATGTTTATAGTTACTGTTTGTGTTGTTGAACAAAGGTATTTTCTATAAACAAATTGTTGGTCTTGCAAAGTTCTATCATGCAATCTCCGATTTTGTGTCTATCACCAAGATCATATTTTCTAACTGCTTTTTTCTCTTTAGTTCCAATATTGATGTTCTAATTACCAATAATTATCCATACATCTTTATTACATATTTAAGTTCAGACTGAATATGTTGGTAGAATTCTTCAATTTCTTCCTCATGAGTTTTAGTGGTCGATGCATAAATTTGAATAACAGTTTTATTGATTGGATTTCTTTGAAGGCAGATAGATATAAACCTATTACAGATAGAATTGCACATCAAGATGGACTTTGAAGCCTCCTTTCTAACAATGAGTGTAACACCATTCCTCTTGATTGAATCATTCCCAGCATAGTAAACCACGTGAACTTCAGCCAATACCAGTTCCTTTCAGTCACTGGTGCCAAGGATCATGATCTTTATACATTCCATTTCATTTTTGACAAATATTTTTCCTGAATTAATATTTCCTATATTCTAAATTTTGAATAGTTTTACATTTTGCAGCTGCTTAATCTCCTTTTGAGTTGTGGCCCACTGGCAGTTGAAGATCCTGAAAACTTAAAAAAAATAAATAAATAATCGCCCTGCCATCGAGTCAATACCGACTCATAGCGACCCTATAAGTATATGGTAGAACTGCCTCTCTGAGTTTCAGACTGTAACTGTGTATGGGAGAAGAAGACACATCTTGCAGCCAAAAGCATAAGCATTATGACACCAGTGCTCCACAGGATTTACCTTATTCAGTGTACCATGGCTAATTCTACTTTGAGAAAACAGTTTCCCCGCCGTCATATTTCCAGTGCCTTCTGACCCAAGGGTCCCATTCTCCAGCACAGTATTTGACCATGTTCTACTACCGTTCATTAGGTCTCCAGTATCTTAAAATTCTTTGAAGCTATCCATAAGATGTACAGTGGCTGCTTCCTCTGTAGTACACTCTGGGAGTTCCACTGAAACCTGTTCACTTTGGGTGACCCTGCTGGCATTTGAAATACCAGTGACAGAACTTCCAGCATCACAGCAACAGACAAGCCCCTATAGTATGACAAGTTGATAAACAGATGATGGTTTAAATGGTAGTTCCTAGTTTCATGTCATGAGAAAATTAACTTTGATTACTAAAATGATGTTTTTACTATGAGAATTCATTTAATCTTCATGACTTAGAAATTATCTCCCTTTAAAAAACCTTTATCTTAGCGAAGATAATGACAGTTGATTCCACAAGTGTTCATTGATTTTGCTTTACTTAAATATTTGTTAATTTCACCTGTCACTTTTCTTTCCTAGGAGCTATACTTTGAGTGGCATCTTATAAAGCAGTTAATCGCAATGGAAAGTGTGCAGATGCTAGAACAGACAGCTCATCTTTCAGTTAACAGGCAGTTGTTTGGTTTGGGTTGAGGTAGTTAAACCCTTTCCATCTCAGTTATCTCATCTATCAATTAGGATAACAATACTAACTGACTCAATATATTATTGAAAAGAATAAATAATGCAAGGAGTTTTGGTAGAACATGGTGTGTTATTCTGGGTAGACTAGAGAATCAAATCCAGGGAGACTCATGTTTTTAAGAAAAGGCTTTATATACAAGAGCAATAGGATATTGAGAAAAAAATCCCAGTCCAGTCCAAATCAAGTCCTTATGTCCGATATTAGCCCATATGTCTGATACCAGTCTATAAATTCCTCTTCAGATTAAAGATAAACATGTAATGATGCCAAATTGAGGAAGATCACAAGCCAGTGGGTGCAAAGTCTTTTGGATTCAGTGGTGGTAGAGGCATCTCATCTCCACATGGTTCCTTGGATCCAGTGGAATCATAAGCAGCTCAATGCTGGCAAGGGTCTCCACGTGGTTCCTTCAGCTCCGAGGCTCTGACTGCCATCAGCCTCTCTTCATGTGGCTTGTCAACAAGAATGTTTTTCTGCAAGTGAGCTGAGAGAGAGACTTCCCCACCTCCAAGGAAGACTACAGGCACTCCCAGAATCCTTAGGAGAAGGCAAATCCACATAGAGGCCTCATTGGCTATGACCTGATTGATAGACTAGACTCCACACCTTTACTTTTAATCCTCTCATATTGACAACCGATTATATAGCTATCACAGAAGGCTATCAAAGTTAATGGCTTACCAAAAGGATGGCAGTTAGAAACCATCAGTAACTTCCCTGGCCAAAGAAGTAGCAGAGTGATTTTATAAAGACTAGAAACCCTATGGGGGAGTTCTGTTCTGTCCTATGAGTTTACTGCATTGGAATCAAAGCTGGGCAATGAGTGTGGTACTGGTGGGACCAATACATGTTGTAAACACTGATTATGATTATAACCTAGATCTACTTCTTCATATATTTAGATAATTAACTTCTTTACTATAAAATATCTATTTATACTCTCACTAATTATAATATATTTGGTGTTAAATATTTATTCCAAATCTTTGGATTGTCAAATTGTAACTACATTGGTATCTTACAACTTTCTCAACAGTTAATATGAAAACATTTTTCTATTTTACTACAAATAACACAGACCTGAAAAGATAGCCATGTTCCATTTCAGGCAGTTGAGAATTAGGGGGCTTTAAATGTAATTTTCATTATCTGTAACATTGCTTTCTTTAAACATGATTTATAAATTTATATATTCCTTACACCTAATTAAACACATACACAAAGAATAAAAGAGCACCCCAAAGTAGCAAATAAGAACAAGTACACTGGTGGGACAGTAGTTAAAAGTCACATGTAGGTAGCTTGAACTAACCAGGCTTAGCAAAGGAAAAATATGTGGCCATTGACTTCCATAAAGATTGACAGCCTTAGAAATTTATGGGGGTCTTTCTGCAGGATAACTAAAAGTCAGAATTGATTATATGGGTGATACATTTCTTTTCATTTGTTTGAATTCATTTTTCTGTAGCTTAAGAACAGTGTTATCCACATTCTAGGAGAAAAGTAAGAATCTAGGAAGTGTAACTTTAAAAGTACCATAACTTAGTAAAGTCCCTTTCCTATTCTAATCCTAAGTGATGTAAAATGTCTTTATAGAATGAGAAATAATTTGTATAGGCTCTATGAAGTGACTGGAGACCTAACAAACACAGGTGCAAAATACATATTAATAGCTGTCACAACTTGATTAAACTCTCTTTGAAGGAGTGTCAATGCCTTGATAAAACGTAGCCTCTCTGGAAAAGTACATTGATGCCATTTAAAACAGCAAATTCACTAGAAAGAAAAGAACATCTTAAAGATCATGAGAAAAGAATGTCTTGAAAAAAGTTTATTCACATAATACATCCAATTATCAAGACTTTAAATATCATAAAGATATTTCAGATTTTCAGTCCAGATTTTGTGCTTGGAAAACCGTGCTTATTCTACAATGATGCAGATTCCACAATTAATATTCATATTAATTTTTTAAACTAATAAAGAAAATCACTTATTGAAAAAGACACAGGAATACAATTGACAGAACTCACAGCATTTTCGGATGTTTTCCATATTGAAGAGCATAAGCAAATAATTTAAGCAGCTGGAGCTTCTTATCTTTAACAGGATTTAATATTTATATGGATCTCAGTTGCTATGGGAATTGAAAAATTAAAAGGTATTTATTAAAAGTGCTATATTTAATTTATTAAGCACTCATTAATTCAATATATTTATGTACTAGCATAACATATTTACACCCAAATTAATGCACGTTAAAATGTATAAGATACCTCCTCCACATGTGACAGAACGTTCACTAAAATGGAGGCAACAAATTAATGAAAGATATTTATTCATATAGTTAAAACAAGATTGATAAAATATATAATTATCATGTATTCTTAAAGGATTTAAATATTTTAAAGATCTTTCCGACCATTTTATGCTAGATAAATCATACTGGTTCACAATGAAAAATGTCATTAATTTTTAAAAACTTAAAAAATTTTGAAAAAAATAACTCTGCCATCAGGTCTTTCCTAACTCATAGTAATCCAACAGGGCAGAATAGAACTGTCCATGTGGTTGTCTGAGATGATAAATCTTTATGGAATTCTGGTTGTTTTGAACTGTTGAGCTGTGGCTAGCAGTACAATGTGTACCCCACTATACTATCAGGCATCCTTACAACTGTGCATCATAAATCTGAGAAAACAGTTACTAATTCTAAATGAAAATCTTCAAATATCCCTCATGTTCATGTAAAAATGGACTAATAAAATATTGATTTATTTCAAAACCATCTTATTTGGAGCTAGCAGAGATATCAAATTATTCCATAGTTCAATCCCATCAAGCAGTATTGTACAATGACTATACCACGATAGGTTTCGAAGCATTTTCTTCCTTCTTGAGCTCCTTGATATCAGCTGCCCTTTACACCCCAGTGTAGCTCCCAAGAATCCTTGTTCTACCTGTTATTACTTTGATATGTGCTGTTACTAGCACCTGTCTGTTAATTTGTTATTATATTGTGTAGTCACTTATATATTGCTGTGATGGTTGAAGATATAGCGCCAGAATTTCAAATGTCAGCAAAATCACACATGGTGAACAGGTTTCAGTGCAACTTTCAGACTAAGAACAGACTCTGTCTGAATTATAAATTGTCTGTCTACTTCTGAAGGACCGGCCATTGAAAATGTGTTGAATTAGCAGAGCACTGCCAGATATAGTGCAGAAGACAAACTCAGTTTGTAAGGCACTTGAAAAATAACTAGGGAAAGAGATGCTTCCTCCAAATAAAGTAGAACTTAATGACATAAGTGAGGTAAAGCTTTTGTGATCTTCATTTACTGATGGGAAATGACTGAAAATAGGAATCATTAATAATGTGTGGAATGAAGGAATCACAAATCCAGGAAAATTGGAAGTCATAAAAAATGAAATAGAAGGCATAAATATCAATATTCTAGGTGTTAATGAGCTTAAAGGGAAAGCATTGACTATTTTGAATAGTCAAATGGTTTGCCATGCAGCGAATGACAAATTCAAGAGAAATAGCCTTGAATTAGCTGTTATGGGAGAGGGAGAGGTGGGGGAAAGGAAGTGGGTGTTAACAAACCCAGGGACAAGGGAACAGCAAGTCACTGAAAATAAATGGCAAGGAGGGTGTAGGAGGTCTGGTAGGGCTTGATCAAGGGCAATGTAACTGAGAAGAATTACTGA
This sequence comes from Echinops telfairi, assembly GCF_000313985.2. Classification (NCBI taxonomy): domain Eukaryota; kingdom Metazoa; phylum Chordata; class Mammalia; order Afrosoricida; family Tenrecidae; genus Echinops; species Echinops telfairi. The sequence continues at coordinate 11,726,556 of NW_022111372.1, read as the reverse complement.
AACCCAAATGAAGGCTGAGCATGATAGTGGGACAAGAGGAAAATTAAATGAATTAGAGAAATAACTAGGAGGGAAAGGGTAGTTATAGAGATCTAAATACAGGTATGTACATATGTAAATATATTTATATATGATGATGGGGAAACTGATCTATGTACTTAAATGTATAGGTTTAGTATTAAGAAAACGGATGGATATTGGGCCTCTACTCAAGTACTCCCTCAACACAATAACACTTTGTTCTAATAATCCAGCATTCTGAGATGCTCACCTTCCAGACACAATCACTGAAGACGAAGCGGGTGCATAGCAAATGTGGTTAAGAAAGCTGAGATTGCCTGACTATCAAAAGATATAGCATATAGGTTTTGTTTTGTTTTTTTGCATCTAGGGTCTTAAAGGCTTGAAGATAAACAAGCTGATAAGCAACAAAGCACTTACGGAAGAAGCACACCAGCCTGTGTGATCATGAGGCTTCGATGGGATCAGGCATCAAAGACCCAGAACAAAAAATCATGTCAATGTGAATTGGGCAGGGCTGGGGGGCAGGGGGGAAGAGCGGAGTGGAGGCTCAAAGCCAATCTGTAGGCAATTGGACATCCCCTTACAGAAGGGTTGCTGGGAGAAGATGGGCCAGTCAGAGTGCAGTATAGCACTGATGAAACATACACCTTTCTTCTGGTTCTTTAATACTTCCCCACCCCCACTATCATGACCCTAATTCTACCTTACAAACCAGAGCATGTACATGGGTACAGTTAAGAGCTGGAAACACAGGGAATACAGGATAGATAAACTCCTCAGGACCAATATTGAGAGTAACCATACCAGGAGGGGAAGGAGAAGGTGGTGGGAGAAAGGGGGAACCGGTCACAATGACATACCTATAACCCCCTCCCAGGGGTGTGGACAACAGACAAGTGAGTAAAGGGAGACATCGGACAGTGTAAGGCATGGAAAAATAATAACAGTTTATAAATTATCAAGGTTCATGAGGGAGGGAGGGTGAAGGAGAGGGTAAATGAGGAGCTGATACCAAGTAGTAAGAAAATATTATGACAATGATGATGGTAACAAATGTACAAATGTGCTTGACACAATTGTGATAATAGTTGTATGAGCCCCCAATAAAATGATCTGTAAAGAAAAAAAAGGAAAAAGATCATTTCAAGATATACCTTGAAGTGCAATGATTTCTGTGATAAGGTAATATCTATACACCTACAAGGAAGAGCAGTTAAAGAAACTATTATTTAAATTTATGTCTCAACCTCTAAAGCCAGTGATGAAGACATTAAAGAGTTTTACCACCTTTGTTTTTAAGTCTACCAAACTTGCAATCAAGATGAATTGATAATTACTGATGATAAAATTATAAACGTTGGGGAAAAAGAGGAAGGATCAGTCGTTCTAAAATATGGCCTTGCTGATAGAAATGAAGTTAGATATCACATGACAAAATTTTGCAAGACATTTGACCTCTTTATTGAAAATACCTGTTTTCCACAACTACAGCCGAATGATCTATTCCACATTTGGTTTCTGGCATTGTTTGACTAATGATATTGAGGTTCTCCATCATACCTGCCCACACATATAATCAATTTTGATTCCCATGCATTCCGTTTGGTGAGGCCCAAGGCAGAATAAATCACCACGTACTTGTATGAGAGTTCAAGTTGAAGGCAAAGAAAACAAAAACAAGTCTATGAGAACCAAACCAGCTTTTAACTGTACCCATGTACACGCTCTGGTTTGTAAAGTAGAATTAGGGTCATGATAGTGGGGGTGGGGAAGTATTAAAGAGCCAGAAGAAAGGTGTATGTTTCACCAGAATCTAGAGACCATCTCAAGAACAGATTTGACACATTAAACACAATAACCATGCTTAGTATGACAACATGAATATAATCCATTAAGAAAGCAAAAGTCATTAAAACTACAGGATAAAAAGAGTGAGAGGAACAAAGTAGATGCCAAAGGGGCTCTAAAACTTGCTTTTGAAAGGAGAATAGCTAAAGCAAAAGATCAGAACATAAAAATTCAAAAACCATTGTAGTGAGATGAAGTAAAGCATTGTAATAAAGTATGCAATGATATGGAGTTAGAAAACCCCAACAGAATTTTGCCATGGGTCTATGCCAACCATTATCTTTTATTATTTGAGGAACTGAAAATATGTACATTTACTCATAGTTAACATATATTTCTTGAATATATATTTCCCTGGTGCAAAATGCTTTCAACTCATTCTGTCCACTATTAGTTTTGCTTTTACTGTCACTGTTTTTCTCATCCTCTTAATTTTTTTTCTATTCATGTAGTACTGTTACTATTATAACTGTTCTTGTGGTAGGTTCAAATTGTATAGCCCAAGGTTTATAAAATTGTGAGGCATCTCCTTAAGCAAAATCATTTACATTTCCAAAAATGAAATTGCATTGGTTACCTTTGAAGGGATCTTTTCAGTTAGGGGCTCTCAAGCATATGCATTGTTTAAATCACCATAAATCGACCCATCTCTATTATTACTACCACCATTCCCCAGTATTCACTGAGGTCATTAAGTCTTTTGACTGTTTTTTTTTTCCCAAGCACTGTGCTACATATTCTATGTATATTATTCCATTTCATTCTGAAATAGACCTAGTGCATTCAGTTTCATTAATCAAATCATTAATCCTTCTGAATAACCAATTCATTTCTTCTTCCCTCCACTATTACCCACATTTCCCAAGTTACCTGGGATTGTTTCACATAGATGTTTTCTCTTGGAAGGAAAACAAAACACATAAAAAGTAGATCCTATGCAACTAAAAATATTTGAAAAACTTTAGTCCTTTAACTTTATATTGAAGAATGTTTTGACTCTCAATATAAATGCTTTATATTTATAAGTAATATTTATTTAGAAAACTGAAATAATTATTAAATATCAAATTATTTGTGAAGTTATGTGGCAATGGTTTAGTAATGATGGATCATCATATAATTTATTGTGAAATTGATCTCACTTTTCATCTGAAAAAATACAAATTTTAATAGAATCCTGGTCCCATATTCACAGAAAAATGAGTACATATTTCAATCTAAGCAAACCTCACTGTGGTAGATATATAATCTTTTGTCAATTTGAGGATTAAGACAGTAGGGGTGGAGTCTAGCTTGTCAATCAGATCATAGCCAATGGGGCCTCTGTGTGGGTGCAGCCTTCTCCTGAGAATTCTGGGAAATCCAGTACTTCCTCCTTGGAGGCAGGAGACACTTCTCTCTCTGCCACTCCCTGGAAGACAGAGCAGCAGATAAGACACATGGAACTACTCTAGTACCCTAAGTTGGAGAAACTACATGGACCTACTCTGATACATCCAGACCTCTGAAGCCAGAGAAGCCATGTAGAGACACCACCCCCCTGCCAGCGCTGAGATGTTTCCAATGACACTGGATCCAAAGACTTTCTACACACTGGCCCATGATCTTCTACATTCAGCATCATTGCATGTATTTCATGAGTCTGAAGAGGACTTTATAGACTGCTATTGGACATATGGGCTTATACCAGACTTAAGGACTTGATCTGGACTGGACTGGTATGTTTTCTCAATGTTCAATTGCTCTTGTATATAAATCTCTTTCTTTTACACATATGTGTGTACATGGATTTGTTTCTGCAGTCCACCCAGACTAACACAATCACTAATAATTCACTTTAGTAAGTAACGTGATGAAATAATAATATTAATATGTATACATTAATATAGTAAATAAAATAGTGATGGAATTGTCTAATCATAAATTATAGTGTGGGTAAGGAACCTAAGTTAGGGGAGGAGGGGCGGATGCAAAGAGAGTATGAAATGAGACTAGAGAGTTAAAAAAAAGAAGTGCATCATCAATCAGGGTAAAGATTTTGCTATTAATGTAGAAAACAATGGGAATCTATGAAAATGAAATAAGTAACCACCAACAGGACAATGCTTTGGGAACGGACTCTTTTGAGTCTTAAAAAAATCTAGTAACTTCTTGATGTTGCCATCAGTGAATAATACCACAATGTTTTATGGTCATCACTGCCAAATACTACTGACATCAGATTACTTTGGACAATTCAATAAACTTTCTATGCCTCAGGTTCCCTACTTGCTAAATGTTAATATTACTTTAAGGTCTAAACATTGTATAAGGTCTAAACATTGTTAGATTAGCAAAGATCTTGACAATGTCTCCTTGATACATGACTAGTGCTACATAAGGCTTACCACAAAAAATAAACTTAGTATTTAGTTTGGTTTCTAAAATTTTGGCTTATTATCCTAATTTTTGAACATCATGTCATTCCCTAACTTTGGTTCATTATCTATATATATCGGGCTTATCTAATTTGTGTATACGTTTTCATTTGTTAATCATATCCTTGTGTTGTTTAGCTATCATTCATAGTGTGAAGCCAAAAGGTAAACTGTAGTTATGCAATGTGAAAACAGGCATACTTTGTAGAACAAGCAATTGATATAGTTTTATATGAATTTATGAGTTGCCCATAAATTATTTAAGCATAATTTCCCCAAGGTTAAAAAAACCTAGAAATATGATTATCATTTTGGTTTTTACTACGAAGTCAAATCTATTGCATCACAGCTTTAAAAAAATTTAGATAATAGGAATGAAATAGCTTTCAGTATATGTCTTATTATTTCCCTTAAGCCAATTAAAATATGATAGCTATTTTCTTCCAGATTTTAGGCATATAACTGACAAATTCACTTTTGAAGAAATTCTATTATTTTATTTCAAGGATTACAGAATTCTACTGTCTTAGGCTTGTTTATTTGGAGAAGCAAATCCAATAAAGCCTATAATCAGGCAGGCAGCTAGGAAGGCAGGCAAGTAGACTAGAAGGCAGATGATAGATAGATAGATAGATAGATAGATAGATAGATAGATAGATAGATAGATAGATAGATTTGTATCAAAGGATGATTCTCAAAAGTATAATGTTCCAAGTTCTGGATCAAAGTTTCAGCTTTCATTTTAAGCTTCCACTGGTGGCCTCAAGATAAGAAAGCAATGTGCTAGGATGTTGGTTCAAGTCCCAGGAAATGGAGAGTAGATTATGAGAACTGGTATAATAGTTAGATTTACTGTGCCAACTAGGCCAATAGGAATTAAAATTCCTATTGGAATTTTAAGAGATCAATGAAGTTGTCAAGAGATCAAAGGAAAAAGAAAGGTTTTTAAGAGTGTTAATTGACTATTAAAAGTGACTAATATTAGTGGCTCCCAACCTTTCTAATGCCACGGCCTTTTAATACAGTTACTCATCTTGTGGTGACCCCCCCAACCATAAAATTATTTTTGTAGCTACTTCATAACTACAATGTTGCCTTAAAATTTTTTCTTTTAATGGTTTAAGACATGCCTGCAAAGAAGGTTCTGAAAAGATTTGCCCCACCCAGTGTTTTCAAGTACTCAGAACATTTGTATTCCAAGACTCTTACCTAGGGGACAAAATTGATAGATTGAAGGAAAAAGGAACTCTTTGGATTTTGGAATCTGGAAGTAGTGATCAGAAGCTGGACAAATCTGGAGCCTTGAAGAAACTCCCTGCTCTAGGACAGAACAGTTAGAGGGAGCCTGATGACAAGCTGAAACACTTGCTAGGTGACCACCTGGATCCACTTATTGAGTGGAACCTGCAGAATACAGCAATGAAGAGATGGATTGTGTCTGGCCACTGACACCCATAGACTTGCTTTACAGGAACTAGAGGAGAAGATGAGAGCCGGTTGACTGGTCAGAAGTTCATGACCTAGTATAAGAGGGATAGGGGTGTTAAGAATTTGTGATGGGATGCCTGGTCTAAAGACGAGGCAGCCAATGGATACCCAGATAAGCTAAGTGAGGCAGCCCACATTGAGTTGACCAGAACCTGACCAGATGAAGAGAAAATTTTTCAGCCTATAAACTGGTGCATATTGCTGCAGACATCATGGATGGCCTGTCCTGATTTGACTTTGCTTATGGATGTGGATTTTACAAGGTTCCAACTGGAATGAAGATTATTCATGTCAAAAAATGATTGTCTCCTCAGAGCACTGGGTTGATATCAGTGGGCAGTATAGAAATTGGATACCCAAAATTGGGGGATAAAGGCATGAAGTGGTTGATTTACAAACTTTCATAGGTAGGGAATTTATCGATGGATTATAGGATTAAGATTTAGGTGTTCACATAAGTATAGGATATATTTTGTTCACTGATATAATGTTATATTTATATGAGTGTGGCACATATTGAATTGTATGCATTTTAATTTTGTCCCCTTAAGAACAGATATGATTTTATTATTACTTGTTTAAAAATTGTATATGGCTATAGAGTTGTATAAAAGTGTCAAATTGACAAGGGGTGGTTTGTGGTAGTTATGTAATTATTTGTCAATTTGAGAGGACTAAGAGTGAAGGGGTAGAATCTAGCCTGTCAAGCAAGCCAAAGCCAATGAGGCCTCTATGTGGGAACGGCATTCTCCTGAGGATTCTGGGAATTCCTGTACTCTTCCTTGGAGGTGGGAGACACTTTCTCTTTCTGCTCACTCCCTGGGAGACATAGCAGCTGACAAGACACATGGAATTACAATAGTAGTGCCCTGAGCTGGAGAAGCCATGCAGAGACCCCTGTCAGCACTGAGAGGCTTATAACACCACTGGATCCACAAGATTTCCCACCCACTGGCCTGTAATCTTCCTGCATTTGGCATCATTGCATGTGTTGCGTGAGTCTGAAGAGAAATTTATAGACAGTTATCAGAAATGGGCTATTATTGGACTTAAGGACTTGATCTGAATTGGAATGGGATGTTTCCTTAATATACATTTACTCTTGTATATAAAGCTCTTTCTTATACACATATGAGTGTCTATGAATTTGTTTTTCTCGTCATCCCAGAATAACACAGCGTGCATATGTAAATAATCGGAACTATTTATGAAAACCCCAGAATCTCCGCCATAACTCAAAGCTAACACAGTTGAATTGTGTTTCACTTTGAAATTCCTATAAATGAAATTACAAAAGTTTTTAAAAATAGTTTTAGTAACATATAATTGATATAGCACACAATTCAGTAGGCCAATCATATTGAGTTGTGCATTCATTACCACAACAAATTTTAGAATATTTTATTTTTCTTGTTTTCATAGTTGTTAGCTCCTATTTTCCACAACCTCCCTTGCCCGGTCCTGTGTGCTGTTTTTAAGTCCCATTGCATCTGCTGTGACTTATAATACCCCTAAGTACAAGAGAGTGAAACACTGGTTGTTTCACCAAAATTATAACTGTTGTCATATTCTTAGGAAATTATTAATCCAGTTACTGTCTATTTAAATTCACCTATCCTGGATTTCATGTATGGAAAAACATGCAAAACAGAAACACAATAATCCCAATAGCAATGACAAAATGAAACACAAAAAAACTTCAATTGAAAAGAAAGCAGAAAAAATTTAAAACTTTGATTAATGATCTTTAACAGAATATTAAGCAAAATTTACATGACCTTGAGATGGTTTAGGTAAAACTTAAAGGAGATGAAATGTATGCCCTTGGGAATTAGAGATAATTTACATCAAAAAATTTGACAACAATCACCAAAATTAATGTTCAAAACAGAAAACACTTCTAATGAATTCTATATTCTAATTATGGGTGCCTTCAGGCAAATTGCTGAAGATGGCACCTGGCTTCTTTTAAATAAAAGACCTAAAAAATGAACTGTTAAATATTGTAAAAGTCAGGAATGTAGATTTGTAAATTAAAACTGTATCTGGTCTCCAACCTCTCCAGATGACAAGTCATTCCCCAAAACATGAAAATGCATTCAGGTAGATATTACATATGCAGAATAATAGGATCCTGTGTTGAGACTGAAATAGATAGGATAGTTTCTCAAGTAATTTTTTCAGGAAAACACAGATCTCCATAAAGATAATTTGCTCTACAATTTCTTATTTTAATCAAGAAAATTGACTTTTGAGAATCCTAAAGATTGGCTCTCACTAGTGCAAGAATAAAGGAGAAAGATGAGGCTGTCTACTCCGCTAAGAATTACAATTTCAGAAAGCCATAGGGGCAGTTCAACCCAGTCGCAAAGTGTCATTATAAGTCAGAATCAACTTGATGGCAATGAGTGCAGTTGTTGTTTGTGGGTCTAAGAGAAACAACGTGGTTGCTTTCTTTGCCTGTTAGCTGCCTCTGGCTCAGTTCTGACTGTGTGGCACCTCATGTTTGTAGAGTGGCACTATTTCACAGAATTTTTAATACCTTGAGCTTTGGAAGCCGATCATCAAACCTGGTTATTGAGACATCACTGGGTGTGTCTGAGCCATCAACCTTTTGGAGAGCTGTATAGAGAATAAATATAGAAACTTATCTTTATAAGACATGTAAGTATGATTTGTAGCTTTGTAATGAATTAAGAAGTCACACACATACACAGACCAACAAAACTTTTTGAAAATACTACAGATCACAATAATCCATTACCTGTGGTGATATGAACTGGGGCCAAGTTACACTCAGCTAACAGCGGCAGCGAGGGCTGTTTTGTGACTATTTTTCCCCCTTTTAAGCAATAACTGTTTATAAAGATTACCCCAAACTAACCCACCACTGCATTTATGAGTGGGTGGCACAACAGAGAGTTATTCATTCTCTTTAGTTCACAAGTCTAAAGAATAAGGAAAATATTAGTTAAGGATTTGGGACAGGGGAATTTCACCTGATAAAGTCCTTTATCAATTTATTGGTGTTTCTGTTAGTTGTCATGGAGTCATCTCCAATACTTGGCAACTTTAACAGGAACCTATAACAGAATAAAATGTTGCCTAGTCCTAAGATTTATTGCTAAATTTTAATCACCTGTTTTCACTATTTATTATTCAGTCCCTTGAAAGTGTGCATCTTCTCTCTGACACTATCTAGTATCAAACAGGATACAAAGTGAGCCAAAAGGTCACTTTCTAAAAAAATCATCCTGGTTATATTTCTTAATGGATTTATTCAGTTGTTCTTCTTACAGTACAAGATGTATTCCATGCTATTTGGTAAGATTATGGTTTAAGTGAATTGATACTTATTTTTTCTTCTTTTTTATTTCTTAGCTTTCATATGCACATAACACATTAAAAAGAAGTAGAATCTTATTCTTGTTGTTGTCATCTTCCCTTGTTTTGATTTTGATTTCAAAAGTTCTTATTCATAAAATTTGTCCAGCAAAATGCATGTTTCATTTCTTTATTGTTGCTTCCATGGATATTGATTGTTGATCCAAATAAAATTAAATCATGGGCATTTAACTTTCTTCTTCATAGCTAAATCTAGGTCCTATTAAATTCAATACATTGCGTCATGCAAAGACACAGTAATTTGCATTGCAAATCATCCCAGAGGCTCTAATGTTATTTAAAAGTCTATTTAAAGAGCTGTGGTCTATATATTTTGCCAGTCAATCTGAAAGGTCTTATAACTATGACAATGGTGGTGAGTCTTACATAGCTTCCCTGACTCAGTCCTAAAATGTCATACAACCACCATCTCATTTTCTTGTAACACTTATATTTTAAACCCTAAGTTATCATGTAAGAAGTTTTGAGATGCTGCGCTTTGAAAAAGCTTTTTGCTGCTGTAGAATGTCAGAAATTGAAACAGAAACCCCTTGATAAGATAGAATGAAACAGTGTCGGAAACAATGGGTTGAAGCATAACAGTGATGGTGAAAATTGCACAGGACCAGGCCAGTGTTTGATTCTTTTGAACACAGGATCAAGATGAGTTGAACCAGTTCTGAGGCACCCAACAACAACAAATATATAAAGTAGAATTTATTTGTCAATATTTTTGTTTGGTAGTTACTTGTCTGTTATTAATACTTTTCCAAACTAATGATGTGTAATAATTTTATGAGGGGGTATTAAATAAATAGGTAGCACTTCTGTACCTATACAATTTTTGACTTGGGCAAAATTGTATATATTTTAGCATGTCCCTTTAGTGACTTCTGTGGTAGCATCACTGAGTGCATATTTTTGTTTTTTATCTTGTGTTCTTTTGCAAATTTGTAAGAGCCTTTATTAGATCATTACAATATTAAAGTGTGCTTTGTAGTTTGAGGATAACTAAGGAATATATAAAAATAAATTAATTCAGTAAATATTGCTACTAGGGTTCTAGTTCATATGCACACAAAGGCATATCAATATCAAGCAAAGTGTTTTTAAACATATCTATGCTTTTTTATCCCACCCTCCATCGACACTCCCAGTATCGCCACTCTCACCACTATTTCTGAAAGGATCATCCGTCCTGGATTCCCTGTGTTTCCAGTACCTATCTGCACCAGTGTACATCCTCTGGTCTAGCCAGATTTGTAAGGTAGAATTGAGATCATGATAGTGGGCGGGGGGTTGAGGAAGCATTTAGGAACTAAAGGAAAGTTGTATGTTTCATCATTGCTGCACTGCACCTTGACTGGATAGTCTCCTCCCACGACCCTTCCATAGGGGATATCCAATTGTTTACAGATGGGTTTTGGGTCTCCACACCTCATCCCCCCTCATTTACAATGATATGATTTTTTGTTCTTTGATGCCTGATACCTCACCCCTTTGGCACCTTGTGGTCACAAAAGCTGGTGTGCTTCTTCCATGTGGGTTTTGTTGGCCACTTGTTTACCTTCAAACCTTTAAGACCCCAGATGCTATTTCTTTTGATAGCTGTGCACCATCAGCTTTCTTCACCACATTTGCTTATGCACCCATTTGTCTTCAGCAATCATATTGGGGAGGTGAGCATAAAATGATAAGATTTTTTGTTGTTTGATGCCTGATAACTGATCCCTTTGGGGTAGAAAGGGAGAACCAATTACAGGGATCTACATATAATCTCTTTCCTGGTGGACGGACAACAGAAAAGTGGGAGAAGGGAGACGTCAGACAGGGCAAGATATGACAAAATAATTTATAAATTATCAAGGGTTCATGAGGGAGGGGGGAGGGGAAATGAGGAGCTGATGCCAGGAGCTTAAGTGGAGAGCAAATGTTTTAAGGATGATGAGTGTAATGAATGTACAAATGTGCTGTACACAATTGATATAGGTATGGATTGTGATAAGATTTGTTTTGAGCCTCCAATAAAATGATTAAAAAAACATATCTATGCTAATTGTGGACAGTTGCAGGCATTTCTTAGTAATACTATTATATTAATCTCATTAGGGCCTTCCAAAAAGGATACTTTGGTGGTACCATGATGAGTTGGCTTTAAGGTTAGGTCTAATATCAAATTTTAAACAAAACTCAAGTGGATATCTCACCAAATTATTGAAATTTAGTAACAATTATGTTGCCAATTTTGTAACCGAATGCTTTCCCACATAAAAAAATATTTTTTAATTCATTCATGCATAGGGGACCAAAAAAAGGTAAGACCATCAATCTCAGTAAATGAGGTAATGTTGGCTGAAGTCCATAAATTGGTGGAAGGCCACCAATTTACCGTTGATGGCATAGCTATTGAAGTTAGGATTTCTGTTAGGATATCTGGTAGGATATAAGTTGGGATATCTGTTAAGCCATAAATTAGGATATTTTTTCTGTTAGGATATAAATTAGGATAAGTTACCAATTTTTACGTAGAAATCTTGGCTTCAAAAAGTTTTTGGTTCGATGGGTGTCAAAAGCTCTGCCTGAATATCTGATAGCTTGAAGAGCTGATCTTTCCATCAGACTGTTATGCAAGATCGAAACTGATGAATGAAGGTTATTTTATGGAATGAAGATTATTTTATGGAATTAATCATAATCCTTCTCTACAGTCAAGAGTGTCGCCTGGGGGGATCTATAGGGCCAGTTAAGTTCAAGGCTCAGAAGATTATGGCAACTGTTTTACTGCTGTTGCTGTTGTTGTTACTTTCAAAAGACTAACTTTAAGTTTTTTTGATACACATAGGTGATCATGGGGAGTGGTTAAAATTTCAGAAAATGCAAAACTGCTTTGATGATTAAAAGGCATGAACATTGTGCTAAGAGAAACTTAAACAATCCACAATTCACCCCTGCTTTTCAGACTTTTTCTTGTTCCCCAAACAAACAACATTTAAAAGGAAGACAATTTTCTCTTTTGAGGTGTCAAAATTGCAATTTTAACTTGATATAAATAAAAGATGTAAGATTTCTTAAGAAAAAGATTAAAGAAATTGGAGCATCATCTCCAGGAGTGTATAGATCTAGGTGGATGATTTGTCAAAACACAATGCTGTCATAGTTTGATGTTTTTGTTTAATAAATGTTTCTATGATATCCTACAAATATTTTTGACCGACCATCATAGTTACTAACTTGTAAATCATGAATATATAATTTTCTCTTTACACTCGATAAACCTTCCTCATCATAAAGTGACTCTGTGATTGGATGAACACCATATTGTAATCTGGTCCTGCTTTTTCTATAAGTCCCTGGATTTAATGTTCATGCTTTAACTTTGTCCATCAATGTGCTAAGAGGGGTTTACATTTTCATTTTGTCCTAAATCCATGTTGTTAGTATTGTCCTTATATCTTAAATAGTCCCCTATCATAATTTTGTTAGCCTTGAAACTTTCAATGGAGCCAGGCTTTCAAGAGATTCAAAATGTTCTCTTTGCTTTGGAGGATCATTGTGATTGTTGAGTGCCACATGCTTACATCAAAAGCAATAGTCTTCACTGATTCCCCACTCATGTTGTTTTCTTGTCGTTTCTGCCATATTCAGATAACTATCTTACCCTTGTTACCTGGTGGTACTATCACATCACACTTCAGGGGAGCGGGGGGGAAAAAACAAAAACACATAAAAAATGGCTGTTAAGAGGAGTCCACAGTACCAAAGAGGAATCCTGGAACCAAAAAGAAAAGAGTGAGCCCTGAGATGGTATGCCTATGTGCACCGCACACATGCAAAAGATCCCACCCTCAGACCTGCAAGAGAACACCTGAAAGGCAAACGGCCTACCCTCCACTGTGCTATTTATCCCTCATATTCCCACCAAGGGAGTGGGGGGTGGGGGGGTGGGAGGTACATGGAGGTATGGTTGAGAATATTGGCCAATCCTAGTGGCTGAGGGCAGGCATATGTGCGATGTAATATTGCTTAGTGTGCCTGTGCCCAGGTTTACCTTCACCTGTGTCTAGGTGATTTGGTCTGTGAATACCCAGTTTTGGATTGTCCCCAAAGTTATCTAATGCATTCCTGGTTTATTTCAACCCCTTTGTTGTGGCATGGCCAGCTAATTTTCATGTAGCATAGGTATTTGGTAGAGACAACTCCCTTCAAACCTAATCTTTCTACCTTTCATTCCCCATGGAAGGAGATGCCATTGGGGGATACCAGGCACAGATAGTCCTCTGTTTGCTTCCTGCTGACAACTGGTCACAAAGAGGGGTCTTGGGGTCTGTGTTAGTCCTGGTAGTCTAGAGAAACAAATCCAGGGAGACTTGTATGTGTGCAAGGGGAGTTTTATATCAAAGAGCAATTGTATATTAAGAAAACGTCCTAGCCCAGTCCATATCCAGTCTTTAAGTCTGATATTAGCCCATATGCCCTATACCAGTCTATACATTGCTGTTCAAACTCACTCAGTAATGCAGTGATGCTGAATACAGGAAGCTAACGGGCTAGTGGGTAAAAAATCTTGTGGATCCAGTGGTGTTGGAAGCACCTCAGTGCTGGCATGGGTCTCTATATGGCTCCTCCATCTTCAGGGACTCTCATTGCATCAGTGTAGCTCCATGTAGCTTGTCAGCAGGAAGATGAAGCAGAGAGTGTGTCTCCTGCCTCCGAGGAGGAAGACTGGAGTTCCCAGAATCCTTAGGAACAGGACATGCCCACGTGGAGTCCTTATTCGCTATGGCCTGACAGGCCATACTCCACCCTTCACAAGTTGAGAGGAAATTATGTCACTGCCACAGACCACCCCTTGTCAACTTGACACTTTCACACAACTCTTTCGCCATATATAATTTTGAAAAAAAAAACTGACATCATATCTGTACCTAACAGGATAAAAGTAAAATACATGCAACTCACTCAGGACTTTCATTAGGTTAATGGCTGTGACTTTAGTATAGTTGATGGCCTTTTGCCTCCCTGATTTTAATCCAGTTTAGGACACACTAGAATATGTTCCTCTGTCCACCTGCCAGTGCACTCATTACAATCCCAGGTGGGGTCAGTTGCAGGCAGAGCTATTTCTCCTACTCATCATTCACCACTTGGAACTATCTGCGAATTTCTTAGCGTCCTTCAGTACTTGGTCTTTCTCAAAATCTGTCAGAGTCTGTCCTAGAATTAACATTGCATCCTTCCAGGTGAAGTCATAGGAGAGGTTGAGGTGCTCAGAGTTATCTATGTACTGTTCTAAGTAGCTTCCTAGGTCACTTTTAATCTGCTTGACTTCAATTAGGATGAAAGACGTATAAATCATTCAGGAGCCAATTTTTCCAGTTGCCTCGACGAAAAGCAGAACTTTGGAGAGGCCCTCTTTCTTCTCGTGTTCTGTAGGTTCAGTTCCAGAGGGCATTATTGTTGGGCTAGGGGCTGAGAGGCTCTTGGCTCCAGGCATTGAGCCCTTTATAGGGTCTTTGGTACATTTGGAACAAATGTCTTTACTGTTACTCAGGAGGAGAAAATGCCTAGACTTAAGGGATTTCAGCCTACTTTTCTACACCCTTGCAGAAAAACTCTAACTGTTCTAGAGCAGTGAAGAAGAGTGTGGCATGCTTTGGCCAGGATTCCCATCACCTAGAATGGACTGGGGCCAGACAAAGTTGCAGAAGAACACTAGTCCCCACTTCTGTAGCATGTGGGGGTCAAATCTAGATCAGGTAGACAGGATGCAGGACAAAAGCATTCCCCAGGGAACGGACTGCCGCTTGCCCATCTAGAAAATATGACAAAAATTTAGTGAGCCCAGCATCCTGGAGTCATAACCAAGGTTCCAGAACTGTGGAAACTGGGAACTTCAGATGGACATCTCCATCCTAGGCAGTGTCGGAACTCATCCTTAGACCGTTGGACAGGCAAGGCACATTTTCTGTACAGCAAGTCAAGCATTAAAGGATAACTAACTGGTGGCCTCGTTACCTGTCTAATGGCTCATTCTGAATGCCGTCAACTACAGGGAAATTGGGGTCCTTTGCTATGTATTAACTAACCCAATGGAATTGTACCAGGGATGTAAATAGCCTAGTGTGTGGGCCTATCTGCTGTGTGGGGGCAGGAATCACAGGCTGTGCTAAACAAGACTCTTGAGTGGTATTGGCAATGAGTGGATTAGCAATTGTTCATTGACCTAACTTCCAAACGCTTTTTGGCCAGTGCTTGGCAAAAGGAAAGCAAATAAGAAAACAAAGACCAAAAACCAGAGCCAAACTCAAGAAAACAAGACATTCTCTTAAAGCTGGCTTATCTACAAATTCAAGGAGAGATGCCTGAAGGATCCACAAAGGACTAGGTAACCAATAAGTCCAGCCCCTAGGAACACATGGTTAGACCAGTGTGAGGAGGAAGAGACCATCTTTGTAACTTGTCAGCAGAGAGTAACATGTTCAACTGACTTGAAAAATGGCAGACAATTCAGGGGATTGGGATGAGAAAACATAGGTGTGAGTGCACACTTACAGAGAGACCGACAGATTGAACAGTGTGAGTGAGCAGCAGTTGGTGTTACAATAAGGTGACCAGAAGTTCCTCTTTTGGCGGGACTGTCCCAATTTTTAACAATTTTTCCCACGTCCCGTGGCATTTTTAAAAACTCCCAATTTTCGGAAAGAATGCACGACAAGCTAGGGTAGACGGTTTTCGGCTGCCATGTCGCTATTTTGCCAGGATGTGAGTTTTACCAATGTTAAAATTTGGTCACCTTAGTTTACAAGGAAGGTAGCAACAATGGGTGAACTGTCAGGAAGGAAAGGGACGGTGGAGGGGCACTCAGGAAAGGAACAGGAGTACAGGGCCTGCATAGGCGCCATTCTTCTGACAGCCTCCTAGAAAAGCAGCTTGAGGAGGAAGCAGCAAACATGGAAGCAGGAACTCCATAGGAGAGTGGGAAGGCAGACAGATGGGATGGTCTGATACAGGGTTCCAGCGGCCATCTTGTCAGAGCACGTGGTTGCCACCATTTACATGTGGTCCCGGCATAGCAGGCCACGGCTCAGTGCCATGTAGTCGGCTCAGACTGTTAGTAACCCCATAGGGCAAGTTTGAATGGTCACGTAGACCTCCAAGTCGGTAGCCATGTATGGGAACAGAAGGTCCCATCTCCCTCCCACGAAGGTGGTCATTTCAAACACAGCCCTTACATTTTAAGTCTGACACAAGTCCAACACTAAGACACCTCACCAGCAGGGCAGGGCGCCTCCTCTTCTAAGGGGTGAAAAGTGAGGTCTGAAACAAAGATAGTGTGCACAGCAGGTGAGGCAGAGAGATTTGTACCTAGCTCCACCGACAGGAAGATTCTGTTCTGAGCCTGGGCTTTCCTCAAAGAGTGGATTTCAAAGGATTATCCGACACGGAACCAAAAATGTTAGGTTTGTGGAATGATTTATCTCAGTTCTTTTTTTTAAAGCTGAAAGAATTTACATGGCAGGAGCACTTTAGTAAATCCAAGTAACTTTTATGAGGGAAAAGGAAGTTTCTGGTAAACAGTCTCAGACAGCACACACTATCTCTGGAAAGCAGGCAAGGCCACATGGAAGGGGCATGGGAGAATCAGGACCTAAAACGGAACTTCAGGAGAGCACAAAAAATTTAGTTGTTAAGAGGAGTCCACAGAACAAAAAGATGAGTGCTGGAACCGAAAATAATGAGTGTGCGCCCTGAGATGATGCACATGCGTGCCACATTCCCAGGAGAGATACTGCCCTGGGACCTGCAAGAGAACACCTGAAAAGAGTGTGGCCTGCCCTCAGTCTCTGCTATTTATCTGTTCCTACCCCAACCTAGAGGGTTTGGGGGGTGGGAGGGGGGGCTGGTTGAGGGCATTGGCCCATCTTAGTGGCTGAATTCAGGCACACGTGTAATGTAATGTTGCTGGTGCCTTGTGTGTGCTCAAGTTGACCTTCACCTGTGTCTAGGTGACCTTGGTCTGGAATGCCCAGTTTTGGATTATCCCCATAGGTGTCTAATGTGTGCCTGAATTTTTTTTCAAACCCCTTTATTATGGCATGGTCAGCTAAGCCCCTTTATCCCAAACATTTCTACCTTTCATTTGTAACTCTCACCCAGTGACAGCTAGAGGACTTTAACTCGGGGAGTGGACTGTTCTGCTATTCAACTGCTATAAAAGTGAGCCATTTAAGAAGCAGGGACAGGGAACCCCAGGACTGTGGATAAAGAATCGCCATGAGTGTATTGATATGAGATCCCTGCCTGAAGTGGTATAGGCAGTTAGGGTCCCGGAGGCCACAGCACTGAGAGCATGACAGAGAGCAGAGGAGTCATGTGGAGACCATTGGAAAGTGCGGTGGGGTTACTTGACCAGTAAAGCTGAGTACATTTGGGCAGGAGGCTGGCTTGCTGAGTGAGGTGCCATCTGGGCAATGATCGGTGCTAAATGAGCTGTCTGACTCTGGTTAAAGAAGGGCAGAGACCAAGAGGCTACATGCCTGGAAGGCAGAACACTAGAGAGAATAGCACTAATAGCTCTTCTATGTTAATAGCTGGCATGGCGACAAGAAGCCTTGCTTTGAACCAAGAACTGCATTCTTAACATTTTGTAACCCATCAGCTATCCTAATAATCATGAGTATTGCATATGATTTCTATTGGACCATTGCAACAAATTCCTGAACCCAGAATTGAGTGAGTGTTGTTGCAGAAACCTTCGCCTCAGGATGGAAGGTGGAGGCTTTTCTGTGGAGTCAGATTCTCCTTCCTCCTAGATTGGCTGAGAGAGGTCAGCTATGTCTACAGTAGCATTTCCTCACTCACAAAAAAAATTTCCACAAGATACATTCCAATTATACCATCTTCCTTATCATTTTATAGATAGTACTTTTGGAAAGTTACAGCCAAACTTCTTTTGCTTTTAATCCAAATTCAGTTATATAATCTATTTTCTTTGAATGTGCCATACCACTTATCAGAGATGATCACTTCCAAATTATAAAACGAAACTTATGTTTCAGAAAGAATATACTATTCTGATTTCCTTGCGATGTCACTCATTGGTTATTTCTTATAACTTGCTGCCTCATTACGTGTTTCCTGTCTCCTAACTGTTGAAATGCCTAAAATTAATTTTTATATGTTCTATATGACCACATGGTCTCATTATATGATTTTAAATGTTCTCTATAAGTTGATAATATCTGACTGACACGTGTGATAGCAAACAAAGACATAACCAGGAAGACCTGTGTTCAGACTGTTGAAATAATACAGATGATTGTAAAGGTGATTGCTTGGATTTAAGTGGTAGCAATGAAGAATTGGTAACATTCTGGGAATGTGCTGGAAGGGGTTCCAGCAAGAGTTATTGAAGGACGGAATGTTTGTTGTGAAGAGAAAAAAAGAAAAAGAAAAAGCAATTGAGGATGACCAAAGGACTTTTCCTGCTTAACTGAGTGCATAATAGAAACGTGTGTGTGTGTGTGTGTGTGTGTGTGTGTGTGTGTGTGTGTGTTTAAGTGGAAAAAGATGAGGGACTTTGGTACTAGGTATATCATAGTATTTGTAAACATTCCACAGAAAGTTGTCATAGCCAAGTGCAGAAATCATAGAGCAATACATTAATATTACATGCAAGCAAATTTTTGATGAAGATCATTTAACAATGGTTGCAGTAATTCATCAATAGGGAACTATGAGAAATTCAAGTCAGAGTCAGAGAGAACATAGGAAGAGGGATATAATTCCCAATGTGAAAGAGATCTTGGCTGATTGCTAACTTCATTTAAGAGAAAATGCCAGAAAGATGTTTACTTTTGTTTTACTGAATGTGCAAAGGTACCCAACAGGGTATACCATGACAATCTATAAATAGCCTTGAGATGACTGAGTTTCAGAATATTTAATTGTGTTCTTGAAGAACCTGCATTTGGACAAAGAGTTAGTCATTCAAACAGAACAAAAGGAGTACATCAGGATTCTATCATCTCACCATACTTACTCAATCTATATTGTAAGCAAATACTTCAGCAAGCTAGACTACATAATGAATAAATTGGCATCGGGACAAAGGCTTATTCACAACCTGAAATATGCAGAGAACACAACTTGCTTGTTTAAAATGATGAGGACATGAAGCACTAGCTGATGAAGATAATGAAGTACAGTCTCTAGTATGGATTTTAACTCAGTGTAAAGAAGACCAAAATACTTATAACTAGACCAATAGATAACATCATGATAAATGGAGAAATGGTTGAGGTTGTCGAGCACGTCATCTTGCTTGGACGCAATCGATGTTCATACAGACAGCAGGCAAGAAATCAAAGCTATAATGCATTGAGTAAAGCTGCTACACAAAGACTCTGTAAAATGTTGAAAAGCAAGGATGTCACTTTGAGAATTATGGTGCTCCTGATGCAAGTCATGTTATTTTCAATCACAGTGTATTTATATTTAAGTTGGACATTGAATAAGGAAGCATCCATGCACTTAATTTATGATGCTGCTAAAAATATTGAGAGTAACATGAACTGTAAGAAGAATACTTAAAGGTGTCTTGGAGGAAGTGTAACAAGAATACTCCATAAGAAAAGAATGGCATGCTTCATTTCATCTATTTTGGACATGATATTAGGAAAGACTGGTCCTTGGGAAAAAGATAGTATGCTTGGTAAACTAGAAGGTCAAGACCTTTAGTGAGACCAATTGACACAGTGGTTGCAACAATGGATTTCAACCTAACAAAAATTGTGAGTATGGTGCAGGGTCTGACACTATTTCATTATTTTGCGTATGATGTTGCTTTGAGTTGGCACCAACTTGGTGGTACCTAATAGCAGCACTATGAGCTAGACTCAACTCAATGGTAATGTGTTTGTTTTTTGTTTGTTTGTATTTAACAACAATAGTATCACAACTTGTGCTTTAAACTGCCTTGCAGTTTTTAAGTGGAAAATCGGGCAGACATCTGGCAAAATTATTAAGAGGTCATATAGGGCATACTTTTTTATTAGTTTTATTTTAAAAGATATCTTAAAAAACAGTAGTTTCAGTTACATGTGGAGCCCAGGAATTATTTTTGGTGTATATATTTTTCTTTGTTAAATCATTTTTTAATAAAAACTTATAAAATAATCCCCTATAACTAACGTAAACATTTAAGGGCATAAATAAGTATAGCAATACATGTATACAAAAGAATATGTTATGACAAACACTATAATCTTATCTCCACCACTTCTCTGTCAGTTTGTCATACTGTGGTGGTTTGTGTGTAGCTGTGATGTTGGAAGTTTTGTCCTTGATAATTCAAATCCGAGCGAGGCCCACCAGGGTAAACAGGTTTCAGCAGTGCTTTCACACTAAAACCGATGATAAAGGAAGAATACCCTATCCACTTCTGAGGGATTATCCACTGGAAACCTTATTAAGAGCAGAGAAACATTTTCACATGCTGAAAACCTCTTGAATGTCAGATATAGTCCTGGGAGGTGAGCCTGTCAGGTTGGAAAACACTCAAAATATGACCGAGGTCATATGTAAATAATAGGTGTGGACAGGATTCTCACAATGAGCCAAGGAAAAGTAATGCATTTGAATTATGGTGCTTGCAACGAATATTGAATGTGCCATGGACTGCCAAACTTAAGAAAGAAGCGGATTTTAGAAAGAAGAATCAACCATTATGGCATTGAGAAAGTAAAGCTTTCTGTGCCTCCATTTACTGATAGGGAATGAATGAAATGAGAAGAAACCATTGTAAAGATCTATTCATTATCATAACTTATAATAGAAAAGTGTGAATCTGGGGAAATTAGAAGTTATCAAAAATGAAGTGGAATATATAAAGATTGAGATAGTGGGCAATGCAAGATGAAATGGGTTGCTATTGGTCGTTTGGCATCAGCACAATACATGGTTTACTATGCTAGGAATGATGAATTCAAAAGGAATGATGATGCATTCATGGCGGAAAGTGCATTTCTCGATTTAGCTTTAAGTCCGATGCTAACTGTATCCTGTCTGGGACAGGAAAATACCTATGTGCATACAAAGAAATCAAGAGCATTCAAGTTATTGAAATTAAGTCACCAACCACTAAAGTTGATGATGAAGAAATTGAATAATTCTACCATTTTATTCAGTATGTAATTGATCAAATATATGATCAAGAAGCATTGATAATTATTGGTGTCTGGAATTTGAAATTTGGAAAAATGGAAAGAACAGTAGTTAGAAAATATGGCATAAGTGATAGAAATGAAGCTTGAGTTCAAATGATAGAATATTGCAAGACCATTGACATTTTTATATCAAGAACATTTTCCAATAACATAAACATTGGCTATATATGTGGAATTTTCTAGATGGAACACACAGAAATAAAATTGACTACATCTGTAAAAAAAGCTTATTATCAGTAGCAAAAATGAGGCCAAGGGCTGAGTCCGGCACAGGCCATCAATTGCTTCTTGGTAAGTTCAAGTTGAAGGTGAGGACAATTAAAACAAGTCCATCAGAGCCAGAATACAACCTGGAGTATATGACACCTGAATTTTGAGAGCATCTCAAAAACAGATTTCACTCATTGAAGATTAATAGAAATAGTACTGATGAATTGTGGGATGACTTCAAGAACATCATGCATAAAAAAGCCAAAAGTTATTAGAAAAAACACAGGACAGAGACAAAATATCAGGGTGAATGTCAGAAGAGATGCTAAAAATGACCATGGTATTTTCAATCACCTCATATGCTTGTGAAAGTTGGCTATTGGATAAAAATGAGCAAAGACAAATTAATGCATTTGAATGATGCTTCTTGCAAAGAACATTGAATGTGCCACAGACTGCCAAAGGAACTGTCTTAGAAGAAGTACAGCAGGGAAGCTTCTTAGAGGCGAGGATGGCAAGACTTTGTCTCATATACTTTAGATATTATCAGAGACCAGTCCCTGGAAAAAGATATCATGCTTGGTAAAGTGGAGGGGCAGCCAGCAATAAGATATTTGAGGAGATGGATTGACAAAGTGACTGTAACAGCAGGTTCAAACATCAGAACATGACGAGGACAATGCAGTACCAGGCGGGGCTCTGTTCCATTGCAAATAAAGCTTCGGTGAGCTGGAAGTGACTTGAAGGCAGCTAACAACAGCAGCACCTTATTTTTCCTTTAAAAGGTGTGAACAAAAAGAGTATAAACATGCACTTACTAACATTACTTCTTCATGCCTCATATATTATAAACATTTTAATGAACAAAACAAAAAAGAAATTATTTTTAAATCTCACAACACTTTTACTGTTTTTAACAGTTTCCCAATATTCAAGTCATTCTGGATTTCTTCAAATTGTGTATGTATCACTGCTTAGAAAACCTGTAGGACAATATTAATATTTACTTCTTAGTCAACTCATATTGCTTTGAGTTACTGTCTATAAAAGCAGTAGCTTTGTTTTCTATTATCACTGTGCTTCTATTCCCTCACAGTTATCATAATATTTGAGAAAAGTAGTTGATAGATCCAGAAGAATATTACCCAAGAAGTAAATTGATCCCAGAGGAATGGTTGTGTAAAATCTGACTTAAATAGGTGCGGACAGGATTCTCCCAAAAAGCAGCAAAATAAATTTGCGAGTCTAAAGAGAAAGAAAACAATACTCCAAATGCAAATCTATCCAGCACTGATTGTGGGAATCCTAGGAAGAGAAGGACAAGATTCAAAGATACGCATTTTCGGCCCAAAGAAACATTCCTCTCAAACTAAACAATATGGAGATACACACCGGTTTATTTAGAAGATACACTGGGATATTTCAAAGCAGTGAAATAGTGGCTTAAACTTTGTCTTCTATATACACACATGAATACACGTGTGCAAAATATAGGGTTATAATCTGATGCTGCACAGTTCAACTAAATTAGGATCCTAATATCACTAGATTATAAAGGCCAGTCACAAATACCTGTTATTTGTTCCTTTGATATATACCTCAGTCTTAACAATTGTTCTACTGGAGTAGGCAAGTGGAATATGCCTCTGCCGGCCTCTCTTCTTAATGTCAAATGGCTGCTTATCTTACACCTGTTTCTTTGTTCAGGATTTCCAGTCTCCAATGTCACTGAAAATTCTGTCTCCTTAAATGATACCCTTTCACTGGTGATATTCAAGAATATGTTTACATTTTATTTGTAAATGTACCATTTAAATTCATTAAAATGGTTTGATAATAATTCTAATCTGGAAAAAAAACCAAACATCCCTGCTAATAAAATAGGAACAATGGATAGTTTTCTTTATTCCAATTTTGTGATATCATTTCCCCAAAATGTTGAAAGGACTTCAAGAAACCATTGTGAATGCTCTACAATTACTCTCTCAAACCAAAGAATTTGATTATTCTGGGTAAAAAAATATCTCTTTGCTCATAGTTCTCCAGTATTCTCTAGTTTAAGCTTAGCAATTCTATGCGATAATTGTATGCAGGTCTAATTTATAACCTTTATCCAAACTGACGATGTATAAGCATATTGTTTAAATCACACTGCTATGAAAACTATATATATATATACATATACATATATATAGTTATAGTTATAGTTATTTTTGAATATTTTCTAAGCTAAATGTAGTAACATCCAATTTCCATGATGTATAACATTGTGGACATGACTATTCATTTCATACGTAGTTATGGTTATCCATTTTTCTGAGTATATTTAACCCTTCCATCTAGCCTATTGTATATTAAACTATGGAACATTATCATTAACATGCATTAAAGATATCTATACTCTTAATTATTGCAGAACTGGAAGTTTCTTTGCTACTCAATATAAAGTAACTTTGTTAGGAATTTTAAAATATTTGGAGTCCAAATATCAGTTTATCAAATGCCTTATGTAATTAATAAAATATTTATGAAGCCCTACTTGATGAGCATAAGATTCCTTTATATAAATATTCTAAATTTCTAAGACTGATAAACTGGATGGAAAGTAGGTCAACAGCTGATAGATTTGTTGATATTTTTACAACAATCATTATGTTTAGTTTATAATTTTTTAAAACTTTGAAACACCTTTCCCTGCCACTTGGAGGAGTATCTTAGAGGGCATTTTCATTATGTTTATCAACTCATTTAAAAAGAACACAGGATCATTGAATTATGGATCTTTAAGATGCACCAGTGTGGAGTAGAGAACCAGTGGAGAGGTCTGGGGGGCTGGTCCCAGCACCAAATACTAAGTGGATGCCTGCCCCTCCCCTGAGAAAAATTTATTTCAAAGGATGGCACTGAATCTGCAGCTTCAGGAGAAGGATATATCTGACCAGAGCACACAGGA
>NW_022111372.1:11644433-11699975 GCF_000313985.2 Echinops telfairi | reverse complement strand
GATGTGCAGTATGCTCTTATGGATGGACCAGAAAGATCTGAGGACGCATCTCCATTTGATGAAATGGATCAAACACCTTTGTGTACCTCAATGACACTTGTAGCCTGAGGATTTAGGATTGAAAATTGTCATAGTGTTTGAATACGTAGAAGACAGATATACTAATATTATTGAGCTGTTGGTAGGCAGAAAATTATTAACTTACTACATAAATGTGCTATATGCTGTTTGAAGATATATATTATCCCAGAAAACCTGTGACTGATATTTTTAGTGAATATTATTGTAGATTTTCCCTCACAACCTACTTCCATTGTTAGTGTAGTCTCCTGCCACAAAAAGATTATTTACACATGAATACAGGTATTGGCATATCGAGTTAGCCCTCTTTCAACAGTGTTTTTAAGAAATTAGTACCAGGGACTAATCAATGACAATATTAAGGGAAGATCTTTATGCCCCAGGGAGATGATTGATAAGACGTTCTACCATTAATGAACAAGAAGGTGCCTAAAGGGAGCCAAAGGCAGACAAAAAAAACATAGGTCCTGGAATGGATTTTGGGATCACACCTGATTCTAGCTCCAATTTAAGAACAATTAGTTCTTACATCATGACCCTGTTTGATACTCTTCCTTAGGAAAGGAACACAGATAAGGGTTGTATAGCAAAGTGTGGTGTGATAGTTAGGTTTATTGTGCCAACCTGGCCAATAGGAACATCCGAAATTAGCCAGGGTGCAGTTTGATTGGGTGGGCCAAGAGATAAATGGCTCTTCAAGGCTCACCCCTTTCTCTCTGGTGATCACAAAAGCATGATGCTGCTTTAGCTCTCTTTAGTTCCCTGCCTCAACCTGTGTGTTACAGTACCTCTGGTCCAAGTCAACCCGTGGATCTTCAGGCTCCTTTGAGACCTTCTTCACTGTCTTCCTGAAGCATACACCAGTTGAGCTTGAGGCTGGTGGATCGTGTTGCCTTGCATTGCTTGAGTTTTACATCCCTCCTTCCCTAAGCTCCTGAGCTACTGACTGTTGCTGACCCACCCTGCTGTTTGCTGCCTGCCAGGCAGTCCATGTGAGTTGAAGGACTTCCAGTACATTAACTGTTCCACCAAAGTGAATTTAACTGAGCCCTCTGTACTACTGTGTGAACTAATTAGCTGTTAAATTGTTTGTCGCCGTATAAGCCTATACAGCTATAGATATAGGCATAGGCATAAACATAGTTATAGCTATAGCTATAGATATAAATATAGATTCAGATATAAATATAGAATCATAAGTGTCCTTGTTTTGTTTCTCTAGAAGAAAACCTTGCCTAACACACATAGTGAAAAAATTAGATGGTATCTGGCTATCAGATACAATAGTGTACGTTTGTTTGCAAAAAGAAAAAAATGTTTGTTTGCAAACAAGCAGCCATTTAAGTGAGATGTTAACTGAGTCCACATGGAAGATTCACACCAACATCAGTGACCAAAGGATTGTAACTCATATAATCTGAAGCCTAAGGAGGAAATAGTATCAGAGTCTAAATTGTGAGAATCTGGTTCGTAGAAGGCCACGGGTGACAGTAGCAGCCCAAGATACGTTTGTGGGATCTACATAGGGAATAAGCCTCTAGTGATTTCCATCTACCCATAATAGAGGGATAGGGAAAAACTGGTTACCAAACAGAGTGCACTGGAGAAATGACTACAGGAGCTCAAAATGATAAACATGACTTGAAAGGTTAAAACTTTGTCAGTTGCTCACCCCTGTGATTCATTCTGGATCTGATCTGGTTTTCAACATTTTCTCTCTCTTTCTGTTCATATTGGGATTTTATCTCAGATGTATTTTGTCACTGGGAGTAACCCTCCTGAATATTTGTCATATGTTTTTTTTGTCTTCTGTTTTTCAGTATATGAAATCCAGGAATAATGAACCTAAAGGTTAGCAAGTAGAATAAGGATTCCGGGGGAGTAAAATAGAAGGAGGGTGTATAGGGGAGCTGAGATCAAGAAGTTCAAGAAGGAAGACAATGTTTTGATATTGATCTTTGTAAGTATTGTACTATACTACTTGATGTGATCAACTATCTGGATTAGCTTCCAATCACATGGTTTTGAAAAAGAAAAGAAAACGGGGGCGGGGGGGTGGGGAGAATCTCAGCCCAAAATATTAGGAAATATACATTTAAAAATTGTTTCCTCTTTTGTGTGGAATGTTTATTTTGTTCTGAATATCATAAATTATTTAATTGCTTGTATGTCTACATTTAATTTGGCTCTTAGGACCAAATTTGCAGCCCATCTTCAGCAGTAAAATGATGTGATAGCCACACACCTACCCCACCTTCATAGTTTTCCTATTTGCAACTCTTTTAATTCTGCAGTCTTCATTACTATTATTATATCATTTTCATAATGCATATTCTATAATCTCCTCAAAATCTCCCATACACAATCCAGGGCCTTGACTAATGACAATACAGGTGAGTCGGTATCATTAATTTATGACCTGAAAGAATGCCATATCACCAGGGTAAACTGAATGATGACCAGGCACAGCCCCTATCTCCTCAAACCTGCAAGATATTTGAAGTTTTATGGCAGTTTTCAACTGTACATACTGACTCAGGAAAATAATGGTCAGCCTCATATCATAAATTCTGCACTGCCCCTGGTTGACTACCATGAATGTCATGGAAACATCCAAACTTAAATTCAATGTTCCACTTATCACTGCTTTTCTTTGTCAATATTCAAAGTGTACATTTCTTGGAACATCAGTTTTGATGTTTATTCTTATCTCTCTAGTAGTGACTTTCTATATTTCCTTTCCCTGGATGCAGGTTTTTTCCTATCATCCCATTATGTCTAAGCTGCCATGAACAAGTGCATCTTTTGCTACAATGTCAATATCATACAGTTCATTCTCAACTGTTTTGCGTAAAATTTTCTTCTGACCCTGTGTTTTAGCTGAGTGCACTGCTTCTATTGCACTCTATTCAAATTGATGCTTTCCTGAGGCACTTTAGAGGTATAATGGGCTGTGTACAGACCTGCTGATAGCTCTCTACAGAAGAAAGGTGAGGTTGTCTTTAGAGATTTAAAGCTTCCGACGTCTCCCTTCACCCACTTTTCTGTTGTCTGTCCCCCAGGGAGGAGGTCACACACAGTTCCTTGTAATCGGTTCCCTTTTTCCTACCCAGACAGGGCAAGATATGACAAAATACCAATTTATGAACTATCAAGGGCTCATGAGGGAGGGGGGAGCGGGGAGGGAGGGGAAAAATGAGAACCTAATGTCGGGGGTTTAAATGGAGAGAAAATGTTTTGAGAATGATGTACAAATGCGCTTTACACAATTGATGTGTGTATGGATTGCGATAACAGTTGTATGAGCCCCTAATAAAATGTTTAACAAAAAATAAAGCTTCTAAAACTCTAAGAAAGAATTCGACTTTGTTTTATAGGGTTTCTCTGAATCAACATCTACTTGATGGCGGTGGACTTTGTCTTTCATGCTCCTTGAATCTCATCTTGGAGAGTGGGACTCAATAACCTCTTACACCAAATGATTTCTCTTCCATCTTCTTGTAGAAGCCACTGCTTTAATGGCTGTGTCATCTTGATAAACCACTTTCTTTTAACGAAGGTCTCTGGATAGCACAAAAGCTTTGTTTTAACTACTAAGCCTTTAAGATTGGTGATTTTAACTCACTCAGCAAAGCCTACTAGGAAAGATCTAAAGACCTGCTCCTGTGAAAATTACAGTCAAGAAAATACGACGGACATTTCCACTCTAACACAGTGGTAATAGATCAGAGCTGACTAACGGGCAATGCGTTTGGCTTGGTTTAGTCCTTTCGCTTTGTGATTTTCCCCTTTGCTTGATCCTCTTCTATTTACTAAGGGTCTTAATATCTGACTTACAGAATTAGTTTCTCATCCAACAGATTGGTGTCATAGTATTCATAAATGTATATGTAATCTTTCAATATTTTTCTAAATTTAATTTTTATCACTGAGGATATCATCTTACTCGATCATCAGAAATCAAAATATATTTCAAGTTATCATTTTAAACAATTCAATTTATCATAAAAAATTTTATCATCAAGGGATATGTGACAGTTATATAATCATTTATCAATTTGAGAGGATTAAGAATGAAGGGGTGGAGTCTAGCCTGTTAATCAGGACATAGCCAATGAACCCTCTCTGTGGACTTGGCCTTCTCCTGATGATTCTGGGAACTTCTGTATTCCCCTTGGAGGTGTGAGACTCTCTCTGCTCACTCCCTGGAGACATTAGCTAACAAGACACATAGAGCTACACTAATGCCTTGAGCTGGAGAAGCCACGTGGACATCTCTGGCAGTGCTGAGATGCTTACAACACCACTGGGTCCACAAGACTTCCCAACCACTGGCCTGTGATCTTTCTGCATTCAGACCTTCCTTAATCCTTGTACAGTTTTCACATGCACATTAGGTGATTGAATGTTCCATGGCTTGACTAAGGCACACCTTAGTTCTCAAAGTGACAACTTCGTTTTTCAACATTTTAAATAGGTGTTGTGCAACAGAGTACCACAATGCAATACATTTTTTCATCACTTTGCTGCTTTCATTAGCATTGATTGTGGATCCAAACAATGTGAAACATTGACAACTTCAACCCTTGCTTCAATTACCATGATATTACCTATTATCTAGTTATGAGGATTTGGGACTTCTTTACATTGAGTTGAATTCATGTTGAAGGGTGTGGTCTTGGACCATTATCAGAAAATGCTTCACATTCTCCTCACTTTCAGAGGTCAAGATTGTGTCATTGGCACATCGCAGGTTGTTAACAAGTTACTCTATAATCTTGAATCCTCATTATTCTTCTTATATTCCAACTTAGCTGATTACTTGTTTAACATCAGAATGAATACGGTGAAAATATACTTCCTGACACACAGCTTTCGTGACTTTAAATGATATACTAGGCACTTGCTCTGCTGAAAGGATTGTGTCTAGGTCCACATATGGTTTCTGCATGTGCACAATGAGTGTTCTCGAATTCTCATTTTTGTAAATGTTATCCATACTTTGTTGTGATTCAGATAATTGAATGCTTTTGCATAGTCACTAAAACACAAATACACATCTTTCTGTTGTTCTCTGCTTCCAGCCAAGATCCATCTGACATCAGCAATGACATCCCTAGTCCCATGTACTCTTATGACTGAAAATGAGTTGTTTCATTGGGTTACGATAACGTGATAAGTGTTTTTAAATTAATAAATAATAAGCCAGACTAACTTTGTGAAACTATGAAGGCTGTTTGGGGACAAATTTACCAGACCAAGCATCATATTTGAACAGAATCTATTATGTATCATTTACCGACAACTCCCACTCACTTTATGTGGCATCGGATGCAGTTTTTTGGCTTTCAGTGTTTTGCTTAGTCCAAATTGTTTCACTTGGTCCAAATTGAGGGCATCTGCTCAGCTACTGAGTTTTGTTGATTACAATATAAAATGTTTAGCCTGAGTTATCCATGTAATTGCAGGAAAACATAAGTAAAGAGATTGTTATAACTTACGAGAAATAGCTCTCTCTTCTAGTATTATTTGTGGAAGCTCTGAATAGACTGCTGTTTGACCTTCTTAAGTGATCAGCTTGCTTTTAACATGCACAACTGGTGTACATACATGATCACTTGGCTGTCAGTACTCCTAACCATCTGTTTGATGGCAACATGCCTGCTATCAAAAGGGTGTTCCCGTTTAGAATCAGGTGCCAGCTAAGTAGATTGGCAGCTTGAAATTCTGAAAATGATTTCTCTTGTTCTGCAGAAATCTATGCCACATTAACACCCACATGGCTTCTAACCACCACAACACCTGTTCATTATTTTTAGGCCAAAAATATTCTTGAAAGAAGCCAACAGTGAGCGTTTGATGAAATAACACTGGGTACCAATGGAGTGTTTCAAAATACAACATCCTATCCTGTTTTTCAAAAGTGGCAATATACATTTAAATGTCATTTTAAAATGTAGGTGTAGGAAATCATTGAACCCAAAATCATTATAAATAAAATAATACTGAAAGTGTAAGTTATTCCACATGCATTATTCATTTCATTGTTCATATTGATGGAAAATAGTCAGTGTTCCACTCTACATAAAATCACTAGTTTTATGAGAATTCCATAGCTATTTTCCTGTGATTTTTCTAGCATTTGGTCTGCAGAATCCTAAAAAGAGTGAACAAATTTAAAAGCGAGAACAAATGAGAAGCCAATAGATTGTAGTTCAATATTTCTAGCATGACTTGGTTGTCAGAATGATTCTGCATATTATTTAAAGCTACCCCTCTTCTTCATATGCCATATTTAATTTGAAAATATGTTTTTTGCTATTTGTATTTTAAATGTAGTAATTCCATGCTTTACTAAAGGCTGCAGAGAAAATAAAGTCGTTCTTTAAAAATATTTTATATCTTTTGTACATATTTTTAAATTTTACCATGATAAACAATTAGTCACTGGTGAGATCTCCCATGTCATAGAATAAATATCTCTCAACAAAAAATAATACTGCTTATTCTACCACCAACCCTAAAAATCTGTCTTGCTGCCCTATCACTTCCTTTTGCTGTGAAAGAGAAAATATTCCTTATCCTATAAAAGATAAAGTCTCCACATGTACTCTTTTCACTTAGTCAGGAATGGCCTTCCATTAATCATTTCCTCCTGGTGTTACATTTTCAATATTCCTTTTTTACTGGATCAATCACCTTGCAGACATGTAATAATGAGAACCCATATGAAGCAAATAAGAACTATAGTGTTCAGACACCCTACTCCTCTCAGTAACTTCCCTGAGCAGATAAGCCTCCTGGGGGGAAAATGTTTTACTCATTTCACCTTGCTTCCAATGTCTTCCAATCTTGATTCACTTGAACAAGCTGTTTGTATAAAAACCTTCGCAGTTGCTAAATCTAATACTCGATTTTCTCTTCTCATTTACATTCAGCTTCCACAAAATAATGCACATTTCATCATTTCTATTTTTAGAAATAATCTTTTCTCCTTTTATTTATTTATTTTTTTCTGGTACGACATACCTATCGATGTACTTTCTGCACTTCCGGCCGTTGTTTCCCATGTGACTCTTCCTACCCTTCTTGCTCTCTGTCTTCTAACAGCTGAAGTTTCTCATGAGTCTAGAGTGGGTATTCTTATCTTCAAATGCTAAGATTTCATGGTTTAAATGGTACCATCATTTAATCAACCCCAATGCAAAGTGATGATTAATTCCCAAATTTATCGGGACATACCTAATGTTATTATACTTTCCTTAATTTAAGGCTTCTGGCAACACCACTTTAAGCAAGATTAAGAACACAATTTTCCCAGCAGCATGTGATTTTTTCCAGTCTCCTTGTCATATTTGGGTAACTATCAAAATATTTCAAACTTTTCATAATACTATTTCACACTTTGTAAACTATAAACTGACACCATTCTTATCAGATGATTATGACTCACGAAGTCCCATATAGGTTTTCTGAAGCTATATATCTTAGCAGGAGTGAATGACTTCATCTTTATGACTTGTTTGCTTAAGCCATTGATGCTTGGAGCTATTAGCCCAGTGTCTGACTCATGAGATCCCCAAGTCTCTATTTGGCTGTAATATAGTGTAAACATAACTTTTATTCATACTATGGGACCAACAATTTTGTGTGACATATTTGTTTTATGGCAGTGGTTTGGAACCCAACTAGAACTATCTCTGGGGTATGCTGTACACACACATCCACCTTCCTAATCCATATATTTCCTCTGAATTGTGAGTAACAGATATCTTGAATATGCATATAGGAACATTGTATTTTTCTATTATTACGAGGAATGAGATACTAAGGTAATTTTCAGTATGGTAGAGAAAACAATTTGGCATTAATGCAAATTATCCAAATGAAGAATGATGAAGACATGTTTAGAACTTGCATTAGGGAAAGAAAGGAGCTTAAAGTTATATGTTACAATTGTGGTAGGAGAGTAGATGTCTTTTAACTCCTGCCTCATGGTAGTGTTTATTCTTTGGGTAGCTAGAGGTCAGATATGTACATGCAATTTACTGGATTGTTTTCTGGAAAGAATATGGGAGGTTAAAGTTTTGATTATTTTGTTTGGTTTTTGGTTATTCCCATTTGAAATGGCAAAACATGAATTTGATTAATGCATATTTTGAGCTCAGGGGGTGAAATCACTGTCTGACTTTCTCAGAGATGCTACTAAGTGAAAATACTGACAGAAAGCCTGCATCTAGCTGGATACCCTCAGAAGCCTAGCACCATATTTTTATATCAATAGAATAGTTTAGATAAGGATTAAGATAAGCTAAATAAGGATTGAACTTGACTGTTCTAAGAATTGAGTTCAGTATCTGATTCTACTTTATTTATACTGGTTTCGTCTTTTTATTATGGTTAATATAATGATTGATAGAAAGGATTAATGAAAAGTATGAAAATAAGAGAGTTTTTAAGCCCACTTGCATGCCACATTAAAACTTGTATCTTTAAATGGGTTAGGTCACACCTACAAAGAAGGCTCTGAAGATATTAGCCCCACCCAGTGTTTTCAAGTCTTCAGGACATTTGCATTTCAAGAGGCTAACCTAGAGGGCAGATTGAAGAAAAAAGAGAACTCTTTGGATTTGTGAATTTTGAAAGTGGTTTCTGTCAGAAGCTGGAAAAAATCTGAAACCATGAATAAAACTCCTCTCTAGGAATGAACATTAAGGGAGCCAGTGGGCAAGCTGAAATGCTTGCTAAATGACCACCTAGATACACTTCCTGAGCAGAAATGGGAGAACTGCATCAAGAAAGAGACAAGTTGAGTCTGACCACCGACATCCATGGACCTGGTTTACAGGGACTAGAGGAGAATACAGGAGAGGGTTGACTGGTCTGAAGTTCACAACCTAGTAAAAGGGGGATTGGGTTATTGCAAATTTGTGATGGGGCCATGGTCCAAACGCAAGGCAACCAATGGGCACCATGGTGAGGCTAAGTGAGGCAGCCCACAGGTTGACCAGAGCCTGACCAGATGAAAAGAAGATATTTGAGCCTGTGAACGGGTGCATAATGCTGCAGACTTTATGGACAACTTGTCCTGATTTGACTTTGCTTATGGATGCAGATTTCACAAGGTTCCAACTGCAATGAAGGTTCTTCATATCAAAAAATATGAGCAACCCCAGAACACTGGGTTGATGTAAGTGGGAAGTATAGAAATTAGATACCCAAACTGGGCCGGATAAAGGCATGAAGTGACTGGCTTACAAACTTTCATAGGTGGGGGAATATATCCATAGGATTATAGGATTAAGGTGTAGGTGTTACTTAACTGCAACTGTTAGGTATAGAATATCCGTGTGTTGTTTACTTATAGATGCTATGTTTAAATGAGAGTGGCCCATATTGAATTACATGCATTTTAGTTTTGTCCTGTTAAGTACAGATATGATTCTATTATTGTTTGTTTGAAAATTGTATATGGCTAAAGGGATTATGTGAAAGTGTCAAATTGACAAAGGGTGGTCTGTGGTAGTTATGTAATTGTTTGTGAATTTGAGGATTAAGAATGTAGGTGTGGAGTCTAGCCTATCAATTAGGTTATAGCCACTGAGGCCTCTGTGTGGGCATGCCCTCCTTCTGAGGATTCTGGTAACTCCTGAATTCTTCCTTGGAGATGGGAGACACACTCTCTGCTCACTTCCTGTGAGACATCTGTTGAGAAGACACATGGAGAGAGGCTCATGGCAGTCAGAGCCTTGGAGCTGAAAGAACCACATGGAGACCCCTGTCAGTGCTGAAATGCTTACAAAGCCACTGCATACACAAGACTTCCAACCCACTGGCCTGTGATCTTCCTGTATTTGGAGTCATTACATGTGTTTCGTGAGTCTGAAGAGGACTTTATAGATTGGTATTGGACATGTGGGCTAATATTAGACTTATGGACTTGATCTAAACTGGGCTGGGATGTTCTTTAAATATTCAATTGTTTTTGTATATAAAGCTCTTTCTTATACACATATGTGTGTTTATGGATTTGTTTCTCTAGTACCCCAGACTAACATAACAATTCTGTCAGATTTAGTTATCATTTTTGAAGCTATATAAATGTTTTGTGTGAGAAATTACTTAGCATTGATTAAAAAAAGCATGGGTATGCAGTAGAAAAATGGCATAATAAATTAAGCTGATGTATCATTATAGAATAATGGACCAAAGAAATTATTTTATTTGAAGAAGGAAATATGCTTAGTTTTCAACATATTGAGTTATGAACCATTAGAATATTTACATTAATTTTGGCAGGTTCATACATTTACAGATTCAGAATAAATGCCAGAGTTAAAGTAGGAATCATAAATGTCAATTAAGTATTTAAAGTCTTTAAGTAGCATTTGAATTTATATATCTCAAACAATATTTTAAAAAGAAAAATTTAAAAGAAAATTAAGGGTAGAGGAAAGAAGCAGGAGGAGAACGAAGAGGAAAAGAAGAAAAAGAGGAGAAATGTGTAACTATAGTAGCAAGATTCTTAAAAGGGAAAGGAAAAAAATAAATTCTTTCCCAAAATTAAATTTCCAAAAATATTGCTTTGAAATAAAAATAATTTTAGGAATAGTTTATCTGGCAGATTTTATTGTTGCAAAAATTTAGAGGTGTTTTACTGAGCTGTACATCGTTTTACAGAATTACTGAATATTCTTGAAATTGATGAAGCAAATTAATTTGTGGCTTTTTAAAAAGGTTAGTACAAAAGAAGGAATATGACAAAATACATTAATTTCTAAAAATATGTAAATTGTTATCATAACTTTAAATGTGAAAATAGTTTTTACTACAGATGACCAAAGCAGTATGGAAGTTTAAAAAGTTCACAGAAATATGGAACTAAAATATATGTAGTTTTTCCATTAAATTTAAAGCCATGTGTGTGTGTGTGTGTGTGTGTGTGTGTGTGTGCAAATTGAAATCAAATGGGAGTATAGGGAGTTAAATTGTCAGCTTCTCTCCTAAAATGTCAGCAGATTATAGCCATAAGTGAAAATAAAAGTACTTCCATGAAGGGCAAGTTTTTGAAAACTTCTTAGACATAACCAAACATCTTGATGGAACGAGTCACTTGACCTTGGATCTTAGAACTGTAGTGTCTGGGGATATCAATCTCATTGGGCATACCATGGTTCAAAAACACAATATTTGACATTGTACTTTGGAGAGTATTGACTGAGGTCTTCAAAGTTTGAGAACACCCTTCTGAGGTGCAACTGTTGATCTCTTGATATTTGGGGGAGAAGAGAGTGAAGAAAATTAAAGAGATATGTAAACAATTAGTGCAATGGACTAACAGACCCCGAGAAACTTAAATCTCCACCATTCTGAAATCTGAAGAACCAGACAGTTCTGAAACTGATCATGTTATAAGATGTTCAGTAGAGTAAGAAAAAATGTGAGTTAGACCTCAAAATCAGACACACACACACACACACAAATGCCAGATTTACATGTCAGGTGGAGACTTGTCAGATAGGGAACTCCCAAAACTATGCTCCTTAGTCAACCTTCGTATCTGAAAATTAAAACATTGCCTTAATATTCAGCCAAACAGTAGACAGCCCTGGTGGCTTAATGGTTCCACTTTGGGCTGCTAACTGCAAGGTCAGCAGTTCCAAACCACCAGCTGCTTCTTCAGAGAAAGACAGTGCATTCTATTTCCATAATCAGTTAAAGTCTTGGAAACCCACGGAGGAAGTTCTAACCTGACCTGTAGGGTCACTATGAGTTGGCAATGACTCCGTGGCAGTGAGTATAAGGTAAAAATAACACTAGTGAGGTATGTACACCTTAAAATTATCCCACCATTTGAGACCACAGGAAGAAGCAGGCCAGAAGCAGGCCAGAAGCAGGCCATGTTGTGGCAATTGCAATCAATGGCATGAAGCAAACTATGTATGAATTGTTGAGTAGAAAACCAGCATGCTTTCTAAACTTTCAATAACAGTAGTTTAAAAATATGGCCATGTTATAACTGAAAATCTTAAAAGTAACAACCAAAATTATTCATATGTGAACTCAAGAGTATAGATAAAGATAAAGAAAAAAGATAGGTAAAATAAAGAAAGAATAGGTATGAATAAATAAAGAAATGATATTCAGAAGACTGCAGTGCGTTTTGTTTTTACTTTATATTTTAAGGCAGTATTTTACATTATATGATGTTAATTTATCAATTTGATTAAAATGCTCTATGAAAATAGTGTCCTTAGTTAAACAATATCTCCTCATTACGTATGAAGTGTAAAATATATTTGGGGGGTTAGTAAGAACATGTAATGAAGAGATAAAAGCAAGTATATACATAAATATAATAGTAGACATGCCATAATCTGTGGCCAGCTTTCCACAGTGAAGATAAAATTGTTTTGATTAACCCAAATGCCTCCTATTGGGCCTAAGATAAGGAAATAAATATACTTAACCCCTGATGGTAAAACATAATTACCATTTGTTATATCATGGAGAGTAAATTTTCTTTTCCTATGTACCTGTGATACACTTAGTTATGTCAAAAAATATATTCTTGTCATTAATATTAACACACTACAACCTAGCATCAGAATCAATTCCATGGCACCAAGTTTAGTTGGTTTTGAGTTGAATCTATCTATCTATCTATCTGTCTATCTATCTAATCACCTAACTGATCTCTCTATATAAAATGTATACATATGTATAGATTATTTAATTATGTTTCATAGTATTTTTTACAGTAAAATAATTTTATTATGAATATTTGTCTGGGGAAATAGATACAAATAAAATTTTAAATGGTTCTCTTAAAATTTAAAAATGTGACATAATGAGAGTTTGTGTTTAGTTGTTAAAATAAGACTAAGTTGCAAATACAGTAAACTGCAGTAACTTTTGATTTTCCTGAATCAAAAAAAGTTAAAAGATGATTAAATTTGTAATTAAGTACTTATAACCTTAAAACTATTGTGCAGAGTATAACTAGTCAGCCACAAAGGTAACATGTAAAATAATCCTACTTATAATGAAAAATCAAGAACACACTAGTATATAGAGATCAACATTTATTAGTAGTTTACAGAGATGAGGGAGAGGTAAGGCATGAGCAATTCTTTGTGCACAATGAGTCTCCTAAAGGGGATAGAAAAGTTAGGGTGTGATTCATAGTAATTCTGAAAATATTAACATAATTCGTGTCATTCAATTATGTATGTGAAGCTTTTAGAAATGACAAATATGTGTTACGTGTATATTTCCCACATTAAAAACATAGTGGTTTGAATTAACTTGAATTATTAAAATAATTTATGCCAGAATATTGAAATAAAATTTTATATCAAATAAAACTCAGATTTTTTAATAATAAAAATATCTCAAGAATGCAGAATATATACACTTATTGTTAGTCCAAAACATCACACCTATCAATGAGCTAGGATGGGACAGTGATACACATTTTCAGCATTCTAGACTCACCTGGACCTCTAAATTCTGCTAGGGCTTTTGAGGAGAGAGAACATGGGAAAGACAAATAAAATAATTTGAAGTACATATCCATTAATAATTCACACAAAAACTGAATTTGTTAAACTAATACATAATAACTCAGCTACTCATCAGAGAGTAACACATGATAATAAATCGGGGTAAAATATTTGTCAATAGCATATGATTTAATTAGCTCCTTTTACCCATTTCACTATGTTGTTCACAGGGACACTGTGAGTCACAACTGACTCAAGGACATCTAACAAATCATTGCTTAAAAATCACAGAAATGGGAACTATGTTAAATGGTTCATATTCTTTTTTTCTTTTTTCAATTTTTGAACATTTTACTCATTCTTGTACTCATTGTTATTAGCTCTCCTCCCCGCCCCACCCCCCCACCCCCCACATCTCCTGTCATACCTCCAAGGGATCATTAATCCAGTTCATGTCTCTATAAATTTACCTATCCTGGATTCTTTTTAAATTTATTTATTTATTTTTAAACATTTTATTAGGGGCTCATACAACTGTTATCGCAATCCATACACACATCAATTGTGTAAAGCGCATTTTTACATCATTCTCAAAACATTTTCTCTCCACTTAAACCCCCGGCATTAGGTCCTCATTTTTTTCCCTCCCTCCCCGCTCCCCCCTCCCTCATGAGCCCTTGATAGTTTATAAATTGGTATTTTTGTCATATCTTGCCTCTTTTTGGCCATTTTTTTTTACCAAATAATCTTAATCAATACAGCCCCCTTTTTACTTATAAGAATCACTAGTTTCCAAGTTCGTATCACCATGCAAACATGGGCAGTATTCACATCAGATTTACATAATTAGCAAGTCACATCATTACAAAACACCCCAATCACCTCATTATATAACTTGCAAAGCATTGAGAATCATGGCCCAGTAAACTTACACATAACCTTAACCAGTACAGTTAACATTACTCTGAACTCATATCCCAGAATTCATTATTGACAGAATGTGTTAGTCTGGGTAGACTAGAGAAACAAATCCAGGGAGACACTCATATGTTTATAAGAAAGAGCTTTACATTCAAGAACAGCTGAATATTTAGAAAACATCCCAGCCCAGTCCAGATCAAGTCCATAAGTCCGATATTAGCCCATATGTCCGATACCAATCTATAAAAACCTCTTCAGACTCATGAATTACACAAGAAATGATGCTAAATACAGGAAGATCACAGGCCAGTGAATGAGAAGTTTTGTGGATCCAGTGACATTGTAAGCATCTGAGTGCTGGCAGGGGTCTCCATGTAGCTTCTCTAGCTCAGGGAACTC
Source organism: Echinops telfairi (assembly GCF_000313985.2). Classification (NCBI taxonomy): domain Eukaryota; kingdom Metazoa; phylum Chordata; class Mammalia; order Afrosoricida; family Tenrecidae; genus Echinops; species Echinops telfairi. The sequence continues at coordinate 11,685,069 of NW_022111372.1, read as the reverse complement.
ATGTAGCTCCATGTTTCTTGTCAGCTGCTGTGTCTTCCAGGGAGTCTGCCTGTGTCCTACCTGCCATCAGTAAAATAATGGATAAAGAAATCCTGGTATGAATGGAAAATAACTGAAAACCCAGAAATAAAATCATCAGCATACAGACAACTGGTCTTTGATAAGGGCCCAACAATATCAAATGGGAATCAGATGCCCTCTTTAACAAGTGGTGCTGGAATAAATGGATATCAAACTGCAGAAAATTGAAGAAAGACCCTTATCTCACTACATGCACAAGAATAAACTCAAGGTGGATCACAGATCTTGAAGTTGAACCCCAAACTATTAGGGCAATCAATGAGGGAACTGGGACCAACTTGAGAACTTTGTCACAGGGAATACATAGACTATCTGAAATAGGGAAGGACACAAACACAGAGAAGGCAGTGATGAATGTATAATGCTCATTGCTGCATTGGAAGAACTGGAGGAAATCATGCTAAACAAAGTAACCAGAGCACAAAAGGACAAGTACAACATGAGTCTGCTGAGGTAAGCTTAAAAAAAATGCAAAAGGGGCATAGCTAAAAAGCTACTGTGCACAAACATTCCTATGGCAAGGACCAGGTAGTATTATAGGGACCAGACCAAATCCGTAAATACATATGGTAGCCAAATAAAAAGGAGGGGGGGTGGTAAGGAAAAAAATAAAAAGAAGAATGGGTAGCGGGGAACAGGGCACTAACCCACCCAAGGGGAGGGCATTGTTTATGTCTCCACAGGGAAAAGGGGACCAGACTTCAACCCTTTGCTCCAAGATGTGAATGCAACATGCCAGCATGGAGTAGGGAACCAGTGGAGAAGTCTGAGGGGCCGGCCCCAATCCCAACTACATGGACAGCTGCCCCTCCCCACAGAAGAATTTATTTTGGAGGACAGCACTAAAGCTGCAGCACAGGGAGAGGGGCATGTCAGTTCAGAGCACATGGGACCAAATGAAGGGAGAGGAAGTGGAGCACATCCTGGCCCACCAAGCCTTGATGATGAGATTCCCACTCAGATCAGCCAATCCACAGAGAAGACCATATGGCCGACCCCACTATGAGACACGACATGCCTCACTGACCCATAGCCCTATAGGGGACAACACTAGAGACACAGTGTGGGAATTCTGCCCAATCTGTTCCCACCACACCAAGACAAAACACTAAGGGTGCTGAACAGAACAACAAGGGGAACTGAGCAACGGAGTCCCCAGGGAATACCAAAAATACACTTTGGGGCCAGGGGTTGATTTCCCATTAGACTCGACTGGAAAATACTCCTAACTGGCAACAAACAGTCCTTGAACTAACTACAAGCTTTTCTTTCTTGTTGTTGTGTTTTATTTTATTTTATTTTTTTGTCATTGGCTTTTTGTTGTTTTATTTTATTTTGTTGCTTGGTTTTGCTCTGTCTTGGTTTTGTGCATGTCATTATCTCTGCAGATCTGTCTAAATAAGATAGGCTGGATGAAGATTCTGGAGGAGAAAACAACAGGACCAACAGTTCTGGGGGAAAATGGGAGAGGGGGAAAGGAAGTGGGGTTAACAAGCTCAGGGATAAGGGAACAACAAGTGATCCAAATTCGTGGTGAGGGGGTTGTGGGAGGCCTGGTAGGGCATGACCAAGGGTAAAGTAACTGAGAGGAATTACTGAAACCCAAATGAAGGTTGAGCATGTTAGTGGGACAAGAAGAAAGTAAAAGGAAATAGAGGAAAGAGCTAGGAGGCAAAGGGCATTTATAGTGGTCTAAATAAAGGCATGTACATGTGTAAATATATTTATATATGAGGATATGGAAATAGATCTATGTGCATATATGTCTAGGTTTAGTATTAAGGTAGCAGATGGACATTGGGCCTCCACTCAAGTTCTCCCTCAATGCAAGAATTCTTTGTTCTATTAAACTGGCACTTCATGATGCTCACATTCCCAACACAATTGCTGAACACAAAGCAGATACATAAGCAAATGTGGTGAAGAAAGCTGATGGTGCCCGGTTATCAAAAGATATAGCATCTAGGGTATTAAAGGCTTGAAGGTAAACAAGTGGCCATCTAGCTCAGAACAACAAAGCCCACATGGGAGAAGCATCCCAGCCTGTGTGATCACGAGATGCTGAAGGGATCAGTTATCAGGCATCAAAGAACAAAAAATCATATCATTGCGTACACACCTCCCCAACTCAATCACTGAAGACAAATGGGTGCATAAGCAAATGTGGCGAAGAAGACTGATGTTACCCAGTTATTAAATATATATAGTGTTGGGGGTCTTAAAAGCTTAAAGGTAAACAAGTGGCCATCTAGTTCAGAAGCAACAAAGCTCACATGGAAGAAGCACACCAGCCTGTGTGATCATGAGGTATTGAGGGAATTATGTATCAGGCATCATCAGAACAAAAAATCATATCATTGTGAATAAGGGGGAGTGTGGAGTGGACACCCAAAGCCTATCTGTAGGCAATTGGACACCCCTTAAGGAAGGGTCATGGGGAGGAGACGAGCCAGTCAGGGTGCAGTGTAGCAACGATGACACATAAAACTTTCCTCTAGTTCCTAAATACTTTGCCCCCCCACTATCATGATCCCAATTCTACCTTAAAATCTGGGTAGACCAGAGGATGTACACTGGTACAGATAGGAACTGGAAACATAGGGAATGCAGGGCAGATGATCCCTTCAGGACCAGTGGTGTGAGTGGTGATACTAGGAGGGTGGAGGGAGGGTGGGGTGGAAAGGGGGAACCAATTACAAGGATCCACATATAACCTCCTCCCTGGGGGACGACCAAAGAAAGGTGGGTGAAGGGAGATGTTGGACAGTGTAAGATATGACAAAATAATAATTTATGAGTTATGAAGGGTTCATGAGGGAGGGGGGAGTGAGAAAGGAAGGGGAAAATGAAGAGCTGATGCCAGGGCCTTAAGTGGAGAGCAAATGTTTTGAGAATGATGAGTGCAATGAATGTACAAATGTGCTTTACACAATTGATGTATGTATGGATTGTGATAAGAGTCGTATGAACCCCTAATAAAATGATTTTTTTAAAAGTGATCCTGGTATGTAAACACAATGAGATATTGTGCATGCCTAAGAAAACATTGATGAAACCATGAAACTCCTCATGACATGGATGGATCCAGAAAACTTTATGCTGAGTGAAAGTAGTGACACACAAAAGGATACATAATGTATGAGACCACTACTTTTATTTATAAAAAATAGTATATGAAAGTGGTAAAAACCACTGTTGTTTGTAAGAATAAACAACAAAACAAAGGCTGGTTTCTGTTCTCGGTTCTGTTCTTCTAATCCTGTCTTCCTAGCAATAAGGCGATGTGCCTGCCTTTGTTCATTAATACTATGCTACCCTCTTATAAGTATATTAAAAAAAAAAAGGTTGGCAAAATAGGCCTTATCTCAGCTGGGTCACTTTCTTATGATGAGGGGAGAGGGAGTATACCAATCAGTTCTTGCCATAGATCATGGTTCTGTGGTTACCCCAAATCCACAGACACACCTACAAGAGCATTAGCCAACACACATTTTGGTGCCTCAAATATTTGTTTTTGAGTATATTTTACTTGCTGATTCAAAATTGGCCCCAATTGTCCTCTATCAGCTCTAGTTTTTGAGATATAGAATATTGGTTATTTATCTCTCTTCACTCAACTCAGTCATGAAACATCAGCATAGGTAGTGTTATCCTCAGATAGAGGAAATTAATATGTACTTGTTTTTATCTAAAGTAGTTTGTGTTGTAATACATATTTCAGTCAAGTTATACCTCCTCTGGTATCCTTCAATTCAAAGACATGCTTGAATAGTGCAAATTAAAAGAACTTTGAATTTTCCCCCAAATATCACTTCACCTTTTTTAGGAATTGAGTAGCAAGCAGGTTCAATTTGTTATCTTCAAAATTGGCCAGAAGTAGGTGTTACTGTGCAATAAATAAGGAAATATGACTGCATAGTATGTTATATGTTTCACTGATAATCACAAAGTCAAAGATCCCACCAGCCACGCTTCAAGAAAAAAAATGAGGCTTTCTAAGATCCACTCTGTCCCACAGGGTCATTATGAGTTGCAATTAGTTGACTGCTAGTGAGTTTGGTACAACAAACAGGGATTCTTATGTCCAGAAACTCAAAATGTGTCTATAAGAGTTTAAATTCCTTTATTAAAATTAAAATATTCCACTCTCATTATATAATAACACAACTTCTCCACTTGTGCACAGAAACTCTTAAAAGAAAAATTATATTTTTTATTAAAATGAAGATTGGAGTCAACTTCATCTTTGAAATAGTTAACATGAATTATACACTGACTTCTATATGATGTGTTGTGTTATTCTATATTAAAATGTGTCCCGAAGTACTTATTGCGTAATTTGAAAAAGAAAATTTAAATCTTCAAAATATTTATGAAAATTGCTATGAAGTCTTTCATTTTCAATACTAAATTGCCCTCCCACCTTCCATATATGTGCATTTTAAATTTTCTTGTTTTATTTTCCACTCTTCTCAAGTTGTGTTTTGGCTTTGCTGGATCCAACTTGTAGTCTCTGTATAGATTGCACAGCTTCTCATATTAAAAAGGAAAATCTGCTACCATCTAATCAATTCCAGTTCACAATGACGTTATAGGACAGGAGAAACTGCCCCATTTGGGTTTCCAAACCTTTAAGTCTTTTCAAGGCTTCAGAGTTATTGGTGGGTTCGAACACCTGATCTTATGCTCAACCAACTAGTCACCATGGGTCCCTAATAGCTTCCTTTGGAAGTGCATTAACTCCTAATCTTTTAAAAACTATTTCTTACCTGTTTTGTTTTATCCTGTAATTTGTGGGTCTGAATTATTCTTATTTAAACCTAGCATAATAGATTTATAATTTAAAACAACTTAATAACTGAAAATATAGTGGAATGTCTTATCTAAAAACTAGAGGTGATGTCATTTATTCTATACAGTTTTCTGAATCAGTGACTCCCAAAACCCAAAGAATAGGTCTAAAGACTGTGTTATTAAAAGTTACATTCATTAGATGGATAAATGGGTAGGAAAACCTGCTATTGGAGGGAGCAAGCTTAACATTAAGTATTATGATCCCCAATGTGAGGATAAGCCTGACATTATGGTACTAATTGAAACTATTTTCTTCCCAGTCCTGGGTAACCCAGGTCACATGCTAAACACAGCCTGGATGTTAAGTGCTGACCTTTTGAGGGACAGAGTGTCCTTCGTAGGTCATAGCAGAAAGAATCACATTTGGAAATCCCAATAAGCAAACTGGATTTTATACACACATAGCAGATTAAAGGAATTGAAATACTTTCTGGGGCTTAAAGCTGAAATGTTCTAGTTCAAGAAGCAGATGACATCCCAAGTAAATATTTAGAAGTTATTGAACTGCGGTTCAAATCTCTTTCTTTGAGAGTTCCCCAAAAACGGTAATTTAAGATGAAAATATATTGCTATTTTTATACTCTTTGTTTTTTTATGACATGCTTTATTCCAGCAGGCATAGACCTGCCTCAGTGAATGAGCATTACTAAAAGTTTTGCCCTACCTACAACCCTCATTTTTCATGTAACTAATCTCAAGTCACTTGAGTTTTAATCTGCGCAAATCAACAGTCCATGTATTTTAGGCTAAAAAACTGACCTATGCGTGCATTCTTTCTTTTTCTCAACAGTGCTTTAAATTCTATGCCATTGGCTAAATTAGTGATAATATCAATAGAATTACCATATTTCCTATGGGGGTGATTCATAAAATTCCATGAAATTATTATGTCTCTGAAATGAACCATGGACCTAAATAAGCCATAGATATGAGAACAAATTCTGAGCTTGCATTTAATTGTATCCCTAAATTAAGAACAGTTTATGTCATGGCCCTCCTCCACATTGGCCCTCATGAAGAGATCACTGAAAATATGGGTGCTATTGCAATATGTCGTGAAGAAACCAGATGGGGCATGAATAGTAGAAAGAATAACATCTGAAGTCTTAAAGACCAGTTTTAAAACAGCCATCTACAGGATATGTCAGCTAAGTCCACACAGAAGAAGCATGCCAAGGAGTGTAAATAAGAAAATTAAATCTGGAGCAGAGAATGGTATTAGAAATTAATTCTGAACACTTGGTTTTACAGAAGAATATTGATGACAAGTAAAAGCCTAAAATATATTTGCAGGGGTCCCATGTGGATTACACCTACAGTGAATCCCATTTTACTATGATCCAGGGAATTGACTTGCTATCAGGCAGTGCGCATTATAGGGTGGAATACTACAAATATAGTTAGGCAAAATTTGAAACTATAAATTTGATCTCCCTTTAAAGCCATTTTATATTTATTTCACTTTTTACTATTTTCTGTTTTCTTTACTATTGAGGTTTCTCTCCATTGTCATTGTTATTATTTTGATTTTGTATATATGAAGTCATATATAGAGGTTTTCTCTATATGAAATCAAGCATAGGTTAATCTACAGACAGTAACTGGATCAGCTGTTTCTTAGGCTTAGGTAAGGGAGGTTTGAGGGAAACACGGAGGTAACAGTGACTATAAAAAGAAGAAAATGTCCTACAATTGTTTGTAATGATTGCAAAACTTTTTATCATGATTGATATATGGATTATGTGTCAACACAACTGTTAAATATTACATTCAAGTTATTTTAGAATTCTAGAAATGTATTGAGTTTGCTTTTATTGAGAAATAATATAAATTCTCAAAGTTTTCTAAATTCCTATAGAATCAAATGTTTCCTTTCTTCCAATACTAGACACAGATATATATTTTTGTGCCACCTGAGGACTCTCTTACATTCATGATACTCCTCCATGAAATTTCTTAATATAAAATAAATTTAATTGAATAGAAGATTAAATAGGAACTGTAAGAGCATGTAGAAGACAGATATATGAGTTGCATGTGTAATCATAATTAGACATGCTTTATCACATTTTCTCTTCTTTAAAACTAATTGTCACAGTTGGTTCTAATTATTTGTGACATTTGTAATATATCCAAAGGAATATGTCTTAAATTAGGGTATGTAATTGTAAATAACGATGTGGGTGGGGCAGCACTAAAATAAAAAGTTCCAGAATTCTGTGAACTGGTAAGCATTTCCACTTGATGAATAAATAAACTTCAACTATATACTTATTTTTCACCAGGAGTATATAAATTCTAGGCATAAAGAACGAAAGATACACTATTGCACATATATGGAATCTTATCACCAACAACAACAAACATATTTTGTGTTTTAAAAGTAAACTCAAAATAATATTCAATCATAAGAGAATAAATAATCTGACTTCCTAAATACTGCTGAAATTTGCTGTATTCCAAGGATGAGCTGATGTCTCTGGATGACTCAAGGAAGGCACTTACTTGGTAACCTGAAAGTTGCATTCTTGAATCCAGAGGTCCCTTGGAAGACATGGCTGGTGTGGTAGTTACAAAATCTCTTGTCAACTTGAGACTTCTAAGATTGAAGGGGTGGAGTTTAGCCTGTCAATCAGGTCGCAGCTTTACAACTTCATTTGGAGGCGCTGAGGAGATAAATAGCTCACTGGAGGTGGAACACACACTTACTCACTGTGAGACATTCTTGTTGACAAGCCACATGGAGTTATGCTGATGGCAGCCAGAGCCTTTGAGCTGGAGGAGCCACATGGAGACCCACATCAGCACTAAGATGCTTCTAGCGCCACGGGATCCACAAGACTTTCAATCCACTGGCCTGTGATTTTCTTGTATTCAGCATCATTGCATGTGTTACATGAGCCTGAAGAGGAATTTGTAGGCTGGTACTGGACATGTGGGTTAATAATCAGACTTCTGGACTTGATCTGGACTGGGCTGGGATGTTTTCTTAATGTAAAATTACTCTGTATATAAAGCTCTTTCTATATGCATATGAGTGTCTATGAATTTGTTTTTCTAGTCTACACAGACTAACACAACTGGCAATCTATTTCTGGACAATTAGTTATTGAAAACCCTATGGAATACAGTTCTACCCTGACATACCGTTGGTATTAAGCCAAGCAGCAATTGGTTAAGGAAAGAAAGCCTGATGAGAAAATAAGGTAATTAATACACACTACACTTTTCTCTACTTTTTCTTAGCTAACTTATTTCTAATTATTTTTAACATTTGCCTTGATTTGGGATAATTTCACAATCTTTGAACTAAGGTAAGTGTTTGGTGTTCCTGGGACAATTATCTATATGTATTAAAAAAGAGAACAGCAACAATAAAATTATAATAAAGAAGCCAAAAACCAAATCTGTAAATAAAAATACAGGTGTATTTCTGGCACATTTCAATTGGGAATATGTTTCCAAATTGTTTGCCAAGTTCCAAAGGCCTGGTCAATTTTAATATTAATTTTTAACGTTCTTTTTGGTTAAAATCTATAATATCAATATTAGAGAATTTTAAAAATTCTGACAAATAAAATTACTCATGCATTCCACACACCCATATCTTATATTAGTACTAATAACTTTCATAATTTTGACTGATTATACATTATGCTATTACGTAAAATTTAGTTAAATATCCTATTGATTAAAAGACGCTGATTGTACTTTGGGGTAAGTGCAGACTCTCTCAGAGAAAGACTAGGCTTTCTGTTCCCATATAGATGTACAGACTCCGAAACGCTATTCAAGAGTGCTACAAGTTAGGGTCAACTTGAGACCAGTGGGTTGAGGGCTTCATAATTTGAATATATCATTGGCTATCAGAAGAACAAGCAGTCTTTTTGAAAAGAAGTGAAACAAACATATGCTTTAGAAGTAAAAGTGTATTCACTGTGTCTTATGTGCTTTAGACTTGTTAGCAGGAGTGAATCAGTACCTGGAGAAAGCCATCATGCACACAAGAAGACCCTCAACGAGATGAGTTGACCCGACGCCTGCAGCAGTGTAGTCAAAATGGTGATCACACATGTGAGGATGGCAAACACAAAGCAAGATTCCCTTCTAGTGCACATCGGGTCATCTGAGTCAAAGCTGACTGCACAAAACCCAAGAATAATACAACCATATTTTACTGATTGAAAAGAAATGAAAATACATAAGAACATATCTTTGTTAAATACGAATAATCCATCATTTTCATTAAAGACGTAGATAGAAGTATGCTTCAATAGGGCATGGGTTTCCTAGAATTAGGGGTGTGAATGGCAAAGAATTTAAATGAGTCAGTGCAAATGTTCAGAGTGACATTTCTTTATAATTTTAAAGAAATACAAAATTAGGTATTTTTGCTTAACCTGAGCCACGTGGAAAGTCACACTTCTTTGGGACTGAACCACGTGTGTAACAGACTAAAGGAAAGGTAGTGACAAACAGGTTTTAACCAGGGCTATGTCTGATGAATTGATTATGATTCTTTATTTGAACTTTCAAAAGTATCATAATACATTTTTAAGATATTTTTCTCAGTACATTTAAGTTTTTTTCAGAAAATATTTTGATCCCATGGAAATGTTTATATCATAAATACTCATTTGCAACAATTATGACTATACCTGGGAGTGACAGTTTTGGGGAGTTGTTTTTTTTTAAAGATGTATACACACCTAAATTCTCTCAATTAGTCAGTAGCAGAGATAGAACTCCCTGACAACTCTACAAAATTCAGAAATCTCTGTTATTAAACATTATATGTCATCTAAAAAGGAATGTAGCTTTTGAAATTAAAATTTCAATGGTAATGGAACTAATTTTACAGTTTAATATGATTGTGCAGTATATAAGTAATTGTTTATTTTAAGAAATTACCTATTTGTAGGCATTTTTGAAATAAATTGACATCACTAGCCATATCCTTGGGATATAGAGTCTTTTTTTGTGGAGAGGTTAACATTCAATAATAACAGTAATTTTTCAGTGAGTGAAATTAATAGTCTCTCCTTGTCCAAAGCAGAGTGAATAAAATAAAATAAAAATGGACACATTTATTCTAAATTACTTATGGACCATTTAAGCATCAGCTTCCTTGACCTTGATACCACAAAAGTGACGTAGTACCTGAATGCTATTGCCACCTACACTGAATTGGATCACAATAGAAGGTTATGGATATAGTAGGGGGGAAAATCTGGAAGAAAACTCAAAATCATAAAATATACCACGTTTACTGCTCAGAGAGAGGCTGATGCTACCTCTGGAAGTAAGGTCTTTAATCATCCTACAAGCTGGAACTGAACTCCTTCCCAATACTTTCAGCAAGTAATAGACAGTTCAACTTTCAGCAAAGACAGATCTGTAAGGTGAATAATAGCACTAGGGAGATATATACCGGTACTCCTCAGAAGAATCAATGTTATGGGATCAAAAGGGCAGCATTTGCCCAGGGAAAACGCTAAGAAGGCAAAATTAGACAGGAGAGAAAACAAAGAATAAAATGGCAAGCAAAGGGGAAAAAATGGGAAGAGTGCTGGGAGATTGTAGGGATTTGTAATTCATGCCACAAAAGTGTTTGTCAGACATATTGAATAAAAAACATTTTTTTCTATAAATTTTCATCCAAGTTACAATAAAAATTTTTAAAATAACAACAGAAAGAACAAATATGTTAAAACTTTTTTATTGTAATGTGGGTGAAAGTTTACAGAACAAATTACAGTAACAATGTAGCCAATAGACAGTTTTATTAGTATTTACTAGGCAAATAACACTCTACTAAGTGCTTTGAATAATTTAATTTATATAATTTTCATAATAAATCATTATATTTTCATTATGCAGAAGAACAAATTGAGTTTTTTAAGGTCTGGGAACTAAACACCAAATCCACCCACTGCTCATAAGTCATTTCTGACTCATTGTGGGCCCTGTAGGACAGAGTAAAATTTTCCCAGAGGGTCTCCAACACTGTAGTCCGTAGGGAAGCTAATTCCCTGCCTTTCTCTATCCAGGGCTGGTGAGTTTTAATTATTAGCCTTTCTGTTGAGAGTTGACCTCTTCTATATTTCATCTCATGGGTCCTTGTTACAGAATACTTGATCATAAAATCAAAGTTTAATACCTCTTGTGATCCCCAAACGTGTGCTTACGTTGAGTATGTTCTTACTTTTTAGTGGGTGCTGACAAAGTTGTGACTGGAAATGAAATTTCAAAATAAGAGGATTTGTGAAACTATAATTTCCTGCCATTTTATATAATTATGACAGAGATATATATACCATGGTACATTGTTATTTATTTGAACAGGGTGGGATCTGGCATACCATGTATTGCAGTAGTACTAAAGGACATTTAAAATTAAAATTCAAAAGTAATTGTTCTATATTGGAAGCTGTTATAGAAATACAGACATGGGGAAAATGAGTAAATTCATTGTATCAAGTAATTTTTAATTTAAGAAATGCATATCAAAGTTATCTATTTCTGGGCATAGTGAACATTAATCCAACTTCTAGACAAATAGCTTGACAAATTTTACTTTAATTGACACTTTAAAAGTGCAATTTTATTGAAAAGTATTGGTGAGAACATATCCAAACAACCTTCAGTATAAAAGAGAGGTTCTAGAAATATGATGTGAATTTATTACAGTTTTCAGCATTTACTCAAGGAGATATACTGAACAATGAAACTAAAAGAAATAAAACCATTCATCACTGCCTCACAAAAAGACCTAAGCTCTCATGTCCATTAATATTGTTACATTCTGCCACCAATCAATGAGAATATATCACTGAGAAATACTTGCAAAACTGTGAAGTTATAAATTTGTCCAAAGCAAAGGCATTTCCAGGACTGGTTGAACATACTCCAATGTAATTCTAATTTTTATCAATGCAATGTATTGGTAAAAAGTTTAAAAGTTTGTAATAGTGTTACTATATTTCAGAATGAGCTTAAGAGCTATATTTATTATATACATATATATATAGATATATATGCTATGCGTTTCTTACTTGCCTACACCAGAAAATTTCGAGCACAGATACCTTACCAACTAACTGGAAGAGATACATATTTGCAACCATTTCAAAGAAAAATGACCCAAAGAATGCAAAAATCATCAAACAGTATAAAAAATATTCTATGTAAGTAAAATATTGTTGAAAATCATTCAACAATGGTTGCAGCAGAACATCAACTGAGATATCTAGAAATTCGAGTAGTTTCAGGACAGGATGTGGCATGAGAATTATTACTGTTGACATCTGATGGATCTAGGTTGAAAGTAAAGAGTACCACAAAAATGTTGACTTGTCTTTTATCGACTATACAAAGACATTTAACTATGAGGTTCTTAACAAACTATGGATAACATAAAGAAGAATGTAAATTCCAGAACATCCCATTGTGCTCATGTGGAAACTGTACATCGAACAAGAGGCAGCTGTTTGAATACTCAAGTTAATTTGGCATAGCTTAAAATTATGAAAGGTGGGATCATAATCATGAAAGGTGTGCATCACGATTGAAACAAACCCTCATATGCTTATCCAACATGTAATTTTAACAAGGAGGCTGGATTATATAGATGCAGAAAAAAGTGATGTCAGAATTGGAGGGAGAATGAACAACCTGGCATATAGGGTTGTTATTCGTGGGAACTGACTCAAATACAGTGAGTTTGGTTTGGGTGATATGCAAATGACACAACCATGTTTGCTGAAAGTGAGGAGGACTGTAATCACTTAGTGATGAAGGTCAAGCACTGCAACTTCCAGTATGAATTATTACTCAATGTAAGGAAAGTCAAAATTCTCACAACAGGACCAATAAATAACATCATATACAACAGAGAAAAGATTGAAGTGGTCTAGAACTTCATCTTGCTTGAATCCACAGTCAATCATCATAGAAGTAGCAGTTAAAAAACCAAATGAAGTGTTGCATTGATCAAATCTGCTGCACAAGCCCTCTCTAAAGGATTGAAAGCAAGGATTTTAGTTTGAGGACTAAATTGTACCTGAGCCATGACATTTTCAATCATGGGAAAGTTACACAGTGAATAGAGAAGACCACAGAAGAATTCAGTCTTTTGAGTTAGGGTTCTGGTTAAGAATAGTGAAAGTAACACAACTGCTAGAAGAAGAAACAAATCTGTCATGGGATAAGTTCAGCTCCTTAAACACAGGCTATCGAGGCTGGCTCATGAACTTGTTAACATGTTGTCAAGGAAGCCCAGTTCCCAGAAAAGGACATCCTGCTTGGGAAAAGAGAAAGATCTTTGACAAGATGGATTGACACAGTGCCTATAACAATGGGGTTGAGATAGTTTATTGTGCCAGCCTGGCTGATAAACACAAGTGGGATTAACTGAAGGGCAGAGAGATAAATGGCTTGGTGAGCCTTGCCTTTCTTGTCTCTCGCTCTGTGATCATCAGACCAGTGTGCAGCTGCCTTGCTTGTTCTGTGCCTCAATTTAAAGGCTACACTACCTGTGGGACGCGTAGTCTGTGGACTGTGTCACTGTAAGTTGAGATCCCTTTAAGACATTTCTGGAGCTGGGGACTGGTGGTTGGTGACTTGCCTTGTGATTGGCTGCTGTGCTGACATAGCTTAGCTCTCTCTACAAATTGAGGAAGATCTGGCATCAGACTAGACATGAAGGACTGCTAGTCTCTCAACTTTCTCTCATGGACGTGAGTTGCACTGAGCCATTTGTAATGCTTTCTAATTTAACTGTTTATTTCTTGTATTATATATTTATCTGTATATGATTTAACAGTTCATTTCTTGTTATATATCTAATTATCTTTGTAAATAAATATACTAAATTATCAGCAATTTGGTTTTATCTCTCTAGAGAACCCTGTCTAACACAGGGGTCAAACAGAACAACAATCGTGAGAAGGGCACAAGCCCCTGCAGTGTTTCTTGCTCTTATACATAGCCTTCCTCTGAGTCGGAATGAACCTTATGACACCTGACAACTGCAACCTTTTACATGCGGAATGAAGCAATAATCCATATTCATTTCATATATCAAAAAAGTGGAACCTCTTTGAATCTGTGTTTTCTAGGTTGTGAAATAACTACATTTGAGTCATTGTCTACTGTATCAGAATGAGAAGAGACTGGGAAACGGAAAGTGTAGCATAGTCTGAAGCTGTGTTTCTTACCAAGTGTATACATCCATCATGACCTTCAGCATCAGCCTTGATAATTTTTGCATCATCAAAACTTGCTTTGTGCAATCATAAACTGTTCTTTTGATCACAGGGAAAGCTAAAATGAGTGGTTAACACACACTATAATCCGGATTTATTTCTACCATGTTTATTAAAATCTCAGTTGGTTGAGTCAGAATCCACCACTGGGAATAAAATAAGTATCTAATCTTTGTCCCTACTCCTTCTTTAACTCAGTTAATTTTGTATTTTGAAGTTTATAACTTGCAAAGATCTCTTCCACAGATTAATAGCCAATAGCCACTCCAAATCCACTGCCTTTGAGTCAACAATATTGATTTGTGACAACCCCAAACAAGGTTTTCAAGGCTATAAATATTTGTGGAGCAAACAGTCTCATTTTTTCTCCTGCAGAATTGTGGAGGTTGGCAGTCCAACCCTTACCCTATAGTACCACCAGGGCTCTTAACATATATCACTACTAGTATAAAATTGCTATAATTGAAATACAGGAAATGGCAATCTAATCTAAACTCTCAATACCAATAATGCATTCATAATGAAGAAATTTGCCTTGTAAATGAATAAAAATGAATCCATGGAGCCTTTCAGGGATTGCTTTATTCTGCATTGTTCTGCTTACTTCTCATCCCAACTCCACCTTTCTTAGATCCTCTTGATTTAATATCATCTACTCTTAGCTGGTCCCTTTATGTCTATCATACTTTCACTCTATCTAGAAAAAATAAAACTTAATTTTTGCTAGTTTTATTAGGGAATTTATGAAGATTCTGTTTCCTAATAATTTCTATAATACCATCATTTACCTATAAACTGTTGGAAGAAAGATCTCCTGTAAAGCACAAAAAATAGAAGAGGGTTTGAACTAAAGCAGTTTTTCATATGAAACTAATAAGAAGACCCTAAGATTTATGTTTGTGGTACTTTGATTTTTATATTTTGTGTTGTTTTCAGATTCTATCAAATCTCTTCTGGCAACCTTATGTAAAATATTTTGTAGGACAGATAAAATATTTCAAATCTGAAAAATAATTTACAGAGACACATGTATTAATTCTTAAACAGAACAAAGATAAAGATAATTTTTCTGAATGAGGGAGACCATAGACTGAAGTCATAATGCATGCACAGTCTTACAGAAATATAGCTACTTAAGTAAAACGTGGTAGTACACATAAAACTTATAAAAGCATGATTGTTATCAGGTTAATACATCACAGTTGCAGAGAGGACCACAGAAATGAGAATGGGACCATGATGGGATTGGCTATATTATGTTAGATGGTTGAGTTATCAAATTGGTTTAGGTGCTTTCCAATCAAGTAATCAGTATAATGACATGATTATGTGATCCTCATATTCAAATTCCCATTAAAAGTACACTCATGCAAATCCCTAATGGCTACACTGTCCTTCTGACATCCCTATTGCCTTGAGTTATAAGTCAGACATGTTCCCTAATTCTATGCTTCTTTCTGTACTCTGTCACCAACCTTTCTTCACAAGACACTGTTACTTTTTTTTAAATTGATTATCTTTTTTAAAAATTTTTTTATAATTAAATAATTTTATTGGGGGCTTGTACAACTCTTATCACAATCCAGACATACATCCATTGTGTCAAGCACTTTTGTACTTTTGTTTCCCTCATCATTCTCAAAACATTTGCTTTCTACTTGAGCCCTTTGTATCAGCTCCTCAATTTTCCCCTCTCTCCCCCCTCCCCCCTCCCCCATGAACCCTTGATAATTTATAAATTATTGTTATTTTGTCATATCTTACACTGTCTGATGTCTCCCTTCACCCACTTCTCTGCTGTCTGTCCCCCAGGGAGGAGGTTATATGTAGATCCTTCTAATCTGTTCCCCCTTTCTCCTTCACATTCCCTCCACCCTCCTGGTATCACCAGTCCCACCACTGGTCCTGAGGGGTTCATCTGTCCTGGATTCCCTATGTTTCCAATTCCTATATGTACTAGTGTACATCCACCAGTCCAACTGGATTTGCAAGGTAGAATTGGGATCATGATAGTGGTGGGGAGGAAGCATTCAAGAAGTAGAGGAAAATTATATATTTCTTCATTGCTACACTGCACCCTGACTGGCTTGTTTCCTCCCTGCTGCCCTTCTGCAAGGAGATGTCCAATTGCCCACAGATAAGCCCTGGGCCCCACTCTGCAATGCCCCCTAATTCATAATCCTTTGATTTTTTTTGGTCTTTGATGCCTGATACCTGATCCCTTCAACACCTCGTGATCTCACAGGCTGGTGTGCTTCTTCCATGTGGGCTTTGTTTTTTCTCAGTTAGATGGCTGCTTTGTTGTTTCTCAGTTATAGGTTTATCTTTAAACCTAAAAGACCCCAAAGTCTATATCTTTGGATAGCCGGGCACCCTCAGCTTTATTCACCACATTTGCTTATGCACCCATTTGTCTTCAGCAACAGTGCCTGGAATGTGAGCATCTCAGATTGCTGAATTACTAGAACAAAGTATTCCTGTGTTGAGAGAGTACTTGAGCAGGGGTCCACTGTCCATCTGTTTCCTTAATACTAAACCTATAAATACATGTACATAGATCTATTGCTCCCTCATTGTATATAAATATACGTACATATGTATATCTCTGTATTTAGATCTCTATAAATGCCCTTTGCCTCCTAGTTCTTTCTTCTAGTTCTTTGTACTTTCCTCTTGTCCCACTATCATGTTCAGCCTTCATTTGGGTTTCAGGAATTCCTCTCAGTTACATTTTCCTTGATCTGCCCCTGCACCCAGACCTCCTACACCCTCCTTGCCACTGATTTTGGATCACTTTTTGTTCCCTTGTCTCTGGGTTGTTAACATCCACTGCATTTCCCCTGCCTCCCCCTCTCCCATATTCCCCCTGAACTATCATCCCATTGTTCTCTCTTCTGGCTTGTTGATCCCGCCTATCCCTTTTAGGTAGACATGCGACAACAATAAGCACCCACACAAGACTGAGTACAACAAAGCAACAATAAAAAATAAAACAATAGCAACAACAATAACCAAAAAAGGCAACAACAACAACAACAAAACCTTTAAATAGTTCAAGGTCTATCTGTTGTCCTTTATTAGTGCTTTCCAGTAGAGTCTGATGGGGTGCCATGCCCTGGCCCCACATCTACCCTTGGCATTCCCTGGGGACTTCATTGCTCTGCTCCTCCCCGCTACTCTGCTGCCTACCCCAGTGGCTGGCTTTGGCATAGTGGGCTCAGGGCAGGCACAATTCCTGCCCTGAAGACACTATTTCTTAACTAGGCTCTCTAATTTGTGAAAATGGCACACAGAACACACAACACTCACAATTGTGAAGGGTTATTAGAGAAGATAAGAGGTTCCGAGAAGTAAGGATCATCAAACAATAAGGATACAGTCATTGGTCTACAGCTGTGCTGCTCTTCAGCCAGCAGCCAAGTCTTTCTGGTCCCATAATCTTTGCCTCCATTGACCAGGAAGTCAACCTGCCTGTGGCTTTGTCTCATAGTGTCATAGTCCTGAACCATAAAAGAAGATGCTTCATGTTTCAACACTGCTTTTCTGCGCCTCTGTGCCACAGCCTTTGGTAGATATGATCTCAGTGGTCTCTGGCACTTCAGACAGAGGTCTTGGATGTGTTCTTCCAAATGGTCCTCTGTTTTTATTTGGAGTCCCAGATAGCTCTCCTCATTTGTTACAATGACCACACGGAACTTACAGACAATACTCACAGTTAAAGGGATTTATTAGGGAAGTTAATAAATTACCATACGTCAGATCAGCAAATCATAAGGATACTGAAGAATGGCTTTAGTGGAGGTCTGATGTGTCTTTTAACCAACATACCCTACAGAAAATGAAGTCTGGTGTCTTATGTCTCACCTTCTAATAAAGTAGAAATATGCCCCAAAGTGAACAAAGGGTATTGCTTGGTTCACACCCTCCACTAAGATAAAGTCCAAAGATAACCCCAGTAAAGGCTATGTCTTGGTACTTACCTTTTCCTAAAACCAAAACCAAACTCACTGCCATCCAGTGAATTTTGATGCATAGTGACTCTATAGAACAGGGTGGAATGGTCCTTGGGATTTCTGAGACTATAACTCTTTAAAGGAGCAGAAAAGCCTCATCTTTTTCCCACCAAGGAACTAATGGGTTTAAACTACTGACACTGTGGTTAGCAGCCAAAGCATAATCACTATGCCACCAGGGCTGCAGCATTCTGATGTCCATGTCATTTTAGCCATATTCTCTCTTTACCGATGACGATTTTATGTCTCCAGAAGGTGGAGAAGATTACAATCACCACAGGCTTCCCAAGTAGAAAAATTATGAGTCTATTTGTGAATCATTGCTATTTAATACATTGAAATAATCCATTTTAGTAGGATTTTTTGCTTTTTTTTTTTTTGGCTAAACACTCTGGCATATAAGGCAAGTCCACTACAACAGAAAGTCCAGTTAGTTTAGTTAACTAAAACTTTAGTACCTTAATGCACACTAAATTGTTTTCACTGTATCTATCTTCCAATCAATAGATAAAAAGCTTGATAGATAGATGTATGGAGTCCTGAATGCTCTGTCAGATAAACCTGGACTGCCAAGTATAAGGCAGCACAATCTAACCAGATGCCTTAAACCCCTCTGTTCCCATAAAGATTCAAAATTCTGCAGCTATGGGTTTCCTATTAGGTAAAACTAACTTCATAATCCAAATCCATCTTCAATATATGTATACACACATATATGCATACATTTATGTGTATGCATATATGTGTATATACACTCACGAGGGGGGATCCCCCCACAAATAGATTTTTTTTTCAGAGCTATGTATTTTTTCTAACAGAACAACCTTATTACATTCAAAGTACTTTCCATTGCACTTAATACATTTGTCAAATATGCTATTCCATTCTTGGAACCTGTTAGTCTGGGTAGACTAGAGAAACAAATTCTTATACACTCATATGTGTATAAAAGAGAATTTTTTATATAAAAGAGAATTTTTTATATAAAGGGTAATTGTGCATTAAGAAAGCATCCCAACCCAATCCAGTTTAAGCCCTTAAGTCTGATTTTAGCCTATATGTCCAACACCAATCTATAGAGTCTTCTTCAGACTCACAAAACACATGCAATGACACCGAATGCAGGATGATCACAGGCCAATGAGTAGAAAGTCTTTGTCTCCAGTGGGGTTGTAAGCATCTCAGTGCTGGAAGGAGTCTCCACATGGCTTCTCCAGTTCCCAGGGAACAGGGGTCTATCAGCATGGTGCCATGTGTTTTTTCAGGACAGGTTCTCAGGGAGTGAGTGTTGTCAGTAGAAAGTTTCCAAGAGAGTAAGCAGAGAGAAAAGAGGTCTCCTGCCTCCCAGGTGTAAAAACCGGATTTCCCAGAATTCTCAGGAGAAGGCAGGTCCAAACAGAAGCCTCATTGGCTATGACAAGATTGAAAGACTAGACTCCATCCCTTCACTCTTAATCCTCTCAAGTTCCAAATTGACACCAGATTATGTAACTGCCACAGAAACATTTTTTTCAAACACATCCGTTTGTATGGCTGACAGCACCTCCCTTGTTTTGCTCTTCACCTCTTCTGCACCTTCAAATCACTATCTTTTCATGTTCTTCTCCATGTGTGAACATTAAAAGAAGTTGCATGGAATGAGGCCAGGTGATTCAAGTGTGGTTGCAAGAGACGCATGATGTTTTTTGCCAAAAATTGGCCCACTAAGATGGCAGCATGAGCAGGTGCATTGTCGTGATGGCAAAACCAGTCCCCTGTGTGCCACAAATTAGACCTTTTTGTCACACACTGTATATTGCAATCATTTCAGAACCTCTAAATAGAAAGCTTAATTATCAGTCAGACTTGGTTGAACAAACTCCAAATGCACTACCAGTTGACATTGTCATTCATTTAGGAAGTTGACAGATGTCCAGAATGAGGGTTGTCATCAATCAACATTTTATCTTTTTTGAAATGAAAAACAGCATGTACACTTGAGTTTTTCCCATTGCATTATCCTTGTAAGATGTGTTCAACATCACAGCAGTTTCTGTGGCATTTTTCCCGAGCATGGAACAAGGTTTCACAGCTGTTACCTTAAATATGCCTTCACAAAACAACAACAACAACAACAACAAAACAAGGTTCAAGTGAAACTGCTTTTATGAAAAAATTCACTGTGACCAGAAATAACCTTCCCGGTGACACCACTGGGTGCACTAACTCAGAGCAAGTTGCTCACTGTTTACCTATCAGGAAAAATACGTGCTACTAAGGTTTCACTCCACCCATCGGAATTACATTATTTTGGGTGGGGTACACCCTTGTATATAGTTATAGCTACAACAATGGAATCAAAATAATAATTGTGAGGCTGGCACAGCAGTATCAGACAGTGTTTATTCTGTTTTACTTAGGATAATTATGAGTGGGAACTGACTCGATCACACCCAACAACAAATATATATAGGGAGAAAAGTAGAGAGATTATTATAACCTTCATATATGTGATGCTAGAGAAAAATGATGACAGAATTTCAAAGATTCCTTAATAGCAATACAGGATTAGAAACTAAAGAGTAAGCTATACTTGATATCCATATTGAAAAAGGACATGTATACTTGTCTGTGTTTTCCGAAAATGGTTTGGCGTACTTTGGGATTTATTTTCACATTTCAACTGTTTTAGTAATTTCCTTTGTGTCTACTTTTCTTAAAAATATGATAGTAGGTGACGTGAAATAAATAAGCCTCAAATCAATATTTTATTACACAATTTCTCTATATTTTATAACATAAAATTGCATTCAGATAAATAGGAAAACAAGTTTTATGTTTCATTCACCAAGCCACCAAGCAAAAATGTTACCTTGGTTTCCTAAAAAGAAGCAAAACTAATTCAAACTTTACAGTAAATTTTATTACAGTTAGAATACCAGTAGGTATTCAATGTGAGGTAAAGATTCAGTGAATTACATGACCACGTTTTTCACCTGATCTGTAATCCTGAGCCCTCCAAGTAGATGAATATTCATAAGAGAAGTCTGAGAACGGTCACATCATTTAAATAGTAGGTTGCTGCTCCCCACCCTACCTTCCAAAATAGAAACCAAAAAATGTTTATTATTTACCAAAAACCAAAAGGACTGGGCATTGAAGTTAAACCAGTGACATTTGACAAAGTGTTTGAGCATAGGTTCTTAAAGTCAGAAGGGAAACTGTTGCCTGACAAGACATTATGCTTACCAGTAGGTCATTAATTCTCAGAAAGGACACTTATTTTGACTCAATACATTGGTAAAAGGGAAAAAAAGCATAGTGATTATATACATACATACATACATATATTATAGTTGACTGCAATAAATAAAGCACTTCTTTTGTACAGGTCTCGATGGTTGGTTTAGCAGAATCATGACTGTGGAAGAACCAGATACGAAGGGCAACAGGGCAGGACACTAAAATAGCCCTAGCCTGCTTGAGATAGTTGCTCATTATTTATTTGTTTTGCTTTTTTTAATAAGAAGTAGACATTTAGGAATTATATAATTGGAATAAAGGAGAGTCTTTTAAGAATTCATTTGATTTGAGGACTTCAAAAAGTTCATGAAAATATTATATTATATTTTAATTCCACTTCCCATGAACCTTTTGAAGGCCCCCAACTCTAATTACAATATATTTGAACAACATACACATAGATAGATAGATATAACTGGAGTTAAATTGTTCTAAATAAATTGAGTGAATCAGTTAATAGCAGCTTAATAATTGCAGACAAGTATTTTTGCACATGCTATCAGGAGAAACTAATTCCTAATGAAGTACATCATGCTTGAGAAAGTAGAGGGACGATGAAAAAAAAAGTAAAGCCCTTGACAAGATAGATTTGTACAGTGCTTTCAATAATTAATTCAAGCATAAGAACAATTGTGAGAATGGTGCAGGACTGGGCAATGTTTCAAAGTGGAGTCCTATATGGTGACCTGAATAGAGTAAGATGAGGGAGTGGAGTCTTCAGGCTATCCATTTGCTGATGGAGCACAGTTCAAGATGAGAATAAACAGCTGCAAAAAGCTACCTATAATCAAAACTCTGAAGGCATAAAATATGAATGTAGGGAAATTGTAAGTCATCAAAAAATGGAATGGAAAGTATAAAGATTGATATCTTAGTTATTAATAAGTTGAAATGGACAGATATTGATCATTTTGAATCAGAAAACCATATAGTTTACTATGCTGGGAATGTCATAATAAAGAAGAATGGGGTTGCATTCATTATCAAAAGGAACATATTAAAATCTATTTTGAAGTACAATTCTTCCTGTGATAGGATCATATCTATCCACTTTCAAGGAAAACAAACAATAACAAATATAATACAAATTTATGTATCAACCACAAAAGCCAATATTGAGGAAATTGAAGAACCCTACCTATATTTTAGTGTGAACTTGCTTGAACATGAAATCAAGAGGCATTGATAATTATTGGCCATTGTAATGGAAAAAATGGGGCCGGGAGAGGAAGAAACAGCATTTGGGAACTACAGTATTGGAGATAGAAATGAAACTGGAGATAACATGATAACATTTTGAAAAACCAATGAGATATTCATTGGAAATATCTATTTTAACTACCAGAAAATGGTGACATTATACATTGACTTCTCCAGATGAAATACATGGAAATGAAATTGAATACATGTATGGGAACAGACAATGGAGAAGTTCAATATCAACAGCTAAAACCAGGCCCGGGGCTCTATGGAACAGACCATCAATTTTTCATTTTTAACTTCAGGTTGAAGCTGAAGAAAATTAAAACAAGTTCACGAGAGTCAAAATACAAGTTTGAGTATATCCCGTATGAATTTCAAGAACACTTAAGTAACAGATTTGCTGCATTGAACACTTATGGCAGGAGACCTGATGAGCTGTGGGAGACATCAAGATCATCATTCATGTAGAATACAAAAGTAATTAAAGAGATAGGAAAGAAAGAAACAATCAAAACGAGCGTCAGAAGAGATTATGAAAGATCATCTGAATAACAGAATAGCTTAGGTGAATGGAAGAAGTGATGAAGTTTGAAGAGCTGAATACAAGATGTCAAAGTGCAATTTGGGAAGACAAAGTGTGTAATATAATGAAATATGCAAAGAATTTAATGGCAGAAAACCAAACATGGAACAACATGTTAGCTTATTTTAAAATGAAAGAACTGAAAAATAAATCAATCCTTCAATTGCAATATTGAAGAGACTATGGGCAAAATATTGAGTGATGCAAAAAACATCAAAATGAAATTCAAAGAATACACCAAGTCACTGTACCAATGGAACAATTTACCATTCACCATTGCCCAAGGTAGCATATGAGCAAGAACCAATGGTATTGAAGGAAGTTCAAGCTGCACTGTAAGCATTAGCCAACAAGCTGATGAAGCACTGGAAGCACTTATTTTTGCCAAAATATTTGGAAGAGAGCCACCTGGCCAACTGACTGGAAGGGATCCATATTTGTACCCATTCTGAAGAAAAGTGAGACAACAGAATGTTTAAATTACAGAGCAATATATTTCTAGTGATACACAAGTAAAATTTTATTAAAAACAATTGCAGCAGTACACTGACTGGGGCCTGTCAGAGATTCTGGTTGAATTTTCCATAGAGGATATAAATAGAACAAGGGATATCATTGTTGATATAAGATCAATCTCGGCTGAAAGCAGAAGCACCATGAAGACATTTAATTGTTTCATTGACTGTGCCAAGGCATTCAACTGCTTGGATTATACCGAATTGTGGCTAGCCTTGAGAAGAATGGGAATCACAGAACACTTCATTGTGTATATGTGGAATTTGTACATTTACAAAAGGCATTTGTACAAATAGAACCAAGGAAATACTGCATGTTTTAAACTCAAAAAGGAATGCATTTGGTGTGTGCTCTTTCCATACCTGTTCAATCTGCATTTGTGCCAATAGAAGAATGAGGCATCAGGATTGGAGGAGAGCAACAACCTGGAATATGCAGATGGCGCTTCCTTATTTGCTGAAAATGAGGAGGACTTGAAGCATTGCTGATGAAGATGAAAGAGCTCAGTCTTTGGATTCAGTATGTAATCAGTATGGATTCAACTCAATGTAAAGAAGGTCAAAATCCTTACTACTGGACCAATAGGTAACACCATGATATATGGAGAAAAAGTTGTTGTCAAGGATTTGTCTCTCTTAGATCCACAATCCATGTTCAAGGAAGCAGCTGTCTAGAGATCAAAATACCTATTGCATTAGGTAAATGTGGCACAAGACCTCTTTAGAGTACTTAAATCAAGGCTGTAATTACTATCATTTTAAGTACATTATTTTGTGGATGAAGGTGCTCCTGAACTAAGCCAAATTATTTTCAATTAACTCATATGCATTTGAATCTTTGATATTGAATAATGAGGACCATAGACAAATTGTTGCATTTAAATGGTGGTTCTGGCTAAGAATATTGGAAGTACCATGGACTGCTAAAAGGACAAACAAATCTGTCTTGGAAGAAGTAAGGCCAGAATGCTCCTTAGACTGAAGAATGGTGAGACTTTGCCTTACATACTTTGACCGTGCTGTCAGTAGAGAGGGTATGGACAGATACAGATATAGGAGATACAGATATAGGAGAGGCCAGTTCTTGGAGGACTTACAGTTTGGTAAATAGAGAGGGTAACGAAAAAAGAGAAAAGCCCTTAATAAGATGGATTTACACAGTGGTTGCAATAATGGACTCATGCCTTGGACCAATTGTGGGTATGGTGCAGAACCAGACCATGTTCCTTTTGGTTGTGCATAGTGTCACTGTGGGTTAAGCAAACTCAAAGGCACCTACCAACAACATATTCCATGAATTTACCAAAATTTCTTCTTAGCAAAATTTCCCTAGTTCGAGAGGGAAAAATGCCTTTCAAAGTAAACAAACATTTTTACAATGTTCGTCTTTCCCTCCCAATTGTGTAAAATGAACTTTGAATGAGGTGCTGGTCATAACCTCACAAGCTGATGTAAACTTGTGTCACTGTGTTTACATCTATGGGTCATGGTTTTTTTGGCTTGTTGGTTTTGTTTTTCCGCTGTAAAATTGGATTTTCCCTGCTTTGGAGGGAAAGAAAGCATTGGTATTTGATAAGCTATCTTACCTGAGTCAATTCAAGAATATGGGGCAAGAAATTGATTCACACGTATTTTTCAAAAATGCCTCCACTTATTATGCTGTTTTTAACACATTCATTTATAATGAAATAGGTGAAATTTTGTTTTCTTCAGAGGAGGAAGAGAATAAACATACACAAAGTAATACCTTCTTTGTTATGCTTGATATTTGCTTTTTAAATGTAGTGTCAAAGAAAGACCAATTAGAAGAAATTTTGCTTACCTTCAGAGAAGTTAGAATATTATATTAAGTAAATTAAATTTAAAATCATGCTATACTGATTTTACACAAGAAAAAAATGAGTGTTAAATATTAATCAATATTTTAACAGCACTGATTCTATACAACTAGAATGTTATCCTAGACAAATTTTTTATTTTAAAATAATAAAATTATCAAGCAATATATTTATAAGGATTCAGCAGTGAGTTTTCTGTTGAGGAACTCAAAGAAAAAGTGTAATAAAATTGTATAAAGTGTGAAAGATGCTTGAAGTTTAATGAATTTTAATTTGGATATGAAAGGATATTTAATGGCATTTTTCTGCAAAATTAGTTATGCTTGGGTTTATAAAAGTATCTGATAAAGTTTCAGTTGTAGATTTTTTAAAAATGTGGCTAAAGTTGCTTTAAGTTTAATCAAGTTTAATCTAAAACTATATGTGTTAGACTGGATTGACTAGAGAAACAAATGAGGTGACACTCACAGATGAGCAAAAGAGAGTTTTATATCAAGAAAATATTCCAACCCAGTGTAACTCAAGTTCACAAATTCGATACTAGTCCATGAGTGCATATTAATCCAGAAGTTCCTCCTCAGACTCACACAGCCACATGCAATGATGCAGAATGCGGGAAGACCACAGACCTGTGGGTGCAATGTTGTTTGGATCCTATAGTGGTGTCTCTGGAAGCAGACCAGGTCAGCCAGCAGGAAGGTGAAGGCAGAGAGAGAAGGGGAGGTTCCCAGGGCCTTCCTTATGAGAAGGCCACACCCACAAGGAAGCACCAACAGGCTGTGACCTGACCTGACTGACAGGTTGAATACCACCCCTACATGTTCATATATCGTCAAGTTGATATTCAATTATGTAACTACCACATTATAAAGCAAGTATTATATTTAAAAGAAAATGTGTGAAATGTTTTATAAATTTTAGATACTAAATATCTTCATGTAAATAGTAAAAAAAGAAATTATTCAAAGGTGTGATGATATATAATTGCATATAATTTAATACTTAGTTATTGTCAGGTTGGCTCCTATTCATGACAGCTTTATGTATAACAGAACAAAATATTTATTTGTCTTGGACAAATTGTTGATATGTTTGAGCTCATGGTTTGAAATCTTGGGTCAACCCAAAACAAACACGGTTTTCTTCCTTTTCTATGACACTCTATCAAACATGATACCTTTTAAGTCATTTATTTTTATTAATGATATATTCAAATTGAGATCATTTAAGTTTATTGTGCCAACCTGGCTGATAAGCACATGTGGGGTTAATTGAAGGGTGGAGGGATAAATGGCCCAGTGAGCCTCGCCTTTGGAGTTCTTGGGTCTCTTGATTTTATGATGGTCAGACCAGGATGCAGCTGCCTTAGCCAGTTCCCTGCTTCATCTGGAAAGGCTCACTTTCAGCAAGACATTCCCAAGGAGACGCCACATGGACCTACCCCGATGCAGCCCTGGGTGCTGGAGCAGCCATGTGGAGACCCCTGCCACCGCTGAGATGCTTACAAGTTCACTGATTCGGCTTTCCTCCTGCAGTCGGCATCCTTGCATGTATTCTGTGAGATGGAGGAGGATTTTGTGGATTGGTGTCAGGACTTGTGGGCTTGGGCAGCACTGGGTTGGGATGTTTTCTTGATGCACACTTACCCTTTATATAAAACTCTTTCCTATACATATGAGTTTCTGTTGATTTATTTCTCTAATATGCCCAGACTAACACACAAAGGAAGCAAGACAAAGTCTCACCATTTTGTTCTTTAGGAATAATCTGCATGTACTTTCTTCTTATACATAAAATATTTCAGTGGAACTAATCTTCAATGAGAAGTCCTGCTTACACAGTATGCACACAGCTACCAACAAATGCTCAGTGATTCTAATTCATCACCACTCCACAAGAGAAAGATATGATGGTCTACTTACTTAAAAATGTATACCCTTGGGAACCCTATGAGCATTTCTACTTTGTCCTATGAGTCAGAATCCACTCAATAGAAACAGATTAGTCTTCAATGAAAGAGCGAGAAGAGAATGAGAGAGAAATTTTTCCTTTCACAATGTAAACTCATTTGAAAATATTTGACAAAACTCATCCTGCAATGAATTGATAAGGATATAACATATTTTCACAGCAGTTTGACCATAATATTAAACACTAAATAATTTTGTATTTAAATTTTTATTTTAAGAAACAAAAATAATGATAAAAAATATACTTAAAAGGAACATGATCCGTAAATTTTGCAGATAAGTTTATCTGTGCAGGGAGAGTAAATTATTTAATGTGACTCTCTAATCATCATCCTTGCATGAGTCTGATAAGGTGGGCAGTGAAGCTGATAAGACACACCTGTGAGTAACTGTGAACAGACTTTCCTACAAGGTCATCCTGTGCCACATAAAATAAATCCACTGAGAATCAGTGGGAGGGACCTTATTACCAGCAAGTGCCAGGAGTAGAGAAGGTGCTTTGATCCTGGAATTACTGCACTCTGAACCTCCTGTATCCAGAGGGCAGCTACAATATCAAGGGAACAGCAGCAGACCCGGAAGCAACAGCATGTAAGAGAGAAATGGGCTTCCCAACCCAGAGAGCAAGTTAAGCTGAGTGCTTTTGTGCAGGAGGCTGACTTTGCATAGGGTGCCTCTGGGCACTTAATTGGAGAACCTGGACTTGCTGCTTCAAGTAGAGTTGCATGCCTTTAGGGCTGAGGTTTACTGGAGTGTGGTCTTTCTGGGCACTTAGTTCAGTGTGCTGGGTTTGCTAACCCAAGGAGTTTGAGCTCAATGCCTTGGATTTGAGGCTTACAGCAAGTGATATGCCCCTTTGGACATTTATTAGCGGACTTGAAACTTTGTAACCTATCTCACGGGCATTATCATTTTTTTAAATTCCTTAACAAAACTTTTAATCATGAATTTTACCTGTGAGTTTCTGTATAATTACTGCAATGGATATTAGAAACTAGGAAGTTAAAATAGTGGGCATGAATTAATACAATATACTACTGCTTGAAGAATCTTTAAATTCATATAATTGAAACAAATATTTTAATTGCTTTTTTGGACATTTCATTAATGTAGTAGACTAAAGAAATAAATGGAATGTTCTCCATTATTATAAGGAAAGATCTTGATGTTAGAAAAAGTACTGTTCAATTTATTTATTATAATAATAATTTTCACAATAAATGTATTTGACATCTCTAATATGAGAACACCAAACTAAAATCTGCAATTATGGACAGATATATATAATTAATATTAAAAGTTTGTACTATAATTTTTATTTCTGTTGATTGATATTAAGTTTCAACTATAATTTATATTTCTGTTGATTATGATAATTCATAGGGATAAAATACCACATGTGACCACTTTGTGCATTTAAAAAATTTTTGTCTATATGTAGGAGATATTTCTGATGACTTATACTACCCTCCTAATAGCTGACCCATAATTTCAACCACAATTGTAATTGACAGTATAGTGCATGGCAAATACATTTCATTCTAGGAGTTGTGAGAAAGGCCACAGCAATTTTTATTTGAGTCATCAAGGTTTAAAGTAAAAGGAATTTCATAACATTTGTTATTGTATGTCTTGACTGTTTCCACAGGTTAAACAAGAGCTTGGAATAAAAATTACTACTTGAACTCTGTTTGCAGTCCAATTGATTCCTCTAGCATTGTTGGTCAACTGTGCACGGCTGATAAGGAGTGATCAGTTGGAAATCACATGTCAAAATAATGAATTATTATGATTTTCGTATTTTTAAAGCTCTGTGATTTACGTACTCACTGTGTTTCATGCTTGTTTATGCCATATAACTTAAGAGTTATAGAACATCACTTGGAAATTGGGACGTTTCAAGCACCCACTAAGCAGTTTGAGTCTGTGTGATACTCCACTAACTATCTTCCTCGTACCACAGATTTTCTGTTTCACTGACCCACTTGGAGTAGCTGTTAATTAGGCTCATCACTCCAGGACACAAATCCAATATTTGGGGTAACGGTATCTACAAGACCTACAGTATTACAGCTTTCTGCTTCATAGCTTTGTTCTAAGGCACAAAAGCATTTTTCAGAAAGCATAGAAATATAGTCTAGAATGTTGTGGTCATTAAAACCCAAGAGTCAGTCCACTACTGATATGTGTCCCCAAACCCTTCACTACTATCAAGTCAGTTCTGATTCATAGTTATCCTGGAGTACATACAGGGTAGAACTGCCCTTTAGGTTCCAAGAGTGCAACTGGAAGGGGATAGAAAGCCTCGACTTTTTCCTACTGAGTGGCTGGTGGTTTTGCACTGCTGACCTTGTGGTTAAATATATATATTTAAAATATTGAAAAAAGAAAATAGAAGAAATATTTGTGTACCATAAAACTAAATTCTTACTACCTGGCTCTTTATAATATTTGCTGGCTTGTGATTGAGATGTTGCCATATAATATTACTCCTAGCAACTGCTTTTAATCACCCGCACATATGCATCTTCTCTATGACTCATTGTCGTAGAGTCAATTCAGACTCCAGGAGACCTTAATCAAGACAGCGGACTGTCCTGTGGATTGCCAAGACTGTACATCTTTACAGGAATAGAAAGATCGTCCTCCTATGAAACAACTGGTCACTTTGAAGTACTGACCTTGTAGTTAGCAGCCGGACTTCTAAGCCACTATGCCACTAAGCAGTGTTAAAATATTTAAATATATTATATTAAATTTAATTGCCATAGCCATCTGTGAATATATTTTATTATTATCATGTTACACATGGTATATCTAAGAAGACTCAGGGTTACATAACTTGCTGATTCATATAGTTTCTAAGTGATGGAGCCAAGTTTCAAACTTAGTCTTGTGGATTCATGCTTTGCCAGCATACTTCTTATGTAATTGAAAATATTTACTATGTGCATAATTTACTTCTGATCAACTTGAATTAATGACACCTGTATAGCATTAATGATACCTGTATAGCAGTATGAAATATGATATACTTTATATAAAACAACTCAAATATATGCAAAAAACTTAAAGTGAAAAAGCTTGAGAGTGAATGTCTTCCATCATGTATGTTCTATATATGTTGGAAAGTACATGAAAGTACACATGGGGAAAAGTTATTTCTTTTACTCACAAAGGAGAATCATTATTATTTGATTTAGTGAGGTGGTGAATCACAATTTAGCAATTGGTTCCATCTCTTTAGTTATAAGAGTGGTGTTACTTATTTCTAGACCAAGAATGAATTTGTTGCTCTCATCACATCAAACCATATATGAATCTCTTGCTATGATAATAGGAAATGCATTCAATCAACATAAATGTGACTTTCTTGGGCTTTCAGAAATAATTTTTATTGAGAATTCCACTAATTCAGGTAAAATATTTAATAAATGCATTGTTAACTATAAAGATATCTCTCTTTTGTGAGGAGATGATCTACAGCTCAAAACAATTTTGCTGTTGGATAGAAATATAGCAACCCTACAGGACCTAGTAGCGTGGCTCTGTTGGGTTGTCAAGCCTGTACATTTTACTGAAATCGATTGCATTTCTCTTCTGAAGAGTGACTGGTGTGTGCAAAGTGATTTTTCAGTTAGCAACCAGGGTTACTGTCCTGAGCAACTAGGCTTAATTACTGAACCACTGAAGTTTACCCACTGAAATCCAGTTGATTTCAACTCATAACAACTTTATGCAGAGGCTTTCTGAGAACGGAAACCTTTACTGACACTCACAGTCGCGTCTTCCTCCTGCAGAGCAGGTGGTGAGTCTCAAATAATGACTGCAATTAGCAGCCCGATTCCCAACCCAAAGTGTCTGCACCCTCCAATTTATTTATTCAGACAATGGTTTTGAAAACATAACATCTTTTCAAGTAGAAAGATTATAATATGACAGAAAGTCCATTGAACACATGTGGGGTTAATTGAAGGGTGGAGAGATAAATGGCTCAGTGAGCATCCCCTTTCTTGTCTCTTGCTCTTTGATGATTGGACCAATGTGCAACTGCTTTAGTTTGTTCTGTGCCTCAACTTGTGAACAACACTACCTGTGGGACACTCCACTCGTGGACTGTGTTGCTACAGTTTGAGGTTCCTTCAAGACCTGCTTCAACACACTGCTGGTGTACACATCACTTGAGCTGGGGACTGTTGGACCCTGTCATCTGACTGACTATTGGTGAGCCTGGCTGTTTGTGCTGCCTGTGGCCAGATTGCCTGAATTGCTCTACAGAGGACTCATCTCTCTGCTTCCTTGACTTGGACCCACTGGCCCTCCTAACTTGAAGGACTGCCAGTGTATTAGCTGTCTCCCATAAGTGAGTTGCACTGAGCTATTTGTTATGCTCTATAGACTCATTTGATGTTTATTTCTTATGTTGTATCTATCTAGCTATATAAAATCATAAGTGTCCTGGTCTTGTTTCTCTAGAGAACCCTGTCTAACTCACTTTTATTAAAGGATGTTTATACTACGCATTTCTTAGAAATTTTTGAAAAAAACATCTTCAAGGGCTGTGAATCACTTAATGCGTCTTTTCTAGCCAAAGTCTCTAATTCCCACCCAAAGATCATTCCCTACATGGGTCTCATAAGAAGATGGGAGAAAATAGTGAGAAAATCCACAGGATTCCTGGAATGCCATCGTGGTTCATAGAAAATGATCCCTCTGAGAAGTAGGAGGGGGTGTCTCATTGCCAGCAGGAGCCAGGAATGTATCATGTCCTCTGGGCTCCAGATCTGTGTGCAGTGAACCTCTTAATACAGAAGACAGCTATCACATCAGAGGGGCAGCAGAAGACCCAGGATCCAGAGCATGCAACAGAGTTATGAACTTTCCCATCCCACTGAGCACATAAAAATTGGTGCTATTGTACAGAAGACTATCTTGTGGATTGGGCTGCTTCTGGGCACTTAATTGGGGGCTTTCTGACCCATGGAAGTGGAGCTGAGTGTCTTCAGGTTGAGACTTACAGCAGAGGGATACGTCCTTTTTATTAGCAGACCTGAATGAATGTCAAACATAGCCTGACAACTCAGATCTAACTGAGTGTTTCTAACAGGCATTATGTAGTAACTTCCTTATTAAACTCTTTAATAATGATATTTTTCCTGTGAGTTCTGTGTAGCCATTGCGGTAGACAGTAGAACCTAAATAACAAACAGAAAATATTAATTAAGCCAACACAATGCCCCCAAAGCACAACCAAATAAAGAAGAAAGCAGATACTCATAGTTGCATATGTTTGGGAGAATTTCATTAAACTTAGGTAAATCAACTAGAATTATAGACTCATGTTATTTTCTGATGTTGTAGGAAGCAAAATAATTCTCTAATGATATAGCAGCCTAAATGGTAATTACTATAAAGTAAACACGCATCTGATGTTTCATATTTTATTAAAATATGTAGTGTGTGACCATCAAATTATGTTAAATCTATTGTTAAGAGAATATGTGTTTTGGTCTTTATTTATTAACTTATAAGAAGAGCTCTCTCTCTCTCTCTTTCTCTCTCTTATTTCCTGTTAGTGCAGTTTGTTGTACAATTGCTTTGTATCTGTTTTCCTTTCTGCCTAAAATACTGAAGCCAATTCATTGACCTACAAACCCCATTAAATTGCACAAATATCTTACTCACAGACATAACAATTTTGCTGACATAGTGTGTTCTCAGGGGCATAAATTATTTTTAGATGGTTTACAGAAATAACTTTCCCTGACAGTGTTTGCTTTTGCATCTTTTAATACAATGAATAGATGGCTGATAAGTGTCACAACGCAATTCCTTATCATCAGCACAAAATTTTAATGCTGGATTTCAAAAGTTCCAGAGGAAAGATCAAGGAGAAAGTATCTCATTTCTATTTCACTTTGTTGCTAACTTACTCATATTCAAATGTGCCCTTTTTGTTGTTTTAGATCATTGACACCTGTCAGTGCAAGAAATATTGGGGTTATCTGCCAAATCATAGTGCTAATTCTATTCTTGAAGATCAGAAGACTTTAGATATAGTTCCTATAGGATTAACTTTAAGGCAGCCTCACCAAAGATATAAACTGAATGACCTAATTTTTGAAATGCCAAAGCCCTGTCACTGGGTGAACAAAGAGTGACATCTGTTAGATTTGTGCAACACAAAATATCTATTGGTGTCTGTGTTACTGGTTTCAGTAAACCACTGTTAATGGAAAACAGTCTCTTTTCTTATCATGCCCTTATATCTGCCTTTATATTATACACCAAGGAACTATTTAGACATTTAATCCATACATTGTTCAAAGGATGATAAAGCAGTTTGTGAATTATCCTTGCCCTTTCTGCTTTTCACTGCTCCTCTGTTATCCCTCTATATTTTCCCCTATCAATTACCTGTTGAATTGCAGAATTTTAAAAGGAGATGTGTAACTACCTAGATTTCTCTAGAAAGTAGTTAATATAAGTAATTTGAAGGATTCTAACTAGTAGCAAAATAGGAACTGAGATGTATACATCATATGCACTCACTCACTGCCATTGAATTGACACCCTATAACAACCCTGTAGGATTGGGTAGAACTGCCCCTGTGAGTTTCTGAGGCTGTGATTAATCAAGGGATCAGAAGGCCCTTTTTTCTCCGGAAGAGAGACGGTGGTTTCAAACTACTGAACTTGCACTTAGTAGCCCAAGGCATAACCACTATACTACCAGGGCTCTTTCATATGCACTAGTGTTAATGAATTTTAACACACTTATCCTAACTGAAAGTTTACAGAAGCAGGATTAAATATTTATATGCTGACTGTATTACATTAGATGCATTCATTCTAAACTGTTAAATATTTAAGCTGGTAGTGTTCAGCACAAGGATACTTAATTGTGGGTTTTATTTCATTTTCAGTTGTAAAAGGCAACTGTGGAAAATGCTGTGGGTGTGAATGCTGGAGGAAAGCTATATTTCACATATTAATATGGTATTAATATCTCTATTCTCCATATTATTATATGGTATTTATTAAAATGTATGCATTTACGATATATATTAAATTTCTAGATTGGTTTAAAATTATTACTATATTAACTAGAAAGGTCAATATTATAAATAGCTTTCACACTGACCACTTCCCCACACTTTTCCAAATGGACACACACACACACACACACACACACACACATTATTTGAGGGGCAACCCAAACCGGTTACTATTGATTTTGTGTGACTCATGGCAAGCCAATATTTCGAATAGGGTTTTTGTTACACAGGGTTTTCAATGGTCTATTTTCTAGGGTAATGTGACTACACCTTTCCTCAGAAGCACCTTTGGGTCAACTACATCTTCCTAGCTTTCAGGTAGCAGAAGAACAGTGAATCATTTGCAACTCTTTTAGTGTTATTGTGATAGAGGTTTAGTATTTCTAAACATAATCATATATACAATGATCTACGCATTTTTCTGTCTACCTATAAAAATATTTTTATATATATGCATATATATACATATATATGTAAAATATTTCATAGAGACATTTATTAAACAAAAATATCAGAATATGAGCCTATATTGTCACTACATAACCTCTATCTGTATCTGTTCATTTCTGAGGGCAGCAATGCTTTCAGCCTCTTTTATGGTGAAAATAATCTGTAATTTTTTTTACCAATACCATTTTCAATGTTTTTAAAACATTTTTATAATAAGCCCCAAGTTAGCATTATGTCCTTCAAGAATATCTATGAATATTACCTCTTTGGAATTCTAAAAAGTATTCACCATGACCTTCTGAGCCAACCTCTCTGAATTGAATGCAGCTGTGGGGTCTTCCCAACCATCCTTAAAACATGTTTATGGGACAATTGATGGGGTGCAGGGTAGCAATCTTGCAGATATGCTGCAAAGTTACAGTGATTTATTGATATGCCCACTTGAGTTTTGCTAAGTAGTTTTTGCTCTCCCTTACTTCAAATAGTTTGGTTTTCCATGTCAGAAAATGTATTTTTTTGAAGGCATCCAAATGAGAGTAAGACAAGTGTAATTCTGAGAGCACTTGTCAGCAGCCACACACTGACCCCAGAGACATACTGAAATATAATTTCTTTAGAACGTACTCATTCATTATGAACATGACTCCTAGTAGCAAGGCATTTGGCCTTATCCTCATATTTATATGTAAAACTGAGGTGGTATTTTCACAGGGGCTCTTCATTACTCCTAGTTGTCATAATATTTCAAAGAAAATTTGCATGTACTACAATATGTGGATTTGTTCTGACTCCTCTGTTTTATTTGTAACTATTTATAAATATGGGGCCTAGACAGACATGCTACCTCCTCTTTTCCTCCCTTCCCCCTCCCTTGTCTTTTTTTTTTTTACCCTTTCCCTCCTCCTTCTCCAATCTTCTTTTTGAAATGAAAAAAATTGGGATAGCATTCTGCAAGTTCTCTATTAACGCTACTTATATTTTATTTTAATTATTTTCATGTGTATATTCAATGTTTTAAATTTATGAAATATTTTGGCAGTCCACAAACATTTATAAAAATCTCACTGCTCAGTGTGTCTGAATTTTCTTCAGATAATGGACTAGAGAGCTAAGAACAGCTAGCACATGCCAACATTCTTATTTATATAGAATATGTTAACTATATTTTATGTGCCTGACAGACCAGTTCAGGAGGTTGATTACATTTCAGGTAAATGTTAGTTACCTGAGAAGACAGCATATCTATCCAATTTGTTATCATGGGGTTGATTATTTTTTAGGATGTAAATGAGGTCAAAATAAAATAATATTTTTAGGAAAAATATTCCCTCGAGATGTATTCACATGCTGGTCATGCCCAAGTTTTTACTATAATATTTATAATTATGCAACAAATCAGAGAGGTTAATGTTACCTATATGTTCCTACTCAATGAAAAAGTTTTGTGCCTGCACAGTTTCTAAAGCAAATATGTGTAAACAATGTTTGCAAAGGGATACAAACATGTTCTTGGTCATACACTTGTCTCAGTGTTACTGTAGTGTCTTCAACGAAAGGAACTTCCTGTGCTGCGGAGGAAACAATGTTAAGACCAGGCTCATATCAATTTGTTATCAAAACTCAAATCAGCATCTTCCTAACCTATTAAAGTTTTGCAACAATTTTACAGAAAAGCTCCCCACCTAAAAGAATAACTCTTTTATTAAAAAAAAAGTTCTGAGAGAACCCCAAAGTGAGCTGAAAAAGGAAGAACCTTGACCGATGAAGAAAGTGTATCTGGTGTCTG
Source organism: Echinops telfairi (assembly GCF_000313985.2). Classification (NCBI taxonomy): domain Eukaryota; kingdom Metazoa; phylum Chordata; class Mammalia; order Afrosoricida; family Tenrecidae; genus Echinops; species Echinops telfairi. The sequence continues at coordinate 11,648,170 of NW_022111372.1, read as the reverse complement.
AAAATTGGTAGACAAAGACTGTAGAAGTGCTATCTTTGTGTTTCTTACTGAACTTTGGATCTGACATGTTTAAGCTCCCCCCCCTTTGTTCTTTCTTTTATTGTGAATTGGGTAAAAGTTTGCGGACCACATATTAGTTATACATGTAACAATTCATACACCTTTAGTTTCATCTCAGGCATTACAATCGCCTCAATGTACCATCACTTACCGTACTCCCCATTGTGGTTCCAGGTTTAATTTATCGTTCTTTCATAACCCTTCTGAACTCAGTCTTTGTGGAAATGATGTCCCCTCCCCTCTTTTAATCTTAAATGACTGATTATTTTTAATTGTGCCTGCCTTGGTAGTGTTATTATTTCCCTATAGAGCTGTCTCTGGTTTAACTGGGTTACATGTGGGGTTGCTAGAGACAAGGTGAGCAGTTTGAAATCACCAGCCACTCCATGGGAGTAAGAGGAAGCTTTTAACTGTTAAAAAAATGAGTCTTGAACAAACTACAGGGGTAGTTCTCCTCTTTCCTGTAGCATCACTCTAGTTCAGAAGCAAGTTGACGATGGAGGGTTTTGAGATTGTTTGGCTGGATTTTGAGGCATTGAGCTTCATTCCATTCCAGACCTCAGGGGTGACTTAAGGACCCAGTGTTCACAATCCGAAGCGCATCCCTTGGTATCAGCATGCTTTCAGCTTTTCGCTAAAAAACCTTGGATGAAATTCAGCTATCTGAAAATATTTTAAGCAAGATTGAAACAAATAAAAATGATTTTATGAAAAGAATCATAATGGAGTGAATCTTATATTTAACAATATGATCCAAAAAACAAATTCCAGTCAAAACAGTGGCTTTCGAGAGGATCTGCTGGGCCAAGATTTTTTTAAATCGCAATAATGCTCATTTTATCAACTTGGTAACAGCTGTCTTTGTGAACTTTATTGGAAAACTTTATCCCAAGTACCCAGAGCCCTAATTTTGACATTCACAATTCTTGTGTATTCACCAAGCTCAAAGAACACTGAAGAGTAAAATGACTTAGGTACCTCAGGTTGACAAAATTTCAGTTTTGATATGGGATAAATGAAGAGTACATAATTCTTCAGGGAAGGGCTAGAAAGAAGGAAACTCTGTCTTCAGAAGTATAGACCTAGATGAAGAAAATGTCAAGAAACCATAACTTTCATTTTGATGTTTTTGTTTTAAAATTATATTGTATCAGCTTGTCAAAAGGCAAAAAAAAGTTCTGGTGGCAAAATTGTTGAAGAGTTGGCTAGTACATGAAAATAAAAATGACAGCTACAACCCACTAACCACTTGTGGTAATCTGCTCCCATTAATATTCAAACCAATTAAATCATATGGGGCATTTGTACTCTATCACATGGAGGAAGGATCAGTCAAGATCATCTTGATGGCATACAACAACCCGAATAGCCTCGTTTTCTATTTAAATTGACCACACTAACCCACATACAGAGGAGTTCTGGGGGCACGATGATTAAGTGCCTGCTGGCTAACCCCCAGGCCGTTGACAAAGCCACTCTGTGGGAGAAAGGTCTGACAATCTGTTCCTGCAAAGACTGTAGGCCGGAGGAGTCATTTACACTTTGTCACGTGGAGCAGTTATGAGTTAGAATCAACAATTCAGAGACAACAATTCACAAGAACAGTTGTGCGTGTATGTGGGCTAAGATACATTATATAATAGCGAAGATCTTTTCAATGTTGACAAAGATCAGATGATACACATTTATATTGCTCTGTTTATATTGCTTATGTGTTGATTCACTCTAGCTTTTAGATTAAGTACAATATACATTTCAGATAACTTCAGAACTCAGCCAATTCATTAGATATTTATTGAATCTCTCACATACGCTGAGTTTTTATTTTTTATTGTTTCTAATCTTGAAATCTATGAGAGTTGATTGAAATTATCTAACAATTGTTGAGGCACTGACCCCAGCCTAATGGACTTCTTATGATGGGTAGTACAATCAGGGGCATCAAGAGATTGGTGCGCTGGACAAGATACTTGCAGTTTTAGGTAATAGGAGGATAAAGTAATTATCAAAGTAGTGAGGAACAATTATGAAGCTCAAAGTAGTGTCATATTTATAGTAATAAAAATATCTCTTCAGTTTCCTCCTTATGCTATCATAAGGTACCTTGTTTAATAATTATAATATTCAAATGAGATAACAAAAGTAAAATACTTAAGGTTTTGTTGCTGTTTTACTGTTACTATCATTATTATCTTAATATTCTAGTGTTAGAGCAGTAGGAAAAGTACCCGGAGTAAATTTAGTTGTAATGAGTATCACAAGTAGAATAAAATTTAGTACTTAAAATACTCAACAGTGATTTTAGATTTGTAATATAAAATATGTGAATACTTTAACTCATAATATATCCTTATGTTAAAAAGGAATGATCATGAATTTTAATTTTATCAAATGCCAGCTATGTGTGTGAGTAAAGAAACTAGGAAGGTGGCATCAAAATCCCTCCAGCTTCCAAAGATGTGAGGAGAAAACCCAGCATCCGCCCCAAACCGACTCCTGTATGGTTGAAGTCAGATCTGCCTCCGTGCTCCACTGTCCCTCTCACAGCACGCTCTAGGTTGGATAACTGCTTGCCATAGCCAGACAGAACTCATGGACTATACTCGTTGCTGTGGACTTTATTAGGGAAGTTTGTTGTGGTGGCGGAAGTTTGTTGTTAGGTGTCGTGGAATTGGTTCCAGCCCACAGTTATCCTACACACAACAGAACAAAACCCTACACAGTCCTGTGCCATCTTCACAGCTGTTCTTGTGCTTGATCCCATTGTTGAAGCTACTGTGTCATTCCATTTCCTTGAGGACTTTCCTCGCCTATGCTATTCCTCTACAACATCAAGCATGATGTCCTTCCCAAGGAGCTGGTCTCTACTAACAACATGTCTGGATAGACAAGAGAAACAAATTCATAGACAGTCATATGTATTTAAGAAAGTGGTTTATATACAAGAGCAATTGAACATTGAGAAAACGCCGCAGCCCAGTCCAAATCAAGTCCATAAGTCCAGTATTAGTCCATATGTCTGAACCAATCTATGTTAGTCTGGGTAGACTAGAGAAACAAATTCATAAACATGCATATGTGTATAAGAGAGAATTTTATATAAAAGGTAATTGTACATTAAGAAAACATCCCAACCCAGTCCAGTCCAAGTCCTTAAGTCCGATATTAGACCATATGTCTGATACCAATCTATAAAGTCCTCTTCAGACTCATGAAATACATTCAATGACACCAAATGCAGGAGGATCACAGGCCAGTGGGTTGGGAGTCTTGTGGCATTGTAGGCGTCTCAGTGCTGGCAGGAGTCTCTATGTGACTTCTCTGGCTCCAGAGGTCTGGTTGCATCAGGGTAGGCCCACGTGGTTTCTCCAGCTCTCAGGGCATAGCACCATGTGTCTTGTCAGTAAAGCATCTCTCAGGGAGTGATCAGAAAGAGAGAGAGTGTCTCCTACCTCCAAGGAGGAAGTACAGGAGTTCCCAGAATTCTCAGGAGAAGACCATACCCACACAGAGACCTTATTGGTTATATCTTGACAGGCCAGACTCATCCCCTTCACTCTTAATTCTCTCAAGTCTCAAATTGACATCAGATTATGTAACTACCACAATGCCTAAAGTAGTAGTTCTCAACCTCTGGTGGGCCCGGTTGTGCTCCGCTCCTTTCCTCCTCCTTCTTG
>NW_022111372.1:11605684-11642908 GCF_000313985.2 Echinops telfairi | reverse complement strand
GATGTGCTTTACACAATTGATCTATGTATTGTGATGAATTGTATGAGCCCCAATAAATTGATTAATTAAAAAAAAAAAGAAATAAAAGTGTGATTAGAAAGAGTGGAGAAAAGAAAGTAGATTTCAGAAGAGACCCTCAAACTTGCTCTTGAACACACAATAGTTAAAGCAAATCAATGAAGTTACTATGTTAAATAGCTGAAAAGAAAAATTAAATGAAGCTTGATAAAAAAATGGTTATAATAAAATGTAAAAACACCTGTGTTAGAAAAGTGAAATTGTAGATCATGATCAGAAGATCTGGAGGTGAAAATGGGGGGTGGGGGGGGAAATCAGGTCTGCGTTGCACAATATTGAAGGATTCAATGAGCAAAAATAATGATGCATAAAGCATCAAAAGAAGATGGAAGGAAAATACAGTCTATTTTGAAAAGCATTGGTCAACATTAAACAATTTCCAGAGGTAACACATGATCAAATATTAAATGAAGAACCTTAAATGACACCTACTGTGCGATCACATTTGCCTGTGGATCACAATAAACAATGGATCACACTGAGAAGGGGAATGTCAGAGTACTTAATTGTGTTCATGCAAAAATTGTACGTAACAGTGGTCATTAGAACAGCACAACGCCATATTGCATGGTTTAAATTATAAAAGGTGTCCATATGTTTTACCTTTTTTCACCATAATTATTGAATCTATGTGCAGAACAAATAATGAATGCAAGTAGATGAGTCATAAGAAGCATACCACTGCTTCTTAGGATTGTAGAAAGCCACTTTATGAAAGCAAAGATGTGAAGGTTTACTGATGATGATCAAAGACTATGTATCCTTCAGTATGTAATATAATTCAATGCAAAGAAAACAAAAATTCTCATAACTAAGCCAATAAACAACATCATGTGGAACAGAAAATACTGAAATTGTCAAAGATTTCATTTTACTTGGATCTGTAATCAGCATTCATTGAAGCAGTAAATATTTGCATTTAGCTAATCTGCTTCAGAAGACCTCTTTACAAGTGTAAAGGAGTAAAGACGTCAATTTGAGGACAATTTGATGTCAATTTGACTCAAGCCATAGAATTTTGAATTGTCTAACATGCAAGCTAAAGCTACATAGAAGAGCATCCATGGGTGCATTATTTTTCTACTGGTCACTAGACTTCTTTTATGCTTTGTTTGTTGTTGCTGGTATAGATATAATATAGCTGTTTAGTACCCAAATAAGACACACTATATATCTTATGCTATTTTTATATTTACTCTATAAAATGGTTATATTGATGTGTGTCATTGATAGCTCAGGAATTGAGGCAAGGCGACTTTATAAAAGGAAGATAAAACATATATTACATATTTGGGAAGAAAAAAGAACGTTTTTAGGATTGTGATGTGACCCAATTGTAGGAGGAGAAATTGGATAACTAAGTAGGAGAATATCCACTTGTGGAGGTTAGATAAATGATAATTAAGAATTCAAAATTTTGTATAACCACAAGAAGCAATTTTCTTTTTTCAGTACTAACAGTATTATGAACTTCAATAGGAAAAAATATAAACTCTTAACAGACGAAGATGAAATGCATCTCAGTTTCATTAAATACAATGTGACACAGAAATAATGATACTAATTGGAAAAGCCAGACATGAAAAGCAATCCTCTTACTTTGCAGTCACACTTGGTAGTCAGCTAAATGAAATGTCAACTATATTCAGGGACTTAAGTGTCACCCATAATTGCTACTGTTCAACCTCAAGTTATTTGACATAAATTACACACAAAAACACACAAATGATAACTTGTACTGCACTTATGAAGGGTCTTGCTTTGGAAGTATTTCTAGAATTCTGTGCAAAACATAACTGATATATGCCTATATATGCCTAACTATGATATTCTCTTTATATACAGTGATAAAATGTTTATTTCTTTCAGAGGGAAATGATTTCAATTGATACATATTTTCATGAGAAAAATAAATATATTTTCATTTTTTCTACATGGAGTCTTATACATGTATCTATCTATGATCTTCTTGCTATTACAGTTAGGTGGCATCCAATTATCTCTGACTCATCAACTGTATGTACAACACAAAAAAACGCAGCCAGCTCCATTCTCAAAATTGTTGTTATACCTTGGCCCATTATTACCATAATGTGTCACACCATCTTCTTGAGGGTCTTTCTCTTTCTCATTGAACCTTCACATTTTACTGAATCTATGAGACAAAGTCTTAGGATCTTCCCTTAAAAGGAGTATTTCTGTTGCCCTTCATCCAAGTTTATAATCTTAGCCTACTCTGAAATTATTTTAGTATCTTCAGGTATACATTGATAAAACCAAATAAAGCAAAAGTAAAAGACCTATTTTTAATATATTCCAAACACTCTTAAAGAATATCTTTCTACTCAAATACTTCAAACAACTACACTCTTTTCTAACTATCATGGGCCATTGAAATATAAATGGAGGGAAACTTCAAATATCCTAGAAAAGAAGGGAAAATAATACAAGAGGAAAATATAATAATTCCTGCTTACCATGACTTAATTGAATCATCTTTCATTGAAATAATAGGCATAAATTAATTTCCTTAACAGGACATATTGTGTTAAGTGCACATGTTACAAAATCAATTAGGGTTACAATATAATTGGATGGCTAATGAATTAAGTGTATATTATACTCACATAGGAAAGAATAGGAAAAGTATTTTGCATGGTTCATTCTTGTCAAAAACACTTGCATGTGTATATGCAAGTATACTTTCATGTATAATGTAAAATCATATTATTCTCATTAGTATTCTGTCCCCTTTATGAAGCCCATGATTTCATTGCAATTCTCAGGAAAGATTGTGGATGCTGTTAGGTGCCATTTTGTTGATTCCCACTCATAGTGAACTTATGTACAATAGAGCAAAATACTACCTGGTCCTTCACCACCCTCCCAATATTTCCTATGCTTGATTGCACAATATAGTCACCTGTGCCATCTCTTTGAAGGCCTTTCTCTTCTTTGCTGCCCCTCAACTTTACCAAACATGATGTCCTTCTCTAGAGAATTGTCTCTCCTGGCCACATATTCAAAGTATGTAAGATTAAGTTCTGCAATCTTTACTGCTAAGGAGCACTCAGGCTGTACTACTTCTAAGACAGATAGGTTTGCCCTTTTAGCAGTCTGTGATATTTTCAATATTCTTCTCCAGCACAGCAGTTCAAATGCACCACTATTCTTCAGTCTTCCTTATTCAATATCCAACTCTCACATGCATATGAGGCAGTTGAAAATACCATGGCTTGGCTGGGGTCAGGCACACTTGATCTCCATCAAGTAACATCCTTGCTTTTCAATACATTAAGAAGTCCTGTGCTGCTGATTTACCCGATGCAATGCATCTTACGATATGTCTACTGCTGCTTCCAAGGACTTTGATTATGTTCATGGAACATTCAAGCAAGACAAAATCATTGACAACTTCACCCTTTTCTCCATGTATCATAATGTTTCCTCTTGGTGTCCTTGTGAGGATTTAGGGCTTCTTTACATTGTGTTGTATTAAATATCAAAGGCTTAGATCCTTGATCTTCATTTTGTAAGACTGCGTTGATCAGAGAAACAAATCCAGAGACACTCACATATATGTGAGAGAGAACTTTATATCAAGAAGTAATTATTTATCAATAAATCACCCCAGGCCAGTCCAGACCAAGTCCCTAAGTTTGATATTAGACTAATATCAGTCTCTAAATTCATCTTTAGATTCACCCAGCACATGCAATAATGCCAAATACAGGCAGATCACCGCCAGTGGTAAAAATCTTTGTGGATCCAATGATGGTGGAAGGACCTCCAGGGCTCTGGCTGCTGTCAGTGTGGCTCCATGTGGCTTGTAAACAAGAATGTGAAACAGAGAGAGAATGTGTCCCACCTCTAGAAAGAAAGAGAGGAAGTCCCAGAATCCTTATGAGAAGTACAGACCCACATGGATTGATCACCAAATCGAGACCTGATTGACAGGCCAGACACCACCCCTTCTTTCCTATTTATCAAGTTGACATGAAATTGTGTAACTACCACATTCATCAACAAGTGCTTTAAGTCCTCCTCACTTTCATCCAGCACACTGATTATTTTTCTTCTCCCTTCCTCCCTGCTAGTTCTTCTTATGTTGAAATTATAAAAATAAGTGGCATCCCTTTGAGGGGAAAGATGTACCAAAAAAGCAACTGGCTTCTGTTATGAAGAATGTCATAGAAGTAAGAAAGAGAGGTGTGAAAAATTCAGCATGAGAAGCTGGGAGAGCAATATTAAAGTGGGATTTCAGTGACCATGAATGTTTCATTCAATTAGATCACTGCATTTAAAATCAATAATAAATTATCACACTTGGCCACCAGTATTTGCTGTTTAGAAAACAGTTATTTTATTCAACTCAAGTGCCTTCTTAGATATCTTTACTTCATTTACGTCAAATAATGTAATAGCTAACTATAGCAACAAAATTTTAATAGCATCAATATATATTTTTTCTCTCTAAGACATTTTATGGGGAGCTCACACAGATACCCTATATTCCATAGTACAATCCCATCAAGAAGTATTGCACAATTGCTATCACAATGAGCTTCAAAACATTATTTTCCTTCCTGAAATCCCTTAAATCAGCTCACTTTTACACCCCCACCCCCACCACTGTACCCCCAAAAACCCTTATTCTACTTGCTGTCTCTACGGGTTCATCAACCCTGGGTTACATACACTGAAAAACAGAAAAACATAACAAAAATTCAAGATGATAAACCCCAATGACATAACATATTTGAGATAAAACCTCATATGAACAAACAGAAAATTACAGACATGTTGAAGATGCTGAAAACCAGATCAGTCTTTACATGCATCAGCACGGGGATCAACTGACAAGGGTTTAATGGTTCAAGTCAGGTTTATCATTTTGATCATCTATAGTCATCTCTCCAATGCACTCTATTTGGTAACCGTTTCCTTCCCGTTCCTCTGTTATGGATAGACCCGTTCCTCTGTTATGGATAGACGGAAATCACTGGAGGCTTATTTCCCATTTGGCTCCCACAAATGTATCTTGGGCTCCCACTGTCATCGCATCCATTGCCCTCTTCAAACCAGATTCTCATAATTGTGGCTCTGATACTATTGCTACCTCCAGTTTCAGAGTATATGATTTACAATCTTTGGTGACTGGTATTGGTGTCCCTCTTCCATGTGGACTTAGTTGACATCTCACTTAGATTGCTACTTGTTTGGAAGTAAGCATTTAAGACCCCAGACACTCTTTTATCTGATAGCTGGGCACCATTTGATTACTTCACCACACTTTGCTTTTGCACCCATATCTTCTGTCTTCCCTTCCTGAGGGAAAATATTGACAAGGCCATGATGTAAGAATTAATTGTTCTTAAATTGGAGGTAGGATTTTGTGTGAGCTCCAAACCTATCATGGATCTATGTTTTGTTTAGTTTAGTGTTGTTATTGCTGTTGTTTTTTAATCTGCCTTTTGACTCGCTTTCAAAACTTCCTTGTTAATTTATGGTAGAGAGTTTTATAGATCATTCCCCCTGGGGCATAATTATCTTCCATTAATATTGTCTTTCATTAGCCTCTGGTTCTAATTTTTTAAAGTCTTGTTGAGAAAGGGATATGAGGCCAAAGTAGGCTAACTCCATATCACAGTATCTGAATTATTCACTTTTACAGAATCAAGTATTAAGACTTGATTTGAATTTGAAAGCCTGACAAATGAGAAGTTCAGTAATTTTAAGTCCTTCAAAGTCACATCTTGGAAATAGAGATTTAAACCAGATTAAAATCAAGACCAAGCCAGATGACATTAAATCTGTTTTATGAAATATAACTGTACTTTATAGAGATTTTTGGAAACAAGTTATTGAGTTTCCCTTTCAATTGGCTCTATGTATGTTCAGACCACCAACACTTTTTTTATTAATTGTTTCATAGTTCAATCACATCCAGCAGAATTGTGCATTTGCTACCACCATCAGTTTCCAAACATTCCTTGCCGATATGGACCCCTTGACATCATCACTCCACCCCTCCCCCACCTCTCTGCCCCCTCCCCTCAAAACCCTTATTCCACGTGCTGACTCTATAGGGTCATCAGTCCTAGTTTTCCTAAACCCCCAAATGAAAAAAACATATACTTTAACTTCAAGAAGTTGACCCCCAGTGACATAACACTCCTGGGGTACCTTCCAATATGTACATTCAAAAACAAAGCAAAGCAATACATTCCCAAAATACATAAGATTTGGAATACCAGATCAGGTCCAGCATGCATTATAGGGGTAAACGCCTAACAAGTTTTAACTGTTCAAGTCAGGTTTATGCCTTTGGCCTTCTATATTTCACTCTGTTTAGTGACCATTTTCCTCCTGTCTTGCAAATGTGGATAGAGGGAGTTCATTGGAGCTTTATTTCCTATATAGTTCTGCAAATGAATTTTGGGCTCCCACTGTCATCCATAGATTTTTGCCAACCAGATTGTCAGATTTAGGCTCTGATATTAATCCCTCCCTTCAATTTCAGATTATATGCTTCACAATCATTCAGAGACTAATGATGCTGTGTTTTCTCCATGTGGACTTAGTTGACATCTCACTTAGATGGCTGCTTGTTTGGGGCCAAGCCTTTAAGAACCCAGATGCTATTTTATCTGATAGTCGGGCACCATCTAATTTCTTCACCACATCTTGCTGTAGTGCCTGCCTCCTCTGTGCTCCCTTTCTGGAGGCAACTATCAAGCAAGGCCACAATGTAATACATAATTGTTCCTAAATTGGAGCTAGGATTAAGTGTGAGCCCCAAATCATCCCTGGATCTATGTTTGCTTGTTTGTTTGGTCTTTCAGTTTATTCTTACTTGGGCATTCACCCAAAATTCATGTCATTGCATTTTTCAGTCTCATTAAGCAGAATTGTTCCAATGCTTCCATAATCAGTTCCTAAACCTCTTCTTTCCTTTTGGATACCTTGCCATTATCTTCCTTTTTTCACCCTCTTCCTTTCACCCCATCTCTGACACCCTTGTTTGTATGTATGATATCCCAATAGATTCATTGATCTTGAGTTTCAGTTACCGAAAAAACTTATTTCTCATCTTCAAGAGAATAATCCCCACTCCATAGCACCTCTGAGACATAGCTTGATATGAACAAACAAACACCAAATACATCAGATGGTCATCAGGTTTGCCACAACAATATATATCATAATACAACATATAGAATATTAATGTAGCAAGACCTATTCGTCTGCCTACCAACAGCTCTTCAAAATTGGTACAGCTGTCTTCTGCTTCCTCAGTCACCCTTTATTTTCTGGCTTAAGTCCTTAAGTTCTAGGTGCATCTGAAGTAGGGTCCAATTCACTCAGTGGAATTCATGCGTGGGATCTCATGCGTGCAGCCTCCAGAACAGTGGTTCTCAACCTTCCTAAAGCTGCATCCCTTTAATACAGTTCCTCATGTTGTGGTGACTCCCAACCATAAAATTATTTTCGTTGCTACTTTACAACTGTAATTTTGTTACTGTTAGGAATCGTCATGTAAATATCTGATATTAGGATATATATTCATTGTTACAAATTGAACATAATTAAAGCATAGTGATTAACCACAAAAGCAATATGTAATTATATATTGTGAAATATTTTGTTCTAATTACAAATAAATGAAATTTTATCTTGAAGCATGGTGTAGCATGGCTAACAGTCTCAATATAACAACAGTAAACTACATTGCTACAGTTTGCTAGAGTATGCATCAAAAGCCAACGTTAGTATAAAGGTTGAGACAACTTCTCTCTCATCAGATCAGCATATTTGCATGTGGGCAGACCTGCCTGGAGATGGATAGAGTAGCAGTGTCTCGGTTCCTAAGACCATCGGAAATATGTATTTTCTGATAGTTTTAGGTGACTCCTATCAAAGGGTCTTTCAACCCCCAAAGGGGTCTCGACCCACAGATTGAAAAGCGCTGCTCTGGAGCATGCTGTGAGCCTTAAGATCCAGAATTCAGTGTCCCAACATGCAACATCACAGGTCCTGGGCCCCCAGGATGCAATCACCAGCCTGAGCTAGTGTTCAGACCACCAAGATTTTGGTTAGTTGTCAAAAGCTTAACTGTATCACCCTCTACACTGAAAAAAAAAAAAAAAAGGCTCACTGCCATTGAGTCTATGCTGGCTCATAGCGACCATGTAGAGCAGAGTAGAATTGCCTCTGGGCTTCTGAGACTGTAACTCCTTACAGGATTATGAAGCCTGTCTTTTTCCTGAGGAGTCCCTGGTGGCTCTGACCTGCTGACCTTCTGGTTAGCAGCACATCATGTAACCACTACACCACTAGGGCTCCTTTCATTACCATAGAATCCTTTAAAGCAGGTTAGTTTTCCTAAAAAATGTATTGGGTTTAAATTCAATTAAACAGCTCTTAGTTACTTAAAATATTTGTCTTCCTTATGTATTGAGCAAATGTATTGATCTTTTTAAACACCTTGGATAGTTAGTGCATTGGAAGTCATGAATATGAAGGATATGAAGTGAGGTAGTTAGTTTATTGTGCCAACCTGGCCGATAAACACATGTGGGGTTAATTGAAGGGTGGAGGGATAAATGGCTGTTAGCCTCGCCTTTCTAGTTCTTGGGTCTCTTGCTTTCTGAATGTGGGACCAGGGTGCAGCTGCCTTATCCAGTTCCCTGCTTCAGCTGGCAAGGCTCACTTCCTGCAAGACATCCCCGAGGAGAAGCCACATGGACCTACCCTGATGCAGCCCTGGGTGCTGGAGCAGCTGTGTGGAGACTCCTGCCAGTGCTGAGATGCTTACACGTTCACTGACTTGGCTCTCCTCCTGCAGTCGGCATCATTGTGTGTGTTTTGTGAGATGGAGGAGGACTTTGTGGATTGGTGTCAGACATATGGGTTAATGTTGGACTTGTGGGCTTGGGCAGCACTGGGTTGGGATGTTTTCTTGATGTGCACTTAACATTTATATAAAACTCTCTCTTATACATGAGTTTCTGTGGATTTGTTTCTCTAAAGTACCCAGACTAGTACATGAAGTATTTCAAGTCTTGAGATTATTATTATTTTTTAATCATTCTATTGGGAGTTATTACAGATATCATAACATCCCATAGTTCATACATCAAGCAGTATTATACAATTGTTACAATCAGTTTCAAAACAATTTCTTTTTTCATAAACTTGATATCAGCTCCCCATTTGTCCTCTCTGTCCCCCACCAAAGCCCCCAGGAACTCTTCTTTTTTTTCCCTTTAATTATTTTGGGGTGTGTTTTTTTGCCATATTTTACACAGTCCAATAAATCCATTCACATACAATTCTGTTGTTTGATCCCATCGAGTGGGGTTATATAAATATCAATGCTATCAGCTCCCCATACACTCTCTTCCCTCCCCAACTGTTCCCATGCCGAGGGAACCATTACTCCTGTTACTATTTTTGAAGGCTTATTTATCTTTATTTTCATATACTGAATGATCTTAAATATACAAGTGAACATATAGGAATCTAACATGATTAATGAGGTAAAAAAAACCAAACAGCATAACAGTAATTGGAGGAAATTAAATAACTAGAGGGTGGTTATGTGATTATGTGGCTCTAGTGCACCCTGGATTTATCATCCCTTCCATATGGCCCTTCGGAAAGGAACTGTCCAATTATCTTACAGGTAGGTTTTGTGTCTCCACTACATTCATGCCCCTTCACATAGATCTGGTTGCTTGTTTTTGAACTTTTGATATCTTTTCCTGTCGACACCTCATGATCACACAGGCTGGTGTGCTTCTTCCATGTGGGCTTTGTTGCTTCCCTGCTAGATAGCCGCTTGTTTAATTTCAGGCCTTTAAAACTCACATGATATATTTTGTAATAGCTGGGCACCATCAGCTTTCTTCATTACATTTTCTTATGCACCTGTGGTGGTTAAATAATCTGTTGTCAATTTGACACTTGGAAATGAAGGGGTGGAATTTAGCTTGCCAATCAGGTCACAGCTTAATTACCTCATTTGGAGGCATAAGGAGATAAATAGCTCACTGAAGGCAGGTCACACGCTGACTCCCTGGAAGACATTGCAGCTGAGAAGACACATGGAGCTATGCTAGAGCCCCTGGAGCTGAGGGAACCATGTGGAGACTCCTGTGAGGGCTGACATGCTTAAAATACCACTGGATCCACAAGACTTCCCACCCACTGGCCTGTGTTCTTCCTGAATTTGCCATCATTGCATGTGTTTTGTGTGTCTGAAGAGGACTTTATAGATTGGTATCAGACATATGGGCTAATGTCGGACTTATGGTCTTGATCTGGACTGGGCTGGTATTATTTCCCCCAATATTTAATAACTCTTGTATATAAAGCTCTTTCTTATACATATATGAGTGTCTACTGATTTGTTTCTCTAGTCTACTTGGACTAACACAGCACCCATTTTGTCTTCAGCAGTCATGTCAGGAAGGTGAGTATCATATAATACCACATTATTAAAACAAACTGTTCTTGTACTGAGGTAAGATTTAAGTAGAAGCCCAAAATACATCTGCTTCCTTGTTGCATTTGCATATATATACATATATAAACAAATTCACATATAGTTATATACATTTTTCTTCTTTCCCCTTTTTTCCCCCCTCCTACCCCACTCTTAGCTTTACCCATTGTTCACCTCTCAGGAATGCATCTCATATACAATTCTTTTTGTTTTTAATCATTTTATTAGGAGCTCATAAAACTCTTATCACAATCCATACATACATCAATTGTGTAAAGCATTTGTATATTCTTTGCCCTCATCATTCTCAAAACATTTGCTCTCCACTTAAGCCCCTGACATCAGGTCCTCATTTTTCTCCTCCCTCCCCGCTCCCTCCTCCCTTATGAATCCTTGATAATTTATAAATTATTATTTTTTCATATCTTGCCCTGTCTGACATCTCCCTTCACCCACTTTTCTGTTGTCTGTCCCCCTAGGAGGAGGTCACATGTAGATCCTTATAATTGGTTCCTCCTTTCCAACCCACCCTTCCTCTACCCTGCCAGTATCGCCAATCACACCACTGGTCCTGAAGGGATCATCTGCTCCGGATTCCCTGTGTATCCAGTTCCTATCTGTACCAGTGTACATTCTGGTCTAGCCAGACTTGCAAGGTAGAATTGGGATTATGATAGTTGGTGGGGGGAGGGGGGTTGGGAAGCATTTAGGAACTAGAGGAAAGTTGTATTTTTCATCGTTGCTACATCGCACCCTGACTGGCTCGTCCTTATATATAATTCTATCGATCAAATACAACCAGAAAAGCTACAACCTCTTTGCCATCAACTTAAAAATACTTAGTATTTCCCTGTACTCCTCATTGTTGGCTCCCAATATCAGAGCAATTACCTCAATGGATAAATACTAAATATTTATTAAAATAAATGTATTTGATTTTGCAAATGGGCTTTGTTTATTTTACACAAAAGAGATCCGATACATAAATAATCCCAGTTTTATTACATATAAAAATATGTATCCCAAACCTTCACGTGATAATAAATACGTATATAATTTTTAAATTTTAATAGTTTATTAACATATAATTCTCATATATGTTTCATTAGTTTATACATATTAAAAATAGTTTTGCAATTAGCAAAACATTTTAGGATTATAACAATTTGGATTTTACTAATTACTATGAAATGTAAAAAAGATACCATAGAACAAAAATTGCTATTTCTAAGGTCTATTGAGATGTAATACAAAATCAATTACAAAGAATTTTATACATACACATTTGAGGGATCTTCTAAAAGTTTATGAAAATTTTAATTTAAAAATAAAGAAAATACTTAATATTTTGGAATATATGTAACTATAAAATTCACACATATATATGTAACTTTCTGTTAGAAAATATTTTGACAAGTCCATAACTGTTGATATGAAATATGACTCTATTTTAATATGAACTTTTGATTTTACTTGTACAAGCAGGACACAGGAATGAAAGCAAAGAAATTCATAAGTTAATGGGTGGTAAATGTCATTTATTCATCTTGTTTTTGTTAGTCATATTTGAGGTATCTCCAATTTATGTTGATCTTACATTAGTGGAACAATGTTTTCTGATGTCAAAAAATGTTTATAATACATGTTATGCCTGACTCCATTGTTTCAGTCATTCTATTAAGCAATCAGTAAGAAATTTTTTTCACTTTTATTACATCTCTAACCTACCAAAAATTATGTCTTTTTCTGGAAATGGATCTTTCTTGAAAAGAATTACCTCTATCACATGTAAGGAACATTATGATTTATTTAATCCAAGACAGATATTTCTTTGTCTCTTCATTCTTTCAGCAGTTCATGGTATAGTCAATATATTTCATTAAAATTATAGTTCAAATGTATTAATTCTTTATTGTTGTAGTTGTTAGGTCCCATAGAGTCAACTCCAACCCATAGCGACCCTATGCACAACAGAACAAAACACTGCATGGTCCTGTGCCACCCTAACAATTGTTCCTGTGCCTGAACCCATTAATGCAGTCACTGTGGCAATCGATCTTGTTGAGTCTTCCCTTCTTCTTGAACAAACATGATAACCTTCTCCAGGAGCTAATGTCTTCTGACAATATGTTCAAATTATTTAAGATAAAGTCTTGCCATATTGTCTCCAAGGAACACTCTGGTCTTACTTTTTCTGAGAAAAATCATTTTTTGTTGTTGTTGTTGTTTTCTTTTAGCTAGCAGTCCATGACACTTTCAATATTCTTCTCCAGCAAAACAATTCAAATGCACTGATTCTTCTATGGTCTTCCTTATTCACATACATATTATGTAATGGAAAATACCATAGCTTAGTACACAAAGTACTCAAAGTAGCATCCTTACTCTTCAATTCTCTGAAGAGGTCTTGTGCCTCAGATTTATCTAATGCAATGAGTCTTTTGATCTCTCGACTGCTGCTTCCATGAGTATTGATTATGGTTCCAAGCAAGACAAAATCCTTGAGAATTTCAATATTTTCTCCATTTATCATGATCGTACATTTTGGTCTAGTTTGGTCTTCACTTTGAGATGTAATTCATAATGAAGGTTACAATCTCTGATGTTCGTCACCAAATACTTCAAGTCCTTCTCATTTTCTGCAAGGTTGTGTCATCTACATATTACAGGTTTTTACTAAGCTTTCCACCAATCCTGATACCATATTCTTCTTCCTATAATCCAATTCTCTGATGATTTGTTCAGCATACAGCTTAAACAGTATGATGAGCAGATACAACCCTGACACACACCTTTCCTGATGTTAAACCATGCACTATTCTCTTGTTCTGTTAAAAAAACTGCATCTTGAGTGCCACAAGAGCACAATAAAGGGTTCTGCAATTCCCATTCTTCTCAAAGTAACCCACAGTTTATTTTGGTCCACATTGTCTAATATTTTTGCACAGTCAATGAAACACAAGTAATCATCTTTCAGGCATTCTGTGCTTTGAACCAAGATACAGCTGACATCAGCAATGATAACCCTTGTTCCTTGTCCTCTTCTGAATGTGGCATGAACTTCTGGTAGTTCCTTGTCAATGTACTGGTGCACCTGTTATTTGCAAAATTTTACTTGTGTGCTATATCAAGGATATATTTTTATAGTCTGAGCATTCTGTTGGGTCATCTTTCTTTGGAATGGGCCCAAATGTGGATCTCTTCCAGTCAGTTGACCAGGTAGCAGTCTTCCAAATGTCTTCACACAGAGAGGCATGAGTACTTCCAATGTTTGGTGTTAACCTTCTTTATTGGTGTCTTTCTTTAGTAATAACACATTTCCATTTACATTTAAGGTGATTGAAAACACGTGTCTTGGATCAGGCGTGATTTAGAAATTAAAGTATCATCTTTCTTTTTAGGAATTTTAAGGGGCCTCTTTCAGTGGCTTAACCTGAGGAAAATACATGGTTTAATTTTATCATTGCTGCTTTGGTAGATTTTTATTGTTGATTCAAGTAGATTGAAATCATTGGCAGTTTCAATTTCTTTTTATTTTTTATAATGTTATTCACTGGCCCAACTGTTCACTTGTTCTTTTTATCTCTTCATTCAGTTAATAAATGAAGTATTAGGAACTTGGTTAGACTATCCTGTAAAAAAAATTAAATTTAAATTACAGTGCAATGCTTCTCATATTTCTTTGATGATCCATCACGAGCATAAGAAAATTATTTTTGTATAAATCCTTAAAATATCATTTCCATTTAAGTACATAAATGAAGAGGTTTCTTGTTCTATTTAGGAGAAAGATAAGTAAAATTGTCTGGATATACTTAAGAGAACTGACTGATGGATATAGTGAAAGAGGTGTAGCATTGGCCAGAATCCAGAGGAAAAAGTAACATTTATTTTCACCTCATTACTTTTTTTGGCTACACATTTATTTTTATCTGAACATTAAAATATGCTAACAAGGAATTAAGCCAGAGATTGATGACATGAATGAAGTTCATATGTGTGCAACATTGGCAGAATATAAATTAAAGGCAATGGACAAAATCATTTTCATAGTTGTTTCTGATAAAGTACTTTTAAGACTATGATAGAACATAAGAATAAAGAGTTGCTTTTTATTGTCGAATCTCAGTTAGACAATCAAATCTAATTTGAATACTTCTGAGCAAAAAGGGAATTGTGCTCAAAGCTTCCTGAGATCAGATGCAGCAGGTGGACAAGAAACATTGCAGTGTTCCAGGGAGAAAACAACACTTCAGTGACCACAGAACAAAGAGAGTGTAAGAGAAATAAGATAAATGTGCTGAGGGTATATGTATAGCAGTTTTAACTCTGTTAATTAGGTTGCATTCATGCTTCAGTAATGCAGCAATTATACCACTTCATTCTCCTCTGGCCTATTGTGTAAATGCTGCCTATTCTGCAAATGGTGTTCATGGTAGCTATAAAATTGCATATTACATGTTTCTCCCACTGAGATGGCTTAGCAATATTGCACATTTAACAAAATGTTTTTATTTCTTAAGGTTTATAATGATTTTCTCCCAGGGGGGGAAATGTACAAATTTGTTATTAGTTTTTAAGTGTTAGTTTAGTAACTTTAATACTTCTTTTTAATATCTGACACTGAGACTTATATTCCTGAAGTCATATATAGTTATAATGCTTTACTATTTTTAAGGAAATAATTTCTATATGTAATTCTGGCTATAATTTTTCACTATATTTTTGGAGAGCATACAAAGCAGCCCTCTGTTACTCCAGGAAAGGCTGGAACTACTTCCATAACCAGTCACTACTCTCCCAGCTACCGTTTGGTTCCAAAAGATTTCCTTCTAGACAGGAAGGAATTCTAAATAAGCACACAATCTGTCTCAGATGAATCTCCTCCTTGGCAGGCAAAGCACGCTGGCCTCTACTAGATACACTATGCACAGCTTTCTCTGTCTGTAACCTGAACCCACCTCTCACTTTTCAGATTTCTTTGTATTTTTTCTTATCCTTATCCTAGTTCTTTTTTTAAAAAAAATTCTCTGCTTTACTTTTCAAATAGATTTTATTCTATCTTTCTTTTAACTACTGTTTTTCTTTCTTTTTTCTCTTTGAATTTTCATTTGCCATTTCATTTGGCTTTCACTCCACCCCCCAACCCCTGCTTTCTGGTGTTTTCTTTCTCATTTCTTTTTATCTTCCCTTAGTTTGCTATTGTTGCTTTGTTTGTTTTACTGGTTTACAACACTCTTTGATTAATATCTATTTTTTGCCGTTGTTTTTTGTTCTTTTTATGTCCTTTTTTCCTCTTGTCCTACACAATGGAACACTGTAAATGGATCCACATTGTCCAGTGCAGCAGTTACATAATCTCATGTCAACTTGATAAGTAAAGTGAAGGGGTGGAGTCTAGCCTGTCAATCAGGTCACACTCTGATGATGCTCCCTTTGGGGTGTGGCCTTCTCATGAGAACTCTGGGAACTTCCTCTCTTTCTCCTGAAAGGCAGGCCACACTCTCTCTTTCACCTTCCTGTGGACAAGCCATGAGGAACCACACTCAGAGAACTGGAGGAGCATCACGTGGGTGCTCAGATGCCTCCACCACTGTGAGATCCACAAGACCTTTCACCCACTGGCCTGTGATCTTCCTGCATTCAGCATCATTGCACATGCTAAAGAACAATTTATGGACTAGTATCAGACATCTGGACTAATATTATACTTATGGACTTGATCTGGACAGGTTTGGGCTGCTTTCTTAATATACAATTACTCTTTGATATAGTGATTTCCTATGCATATGAGGGGGTACTGCCAAAAAAGAAAAGCTTGCTCTGGGCAAAGCAGATATTTTGTACTACACATTTTTCCCACTATGAGTCAACATTTTCATCTGCTGTTGACTCATTTGGAGTTCATTCCACCAAGTAAGACTGTTAACCAAGCTTTCTATTTAGAGATTCTGAAATGGTAGTGTAAACATTTTGCAAAAAAAGGGCTTGATTTGTGGCAGACAGAGGGCTGATTTTGCCACCATGACAATGCACCTGCTCATGCAGCCATCTCAATGTGCCAGATTTTGGCAAAAAAACAGCACATTTCTCTTGAAGGACATGAAAGCACAGTGATTTGATGATGTAGAAGAGGTAAAGAAAAAATGAGGGAATTACTGTTTGCCATCCAAACAGATGAGATTGAAAAATCTTCCTAAGAATGAAATCACAGATTTGACAAATGTATTAAGTGTAATGGAGAGTACTTTGAAGGTAATAAGATTGTTTTGTCAAAAAATTTAAATACTTAGCTTGGGGGAAAAAATTCCAGTTTTTTTGGGGGGTGCCCTCTTGTATATGAATGTCTCTGAATTTGTTTCTCTAATCAACAGGGCTAGCACATCATCACAGCATACATACTACAACCCTAAGAAAGTGAGTGCTTCTAATGCTTCATCAGCTTGTTGAAATATGTCAATCGGTATTCTGTCAAATCCTGTTGTCTCATCTTTTTTTGTTGTTTTTGTTTTTGTTTTTATAATGCTTTCAATAGAGCTTGACTTCTTCCTTCAATGTCGTTGGTTCCTGATCATATGTTTGGAATTGTTGAATGCTGGCAAATACTTTATGGCACAGTGACTCTGTACCAAATCAAGCATCATTTTCTGATGCTTCCTTCAACATTATTTCTTACCCTCCCCCAGTCTTGGGATTCTTCAATATTTCAATTCACTATTTTAATTTTTCTTTTTTTTTCTTTCAGTTTTAAATATGCTAAGATGCATTCTTCTTTTTGACACTCTAGTATGTGTCTTTGCATATTTTATTTTACTTCTCTGCTTTGTCTTCTAGAGATATCCTTTGAAATTTTTGTACAGATATTTTACTTCATTATGTCTTCCAGTTTCTTTACTCATTCTATGTTCAACAGCAAGCTTCTAACTCTCTGACATTCATTTTGTTCTTTTCTTTTCTTTTTGTTTTATCCATGTATAATTAGGTCTTCTGTCATTAGTATTCAATACATCAAATCTGTTCTTAAGACATTCTCTAAATTCTAATGAAATACGCTTAAGCTTGTATTTAGGTTTTTCATGAGTTGTGTTAACTTTCTTCAGCTTCAATCAGAATATTCATATGACAAATTTTTAGTCCCTGTCCTAATTTTGGCTGATGATATTGAGTTTTTCTATATTTTCTTGCCACATACATAGTCAAATAGATTTTTGTGTATTTCATGAGGTAAAATCGACATGCATAGATGCTGACTAGGTAATTTTTTTCTAAAGTATTTAAGGTGAATATCTATTGATCTCCCAAAATCTTATCATAAGACTTCCAAATGCCTTCTATCACGAAGACTTTGTTTTCTGATTACTGTTCTATCATCTTTCTTTCAAGCTTTTGAATTCCAATTAGCAATAATAATCTCATTTGGGTTGAGATACAGGGAATTGGGAAGAGGTTGGACCAAACCCAAGGAGGTACATATTGGTCCTACAAAAAACTGGGAAGGAGGGAAGGGCGAGGGAGAAAAGGGTGGGTTGAAAGTGAGATGATGACGGAGGGAGCAGAGCACTGATCCATCCAGGGGGATAGTACTGGTCTTGTCTCCACAGAATCTGGAGTGGGCATGCAGACCCTACCACGATCCACCAAACCATGGGGACAGCGCGGTCACATGGAAGGATGCATGAAAAGAGAGAGCTACAGGGCTGGCCCCAACCAGAGCCAAACTGATCCCCTCCCTGGAACCGGGTGTGGCGGAGAGCAGAACTGAACCTACAGGTTGGGGAGAAGGGCAAGGATGCCACACCCAAATGGAGGCAGGCTGGGAGAGAGGAAGAAAGTGTGGAACTGTACCCCACGCTGGCACACCAGACTCTGGGGATGACATCCCTGCAGGGAGCACAGAAGTCCCCTGCAGGGACACAGAAGGAATTGGGCAACTGACAGCAGCATGTCACATTGTCCCATTACTGTGGCAGATTGTGACACAGGACATTTCTGGGGTGACATGGTGGGGAAGCAGCATGGTCTGAACCCCCCAAAATGGAGCAAATCAAGAAGGGAGCATACCTGGATAAACAATCTGGAGGAGAAAACAACTGAACTGACAGTTCCAGGGTGATATAGGAGAGGGGGAGGTGGGGGAGAGGAAGTGGTGTTAACAAACCCAGGGACAAAGGAACAACAAGTGATCCAAAATCGGCAGTGAGGAGGTTGTAGGAGGCCTGGTAGGGCTTGAGCAAGGGTAAAGTAACTGAGAGGAAATACTGAAACCCAAATGAAGGCTGAGCATGAAGGTGGGACAGGAGGAAAATAGAAGGAAATAGAGGAAAAAACTAGGAGGTGAAGGGCATTTATAGAGGTCTAGATAGAGGTGTGTATGTATGTAAATATACTTACTTAGGATGATGAGGAACTAGATCTACATGCATATATTTATAGGTTTAGTATTAAGGTAGCAGATGGACAATGGGCCTCCACTTGGGTGCACCCTCAATGCAAGAACACTTTGTTCTATTAAGCTGGAATTCCATGATGCGCATCTTCCTGACACAATTGCAAAGGACAAATGGGTGCATAAGGAAGTGTAGTGAAGGGGGCTGGTGGTGACTGGCTATCAAAAGATGTGGTGTCTGGGGTCTTAAAGGCTACAAGGAGCAGAAAATCATATCATTGGGAATGAGAGGGAGTGCAGATTGGGGACCCAAAGCCCATCTGTAGGCAACTGGACATCCCTTACAGAAGGGTCGTGGGGAGGAGTTGAGCCAGTCAGGGTGCAGTGTAGCAATGATGAAAACATACAACTTTCCTCTAGTTCTTAAATGCTTCCTCCCCCCACCCCACTATCATGATCCCAATTCTACCTTACAAATCTGGCTAGACCAGAGAATGTACACTGGTACAGATGGGAACTGGAAACACAGGAAATCCAGGACAGATGATCCCTTCAGGACCAATGGTAAGAGTGGTGATGCTGGGAGGGTTGGGGGAAGGTGGGGTAGAAAGGGGGAACCAATGACAAGGATCTACATATAACCTCCTCTCTGGGGGATGGACAACAGAAAAGTGGTGAAGGGAGACGTATAACAGTGTAAGATATGACAAACTAATAATAATTTATAAATTATCAAGGGTTCATGAGGGAGGGGGGATCAGGGAGGGAGGGGAGAAAGTGAGGAGTTGATACCAAGGCCTCCAGTGGAAAGTAAATGTTTTGAGAAGGATGATGGTAACATTGTACAAATGTGCTTGACACAATGGATGTAGTATGGATTGTGATAAGAGTTGTACAAGCCTCCAATAAAGTGATTAAAAATAAATAATCGCATGCATCTTTATTACAGATTTTATCCATTTCAGACTGAAAAATTTGGTAGAATTCTCCAATTTCATCATTAAATTTAGTGGTTGATGCATAAATTTGAATCACAATTGTATTCACTGAATTTCCTTATAGCTGTACAGATATTATTTTATCACAGATAGCATTATACTTTAAGACAGATATTGCAAGCTTCTTTTTGGTTGTGCTATTCCTCTTGAAATGGTCATATCAACAATGGCTGTGATATCATTCCTCTTGAAATGGTCATTCTCAGCATTCTTTACACTAACTATTTGAGATCTATTATTTTATGAGTAATAATATACTTTATAGGGTGACCAGCAGATTCGTAGTATTAAAACCATAAAGAATTTTAAGAGCAGACTTATGAGAAATGATATTTAGGGCAAAAGTAAAATAAAATAGACAGATAATGGATAAAA
This sequence comes from Echinops telfairi, assembly GCF_000313985.2. Taxonomy (NCBI): domain Eukaryota; kingdom Metazoa; phylum Chordata; class Mammalia; order Afrosoricida; family Tenrecidae; genus Echinops; species Echinops telfairi. The sequence goes on along the minus strand of NW_022111372.1, from coordinate 11,622,561 downwards.
CTCATACATGTCATAGATAAGAACAGTAAATATAATTTTATAATTTTTCAAGAAATTATTTTAAGAAACAAAGTTCACTTGTGCATTTGTCTACATGAAACCAAAATTAAAATCAGTATATTCCCATGACTGGATAAGGAACTGATTGTTTTCTTTCTCCCACATATTCTACAAGGTGCACACTCTTTTCTATTCAATAAATTAAAATTTCAGGGTTTATTTTGTGTTTCTGGGATGCTTATCCTCAGTTGTTTTAGCTTAAACCAAAGATGTATTGTTTTACTTTAGTCCAAAGAGTTTTTAATTCTATTAATTGATATTACACTCCAGTATTAAACATCCTTACTCTACCATATACTACACTCTAGATATCCTTAGAGTAGAATTTATCAATAACAATAACATTTGTAGCAGTAGTACTTATTATACAATTTAATCAGTTCATATATTTTCCCACTAAATCCAAAGCTTCCTACACACTAATATTTTTGTTTGTTTCAAGAAAGTGTTTTGATCACATAGATCTTTCCCTCAAAAAAAATTGATAGTATTTCCCCCAAATGCTCCTATTGTTATGGATGCAGTATTTCTTATATTCACAACTCTAGTAGATAAAAACTCACAAATGCACTTTTCTATGATTTCTTGGTAAATAGCATCATATTTTAGATAATTTTAGGTCCCTATATATTACACCTTTTCCTGATAAGGTGCACTTTCCTCCTTAATTTGAAAGATATACATATAACATCTCTATCTCGGTTTCAATCTCTAATACTATCTCCATCACCAGCTCCATCTCTGACTCTGTATCCACAATCAGGTCCACATCCATATCCTCATTCACAGCCACATTCCACATACTAAATCTATAATCTATATCTATATCATCCATCTCTATATCTATCTAAGAAAGGGCTTAGACATTTTATGGAAAAAATGGAGTTAAAAGAGCAGAGTTTTTCCAGGAACTTTTTGAAGTACACACACACACACAACTTGTTTATCAGTATGCTGTACTGTCATGGTGCATATTACTAAAGAACTGGAGGTTATATCAATGCTTTGTAAATACCATTATGGGAGTCCACGATGGACAAGTTTCAGGGGAGTTTCAAGAATAACACGTAATAGGAAGGAAAGTCTTATATCCCTCATCTGAAAATTAACCAAGGAATATTCTGTGGATCACAGCAGAATGTTCTCTGTTATAGTGCTGGAAGATGAACCCCCTTGTTTGGAAGGCAGTCAAAATATACAGTAGTCACAAGAGTGAACTCAAACATTTAAAAGATACTGAAGAGAGCCCAGTACTGTAGTGCTACATTTGGCTCCAAATCATGCTAACACGATGTAACACACATTTTTCTAAAATTTAGAGAGATATGAAACTTGTTTGACATTAATACACAAAGTATTCCACTTCTCTTTGTAAGGCTGCCTCTTGGTCTATTCAGGGGTTCTTCATAAGCATAATGAAGTGTATTGGAATTTCCATGGTACTTTCAATATTCTTTGCCAGTGCCATCATTCAGGTACATCAATTCTTCTTGGAGCTTCTTTATTCAATGCCCGACTTTTACATGCAGAAAACACAAATAAAGAGACTAAGATTTGCAATATATTACAAATGTACAAATCTACAAATCTAAAATCTGCTATGGTGTGCAAATGCCTCTTCATAGTAATAAACAAACCAAGCAATACATGTAATTCTTGTGTTCTCTGCTTTCAGCCTTGATCCATATGATGTCAGCATTGATATTGCTAATGTATGGATCATCTTTGGAATCTAGCTTGAATTTCTGATATCTTCCTGTTGATGTTCCTGCAATCATTTTTGAGTGATCTTCAGCAAAATTTTACATGCATGTAATATTAACTATCTTGTTTTATAATTTCCACATTCTGTTGAATACAATTTTCTTGTATGTTTACAAACATTAATCCAATTTATTGGTCAAATTTCATAGAATAGACAAATGAATACTTCTGGTGTTTCTTCATCTTTTTGAAATATTTTTATGGTATTCTGTTAATTACTGGAGTCTTTTTCCCCATTAATTCCTTCAGTGCAACTGAGTCTTTTCATTTCAATATCCTTTGTTCTTGGTTAAATGCAACCTTTTGAAATGACTGAATGCGTTGTTTTAGTCTTTTCTGCATTTATGCACATGTGATGCAATTAATTACTTAATATCATCCTTCTAGTCATAATCCTGTATTTGTGATGTGTTGCAAATCCTACCTTCTACACCTCTATTAGGTATACATACGAAATCTGGACAATGGCTAAGAAAGACCTAAGAAGAATCTATGCATTTGAATTATGGTGCTGGCAAAGAATATTGAAAGTGCTATGAAATTCCAAAAGAACAAATAGATCTATGTTGAAATAAGTGCAGTCAAGATGCTCCTAGAAGGAAGATGGCAAGACATTTTCTCATATACTTTGGACATTATATAAAGAAAGCCAGTTCCTGGTGAAAAAAATACCTCATGTTTAGTAATGAAGAATAGCAGCAAAAAAAGAGTATCTTGATAAATTGGATTCAAACAATGGTCTCAAATATAATAAAAATTGTGAGGATGGTGCACTGTGGAGCAATGTTTCCTTCTGGTGTGCGTTAGGTCAGTATCGGCCTGAATTGGTTCAATGGCACTTAATAATAACATCACGGCCATAGTTTTGCTTTTGGATTGTGTTACAAAAAAGATCAAACGTCTTGTTTTTGCTCTTCCCTAAATAGTCAACCTACCAGCTGCCTACTTAAGGGAGAAAAGCGTGGGTCTGGGGACAAATAAATGGCTGAGATTAGACCTGATACAACTATCATGTGCAGAAGTGATTGAGGACATTGCCTTTACCTAAACTTTTGAAACCAGACACAAAACCATATTTCAATCAAAGTTCTAGATGTGGGAAAGCCATGTCCTTTGAGGCTGAAAATGTGCACAAGACTAATGCTGATATGGAGGAGACTGTAAAATGTTCATACGTAATTCCAGGTTGAAGATGAAGAAAATTAAAATAAATCCAATATATCCAAAATACAACTGAGTATGTCCCACATGACTTCAAAAGTAGCTCAAGAATGCATTCAATACATCAAACACTAATGTTGGAGGGACTGAGGAGCTGTGGGATGACATCAAGAACATCATACATGAAGAAAGCATAGCTCAGTAAAAAGACAAGTTAAAGTAGAAAAAAAATCTAAATGAATCGCTGAAGAGCCTCTGAAACTTTTCTTGATCATAGAATAAAGAAAATAGAAAAATTCTTGAAAAGAGCCTGACAGAAAATATGAAATTGCATCCAAAGAAGATAAACTAAAATATAATGAAATGGTAAAACATATTTAGTTAGGAAGAACGTACTCAGCATACCTTAAACTTAAAGAACTTAAAAAAAAAACCCTCAAGCCCCGGGTTACAATAGTGAAAGACTATGGGCAAAATCCACCTCTCATCGCTGATTGTCATAGTTGGTGGCTGGTGGTGATGGAAGCTCTGTCACTGGTATTTGACAGTCAACAGGACCACCAAAGGTGACTACATTTCAGAGCTTCCAGACGAAGAGCAAACTCTAAGGAAGAAAGAGACTGTCTTTCAAATTCAGAGGAATTTACAATTGAAATCCTGTGGCTAGCCGCAGAACATTTTCAGAGCCAGTGACAGAGATGAGAGTCTCGTGTAGAAGGCACTCAGTATATGACTGAAGAAGAGCTGCCTTCTCAAAGGAAAATCAACCATAGTGACGGAGATGGAGTAAAAAGCCTTCAGAAATAAATATTAAAGACCTTCATTTGCTAATGGGACATGACTTAAAAATTAGAAGAATCTCCTCCGGACTCTTTATCCTGCCTATCTTACATGGATAGACGTGAGAAAAAGAAAAGGGAAAAATAAAACCTATAAGTAGTTCCAGGTTGGTTTGCTGACCCTTATGAATGTTTTCCAATCGGGGGGTGAAGTGCCAAGCCCTGCCCACCAATTCTGATTGCTGATCTGTTGGGCTCCCTTCTTGTTTCTCCCCAGCTTATGGGACTGGGGGGATGGAGGGGGGAGGGGATTGTCAGACCAGGCACAATTCCCACACTCTGTATCCAGTGCTGTCCCACATAGTGCTGTGGCTCAGTGAGGAGAATCATGTCTCATGTTGGTCTCTGCATTTGGCTGCTCTGAGCAGGAATGTCATCCTCCAGGCTTGGGTGGCCAGGATGTGCTTCTCTCTCTCTCTCTCTCTCTCTCTCTCTCTCTCTCTCTCTCTCTCTTTCCCAGTTAGTTGGCTCCATGTCATCTGGGCAGACCCACCATTCTCAGTCTGGGACTGGGATGGGACCAGCTTGAAGAATGTTCTGTTAATTCATGGCTGCATGTTGGCATGCTGCCCTGCAGGCTTGTCGCTGATGACTCTGGAGGGACATGAGAGAGGAGGAGGTGGGAGAAAGGGAGGGGCTAGCCAACAAACCCAGGGTCAAGGGAACAAGAAGAGATCAAAAATCAATAGCAAGGAGGGTGTAGAAAGCCTGGTGGGGCTTGATCAAGTGCAATGTAGCCGAGAGAAAGTACTTAGAGTCAAATGAAGGTTGAACATGACAGTGGGGCAGGAGGAAAGTAAAAAGAAACAGAGGAAAAACTAGGAGGCAAAAGACATTTATGGAGGTATAAATATAAGCCCACACAAATGTAAATATATTACTATATGATGATATGCAAGCATATATTAATAATTGGAACTTGAAATTCACAAAATATAACCATAAGACAATTGTCAGTTCTCAAAAATTAAATGGATGACAAAATTTTGTTATCCTGGATGTTAGTAGGCTGAAATGGACTAGTTAAGGGCATTTTTAATTAGTCAGCCTTTGGGTTTCCTGGGCTGTGGATGATAGGTTCAAGGGGAATGGCATTGCATCCATCTGTAAAAGGGGCATTCCAAGATCTAACTTAAAATAAAGTACTGCCTGTCTTCAGGTAATGTCTACCTGCATACAAGGAAACCCAGTCAATAAAACTATTATTCAAATGTATGCACCAACCATTAAAGTTTGTGATGCAGAAACTGAAAAGGTTTACCAATGTCTTCATTGATTTTGAAATTGAGCAAACATCCAATCAAGGTGCATTGATGATTATTGGGAAATGGAATGCAAAAGCTGGAAACAAAGATGAAGGAATAGTAGTTGGAAAATATTCTTTGGGTGATAGAAACAGAAACTGGAAACCACAACGGAGAATTGTGTAAAACTAATAACTTCTTTATAGCAAATACTTTAAAAACCATACCAAAGGAGACCATCTACATGGATTTCTCCAGGTAAATATATACAGAAATGAATACCAGAGTGGAGAAAAAATAAGAGAGTTTCATTATCAGCTGCTAAAATAAAAGTCAGAGGCCAAAATTGGAGCAGACCATCAAATGTGCATAGTAAGTTCAAGTTGAAGTTGAAGAAAATGAAAACAAGGCCAAGAGAACTAAATTTCCCAACTGAATTTTGAGTAATCTCAAAAATAGATCGGATGCACTGAGCAGTAAGGACAGAAGAACTGATGAGCCGGAGGATGGCATCAAGAACATCATATGTGAAGAAAACAATAGGTCTTTTTAAAAGACAGAACAAATGAAAAGATCAAAGTGGATGTTAAAAGAGACTCTGAAACTTGCTCTTTAATAGAATAGCTAAAGGAAATAGAATAAATGATATAAAGGGCGGAATAGACTTTTTCAAAGGGAAGCTAAAAAGACTAAGAAAAATATTGTAATGAAATGTGTGAAGACCTAGAGTAACAAAAAATAAATAAAAACATATGTAGCATATCTTAAATAGAAGGAACTAAAGGGGGAAAAAATCAAGTTTCAAGTTATCCTCTTGAGAGCCAATGGGCAAAACTCATTGAATAGGTCAAACTTGTTCTGATCCACACAGTAGAACGTCTTAGCATAGTCAGGAAAACACAAGTCAATATCTTCCTGATATTCCCTGCTTTCAGCCAGGATCCATGTGAAATCAGCAATGCTGTCCCTTGTGCCAGGTCTTCTTCTGAATCCAGTCGGCACCTCAGTCTGTGTATTGCTGCAACCCAAGCTAGAGGATAAAGTCAGCAAAACTTTACCTACATCCGGTCTCAATGATATTGTTCTGTAATGTTTAGCATTCTGCTTTCTTTGGAATGGGTACAATCAGACTTCATCCAGTCAGTTGGCCAAGTAACTGTCTGTCCAAATGTCTTGACACTGACAAGTGAGTGCTTCCAGTGCTTCATCAGCCTGTTGAAACATTTCAGTTGCATTCCTTCAATTCCTGGAGCTTTGTGTTGGCTAATGCTTTGAGTGCAGCTTGAACTTCTTCCCTGAATATTCCATTCAATACTTTCATCACACATATTCAATCTGTACAATGTGCATTATATGTACACTTATTCATATAATCCAGTATCTGTCAGAGATACTGGATTATATGAAGAAGAACACAGCATCAGGATTGGAGGGATACTTATTAACAACCTTCCATACACAGATGGCACAAACTAATTTGTTTTCTGGAAATGAGGAGGACTTGAAGCACTTACAGTGTTTCCTTCTGTAGTGCATTGGATAGATAAGGCTCATAACAAACTAGACAGCTCCAACCATCAACACAGGCAAAATATTAAATGATGCAGAAAGCACCAAAAGTGGTTGTGCATAACACAGTGTCATTGAATGGAAAATAACTAGTGGACATTCAACCCATTCAGGATTTAGTTTACGCATGTGCTCAAAAACTAGTGGAACTGAGGAGAGAATCCAAGAGACACGGAAGGTATTAGCCAAAAACAAAGATGTAAGAATTGATCAAAAATTGATCAATTGAAATGTTTCAAGCTGAGGAAGCAGAGGATGCACTCACTCGTCTATGCCAGGAAATTTGGAAGGCTGACAACTGACAGGAAGAGGTCTGTATTTGTACCCATTCCAAAACAAGGTGACCAAACAGAATGCTCAAATTATAGGACATCATTATTAATATTTCATGCAAACAACATTTTGTTCAAGGTCATTGAACAACAGTTGACTCAGTACATTGACAAGGATCTGCCAGAAATCTAGGTCAGATTCAGAAAAGGATGTGGAACAAAGGATACCAATGCTAATGTCACACGGATCTTGGCAGAAAGCAGAGAATACTTGAAGGTTCTTTACTTGTGTTTTACTTACTATGCAAAGACATTCAGATGTGTGGAATTCCAGAACATTAAATATTGCTTATATGGAATATATACATGGTTCAAGATGTAGTTGTACAAACAGAATACTGCATGACTAAAAAATCATTATAAAGTAACGGTGTAAGTCAACCTTCCATCCTATCATCATATTTACTCAATCTGTATCATGAGAAAATAGAAAAGAGAAGACAAGTGCAGTGTCAGGTTTGGAGGAAGGCTTATTTACAACCTGTGATATGCTGATGACACAATCTTGCTTGCTGAAAGAGAGGAGGAATTGAAACACTTGCTAAAGAAGACGAAGGGTTGCAGAGTTTAGCATGTGCTACTCACAATGTAAAACTAAATTCCTACAACTTAACCCATTGAAAAGATCATGTTAAATGGAAGAAATTTCCAAAGATTGCATCTTACTTGGATCCACTATCCATGCCCTTGAAACTAAAAGTCAAGAAATCAAATGGTGTATTGCATTGGCTACCTTGATTACTGAATAGTCAGGAGGGCTTGAGGCTCTTGCTAAGAAGATCAGGAGGGCATCAAACCACAATGACAACAGCAACATCTTATTTTATTATATGCTTCATTCTTGAGTGTTCAGAATTTTTGTTGTTCCCAAGTTAAAGTCATTAAACTAAGGCAGCTATGAATATTTATGATCATGTATTCTGCTGACTGTGCAAGCCTAGCTCTTTCGGCTATGTACTCAGGGATGAAATTGTTTATGTCATGAACATTAGTATATAATGCTCAACTGAAAAAAAAATAATGTTCAACTGTATTCCAGAGAGTTTACAGTCCTCTCAGCAGTGAAAGTGAGAATTTATTGCTCGGTGTACTTACCAATACTGGACACCTTAGCACTTTTAGTTACCCTGGTTAAAGTACACTCTACTCTGGTGGATGCTCAGTTGTAGTCACGTTTAATTTGCTTCCCCCGGTTACTAACAATATTGAGCAATTTCCATATATTAATTAGTGATTTGAATGTTGTCTTTTATGTGATGTTAATGTAGGCTGAATTGATTCCAACACATAGGAAACTGATTTGGAAAAAAAAACCTAGAACCTCAACACAGCATCTTCTAGTCTGTAATCTTTATGGAAGCGGGTTGCCAGTCAAGTACTTAACTTTGCACCACCAGACCTCCTTATCTTTTGTGTAGCACTGTTAAAAAAATTTTTTTTGTCTAGTTTTATATTGGATTTTCCGTCTTAAAGTATATATATTTTAAGTTTGCAAGGGTTTTCAGTATACACATCACAGGTCTATGAAGCCATAATTATAGTCAAGTTTGAACATATAATCACCTGAAAAAGAAGATCTTTTTGTATCTTTAGCTTAACTATTATATTTCCCTATGCCTGTGCTATAACTATTATATTATATATACTACTATCTTAGCTCTAACTACTAGATTAACTATAATGACTGCATGTATATTTCCCAATGCCCATTCTCAGTCAATATCAATCACTAATCTACTTGTTATCTCTATTGTTTTCATATTCAGAACTTCTATTTAAACTTAATCAGCACATATGTGATTTTTATGAGTGTTTAATTTCACTTGGCATGTTTTCAATGGTAGTATGCATTCTTTTTATGGATTAGGTATATACCATTGTGACAATCATCTATTTACTCTTTGATGGGTATTTGAGTTCTTTGGATTTGGGGGCTATTCTGATACATTATGTACACATTTTTGCGTGGAAATATATATTTTATTTCCTTATATTTATACATAAGAGTGACTTTTCTAGACTATATGGAAACCTCATATTCATTGACCAGTAACTGCTTTTCTGTTTTCAAGGTGTATACAGTACACCATTTTACATGCCAATTAGCTGTGTATGAAGGGTCCTAATTCTTCATATCCAGGATAGCACTTGCTGTTGTAGAACTTTTTGGTCTACTCACTCTAGTGGGTATGAGGTTTTATCTCTATGATTATTATCTGTATTCTCATGAAGGCTAATGATTTCAAGCACATTGTCAAGTTTGTTGAATATTTTCATGTTTGCCTTTGAAGGATGCCTAATCAGATTATTTGCCCAATTTTAATTTTCTTATATATTTAGGATAACTTGTAAGAGTTCTATATATATTCAATAAAAATCTCTTTATCAGATATATACAAAATATTTTCTCCCATCCAGTATGGATTCTATTTCCGTTTTTTTGTTAGTATCCTTTGATAGAAAAATTGTATTTTTATTTAGTACAATCTATTCTTTTCACTTTGATTTCTTTTATTTCTGTTTCATATCTAATGAGAGTTGGCCAAATCCAAGTTCATGAAACTTTGTTCATGTTTTCTTCTTTTAGGAGTTTTATTTTTCTAGATCTTTCATTTAGGCCTTTGAGTTATGAGCCCATCTATTCATTTATATCTCCAGTGAGAATTAGAATTCCACACTGTTAGTACTAAGGAGTGAAGAGGAAATCTATTAATTATTGAATTATATTCAAAAAATAGTCATGAGAGTGGTCATGTGTCTACAAATCACATCATATAATAAGTAGTTTTAAGCAGGAGATTCACTTTATTAGCAAGGGAGATGGTAATAATTTTATGTTAAGTGAAAGATGTATAGCAGTCCCTGGTCAGCACACCTGGGTAAGTGCTAAACTACTAACAGGTATTCTCCACCTCGGAACACATGCCTGGTGATAAGAATTGGAATAGTCCCAACATAAAAACACTGTAGAGCAGTTTTGCTCAGCACACTTGGAGCCCCCATGTGGCAAAATGGACTCAGAATGACTAAAAGCAGTAGGTATACAGATGTTCCATGTTTTGTATCTTCATAAATCTCATAGAATTAGAAAAACTTATGAAAGGTAGCTAAATTAGGGATAATGGGTGGGGAGGACTGTCTCCCCCAAATGCCTGCACTAGTGGAAATCAGCTGAAAGGGTCACAATAAAGGAATTGGAAAGGAAACAGGCACACTAATTAGACATATATGGGAAAATTCAAAGTTTGCCATGCTCAGGACAAAGTCACAAGTCACCTTGGCCCAGGTGATGGGAAATCTGGGCCTAAACACAGTGCTAGATACATGACATCACACAGGTGCATCTAAACTCAGCCAATAGGGTTGGCCAGTACAATCAACTACACCCACCCCTCAAATCAGTGAGGATAGGAGGGGATAAATAACACAAACTGTGGGCAGGGCTGTCCCTTCGAGTGGAGGGTGGAAATCTCAGGCTGCATTCTCTTGGGCTCGGGATTTCCTGTTCTTGGTTCTGCATGCTGGTTCCACACTCCTCTTTCAGTGTTCCTTTCACGTGATTTTTCCTGCTCGGGGTTCAATTTCAGTCACAAACTCCCCACCCCCACCTCCCAACCCTCTCCCATGCCATATCTTTCCAGGGAAAGCGTGTACACCTTTGAGACGGTAAGACTTGAAACTTCCCTTTCCCTAATTAAAGCTACTTGGATTTCCAAAAGTGCTTCTGCTACATGAATTCTTTCAGGGTTAAGAAGCAAAAACTGAGGCAAGCCACCCTAGAAACCTAACAGTTATATACATAAGTATAGGTTAGATGTCTTTATTTAGTAAACAACTGTGTTAGTGTAAAATCAAATAAGGAGACAGACACTGAAGAAAATTTAAAATCCTGTGGCCATAGAAATGTAAAATCAATGATCTGGTGCAATAGAACAAAGAGTCTTAATGAAATTGAAGTAAGTCTATACGCCCATCTACTACACTAGGTACTAATACTATACTAATAATAATCCTACTACACTAAGTACTAATACTACACTAATACTTATACTACTACACTAAGTACTAATATTATACTCCCAATCAACTCTAATATTTGTTGCTCTTCTGCTTGCTCTCATATTGCGTAAACTGTTAGCATGATGGACTACAAACCTGTTGGAAGTTCTAGTATACCCAAAGGAGCTTCAAAAAAGATTGGTAAATCTACTTTTGTAAAAAAAATTGGCCATTCCCCTCACTACTCTATGTACTATAGCTTTACTCTGAAGCACATGTAGTTACCATAAAGTGTCATTAATTCAATGGCAACAATTTTTTTCTGGTTTAGAAAGAGAAGTCAAAAGGACTTTTCCAGTGTAGTAAATGAAAACCCTGAGCCTATGTATCCCCAAATCTTTAGTATCTAGGATTCTGGAACTCAAGGTCCCCAATTCCTACTACTATACCATATGCTGCACATATTTTTCCCATGTGCTTTCATCCATGGTTAGACTGATACCAGCTTAAACATCAGATATGCAAATGGTGTTCAAATACCAGATATTCATGGAGTTGTAAATGTTTTGGGGATATGCAGACATGTAGACTATAAGTGTCCATATAATAATATGTGTGAAAGGTAAATAAGAATGGTAACATTTCAGAATAAATAGTAAAACTCAAGTTTTGAATTCACCAGACTATCTAGTTTTGTCTTAAAAGTATAAAAATGAAATGGTTCTAAATTTGAATCTGACTCGCTGTTATGTTGAAAAATTATTTCTAAAAATGGATGAAGAAAACATTTATAGCATTTAACATATTTTAGCTTGACTTATATTTTAAAATATGTGCATATATAGGCCTCCATATGTACTATTTCCCTAGATAATTCATGTAGGGCCTATTTGATTCTATTCACCTTGTAATGACAAAAAAAGTGGAAAAAACAACATTATATATTTAATCTCCCTCCTAAAAAGAGCTATGAACGAGATTGTTGTTGTTTTGTTGGGTGTATTATACATAGCAACCCTATGTACAATAGAAAGAAACACCGCTTAGTCTTGTGCCATCTTAACCATTGTTCTTATGTTCGAGCCCACTGTTACAGCTGTGTCAATCCATACGGTTGATGGTCTACCTCTTTTTCACTGCCATTCTACTTTACTAAGCATAATATTCTTTTCCAGCACTGCCCTCTCATGACAAATTTCCCAAAGTATTTCAACCAGTCTTGCCATCCTTGCCTCTAAGGAGAATTTTGTCTGTACTACTCCCAGGACAGATGTATGTGTTCTCTTGGCAGTCCATGGTATATTCAATATACTTTTCCAGGACCACAACTCAAATGTATACATTTTTCTTTGGTCTTCCTTACTCATTGTCCAATTTTCACATGTATATGAAGTCATTGGAAATATCTTGGCTTGGGTCAGGCACAACTTAGCCCTCAAAGTAGTTCCCTGCTTTTCAACAGTTTTGAGAGTGTTGTCCTCAAAGTAGCATCCTTGCTTTTCAATACTCTAAAGAGCACTTGTGTAGCAGATTTATTTAATACAGTGCATCTTTTGATCTCTTGAGTGCTACTTCCATTACCATTGATTCTGGATCCAAGCAAGGAAAAAAAATCCTTGACAACTTCAACTCTTCTCTATTTATCATGCTACCTATTTTCAAGTTCTGAGGATTCTGATCTTCTTTATATTGAGTCTCAGTCCATAGTTAAGTCTATAATCCATGATCTCCAATCAACAAGTGCTTCAATTCCTCCTCACGTTCAGCAAGTAAGGTTGTGTCTTCTGCATATAGCATAGTTTTAATAAGCTTTACTCCAATTCTGATGCTACATTCTTTTTCCTATAATCCAGCTTCCTTGATTATTTGCACATCATTCACATTGAATAAGTATGGTGAAATGATATAACCCTGGAATACACCTTTTCTGATTTTAAGCCATGCAGTACCCCATGTTCTGTTTACACAACTCCCTCTGGATTGATGTATAGGTTCTGCAGGAGAACGATGAAAGAGCTTAAGAGGGATTTATTAAATGAATAATAAGCATCACAAGAACATTGTTTGAGATCATGCATTAAAGAATCATTTTTAAACTCAGGGTTTGAGAACATAGGCATGTTTGAATACGTTACGAATTGCAATAGGCTTGATGTACACAGCAACAGCATATACACAATACAAAATGGTTGCAGTAGATTACTCTTGTCTGCTGTGTGGCAAGTCAACCCCAATTCATAATGACCTTATATAACAGAAGAGAAACATCCCATAGTTTGTTTCAGGTTTTAGTAGGTGCCGCTGTCAATGTATTCTGCAGATGAGACAAGTATGCACAAGTGGATTACTTTAAGTGAAGGAGTTTACTCTCAATAATGAGAATGGTGCTCCTCCAACAGTGGAAGTTCAGTAGAACAAACACTGAACTTTTGCTTGAAAAGGAAAATTCTCTTTCAAGTTTATCTCACTAATCCCTGCCTGAGATATTACTCCGGACAACCATCATGTGAGTCTGTTCTGCAGAATAAATGTCCTAATGTAGTGGGTTACTTGGTGGGCTGCTATCACAAGGTCGGCGATTTGAAATCATCAGCGGCTCTGCATGAGAAGGATGAGGCTTTCTACTCTTGTACACATTCCAGCCTCAGAAACCTACAGCGGGCATTTCTATTCTGTCCCATAGGGTTACTATGACTCAGAGTTAACTCCTTTGGTTTTTAAAAATATAGAGAAACAAAGATAGCTATCTTATTGTTGTTGTGTTTTTTGTTCACTATATAACCTGGACTGATCATGTAATTGTTTAGGAATTCCTGGCATAGGTAATCAATATAGTCAAGAACCTTTCATATATAGTAAAATCAGTAGTACAAATATCAATGTTTTATCCTTCCTGAGTGCTTATTTAATTTTTCCTGGAAGACATCATGAGGTTCTAAATTCAATTGATGAAGTTCATCAACACACACTGTTAATTTGTATTTTATTGATCTCAGTTTTGCAGCTAATATAATTGAAAAAGTAATTCAATTCCAGAACAGAAAGGTACTACATTGTATGCAAAGCCTTCCGATAAGGATTTTAATTATTTGAGTTTGCTATTCTTTCACTTAAACATATCCAGTATCTTCAGAAACATTAATTTTTCATGATCTTAAAATCCCACAGCATTACTTTGTTCTGCTGTAGCTAACTATTTTCCCAGAGCCATGCCCTAATGGAAAACAGTGTTCTATGAGACCAGAGGCTATAAATTAATTATTTCTTGATTGCCAGAGATTGTAAATTCTCCTTTTATATAAAATGAATATATAGTTACATAAATTACAAATTATAGAAAATGCCAAATGTTACACTTATCTCTGAAACTGCATTGAAATAAATCCTTGATCTCCATTTCAGTATTTATACTGTGTTTTGGATTCAAACAACAAAATTCTGCTTCTGGCTGATCTAAATAGTAAAATTAATTTACTAGAGGGATAATATATAACATACAAGAAGATATCCAAAATTTCATGGAAAAAATCAATTTTTAAAGATTTTTTTTATCACAAACTTATATAAACCCACTAGTATAAACAAGGTATCTGCAAATAGAAAGTAAGATAAACAGGTAGCCATCTAGCTGAGAAACAACAAAACCCACATGGAAGAAGCACACCAACCTGTGAGATCACCAGGCATTGAAGAGATCAGGTATCAGACATCAAAGATCAAAAAAATCATAGCATTGTGAATGAGTGGGGGTGCAGAGTGGGGACCCAGAGCCCATCTGTGGGCAATTGGACATCCCCTTGCAGAAAGGCTGCAGGGAGGAAATGAGCCAGTCAGGGTGCAGTGTAGCAATGATGAAATATACAATTTTCCTCTAGTTCTTGAATGCTTCCTCCCCCTCCTCCACTATCATGATCCCAATTCTACCTTACAAGTCTGGCTGGATTGGAGGATGTACACTGGTACCGATAGCAACTGGAAACAGAGGGACTCCAGGACAGATGAACCCCTCAGGACCAGCAGTGAGAGTGGCGATACCAGGAAGGTGGAGGGAAGGTGAGAGAGAAAGGGGGAACAGATTACAAGGATCTACATATAACCTCCTCCATGAGGGATGGACAGCGGAGAATGGGTAAAGGGAGACGTTGGACGGTGTAAGATATGACAAAATAATAATAATTTATAAATTATCAAGGGTACAACTTACTTATTGCAAATACCTTTTCATCAGCACAAAAATAGACACGGATTTCTCCAGATGAAATGCACAGAAATAAAATTGACTAACTCTATGAGAAGTGATGCTGAAGAAGCTCAATATTAGGAGCTAAAACAAGCCAGGCACTGACAGAAAAAGAACACCAATTGTTCATATGTAAGTTCACTTAACTGTGAAGAAAATTCAATGTGGCCCCATCAGAGCCACAATACAATCTTAGTTCCTATCAGCTGAATTTTGAAAACACCTCAAGGACAGATCTGATGCACTGAATACTAACAGCAGACCCGATGAGCTGTGGGAGACATCAAGGACATCATAGTGAAGTAAGCAAAAGGTCATTGGAAGACTGAAACGAAAGGGGAAAAAAGGATCAGCGGGGATGTCAGAAGAAATTCTGAAATTTGTTCTTACATTTCAAAGAAAAGATGTAGGAGATAAAGTAAAATATAATGAGATACGAAAAAGACCTAGAGTTAGAAAGCTAAAAAGGAAGAGCATGTCCAGCATACTTTGAATGGAAACAACTCAAGAAACAATCCAAGCCTCGAGTTGCAGTATTGAGAGATTCTATGAGCAGAATGAGAAAGAGTACAGAGAGAAACTATACCCAAAAGATCCAATCGATGTTCCATCTTTTCAGGAGCTAGTGGTGTGGAAGGCAGAAGTCCTTTTACACTGAAGCCATTAGCCAGGCAAAAGACTCCCAGAATTGAAGGAATACAAAATGAAATGTTTCAACAACCTGAAGAAGTGCTAGAAACATTTATACCTCATTATGCCAGGAAACTTGGAAGATAGTTACTTGTCCAACTGCCTGAAAGAGATCCATATTTACAACTATTCCAAAGAGAGGTGACCCAAAATAATGCTCAAATTACATTAAAATATTTTTAATATCACATATAAATAAAATATTGCTGAAGATTATCCAACAGTACACTGACAGGGAACTGCTACAGATTCTAACCAGATTCAGAAGAGGATATGGAACAAGGAATATAATTGCTGACATCAGATGGATCATGGCTGAAAGCAGAGGATACCAGAAAGATTTTTACTTCTGTTTCATGGACTACGCTAAGGTACCAGACTGTATACCTCATAACAAACTACAGAGAGTCTTGAGATAATGGGAATACCTGGACACTTCATTGTGCTCATGATAAATTAGTACATGAATCCAGAGGCAGTTGTGCAAACAGAACAAAGGAAAACTTCAGGTTTTACAATCAGGAGAGGTGTGTGGCAGCATTGCATCTTCTCATCATTCTGACAGAGTTTGTATGCTGATCATATGTACTCTCAGAGATACTGCATTATATGAAGAATGTGGTATAAGGATTGGAGATAGGCTTATTAACAACCTGAGACATGCAGATGACAGAACCTGGTTTGCTGCAAATGAGGAGAACTTGAAGCACTTGCTGATGAGGATTAAGGATGTTACTTTAAAGAATAAGATATGTTTGACCCAATTCATGGTATTTTCAATCACCTCATATGTATATGAAAGTTGAATAAAGAAGACCAAAGAGAATCTATGCATTTGAATTATGGTGCTGGTGAAGCATATTGACAGTACCATAGGCTACATAAAAACAAAACACAGCACCCTTCCATGGTGGCGATCAGGTCATATCTGGCTAGGACGGCGCCTGGTCCATTCTCTTCGTGTATTCCACCTCATTTT
>NW_022111372.1:11502184-11602522 GCF_000313985.2 Echinops telfairi | reverse complement strand
GGGACAGACAACCGAAAAGTGGGTGAAGGGAGACGTCGGACAGGGCAAGATATGACAAAATACCAATTTATAAACTATCAGGGGCTCATTTAAGGCATCTGAGATCACATCTCAAGACCATGAGGTAGAGCAGAAAATCAGAGGAAGACTATAAGGTAAAGCAAAGTTTTCCTGGCCCAAAGAAAGAGAAAGAAGCTTAGCGTCATTGTGGCTGACCAGTAAAGGGCCTGGTATAGACATGCCTGCCAACATGGTTGAAAAGAGTTTTTCCAGAAAAAAAGACTAATATCCTTTTAAACTGCAAGTTTCCCTAATAAATTCCATAAACTTGATTATTACCTGTGAATTCGATCAGGGCACTAAAACAAGTTATCAAACCTAGTGAAGAAGTAGAGTGCCATGGGAAGATGTTTGGTGTTAGAACACGCTGAAGCAGGATGGAGGGTGGAGGGTGGAGCATGTCTGACCTCTTCCTATGGCAATCAACTTTGTGCTGATGTTCGAATTGGATTCTTCTCCTTTGTGCAGCTAGCGGAGGCCAGAGATGGACCCTATAACAGTTTTTTAATGCATATATACAGGGATATTAATGTTAAGGTTTTTGTCACAAGTTATTGAACCAGGCAAGTTTCAAGTTCTTGGGTTAGTTGCATGCTGTATAGAACTTCTATGGATATAGAAATTCTACCACCATTCCATTACCAAAAACACCTCAGGGGCCCACCCTACTTATACCTAAACAGTCTGATTTTGATCCTTTCCATTGGACCTATGACATTCTGATCTTGTTCTCTTCTCAGTTGTGGCTCAGTATAACATGCCAAATAAATCATCTCTTTGATTGTCTAAGTTGAAGGATCAAAAAATTGATGATATTATAAAAAGCCCAATAACATTAAAGGTACTGGTGACAAATGAGCCTCCAGGAATTATGTACCATTGAACATGCTTGCCTCTCTATGTTATGTCATATACAAGACAGTTTCCTGGACAATCAACTGGAAGAGACCTAACCTATATTTGTGCACATTCCAATGAAAGTTAGCCAAAATCTGAAGAAAGCTGATGGTACCCGGCTATCAAAAAGTATAGCGTCTGGGGTCTTAAAGACTTAAAGGTAATCAAGTGGCCATCAAGCTCAAAAGCAACAAGCCCACATGGAAGAAGCACACCAGCCTATGCAATCACGAGGTGTCGAAGGGATCAGGTATATGGTATCATCAGGACAAAAAATCTTACCATAGTGAATGATGGGGGTGAGTGCGGAGTGGAGACCCAAAGCCCATTAGTAGGCCACTGGAGATCCCCTTCCAGAAGAGTCTCAGGGAGGAGACAAGCCAGTCAGGGTGCGATGTAGCAACGATGAAAAATACAACTTTCCTCTAGTTCCTAAATGTTTCCTCCCTGCTCCCACTATCATGATACGAATTCGACCTTACAAGTCTGGCTAGACCAGAGGATGTACACTGGTACAGATAGGAACTGGAAATACATGGATTCCAGGGCGGATGATCCCTACAGGACCAGTGGTGTGAGTGGCAATACTGGGAGGGTAGAGGGAGAGTGGGTTGGAAAGAGGGAACCGATTACAAGGAACTATATGTGACCTCCTCCCTGAGGGACGGACAACAGAAAAGTGGGTGAAGGGAGACGTCGGACAGGGCAAGATATGACAAAATAATAATTTATAAATTATCAAGGGCTCATGAGGGAGCGGGGAGTGGGGAGGGAGGGGGAAAAATGAGGACCTAATGCCAGGGGCTTAAGTGGAGAGGAAATGTTTTGAGAATGATGAGGGCAATGGATATACAAATGCGCTTTACACAATTGATGTATGTATGGATTGTGATAAGAGTTGTATGAGCCCCTAGTAAAATGATTAGAAAAAAAAAAAGAGTTACCATCTCAGAGTTTCTACTCTGTCCTATAGGGTCACTATCAGTCAGCATCTACTCGATGGTAGTAAGTATTATATGTGATGTTTAAAGATACAGTGATGAGATAAAAGAACCAAGCCCTGTCCAAAGAGGGCCCACCATTGTTCTAAGGGAAAATTAAAACAAAAACTCACTGCCCCTCCCCCAAAAAAAGTAAGTTAGCCAAAATCATAAAATATTGAACAGCATCATTAATAGTTTATGAAAGGTAAAATTTTGCTGAAGAAATTTAAACCAAACAGACAAATTACACATTTGTAGAAGCACGTTGAAAGGGACCTGTCAGAAATCAAATCTGGATTAAGAAAAGTGATGTAAAGAGGGAGATGAATGTTTACATCAGCTGACCGTAGCTGAAAATAGTAAATAGCAGACAAATGTTCACTTGTGTTTTACTGAATATGTAAAGGCATTTGGCTCTGTGCAGCTGTGGTAGTTACATAAACTGGTTTCGAAACTATTATGCATGAATAGGGTGGAGTTTAGCTTGTCAATCAGGTTGCAGCTTGATGGTCTCATTTGGAGGTGCTACAGAGATTATTAGCTCACTGGAGGCCAGACCCACACTCTCTGCTACACATTCCTGTTTACAAGGTACACTGATAGCGAGCCAGAGCCCTGAAGCTGGAGGAGCCACATGGAGACTCCTGATAGCACTGAGGTGCTTCTACCACCACTGGATCCACAAGACTTTCTACCCACTGGCCTGTGATCTTCCTGCGTTCAGCATCATTGCATGTGTTGTGTGAGTCTGAAGAGGAATTTATACACTATTATCAGACATATGGGATAATATTGGACTTATGGACTTGATCTGGACGGGGCTGGGATGGTTTTTTAATATATATAATCACTCTTGGATATAAAATTCTGTATTACACACATATGAGAGTCTCTGGGTTTGTTTCTCTAGTTTACTCATACTAACACAGCAGCATACAAACTAAATATCACATTGCAAATGATGGAAATTCCAGAATGCATAATAATATTGCTCATAAAGAGTCTGTAAATTGGCACAGCCATTTTATGAGAACAAGGAGATATTCTCTGTTTTAACATCAAGAAAGGTGTGTCTTTCAACATACTTAGAAAGTCTGGATGCGGCTCAAACAACCCAAGAAACTGGATTTTATGAACAAGTACACAGAATTAACATTAGAGGAAGGCTCATTAAAAACCTGAAACAATATTATGTTAGTCTGGGTAGACTAGAGTAACAAATCCACAGACATACATAGAAAGAGTTTTATATACAACAGGAATTGAGCATTGAGTCAATGCTCAGTCCCAACCCAGTCCAGTCCATGTCCATAAATTCGATACAAGCCCATATGTCCAATACCAATCTAGAAAGTCCTCTTCAGACTCATGACACACACGCAATGCTGTCGAATGCAGGGTGATCACAGGCCAGTGGGGAAAAAGTCTTTGGATCCAGTGATGTTGTAAGCATGTCAGTGCTGGCAGGGGTCTCTACATGGCTTCTCTGGCTTCAGAGGTCTGGTTGCATCAGGGTAGGTCCATGTAGCTTCTCCAGCTTAGGGCACTAGTGTAGTTCCATGTGTTTTGTCAGCTGTAATGTCTCTCAGGGAGTTTCAGAGAGAGGGAAGTGTCTCTCGCCTCCAAGGAGGAAGTACCAGATTTCCTAGAATTCTCAGGAGAAGGCCATTCCCAATCAGAGGTCTCACTGGTCATCGCCAGATTGACAGGCTACACCCCACCCCTACACTCTCAATCCTCAAATTGACATCAGATTAGGTGACTACCACAAATATGATTCAACCTTGCTTCTTGAAAATAAAGAGGGCTTGGAGCACTTACTTACTGATGAAAATCAAAGACTATTGGCCTTTTCAATGGGTCCCACTTCAATATAAAGAAAACCCAAGTCTTCATGACTAGACCAATAAACAGCATCATGATGTATAGAAAAAAAGTTTAAAATTTTAAAGGGTTTTAGTTTAGATAGATCCACAATCAACACCTATAAAAAGTATAATAAAGAACTAAATTGTGTTTTATTGAATTAGGCAAACCTGGAGTTATGTATATAAACATTTCAAGTGTTAATGAGCAAAAATGTCAGTTTGACAACTAAGGGTCTCCTGATCCAAGCCATAGTATTTTCAGTTGTCTATTATCAGAAAGCTGAACTATACATAAGGAAGATCAATGAACATCAGTTCATTTAGTTTAGACTGTTGATAACGAATACTGAATATTGATTTAAGGAAGTCCAGCCAGAATACTCCTTAGAAGAGAGTATGGCAAGCCTTAGTCTCACGTGCTTTAGTACTCATATGTTATCAGGAGGGTCCAGCCTCTGGATAAGGACATCATTCTTAAAGAAACAACAGTGGTTGTAACAATAGACTCAAACATAGGAAAAGTTGTACGAATAATGTTGAATCATTGTTTCATTGTATTTTACATAATATCATCAGGTTTAAATCCATTCAAAGCACCTAACAACAATAACAGTACATAAATATGGTGTGTATATATATATGTACAGTAATGATTCTATATCTGATTCTTATCAAACACCAGAGTTTTCATTCTAAATACCACCTATACTGTTCTAAACTTTTACCTTTTCCTCCGACAATTTTACCTTCTCTGGCAGTTAACTTGAACCTATGTGACAGTGTAGATGTGCGTTCAACCTATCAATCAGGTCAAAACTTAATGATTTCTCCTTGGAAGTGTAAACTTTTTATGAGAAACCATGGAAACTTGTCTTTCTCCTTGCTGGGTCTGCACTTGCCTCCAGTGGTGGCACCATGTGTGCTTCCAGCTCCTGGCACCCTACCATATCCCCACCAACCTTGGTTCCTTGCCACTCTGCACCCACTGGCCTGCGATGTCTGTGCTTCTCACTTCGCTTCTCTGTTTCCTCAACCTACAGCTACCTGAGTCTGAAGAGGGAGTTAGAGAGCCCCAAATCCATGGATTTGAGTTTAACCGTGCTAGGATACCTGCTTGATATAAAGTTATTTCACACACACACACACACACACACATACACACACACACACGTGACTGGATTTGTTTATCTTGACAACCCAGCCTGACCTTAGTTTTAATTGTTCAAGCTTAGTATACATGTATGGTATTTTCTAATTTTCTTGTATGAACTCTTGTGAGAAATAAAGTGTCAATTATAGTATAATATTTTTATAGCACTCTTCTAGTTTTGGCAATCTTTTCCAAAATATGAAAATGAACTCTCTTTTCCTCTACTTCCATCATTTAGGATACAGCTAGATCCATTTATGACAATCTGGATATTTTTGTTAATTCTTCAACAGCTTTTTTTCTTCTTATGTTAGTTTACAACACTGTTCTGGTTCATGTTCATGGTAAAGGAAATAAACTGTGCTCTTAGAATTTTGGTAGTTCTTTTCATATTTGAAATATTTTTGAATCTCTGGTGATATAGGGCTTATGGGTTGTGCTGCTTATCACAAGTTCAGCAGTTCAAAGCCACCAGCTCTTCCTTGGGAGAAAGACTAAGCTTTCTACTCCCATAAAGAGTTACAGTCTCAGAAACCCAAAGGGGAATTTCTACTCTGTCCTATAAATCACTATGAATCAGAATTGATGACAACGGGTTTGGTTTTGGGTTAGAATTGAAAAATACCCTAATTTCTAAATTGCATATTAAATAACTTCAATAAATTTCTATTATTAAACTAAAAGGATTTTTATCTTAATGTTATTTAATTTTTGAATTTTGTTTTTATATACTCAATTCACCTACAATTTCTTTCACAGTATCTGTTCTGTCTTCATTTCCATGCAGCCTATGTTTCATGTCAGATATTGAGAGTTCAATGAAGACGTTCTAAAACTCTCACATCTCCAAATTGTTGGACATATGGAAAGTTTTATAATAACTACCAATGCCTTTGATAATTATGACTTCAATATCCATTAGAAGTATTCTCATTGATATAATACTCCCCCTTATCAGTTTTTCTAATTGTTGTTTTTATTTTCCTGATTTGTTGCTTGATTTCTGAATAATCTCTCATTGAATTCAAAATATTGTGAATTTTACCTCAATAAAAGACACTGCATTTTGTAATTTAAGAACTCTTGAAGTTCTGAGGGTATTGCAATTAAGTTACATAGAAATAGTTTGTTTCTTTTAGGATTATTTTTGTGATATTTTGGTGTGATTGTACAGTCTTTAGACAAGGGATAATTTTCTCCCTTACACTATATAATTACAAGTCCTGGTGTTGCTGTGTAATAGAGTTTGGACTACTAACTGCAATCTGTAAGAATTTACAAAGAAATGGCAACTAGGGCCACTCTTAACCTGAACTGACTCAATACCAGTGAGTTTTGTTTTTGTTTTCATACTAATTAATGCCCAAGAATTAATGATATTTTTCATCCCCGCTGGTGAGAACAGTCACAGTTCTGTTTGGATATTGGGTGCTATTTACTTAAGTGTTTATGAATGATCCATTCCAAAAAACTATCCAGAATAAACAATAAATAAAACTATGATTTAAAATGCGTAATTTTATTATTGTAACAAAATTTCCAGGAAACATAGAAACAGCTGCAGTATAAATAGTTTTTTTTCTTCTTATTGCCAGGCATTGACCTTCGGCTTTGTCTTCAATAAACTCAACTTTATCATTGCCTTGACACCCTGGATCCCTGCAGAGCTGCATCATGTTGGCAATTCTACCCCCTGCATCTAACCCAAGAGGAATAACACAAGTATTCAATAGGTTAATCAAAGCCACTTCCATGCTCTCTAGGAGGTCAAATTGAGTTGATTATTTTCATTGCTCAAATGCAAATGTAGTTGCAGCAAAAATTTAAAACATACAAAATGTTTAGGCACCACAGTCACCATTTTTATATACTCTTAGAGGAATGCACTGTAGACTTACATGTAACTCTGAAGAATTATATGAATAAGTTTTTGTGTAAAATTATTAAACAAAAGAAATATCAAAAGTAACCAAAAACTACTTTCTCATTTAAAAATTACTATTAGATCATTTTGACCAGATTGTTTTATTTTTTATAGTATACTTGCAAACACAAACTGTATAAGAAAAAGAAAAAAAAACTTAACAGAAAATATACTTTCAAATATAAATATTACTATTGTATTTATTTCCATGGATGCCTCCTTACTATTCAAGTGAATCAGGTATACTTATAGAAGGGTGCCATTTTAAAGAATACACATCAAAATCACTATATGTTGTGATTGAACTTGACTGAACTTTTATACTAAAAGTAAAACTCATTTGAATAAAGATAGTTAACTAGACTTTGGTCACATGGGAGCCCTGTTGGAGTAGTGGTTATGTGTTTGGCTGCAATCCAAAGGTTAGTGGTTAGCAATTCAGTTTGAAAGCATCAACTGCTATGAGGGAGAAAGATGGGTCTTTATACTCCTAGAAACAGCCTTGAAAACCTGCAGGGCAAGTTCTAGCCTGTCCTATGGGTTCACTATGAGTCGGACTCCACTCAATGGCAGTGAATTTGAATGTTTGGGTTACAAAGTATAATTAATGGAAAACTAGCAAACATTACTCATAAGTGCAAGTGATTCAGGCAACCTGTTGTGAATAACCAATTCAAGAGGCAAGAGCAGAGGGAGACTGAGAATACTATTGAGTACTAGCATCAAAGTAGGGAACACTGGTGGCCTAGTGGGTTATGTTTTGGACTATTAACTGCAAGGTTAACAGTTTGAAATCAAAAACTATTTAGAGGAAGAAAGATGGAGTTTTCTATGGAAGTAAAAAAATTAGTTTTAGAAATCCATAGAAGCAAATCTATTCTAGCCTATAGGGTAATATATGAGTAATAATTGACTTGTTGGCAGTGAATGGAGTTGAGCATCCAAATAGATAGAGTAAATCTTGTCCAACAAAATCTGCCACCGAGAGCAAACGCTCAAGGAGTATTACATAGGCCAGGTTTGGGCAAAGGGGTCTTCTGCAGCTATCAGGCTTGAGAGAAATTGACCTCTGTGTTTGAATCGGCTTGTGCACATTCCAGCTATAGGTATTGTAAGTAACTTCTGTCCTTCACATGGAGCTGGGCTGTTTTCTAACATCTGAAGGAAACAGCAAAGAACTTAACAACTTTGTTAAGTTGTTATGAATTCTAACAGATGTGCAATATTGAAGCAAAGGAAAGCAAAGTACATAAAAACCCAGCAAGATGTGGGACCCTGGTGTGGCATCAATAACAAACCCAAATGTTTGACTAAAATAAGTTCAGAAAGAGAAAGAAGAGAGGAAGAAATCAAATGATTGATTAGATTCATTGGTTAGTAGTTCTAATTATTTACCACATAACATCAACAATACCTCTTATAATGAGTTAGAATTCGCTCCATGACAGTAAGTTTTGCTTAGGAAATAAAATATAAGCAGTTATTGATAGCATGCTTGATGTAATATAAACTAAAATCAAAGAATATACTTATTTTTAAAAGATCAACTATATTAACAAATAAATTATATGGCTAAATCTAATTATTTCCACTAAACTAATCATCTATTAGATTTTCTTTCATTTTTTTTCTTAAAACAACATTAGTCAATATATGGATAAAAAAATATACTTCAACATGATACTGTTAGCACTCTCTCAAAGGAGAAATATACCTTGGTCCTTGGCTTCTCATGAGAAGGAATTCACACCGAAGCTTGGTTTGTGATCCAAGTGAGTTTGTAGAGAATAGTAGCAGCACAAATGTGCGGAAATGTGGCCTGGCCACTTGGGGACCTCAGCCAGGCCTTGCTGGGCTGTGCAGCCCGGCTGTGTGGAACTGTGTGGCAGCCGCTGGGAGAGAGAGCCCAGAGAGAACATTTCTGGCTTTTTCAGGGCCCCTGTTGGGAGGCGTGGTCCATGGCACTAGTTAACCCCATTGGCTGAATTAAACACACCTGGCCTGGATGGAGTCCCACCCAGGTTTACTGGCTTCCTGTCTCAAATACCTGACTGTGAGCATGCCCTCCAGCCTTATGCAGCTTCCAACGGCCTGTAATGGAGGAAGGAGGCTTTGGCATGACAACCCCTAATTCTGCTTCTCGCTACCTAACATTTATCCCCTGAAGAGGTATGGACGCAAATCTTTGGGGTACTGGGCTATGACATTTCTAGCTGCTTCCTGCTGGCAAAGGGGGCAGAGGAGGGCTTTGGGTCCACATCCTTCCTACCTTGTTGGAAATGGTTGTCCAATCAGGGCCCAGGATGGGTAAGATTGAGGTGGTCCAGGAGTTGGTGATCCTAAAGCTGGCACACTTGGTTCAGAGACCTTGGTAACCTGAGAACTTCTGAAAAAAGAAACAAACAGGTGAAATATCTAGGTGAGACTGTGTAAGGTTTTGAGGTGGTAGTGCCCTTGGAGGTGGTGATTATTGTCATGGCTAGTTTAGAAAAGAGAGAATCTTAGGACTGACAGGCATGGGTGTTTGTTCACTGTAAACACAAGAATGAGGTAAGAGCATTTACTGGCTTAAAGACTGCGATGGGTCTGAGGAAAGCTTTTCTGTGGAACACTTACCAGTCCTGGAGTGGCAGTGAAGCACCCCCCAACAGCTCTGAGGGGTGCTTGTCGGTATACTCCGCTTCTGAGGGATCTGGGTGAAACAGCTTCCATGGTTTTACCTGCAAACAGTGCCCAGGGTCTTGGGAAGAAGGTGAGGACAGGATAGGGAGCCCCAGTGTCTAGGAGGACCTCCACTGACCTTGCTGCCACATTGATTGCTCACCTGAGGGTCCAGACCTGCTATAGCTCTCTCCTGCTGTTTTGCTAGACAGGACAGGCCAATCTTCAATGAGCAGCTGCTCACTGGCTTGTGGGTGCCCTCCCTCTTGGCTATCTGCCATAGGACAAGGGACACCCAGGTGGCCAGCTTGCCTGCAGGGGTGGCACGGCCCTTGGGTAGGCTTATTCCAGCTAGAGCAGGTTCATGCCCAGTGGCCCTGTTCCCAATGCACATAGCACTTGGCACTTTGGTCACAGGTCTGGGAAACCTGGGAGGTGATTGATGGGTAGTTAGCAAGTGCAGCCAGCACTTGGGCATGCCTAATGTCCTTCCTTCTCTCCTCCTGAACCTGCACCCCTGTTCCCTATTGTCCCTGTGTCTCCAAACTGCTGATCCCCAAATAGAAAACACAACCAGAATTTATCAGGAGTTCAGTGCCTCAGGGTCAGGAATGCAGTTTCAGCACACATCTCTAGTGTGCCATGAAACTGGGGCCTTGAGCACTGCCCCTGTTCGAGGGAGGGGTCAGGGACCCTAGTATTTGGCGGGAAAGTGGGTTCCAACTGTTTTCTAGACAGCAAGCATTGGCCACTGGCTTGGGTGACTGTACAGGGCCTACGGAGGGAATTACTGGTACAAGTAATTCAACCTCCAAAGGTGAGACCTTGGAGTGGCCTCCCAATAACCTTCAAAGGCGAACGCTGGCAAGAGCAGGCTCTCGAACCTAGAAGGGGAGGAACCATTGGTCAGTAGCTCAGGTAACATTTTAGGGAAATTGGGATAGCTTGACCCAAAATGTGTTGAAGGGGTGGTTGCTGAAAGGCGAAAGTTAACCGTTACTCAGGGGCTGGGCTCCCAAATGCCTTTGGCTTAGGCTTTGGCAATGGAAAACCAGCCGGTAGGAAAAGAAACCCCACTAGCACACTGGTAAACACTAAAGCAGCTTGTTTGTTAAACCAGGAGAAAGCTAAAGGGAAGGAAAGGGGGTAAAAGAAGCGTCTGGCTCCTGAGACTAGGTGGGGCTAACTCCCGGGACCTGAACAGACAGCCACTAGGCACTGCCTCCCCAACATATTTGGAGCAGTGAGTGCCTTCTTGGCCAGGGTCATGTGCTCAGTTGTTCTGCAAGAAAAATGGCGGCATCCACTGGGCAGCTCCATCTTGCCGAGGAGTGAGAGTCATGTGGCCTGCAAAAATGGCAGCCTCCCCATGGGGTTTAGTCAACTGGTGGGGGGCTAGCTACAGCATCCAGAGTCCTGCAGAGACCAACATGATTTACGCATGCATATGCATGGTTGTATAGCTGGCCAGGATGCAAAGCAGACCACTGAAAAAAAAAAAGGTGCAGAGATTCCATCCCATCCCAGGAAGCTAGGTTGGGGAGTGCATGAAAGCCCCCCAAAACACAGAAAGGCAGACCCACAGCTTCTTCTACAAATAGGGAGTTTAGATAGAAAAAGAAATACCGACACAAAGGGCTTCCGCAATACACTACATGTGGTACCAAAGAGCAGGTAGCAGCGACTTGGGCTGCAGGGTGAATCAAGGCTGGCGTCCTTTCCAAATCGTGCAGAGTGCGGTTTTAAAGTCTAGCTGAGATGCTGTTTCCTCAGCCTTTTATGTCCGAGTTATGGAACCATATGTTGGGTCTCTCTCATGGGAGAGATATACCTTGGTCCTTTGCTTGCAAGAAAGAGTTCACACCGAAGCCTGGTTTGTGATCCAAGTGAGTTTATAGAGGATAGAAGAGACACAGATACGTGGGATGCGGCCCGCCTGTGCTGAGCTGTGTAGCCTGCCTGCGCTGAGCTGTGTGGCAGCCACTGGGAGAGAGAGCCAGAGAGAAAACTTCTGGCTTTTTCAGGGTCCCTGCTTGGAGGCATGATCAACGATACTGGTTAGCCTCATTGGCTGAATTAAGTCCACCTGGCCTGGATGGGGTCCAACCCAGGTTTCCTGGCTTCTTATCTCAAATACCTGAATGTGAACATGCTCTCCAGCCTTAAGCAGCATCCAACTTCCTATAATGAGGAAAGGAGGCTTTGGCCTATAGAGGGACAACCCGAAATTTTGCCTCTACCTACCTAACATTACTACACTATACTCACTAACACTGAGTGGACAACCTTGCGGATCACAGCCCAACTCATAGCCCCTATGCCACCAGGGCACCTAATTCAACATGAAGACAGTGAACAGCATCCGAAATTAAGCAAAAAGCAGCATCAGTATAAACAGAGATAACATTCAAGTTATCACCATTTCATTTTACGTGGATGCCTTTTGAAACAATCATCACAGTTTCTGAAACTGTATTCTATGGGACAAAGGTGTCACTTTGAAGACAAAGCTCTACTTGATGCAAGGTCTGAGAGTTTGTTCTTTTAAATGAATGTGAAAGCTGTATAATGGATAAGGAAGTTCACAGAAGAACTGCTGCATTTGAATGATGATATTGGTGATGAATATGAAATATGCCATGAACTGCATAGTAGAGCTTAAATTGTGAGCACCAGGTTTGTTGGAGTGGCACAGTGATTATGCATTGGGTTGCTAACTGCAAGCTTAGCAGTTCAAAACCACCAGCCCCTCTGTGGAAGAAAGATGAAGATGACTAATCCCATAAAGAGTTAGTCTAGGAAACCCACAGGGGTATCAACTCAATGGCAGTGGGTTTTTTTTTTTAAGGAGGTTTATAGAGGTTCATCGGTAACAATGATAGTCCAAAATCCATTTGCAGAGTCTCCGCAAGGATTAAGTCCCTTTGAATTTCTTCAGACCATTAACCAGCAATGTGAACAGTCTTGCCCTCTGGCAGAGTGCATTAGAAAATGGTTTGTCTCCACATCCTTATCCAGCCCAGGGAGGGCAGTCTCCGTTGTTACGGACTTGCCTGTGTGTGACCTTGATGGAGACTGCCCTAGGTGGTCTCATAGTCATAAGTACTGTCCTGACGGCCATGGTTGGAAAGCCCTAGACCAATCTTTTGCCTGTTGTGCCTAGCATAAGGTACATGTACCAATCATGGTCTCATTCCAATTCCTGTAGTCCTACCTGCAACTGAGACACATTGATCTGGTACCAGTCATGTTTCTGTGACACTTCCCATTGCCAGTCCATGTCCTCCTTAAGTTTCAGATTTTCTGCAAACACATATCTGAATAATGCGCCTTTGTCATGTATTTGTCTGTTTAAGACTTAAAAATGTTCTCCTTAAATTATATTTGAGATTTGGGGTCTCTTTTGTATCATAAAACAACTTCCAGAAGAACAAATAAATCTGTCAGAAAAAGCGTGCTCATTAAGAGTGAGGAGGGCAAGGTTTCATCTCGTGTACTTTGCATATGTTATTAGAGGGACTAGCCCCTGGGAAGGTCAGAGATAAAGAGGAAACCCTCAAATACATAGACTGAAACAATAGGCTTCAATGATGGAACCTAAGAAAAATATATATGCAAATATATTATTTTTGTACAGGTGTATATCTATCTCTCTATATATCTCCATATGCACAAACTATATGTAGTTAATTAAACTTAGATGCACTTTTATCTGTGTGTATATGTGTATGTATGTTTGTAAGAGTTATGTAGAACGAATTATATAGTTGTATCTATAGTTGTTGTTGTTAGGTGCCATCTACTCAGTTCCAACCCCAAATGCTGCTATGCACAACAGAAGGAAACACTGTCCAGTCCTGAACCTTCCTCACAATTGTTCTTGTGCCTGAAACCCATTGTTGCAGCCACTGTGTCAGTCCAGCTCCTTGAGGGTCTTCCTCTTTTTCAGTGTCCCTCTATTTTACCAAATACAATGTCTTTTTCCAGGGACTAGTCACTCCTGGCATGTCTGAATTACGTAAGATGAAGTCTTGCCATCCTTGCCTCTATGGCAAATTCTGGCTATATGCTTACAAGACAGCTCAGTTGGTTCTCTTCAGCAATGTATGGAACTTTAAATATTCTTTGGCAAGACCACAATTTAAATGCATTAATTCTATTTTGATCTTCCTTACCCAATGTCTAACTTTCACATGCATGCGAGGCAATTGGAAATACTATGGCTTGGTCAGGCATACCTTAGTCTTAAAAGTAACATCTTCGCTTTTCAATACTCTAAAGAGGTCTTGTCCAGCAAATTTACCCAATTCAATGCATCTTTTGATGTCTTAATTGCTGATTACGTGATCATTGATTGTGGATTCTAGCTAGACAAAATTCTTGACACTTTCAATGTTTTCTCCATTTATCAAGATGTTACCTGTTGGTCTAGTCCTGAGGATTTTGGTGTTCTTTCCATTGTGTTATAATCCATACTAAAGGTTGCAATACTTTATTGTCATCAGGAAGTGCCTCAGGTCCTCCTCTCTTTCAGAAAGGAAGGTTGTGTCACCTGCATATCACAGGTAGTTAATAAGCCTTCCCTCAATTCTGATGCCACGCTCTTCTTCATATAATTGAGCATCTCTAATTATTTGCTCAGCACACAGATTGATATGTTTGGTGAAATGATACACCCCTGACACACACATTTCCTGATTCTAAAACATGCATTATTTCCTATTTTGTTCCTACAAGTACCCCTTGAGCCACATATAAGTTCCTCATGAGCATAGTCAGGTGTTCTGGAATTCCCGTTCTTCTCAAGATTATCCATAGTGTGTTATGATCCACACAATAGAGTGCTTCACATACTCAATAAAACTTTATGGTATTCTCTGCTTTTAGTAAAGATCTATCTGACATCAGTAGTGACATCAATTATTCCACGTCTTTTTTCTGAATATGGTCCAAAGATTTCATAGCTCCCTGTCAATATACTGCTACAGCCATTGTTGAAATAGCTTCAGCAAATTTTACATACATATAATATCAAAAATATCATTTCATAATTTGAACATTCTTTTGGGTCACCGTTCTTTTGAATGGCTACAAATGTGGATCTCTTCAAGTCAGTTGGACAAGTAGCTTTCTTCCAAGTTTACAGGCAAAGACGAATAAGTGCTTCCAGTGCTTCACCAGGTTATTGGAACATTTCATTTGAAATTCTATCGATTCTTAAAGTCTTGTTTTTGCAAAATGCTTTCAGTATGTTTTGAAGTTTTTCCTTCAACAACATTGGTTCTTGTTCAGATGCTACTTCCTGAAATGGTAGAATGTCAACTAGACTTTGTTGTTGCTGTGCAGGAACAATAAAATCCTATATGTTCTTTCCCTCTTCTTTGGATGCTTTTTTGCCCCATTCAATATTTTACCCATGGAATCATTCAGTACTGGAACTCAAGGCTTGAATTTTTTTTTTAATTATTTCAGTTTAAGATAAGCTGTTTTCTTGCTTTACGTCTTCTAACTGTAGGCCTTTGCACATTTTTAATAGGGTTTTACTTTGTTCTTCTCTAGCTGCCCTTTGAAATTTTCTGTTTAGTTCTTTGACATCATCCTTTCTTCCATTAGTTTGGCTGCTCTGCAATTAAGTGCAAGTTTCAGAGTCTTTTCTGACATCCATTTTGATCTTTTTTTTTTTTCTCTCCTGTGTTTTAATTACCTCTTCCTTTTTTCAAGAATGATTTTCTAGGTATATGTATAAGTAAATATAAGAAACCCATGTGGGTTCTTGTATATAAAGCTCTTTCTTACACACATATGAGTTCCTATTAAATTGTTTCTTGAGTCAACCCTGACTAACACACCACATGATCATATTAATAGATGCAGGAAAGGCATTTGACAATATTCAGCACCCATTTCTGTTCAAAACACTCAACACAATAGGAACTTAAGGAACATTCCTCAACATAATAAAAGACATATATGAGAAACCAACAGTCAATATCATGCTCAATGGGGAAAAGCTAGAAACATGCCCGCTGAAAGCAAGACCAGGCAAGGATGTCTCCTATCACCACTCCTATTCCACATCGTGCTGGAACTTTTAGCTACAGCCAGCAGATAATGAAAATGAATCAAGGGAACACAAATGGACAAAGAAGATGTTAAACTCTCCTATTCACAGATGATATAATTCTATATAGAGAAACCCAAAAACTCTCCATAAGAATCCTGCTGGACAGAATTGGAACGTGCATACAGACCCCACCATGGCAATGTAACACGTGGAGGAATGCATGAAAAGACTGGACTACAGGGCTGGCTCCAACCAGAACCAGCCTGACCCTCACCCTGGAAGTGCGTGCAGCAGAGAATGACACTAGACCTTCGGTGGGGGAAAGGAGCCAATTTACCATGCTCACATGGAAGCAAGCCAAGAAAGAACAAGAGAAAGGGGCAGTCGTTCTAGACTCCATATGGGCACACCAAGCCCAGAGGATGAGGTTCCTGCACGGAGCTGCTAAGGCACAGAGAGAACTGTGGGACTACCAACATCTCAAGGCATGTTGTCCCCTAACTGGAGCATACCGAGACAGGGGACAATAATGGGGGCACATGGTGGGGAGACAGTGTAGGAATGGAGCAAAAGAGATCAGCAATTGGGAGAAAGCCAAGCTACAGAGCCCCTGAGGAGCCCCAATAATAGACTTCAGCCTAGGAGGGGCAGCCCCAGAATCTCCCTCAGGACCGGGGGTGGGGGTGGGGGGAGGGTCTTATGGGGACCAGCAAACAGACCTGGACCTATGTTGGGTTGTTTTTTTCTTTTTCTCTCAT
This sequence comes from Echinops telfairi, assembly GCF_000313985.2. Taxonomy (NCBI): domain Eukaryota; kingdom Metazoa; phylum Chordata; class Mammalia; order Afrosoricida; family Tenrecidae; genus Echinops; species Echinops telfairi. Next base: position 11,586,157 of record NW_022111372.1, on the reverse strand, counting down.
TTTTTTCTCTTTCCTTTTATTCAACCGTATGTTCTCTTATTGTTCAGACTAGGACATGGGTGGTTTGCCTAATTATAGGGTTGGACCATGGGAAGGAAGCCCAGGAAGTAGGCAATGGGGCCAATGGCCCCAGGAGGTAGAGGTGGAGAAAGGAGGTATGGAGAAAGGTGTTGTGAGCAGATGGCTTCTTGGACAGGGGAACAACGAGGGAAGCAGGACTAGCATCTAGGAGAGAGTAGCAATCATGTGAGTATTAGAGCAACACCAAGCTAGTGGAGAAGAAGCACTAAGAGGTGGAAGAGGGGGGAAAGTGATGGAGGAACAGGAGGAGGAAAAAGGAAACAGAGGCAAGATCTAGGAAACAAAGGCATAGATAAGGAGATTAACAGAGGTGTGCATTTATGCAAATATATTAATCCATAACAATAGTGGTATTGACCTATGTACATATATACATAAGGCAATTCACTGAGGCGGCAAATGAGCCTTGGGCATACGCGCCCACACCTTCCCTCAATACAAGAACACTTTGTTCTAACAAACTGGCATTCTGTGATCCTCACAACCCACCCCGTACTTCACGCCCTTACACCATTGCTGAAGATAAAATAGGTGCGTAAGCAGATGTGTTGAAGACAGAGGATGGTGCCCGGCTATTAAAAGATATGTCTGGGGTCTTAAAAGCTTGGAGTTAAACAAGTGGCCATCCAACAATGAAGCAACAAGCCCTCAGGGAAGAAGCACACCAGCTGGTGCAATTGTGAGGTGTCATCGAGACTGGGCAATGGGCATCAGAAGATTCACAACAAACAGTAAAGAAACAAACAAAAATGCATTGGTGACAATGGATAGGGTTTGGAGTGGAGATGCAAAGCCCATCTACAGACAATGGAACATCCCCCAACAGAGGGGCCACAGGGAAAGGATGAGTCAATTAGGGTGCAGTAGAGCACTAATGGATCATGCAATACACCTCTGACCCCTTGAGGCCTCCTCACCCTCGGCTATCATGACCTCAGTGCCCCTTGCCAATCTAGACTAGAGCAGAGCATGTACATAGGTACAGGCAAGAGATACAACTCACAACACACGGAACCCAGGAACAGGAATGGGAATAGAGATACAGAAAGGGTAGGGGGAAGGGGGAAAGGGGGGGAGGGAGTGGGGCACCAATCACAATGAATGGCACATAACCACACACACACTCCCATCCAGGGGGAAGAACAACAGAAACCAGAGGGGAAGGGAGACAGTGGTTGGTGTGAGATTTGAAAATAATTAACAATCTACAATCTACCAAGGGGCCAAGAGGACTGGGGGTGGGGAGGAGGGAGTGAAAAAAAGAGGAGCTGATCCCAAAGGATCAATGGAAAGTATATGTCTAAAAAATAACAATGGAATATATGTATGAATATGTCGGATACAATTAGTGTATGGATTGTAACAAGAGTTGTAAGACACCCCCCAACCCCCCAATAAAACGATTAAATAAAAAGCCTGCTGGAAATGATTGAGGAATTTGGTTAGGTAGCAGGATCAAACTTAATAACCAGAAACCAATTAAATTCCTGTATGCCAGCAAATAGAGCTTTGAAAAAGACATTAAGAAACAAATTCCATTTACGATAGCTGCACAAAGGATGAAATACTTAGGAATAAACTTAACTAAAGTAATAAATGAACCATACAGAGAAAACTATAGAACATTACTACAAAAGACTAAAAAAAGACCTATATAAATTGAAGAATACCCCATGTCTATGGATAGGAAAACTGAATATCATGAAAATGGCAATACTAGCTAAAACAATCTGTAGATGCAATGCAATACCAATTCAAAACCCAAACAAATTCTTTAAAGAAATGGAAAAACTAATCACCATTTTCATATGGGCAGAGAAAAGACCCAGAATAATCAAATTACTTCTTATAAAGAAGAACCAAGTCAGAGGCTTAGCACGGCCTGACATCAAAACCTACCACATAGTCACAGTAGTCAAAACAGCCTGATACTGGTAAAATAAGAGATGCATGCAATGGATCAGAACAGAAAACCCAAACAGAAATACATCAGTCTAAAGGCACCTAATCTTTGACAAAGGACCTAGAATATCCCATGAGAGAAACACAGCAGGGAAAGGATGAGTCGATCTTCAATAGTTGGCACTGGGCAAACTGAGTCTCCATATTCAGAAGAATGAAACAAGACCCAAACCTTTCCCTATACACAAAACGAACTGAAGATGGATTAATGACTTAAATGTAAACCCCAAAGCTCTCAAAATCATCAATGAGAAGGCTGGAACAACGTTAAAGGCCCCATTGCAGGGCATATAGAAACTACTAAGTATAATGGAGGAGGCACATTCAGCAGAGGACAAGCTATATGATTGAGACATCCTAAAATTACATCACTTATGCACATCAAAAGACTTCATAAGGAGAGTGAAATGAGAGCCAAAAGATTGGGATATTTTTTTTACACAGATTGTCCAATGGCACACCGCACAAAGAGCTAATTTCCAAAACATACAGAACTCTACAACAGCTCAATAACAAAATAACAAGAGACTCAATTAAGAAATGGGAAAAGACACGAACAGTTTACCAAAAAAAAAAAGTAAAAATGGCTAACAAGCATATAAAAATGAGCTCACAATCACTAGCCATCAGGGAGACACAAATTAGCACCACAATGAGATACCGCTTTACACCTACAGTGCTACCCCAAATCAAAAGGCAGAAAACAACAAATGCTGGAGAGGATATGGAGAGATTGGAACTTTTATGCACTGATGGTAGACTTGTAAATCATACAGCCACTGAGAAAACCACATGACTTAATGTAACTGGAAATTGAAATCTCATATGATCTAGCAGCATCACCATTAGGCATATACCCTAAAGAAATAAGAGACGCAAAATGAGAAACTGGAAGCGATACAGAAACTATGGTACATACTTAGGAATACTATGCATCCCTAAAAAACAGCGATGAAAACATGAAACACCATGACATGGAAGGACCTGGAAACCATTATGCTGAGTGAAGGAAATTTAATCACAAAAAGAGAATTATGGTATGAATCCACTGCTATAAGAAGAAACACCAATTAAACAAATTAAGAACCAATTTCATCAACAAAAAGTAGAGAAGGATACCTATCAGCCATTATCATCTCCCTTTTCCACACGTCACAAGCGCCGACAAGAAGGAGACCCCACATTGCCTGGGGCCACTCCTTCAAGAGGGGGAGATTGAGAGAACCACTTGAAGTTATACAATATCCTGACAAGGCTGGGGCAAATCAATGGATCCCCAAAGGAATGCAATGAGAAGCTTGCCAGAAATTCAAGCCATGACAGGAGAGGGGTCCATCTAAATTGTGGAGGAGACACTGATAGTTCTGTTGATGCATATGATGGGTGATCGGATAGAATTAACCTCACAGAAGAAGAGGTACTAAACAATGAGTGTAGGGGACCTAGGGGGAACATGGGCCAGATTTTATGTTCCTGGGTAGACATTATGAAAAAGTTTCTGCCCAACCTTCAGTGAACCATCCATAGTCTAAGCACCATGATGAGCGTGGAAGCTGACCTTGCAGACAGTGTGCAATAATGCAGGGGCTAGCCCAGAAGGACTTAACAGAGAGACCCTGCTGAATAAACTGAACCCTTCCTTGAGGCTGTGTGCACCCTTGGAAAGCAGACTGGTGTGTTTGGATGAGAGAAGCAGAAAGTGGCACCCGAAGACTGTTTAAGTGGGAGCTAATAGGCCTTGGAGGGAACCCTAACTGATGGATATCCAATGGAAAAGGACCCATAATTACTGTGGTAGTTATATAATTGTCAATTTGAGAGGATTATGAACGAAGGGGTGGAGTCTAGTCTGTGGATCGGATTATAGCCAATGAGGCTTGGCCATGTGTGGGCCTGGCCTTCTCCTGAGAATTCTGGGAAATCCAGTACTTCCTCCTTGGAGGCAGAAGACACATCTCTCTGTCTCTGGCACTCCCTGAGAGACACAGCAGAAGACAAGCCACATGGACGCAACCAGACCTCAGAAAGCCAGAGAAGCCACAGAGAGGCCCCTGAAGGCACTGAAATGCTTTCAACGCCACTGGACCCAAAGACTTTCTACCCACTGGCTTGTGATCATCCTGCATTTGGCTTCATTGCATGTGTTTCGTGAGTCTGAAGCGAACTTTATAGATTGGTATTGGACGTATGGGTTAAGATCAGATTTATGGACCTGATCTGGACTGGGCTGGGATGTTTTCTCATTGTTCAATTGCTCTTGTATATAAATGTATTTATGAATTTGTTTCTCTAGTCTACCCAGACTAACACAATTACCATGCATGTGGTGTCTCCATGCCCACCTTGCAATGGCAAACAGGTTCTGATCTGTTGAGCACAAATCTGAACTTGGAAGAATTTGACCCAAGCATGTCCCACCTGGTGCCAGTCCCCATACTTAGGATCAACAGAGCCCACTGGAAGGGGAGAGCCAACTCTTCAGGGCAAAATCTCGTGGGTTTCAGTTCAAGGTGGAACTGCATTCACACATATTTCTCATACCGACCATGTCTGAAGTGCTGAGTCACTAGGAAAATTGATGATAGTGAAAGTGCAATCGACTTATACTCCAGGGGGGGGGTGATTGACAATGCTGTACTTCTTGGTTTAAATAGACTTTGCTTTCCTGCTTGCAACTTTCATTTTTCATTCTCTGTGTGTGTGTGTGTGTTCTGTTTGTTTGGTTGCTTGGCTGAATTATGGCTGTATTGGTGAAGCTGGTGTTATAGGATTTTTATTTTGTCATATTATGACCATCAAAGTAAGTCTGAAACCTGAAAACCCCATGGAACAGCAGATGAAGTCTGGGCTCCTACTTAACTCTAGCCCCGATTCATGAGCAGTTAGTTCTGATCACATGACCCTGTTCAATACTCAACTTCATGAAATGAGCACTGAATATAGGGGTGCTACAACAAAGTGTGGAGAAGAAAGCATATGGTGCAGGCTATCAATCAGAATACTGTGGGGTTTAAAAGACTTGTATTCAAACAAGTGTCCATCTAAGGGAAGAATCAGTGAATTCCACACCGAAGAAGCACACCAGCTTGGGTGATTCAAAGGTGACAATTACAAATGTTGAATATGGTGAAGGAAAAAGGATCAGAGATAAAATTATGAACACCGAATTTGTAGAAGGCTATGGGGGACAGTGGGAGTCCTGAATCCATCTGCAGAGTATCTAGTCAGACTATACCACTGACAGCTCTCCTTTAGGCCCAGGCAAATGTTCCAAACAGCCTTACTATCAGGTAAAGACCATTGTAATCTTCAGTATGCTGATGGAACTCGATACTTGGACAGTCAACCTCTCTAAAGACACCACCTGAATTAGTTCTAGGTGCAACTATCTCTTACTTGTTTCATGCAGAAATTTCTTCCCTGGCATTTTGAATATGATGGGTTTCTTTTTCTTTCATACTCATTATTTGTATTTTTGTCTTTATATTGTTATTATTTTATCCTTAACAGCTTATTACAATTTTTTTTCTTATTGTTGGGTTTCCCAGTTTGTGAAGCACAGGAGGCGTGGATGCATAGTGATTATCACTGATACAAGGGTTTCTAGGGGGTGGGGGGGGATAGGGAGGAAAGGGGATCTCAGGAATAAGCAATGAAGGCAGGGGTGTGGGGTGGGAATAACTGCTAGGGGTTGCAGTTTTAAAGGCAGCTTAATGGGGACGGGGCAGGCAGGTGTTTTAAAATTGATATGGGAATGAGCGTACAATTCTTCTTGATATGATTGAATGGTTGAACTATTAAATTGTATGATATGTGAATTGTGTGCCAACATAATTAACAATATTTAATAATAAAACTGTTGAGGAAAATAAAGAGAAAACTTCAATAGACTTTAATTTATTTTAAAGCTCTTAAGCAATTATTTAAAATGTTTAAGTGCCTGGAAATCCATTTTTACTTACACATTAACATCTATAAATTATTTTTCCTTCTAATACAGGTATAAAAATAGACAAGGACATGTAAAAAACTTAAAGTCAAATCTACTATATTTTCTACTATTTTAACCATCATATTCTATTAAAGATCCTCACTCTCAAATGGATATTTACTGAACTCATTAGGGTCTCTATTTATGATTAACTTTATGCTACTATATAGGTTATCATTCACAGGAACAAAAACATGGTACTGTTAGAAAGAATAAATAGATAAAGAAAGTTTACTCTGCATGGAAACAGTTACTTCTGAGTAGAACCCATGAGAAAATATTTATGTCATTAAGTTTGCTAGATAATTTTGAAAATGAACAGAGAAGGGGAAAATGAACCACCATATGTAACATGGATCTGCATTATTCAAAATGATGTTATGTAATGTAACATACTCTATTTGAAATTGACATCAAATTTGCCAAATTGTGAGAACAAATATTTATCAAATTTCAAAGCTTATAGAAAAGTATTTTTGTTCATTTAATCTCTAATTAGAAATGAGACACAATTAAAAAAAAAAACTTGGAAAACCGTGTTGTTCATTTTCCAGTTTAACCCACTGAAACAGCATGCTTCCGTTTTAAATTTGAGCTTACCATGATTTTCTACATTGTTTCAGGTTACAATGCTGCTTTTAGGAAGCTAATGCCCTTCCCAAGGAAATTAAAATTATATCTTCCTTAAAAATTCTGTGGGGAATACTCATTTTGTCAGGATTCTGTCCTCACTGATGTAGTGAGTGTGTTTCAATGGCCACACTCCGGCTGTCTGCTGCCATTCTAAGTGAGGCGGAAGCCATTTTCCTGGTGGAAATGGCTCTAGGACTGACATTTCATTCTAATGAAGAGAGCTGGTGTTACACCCAAAACAACACACTGCAAGGCTTCTTCCCCGTTCACCACTTGTACTAAGAATCCCAAGGGGATAGAAACCATAGTGTACTTCGGTTAACGTAGAACAAGTCAATTTCTTGTTGAAACGTTTTGTAGGTATATATAGCTGCACAGAAGCACTTCACTGAACATTTTTAACTTTCTCTAGTTGTATTTGCTTAGACAAGCTTAATATATCCTTCACATTAAGGCACATATATCACTTACTACAAAGCATCACCCCAAACCAAATTAGATAATCCGAGGTGTTGAAGGATACAAAGAGAAGTGGATGTGTAATAGCATAAGAAGAGAAATTTTCAAGGGGTACAAAATATCACACATGCATACTCCTTACCATAATCAATAATACTTATTTGCCTAGGGATAAAACTCATTAGACAAGATGGAATGGAAAATAAAAAGATTGCTGTTACATTGTGAGCATTGCAATTAATGACATGTAATTGTTGTTGTTGAAAGTAGTTGTTAAAAAAAAAAAAAAAGAAAGTAGTTGTTGAATAAAATGCCATTTGCTTTGTAAACTTTCACCTTAATCACAATAAAAAGCTTTTCAAACAAGCAAAGAAATAATAAAGGAATTTTACATTTGCTTTTGTAGTATTTAACTTTTAGAAGAAATAAACCTATGGATTTCCAAAAATAAAGTTACAATTTGAGAGTTTTACTGTAGATCATTTAAGAGATTAGATTGAATAATTTCTATATCTTCACTTGTACATTATTCCTAAAACTTAAGATTAGTTCATATTTATTTGATGAACTAAATTGCAGATATTCTTCAAAGCACATTTAAAAAGTGGAAATTATAAACTCTTTCCCCCCAAATGATCAAAGGTCAAGGGCAATAATGGCCTCAACTGAAATATTCAGAGATTTGAACTTGCATGCTTTTTCCAAGCACACATGAAAGTTGCTTTTATTTTATCCTAAAACTCTCCATTATCTCTTGTGATAGAATTATTTCTATATCTGTCAGTGGAATGCCTATTTTGTGATTAAAGAAACAAGATAATAATCAACTCACTTGTTTTATTGATATATTAAGTTTCTCTATATTGAGTCAACATGTATAATAATATCTATTTTCCCTTTTATCTGTCTCATAAAACCTTCTAAAATGGCAATCAGGCAAGTATGATTTTGATATATTTGGCAATGTTCTGAAATAATGTAGACTGCTAACATATGTGCCCCTAAAATTACTTTAAGTATCTTTACTAGAACTATTAACCATATACTCTTCCTTTTTAATTTTCCTTGATTTAGAAATAGTAATCAAAGGGTTCTTTGAAAAGGAAACATATAATTGTATCTATTTCATAGATGGTAGTACCCAAATGTATGCTATAATTAATTATTAATAAAAACTACAAACCAGTCATCAAATTATTATTTTTATTCAAAAGACAGCAAGTTGAAAGAGGTAGTTTCTTCAACCCTCAACCTCAGATGAACAACAAAGTAAAAGGAAAAATAATTCAACTTGGTTTTATACTGAAAAATGACAACAACAAAAACCAACAATGTTTTGCATTTGTCTAAGAGTATATATTTTTAAGGATAAATAAATTATTAACATTGTCATGCATGAAATCTTTTAGTTTATCACAGTGTTGTTATTGTAAGACACACAAAAAAGTCTCCAAGATATTCATAAAACAGTGGGGAGTCAGAATTGACAATAGTAATGTTAGTGTAACTGTAAAAGTCCATAACATCAGTGACCAAATTACATCTTGATTTTCAAAGTCTGAGTGTTATCATTTAGAGTACATCTGTTATTCAGTTCATGAAGACAGCATGCCTGTAGTTATATTAACTTCTTGTTTGTGTTTTCAAAATTCATGTGAGTTTTCAAAATAAATATTTGAAAGATTGAATTGGCAAACAAAAATAAAACTCAACAAAGAAAAAGTAAAATTATAATACTGGAAGTGATATTCAAATATAACATAAATACTCATATAGAAAACAACGGTTGACTACAGGAATGTGGACTGACTCTGCTACCATTCAAGACTCCCTGTTATATTGCTCATTATCCAAGCAAAATACCCTCAGCACTCACTTGCAGCAAGCAAACTTGTGTCTTCTGCATATCTCAGATCGTTAGCATGTTTTCCTCTACTCTTTATGAGTTTTTGTGGTAGTACCGAGCTTCTCGGGTCATTTGTTCAGTATATAGAATGGACAAGTATGGTGAAAAATACCACGAGAACAAAATTTGTCCTGAATTTAAACAACACAATAAGCCTGTGTCCTGTTCAAACAATGATTTCTTGGTGTATATACAGGTTCTACATGAACACATTTCAGTGCTTTGGAAGGAATGTTATTCATAATTTGCTTTGACCCTCACAGTTGTATCCCTTTTCATTAAGATAAGAACAGGGGAAGGATTTGAGTACACATTATGATTGTGCAATTTTGTGCACTGCAGAGTTATACAAAAATAAAACAAGAAAAATATTATTATAACATACTTTTCTATTAAACCAGAAAGGGAGGGTGGTAGTTCTATGGACGTTGGATATTTTATCTTTGTCTAGCTACAGCAATCACAATTGTATTACTATGTGTACTATAAATCTTGGGGAGATTTAATTAGCCTTAGTTCTTAGGAAGATTTATTGTTTGGTAATCTTCACTATGCCTAAGAGTGTTTGAAATCTGCTTATTTTTCTTTATTCCCTATACATTTCTGGAGATCTTAGTCTCTCCTATGGCATGTCTTTAGCAAAAAAACATAATTGTATGTAATCTTAGAACATCTTTTGTCAGAATCTAGACTCTAGATTCTAGGGTCCTCATTCTTTGCCTTTTGTTATTGTTGTTGCTGCTGTCGGTAACAGGGACGTGTGTAGTACACTGCATATCACAGATGCTCTTATCAGAGCGGTAACAGAGGCGTGTGTGGTACACTGCATATCACAGATGCTCTTATTAGTGTCAACATGAAAATGGGAAAATACTATTACTTACCACACTCACACTATTATGCTTTGTTCTTAAATCTTTGCAGCCAATCATTGGGGAATTTAACTGATGCTAAAAATGTTTTCTTCTAGTAGGCATAGAATCTTTGATAAGCAGATTGGCGTTAGTCGTGAGTTAATGTGAATCATGACATTTGGTGTTATTTACCCTTCTAACAGTGTAAAATGGAAAGGAGTCATGATGCTTGAAAATGTTTGGATGGAAATGGTTGGCATTAACCTAATGACAAGCCATTATCTACTGAATGAGCCAACAAAACCAGAAAGAATCTACACAAATGGAATATATCAGAGGTTCCTGCCTTAAAAGGCAGGGGATGCAGAGGCACAGAGGCAATGGCATGGAGAGCCCATGACAGAACAGAGGTGTGGTGCTGCGAGCATGAGGTAGAGTCATCCAGCAGAACGACAGACGTGCTGGCCCACAGAACAAGTTTGGCTAGTAGACTGGCTTTCAAAGTTAGTGTCTTGGACTAGGTTCCCTAAAGAAGAAAATCCAGTGATTACATATTTATTTATTTGTTTGTTTGTTTGTTTGTTTATCATGGGAAAGCCAGAGTCCAGGGAGGTGTCAAGTCTGTCGGTCAGATGTTAAATCAGAAGCTTCTCCAGAGTCCCATGATTTCGTGTGTTTATGAACCCAAGATTGAAAAAAAGACAGCCACCTGGCCAATTTAGTGAGAGAAATCCATATTTATTCCCATTCTAAAGAAAGGTAACCAAAGAGAATTATCAAATTATAGAACAATATCATTCATATCACATCTAGTAAACATAACAAATTGTGCAAAGCACTATAGTTGTATAACCCAAAAGGAAGAACACACTCAGCATATCTCAAATTGAAAGAACTGAAGAAGAAATTCAAGCCAAAAGTTGCAGTATTGAAAGATAGAATTGGAAGAATATTGAATATTACAAGAAGCATACAATATCTATGTAAAGAATACACAAAATCACTGTAACAAAACAAACAAAAATTACTTGACATTCCACTATTTCAGGAGGTAGCATATGAGCAAGGACCAATGGTGCTGAAGGAAAAAGATCAACCTACACTGAAAACATCAGCCAAAAACAAGGTCCCAGGACTTAACTGAATTTAATTTGAAAAGTTTCACCAAGTTGATGAAACACTGGAAGAACTTACATATCTCCGCCAGATAATGTGGCACCTGAATTAGAGGAAGGCGATTAACCCCATGCAATATGCAGAAGATGCTACTTTGCTTGCTGAAATTTAGGAGGACTTAAAGCCCGGGCTGATAAGGATCAAGGATTGCAGCCTTCAATATGGATTACAACTCAATGTCAAGAAGACCAAAATCTTCACAGCTGTATCAACAGGTAACATCATGATAAATAGAGGAAAGGTTGAAGTTGTCGTGAATTTTGTTTTGATTGGATCCATAATCAATGCCCACCCATAGAAAGCAGCACACAAGAAATCAAAAGAAAAATTGCATTGGCTAAATCCACTGCATGAGGCAGAAAGCATCAAAAGCAAATGGAATAAATACACAGTCACTGTGCCAAGAAGCATTGGAAAAGTCTAGAGTTTCAAAAAGTAAGGATGTTATTTTGAGGACAAATGTGCCTGACCCAAGCCAGGGTATTTTCTTTCACTTCATATGCATGTGAAAAGTGGACATGAGTAAAAAAAACGGATGGAGAATGGATGCATTTGAATTGTGCTGAAGAAGAATATTGAAAGTACCATGGAATGCTAAAAGATCAAACAAACATGTCTCAGACGAAGTATGGCCAGATGGATGGTGAAATTTTATCGTACATGCTGTGAACATCTTGTCAGGAGATATGAGTACCTGGAGAAGGACAGCATATCTGGCACAGTAGAAGGGCAATGAAAAAGAGGATTAATACTGTGGCTGAAACAGTTGGCTAAACCATAGGAATAATTGTCAAGATGATATAGGACAGGATAGTGCCTCTTCTGTTATGCAGTGTTGCAACAAAAGTTCACATGGAAGAAAATTAAAGCCAGTACACCAAAGCCAGTGTATGACTTTGAGTTTATCTCATCTGGATTTAGCAAGCATCCTTTTCTTAAAAGTTAAATACCTTTGTTGGGGGCTCCTACAGCTCTTATTACAATCCATACATCCATCCATTGTGTCAAGCACATTTGTGCATAAGTTGCTATCATCATTTTCAAGCATTTTGTACTTGAGCCCTAGATATCAGCTCCTCATTTTTCCCTCCCTCCCTCATGAACACTTGATAAATTATCAATTATTTCCTCCCCCCAACTACCATGACCCCAATTTTGCCTTGCAGACCTGGTTAGACCAGATGATGCACAGCGGTACAGATGGGAATTGGAAATGCAGGGAATCTAGGACAGATGAACCTCTCAGGACCAGGGGTGACAGTGGCAATACCAGGAGGGAAAGGGGGTGTAGAAAGGGGGAATGGATCACAGGGAGCTACATATAGGGGGATGGGCAGCAGAGGGGTGGGTGAAGGGAGACGCCGGACAGTGTAATATAAGATACAATAATAATTTATAAATTATCAAAGGTGCATGGGGGAGAGGGGAGGAGGAAGGGAAGGGGAGGGGAAAAAAGGAAAATGAGCTGATTCCGGGAACCCAAGAGGGAAGCGAATTTTGGGAATAATGTGGGCAACAAATGTATAGATGTGCTTTACACAATTGATCTATGTATTGTGATGAATTATATGAGCCCCAATAAATTGATTTTTAAAAATTGTAAAAAAATTTATCAATTATTATTTTCATATCTTACATCATCTGCTGTCTCCCTTCACCCACTTTTCTGTTGTTCATCCCCCTGAGAGGGGGTTATATATCAATCCTTGTGATCAATTCCCCCTTTTTCCCCCACCTTCCCCTTCCCCTCCTGGTATCGCTATTAACATTATTGGTCCTGAGGTGTTTATCTGTCCTGGATTCCCTGTGTTTCAGGCTCTTATCTGTATACATGTATACATGTTCTGTATACATGTTCTGGTATAGTCAGATTTGTAAGGTAGAATGGAGGTCATGATAGTGGAGGAGTGGGGAGCATTAAAGAACTAGAGGAAAGTTGTATGTTTCTTCAGTGCTATACTGTGCCTTGAATGGCATCCTGTGGCCCTTCCATAAGGCGATGTCCAATTGTCTACAGATAGACTTTAGGTCTTCACTCCATGCCACTGCCGCCACCCCCCATTCACATTTGTATGGTTTTTGCTCTAAGTTTTGGTGCCTGATACCTGACCCCATTGACACCTTGTGATCACACAAGCTGGTGTGCTTCTTCCATTTGTTGCTTCTCAGCTAGATGGCCACTTGTTTCTCTTCAAGTCTTTAAGGCCCCAGGCACTATATCTTTTGATAGCTGGGCATCATCTGCTTTCTTCACCACATTTGCTTATGCACCCATTTTGTCTTCAGCAACTGTGTTGGGAAGCTGAACATCACAGAATGCCAGGTTATTAAAATAAAGTGTTCTTAAATTGAGGGAGTACTTGAGTTGATGGCCCTGGGTCAACAAACCCATTCACAAAGGGACAACAAGTGAACTAAAATTGATGGAGAAAGGGGTGTATGATGCCTAGTGGGGCTTATTCAAGGACAACCTAACAGCGAGGAATTAGCAAACATTTTAAGAACAGATTTGACACATTGGAGACTAATGGCAGAAGACCCAATGAGCTGTGGGATCACATCAAGAACATCATTCATGTAGAAATCAAAAGGTCATCAGAAAGGTAGGAAAACAAGAAATTATCAAAGTGGATGTCAGAAGAGACTCTGAAACTTGCTCTTAATCAGAGTAACTGAACAAAAAAATGTATCAACATATTATTACAAGTAAATTATGCTTTAAAATATTTGACAATCTAGAAAAATATACAAATTTATATATGTAAACTAACCCAAATTGAGGTAGAGCCCCTAAACAGTCAGATATATTAGGAAGATAATTAAAGATGTCAAGAAATTTTTAAAACTGCCAACACAGTGAATTATGCAATTCCTAAAAGTGTTTAAAGAGCTAAACATCTTGTCAAAATAATTGGTGTAAATTAAGCAGAAGCAGAAAGGGATTTTTCAAAGACGAACATAATATGTTCAAAGAATAGAAAGGTGCCCGTTTCTAATGTTTCAAACAAAAGGACTATTGTCTAACTGGCCTACGCTTTTTTTTTCTTTCTCAAAGGCCCTTTAATTGGCTGAGTGGGTTCACTAAGTACTTAATCAAAGTGGCCTAACATTTTAGAAAAAAAGTTGTTTGAGCTTGAGACACAAGGCCTGGAACCAAATCTGGGGCATAGAGCCTCTCTCCTGGCACCCCCAGCCCTTCCCAGTGGGAGCAGCCTACAACAGGCCCCTGATGCAGGGCTCAGACTAGGTCTGCAAATACAGCTGTCCATGGGCGGGGGCACTCCCTCAGAAGTGGTACTGACTAAAGAGTCCAGGTCTCTTGGGTGAGACCCAGCACATGGACTACTACTTCAAAGTTGTCATGGACTACTACTTCAAAGTTGTCAGACCATGCAAAGTAAGTGGCACAGTGGCCATCAGACTGGGGGGGAAGCGGTGCTATGGGGGGAGCAGGTTGCCCTCTTTTCACCTTAAGCCTGGTGTCCCCAGCTCTGCCCATACCTGGCTGTCTCCTCCATGTGGACACCAGCCGCAAGTCAAGTGACCTGATGTCTTTCTGAAGGTGGTCTGTGATCCTGGACCAACCCTCTGCAGAGGAGCTGGGTGCAGGGCAGGTGGCAAGAAAAGGCACAAGAGCCAGGACACATTTGAGAAAGGAGTCCACCTTGGGGCCATGCAGAGAAATGAAGGTCTTGCAGAAGCCAAGACAAGTGAGGAGACCCTCCTGTACCAGAGTGAAGTCTGGATGGAGGTGATAGGTGAGGATGCTGATGCTGTAATGTCTCTCCAGCCTCAGTGTAGGTCTCCGGGCCACCTGGAGAGTGCCTTCCGATTGCAGGTTCCCCAGATCCATCCTGGGCATCTCTGTGAGCAAGCCCTCTCTCATTTCCCCAGTCTCACGGTGGGCAGCTCAGACAGGGCACCTTGACTGTCCCCTGAGGTGAGGGCAGTGCTTCACCAAGAAGACATGTGGTTCACACCCAGCAAGGGCTGGCTGAGACTGCTCAGGTCCAGGTTGTATTTTGTTTGAAAATATTCAGTGAACGTCTCATATTCATGGGAAGGAAATTTGCTGAGCGGGGTGAGATCAGTGTACAGGGTCCTCAAAGTAAAACCAATGGGGCTGATCAAAATTTCAATACCTTGGAATGATAATGATGTCCTGGTAATCTTCTAATTTGAACACAAAGGGAATGGATTTTGAATACATTGTACTGGGAATACCTATTCGAGCTTCAGATTTCTCAATACCTTCCATGAATTTAAAACTGATGTCCATTAATGAAGTGAGAGGGTGAATGCAGTATGCCGAGTCAACATGTGTTGGCTTAAAGGGCCGGGTGTTCAAGGCTCAGAATGTGCTATAAGATATACTGGTGGAGGCTTGTAACCAACTCGAGCATTTGGAGAGATGTAGTGAAGCCAGACTTCTTCAGCTCCAGGAAGACGGTGACCTCGTCCGAGCGCTTGTGCACAGGGAAGTGAGGGATGGGTTTGCCTGTCAGGTCACCAAAGCATCTGACAGTGTCCTTGGGCGGGGAGAGCTACCTCCTCTTGAAGATGAGTGTGTGTGGCAAAGACGTCGTCAGGACAGTGCCAGTCACGGACAGGGAGCCCGGCTGCTCAGACTCGGGGTAACTGTCCCTCAGACACTCGGGAATTGCTTCTGGAAGCACGACCTTCGTTTGCTGGAACCTGGGTTTCCTGGAACGTTGGCTTCTTTGGGGTCATGTAAATCGAGCTTTTCCTCATCTTTCACACCTTAGAAACATACTCATGTGGAACTTCCACATTACTCTGGTTTGTTAGAATTGCTGGTCACCATCGGGCACAGCTTCATGGTAGCAAAGAGGTTCTCTCTGCTTTGAAAAGGGGGCTTTGCCATCCCATTGGCATCATTAGGAGATACTACTTCTGATCCCGGCGCTGGTACCTTGAAGCTTCATTTGTCTGGGGCAGCCTCATCTCTGGTCCACAGCCTCCCCCATGGACAGAATGTCTTGCTAACCTGCCGGTGGGAAAGACCTGGCTCTTCTCAGAAACGTTCACAGAGCAGATGGACCTCTTGGGCACAAGGCTTGGCACCGGCGGAGCCGCGGCTTCCTCTCCCTTTTCTTCCAGCATCTTCGTGTTCTACGACCACGGGAACCAACCTCTAGCCTGGGGGTGCGCAGCTCCAGGTAGAGCCAGCCATCCTTCTCCTGGGGGAGGGGCAGGGTGATGAGGGCCCCTTCGTAGCAGCTGAGCTGGGTCTTGTGGGCCTGTGAGAAGATGCCCCTCACCTTCCGCTTAGTCAGCGCCGGAGAAGCGGGTCCTCAGGAGGATATTCTGAATGGTTTATCCTTTCTGAATCCCAGGCCATGGTTTTTGGGTTACTAAACACACTGATCAGGAGACCGCTGTAGGCTTGGGTTGCTGTGGCGGGTGTGGCGGGGGGAGGCACCTATGCTGACTATTTAGCAAGGTTGTCATAATCTTTCGCAAACCTGTTGCTTCTCTGGATCATCGGTGAGGACTGAGGCATATAGGACACTAGGATGGATAGCGGGGCCTTGATCCCTTCTAACGTGTTCATGGTCTTGTCTGGCACTTTGGTGGCATCGCCACACTTCTCCTGCCACCAGAGCAGCTTGGCATTGAATAGCTCTGCGGACTGGAGGCGGTAAGGACGAATGTGGTTTGCAAAGCTGCCGTGTTTGTCGATCAGGAAGCAGAAGCGTCTCTTCTCTTCAAGCAGGGTGTCGGTGCAGCCATCAGGGATCCACTTTGTGTCTGGCGAGAAATGAAGGTTTCCAGGTACTCTGTCTCCTTGTGCTTGTACTTGAGTGCATTCCGTCCGCCTTGGATGTTCCTCGGAACTTCTTCAGCTCAGCCTGGGATTTCTCCAAGGAGTCCAGCTTGCTTCTGGGCTCCGTTACGTATCGCTGCAGTGTTGTGCTCAAATATTTTGCCTCAAGTTCTGTTCTTCTTCTCCTACTTGTGTATGATTTGGTCTTTTTGATGAAATCCTCCTTTGTAACATGTTCAATAAAGTAAACTGAACTCTGAAAAAAAAAAATTCTAAGGAATGGGATCCTATCCCTACAGTGAAAAGATGGTTAAGGATAAATCACACAATTTGTTGTTGTTACATGTTGTTGATTTAGTTCAGATCTTATATACAACAGAACAAAATACTAGCCACTTAATAATCTTGATCCACTCTCATATGTTTGAGCCTATATTGTTTCAGCCAGTGTCAATCTATATCACTGTCTTCCTGTTTATCACTGAATTCTACATTAGCAAGCATAACCTCCTTTTACAAGGACTGAGCCCTCTGGCTAACATATCCATTATATGTGCAACAAAGATTTTCCTATTCACCCTCCACATGTGCACATGTGGAAATTGAAAATTCCCTGGCATAGATGATTGTTGTCTTGGTTGTTAGGTGCCATTGATCCAGTTCTAATTTATTGCAACCATATGTAAAACAGAAGAAATCACTTCCAGACCTGCACCATCCTCACAACTGATTTTACAGTTGAGCTTATTAATGTAGCCACATGTCAATTTATCTCATTGAAGGTCTTACTTTTTTTGATGAATGTATCAATCATGACATTCTCAGGTTAATCATATCTCTGTCTTCAAAGTAAGATCTCTGTTTTTCTTTTTCTCTTTTTTTAATCTTTAAAGTGATATTTTGCAACAAACCAGCTCAATGCAATACATGATTTGATTCTTTGACGACTGCTTCTATAACCCTTGATTGTGAATCCAAGGAAATTAAATAGTTTAGAACATTAAAGTTGTCTGTTTA
Source organism: Echinops telfairi (assembly GCF_000313985.2). NCBI lineage: Eukaryota > Metazoa > Chordata > Mammalia > Afrosoricida > Tenrecidae > Echinops > Echinops telfairi. Next base: position 11,568,290 of record NW_022111372.1, on the reverse strand, counting down.
TCATAATATTGTTTATAGTTTGGGGGATTTTTGTTTTCTCTACATTGAGTAACAAAATGTGATAAGTAGGTTTATTGTGCCAACCTGGCCAATAGGACCATGTGGGATTAATCAGGCCACAGTTTGATTGGCAGGCAAATAGATAAATGACTCGGCAAGACCTGCCCCTTTCTCTCTTGCTCTTTGGTGATCCGACCAGCGTGTGGCTGCTTTAGCTAGTTTTCTGCCACAACTTACAACACTAACTGTGGGACAGCCAACCCATGGATCATGTTCCCAGAGCTTGAGGTTCCTTCAAGAACTGGTTCACCACACTTCTGGTGTACACATCGCTTGATCTTGAGGCTGTCGGATCCTGTTGTCTTTCATCGCTTGAGTTCAATATCCCATATGAGCCTGCTTCACTGAGCTCCTGAGCTGCTGACTGTTGGTGACCCACTCTGCTATTTGCTGTCTGTGGCCAGACTTCCTGCATTACCCTAGGGAAGACTCAGTAGTCTGTTTCCTTGACCTTGGGCCCAGTAGCCCTTCTGAGTTGAAGGATTTCCAGCATATTAGCTGTTCCACAGAAGTGAGTTGAATTGAATCCTCTGTGTGGACTAATTAACTGTTATATTCCTTCGTGCTGTGTCTATCTATCAAATCATAAGTGTCCTGGTTTTGTTTCTCTAGAGAACCCTAACACATGAAGCTTGTATTCTTTGATTTTATTCACAAAGTACTTCAAGTCTTCTTTATTTTTAGCAAGCAAGATTGTGTCATATTCATATCATAAATTGTGAATCATTATTTTACCAATATTGATGCTTATTATAGGCCCGCTTATTTGCTCAGCATGCACATAAAATAAGCATGGTGAAACATTATAAACTTGATGCGGACCTTTCTGTTGTTATCTCATGTGTGTGTATATATATTTCTGTTCATGGATAACATGGTAGTTTTCTAATAAATTACATAGTAAATCACTTCCATCTAACAGTTGATGGTTGTAATAATAAAATATCATTAATATAGCTAATTGTATATCGTTAAATTACTAATTTGAAAATATCATGGAAAGTTTGTGTATAATAATACAGGGTTAGTTGGGTTCTCCATAGAAACAAAATCAGTGATGTGTGTATGTGTATGTATATAGAAGGTATTTATATCAAGAAAAAAAAATGGTCGGATGCAGAAGAATGCTGGGCCACTGAATCCTGGATCTTCAAGGTGCACAGCGTGCTCCAGAGTCTGCATCAGTGAGATCTAATGTGGAAACTCTACTGAGTGAAGTGACTGTTCCTCAGACACACTTGTAACTTGAGGACTTAAGTCAGAAAATAACATGGTGTCAGAGGAAGTGGAAGACAGCTTACTAAGGTTGTTGAATTGTTGGTAGGTGGACAAAGATGGTCTTGCCACTTCAATGCCCTGTATGCTGTATTAAGATATGTATTATTCAGCAAACCTGTGACAAGCAATCTGCTTTATTTCGTGTTTGTTTGTTCATATTAGGGGGTATCTCAGAGGTGTTATGTCATTGTGTGTCACCCTCTTTAAGTTGTGTTACATGTTTTTTTCCTTTTTCCGTAAATGAGATTCAGGATTGATGAACCTATAGGGATAGCAAGTAAAATAAGAGTTGGGGTGGGGGAAGTGGTACAGGAGTGGTGGCAAGCTGAAAGGGAAATGATGTCAAGGAGTCCAGGATGAAAAAGTGTGTTTGGAAATTAATTGTGGAAGTGATTGTACAATTTTGCCTGATGTGGTTGAACTATAGAATGATAAGATATATGAATTAGCTCCCAATTAATAATACATTAAAAACAAAACAAAAAACCCACCATAAATCCAGGAATGGGTTTTGGGCACACACTAAACTCTAGCTCCAACTTAACAACAATTATTTCTTACATCATTGTCCTGCTCAATACTCACCCTCAGGAGGAGAACACGGAAGATACAGGTGCTATAGCAAAATGTGGCAAAAAAATAAAATCAGATGGTGTCCGGGTATCAGATAAAATAGCATCTGGGGTCTTAAAGACTTGTCTCCAAACAAGCAGCCATATAAGTGAGATGTCAACTAAATCCATATGGAAAAAACACACCATCGTAAGTCACTGAAGAATTGTAAATCATATAATCTGAAGTCCAAGAGGGAATAGTATCAGACCCTAAATTGTGATAACCCGGTTTGTCGAAGGTGATGAATGACAGTGAGAGACCAAGATTCATTTGTGCTAGATGTGATTGAACCATGGAATGTGTGACATATGTATCAACTCTCTCTCTCTCTCTCTCTCTCTCTCTCTATATATATATATATATATATATATATATATATATATACATATATATATATGCTTTACACAGTTGTAGGAATGAGAAAGTTCAGTCTCATTCATATCTGTGTGTTAGGTATAAGATGGAGGTTGCTCCAAAATCCTATCACCGCAGAGCCAGGCTGATAAACAAGAAGCAGAAAGATGAAACAAGAAGAAGACAACAGGCTGGTGGATGCAGAGTTGAGTGACTCCGAGATCAGCTGGATGAATCGCAGTTCCTGGAGTTGGCAGAAGATATAACAGGAAATCGAATAACCAGATGTAAGTTCTAAATCAGCAGTAAAAGTGAGATATCTTCTTTATGCAGTCAGATTATACTAAGAGTAGGCTACAGCCCAAATGCAACCTCTTATTAATGCAGCAAGAATATGACCGGATTAACTGCTTGGCTAAGTCACAGGAGGTCCCATCATGGAGTTAGTTGACCACAGTATTTCAGATCATATCATGGGAGAATCCTGGACCAACCAAGTTGACAGAAAGCTTAACTATCACAATGATTAAAGAGGTTTAAGAACAGGGTATGTGGAATAAGAGGTTTTATTTATCCATTTGTGTCCTGGTGAAAACTGTTTTCACTTTTCAGGTCCTTAGGGTACAGGAAAAATGCTTCCCTGCCTTTCCCTGTTAGGTAAAGAGAAGCTAGTGCTAGGAGGACTACTTGTAAAAGTCAAGACATATAACCTGTCATTCATAATACATTCAAATTACCATGAACTGTAATGACCTTCATGTTTTTATCATTTGTATTTTGTATTATATGTAATGTTGCTGTATGTATTTCATTGTGGTCATCATATCTGTGCATTTATATGCAATATTTCCAACCCTCAAAAATATATACACATCACATTCATGATATATTAATAATAAATGGCAATGATAACCATACATATGATTAATATCAGACTGACTTAGGACAACGTCTTCAAGAATGGTATACAATTTGAAGTCAGTCTCATTTATTTTGGTTATGTTATCAAGAGAGAACATTCTCTGGAAAAGGGCTTCATGTTTACAACAGTAGAAAGTCAGATAAATAGAGAAAGACATACAATGACATGTATGCACCCAATGAGAACAACTATGAGCTCAAAGATAATAGCAATTGGGAGGATGACTCATTACCAGGTAGTGCATCATTCTGTTGTACTTAGGGTCAACTTATTTTCATTAATGTAACAGATAATTCACTCAAAAAATGGGACTATAATCATAGGTGTAGATGCTAGGGTTTGTGGGGTGGGGGGTACACAGAAAAAAAATAAGCTGCACTGGGCAAAGCAGAGCTTTCATGAAGTATGCATTTTCCCCCATTAGGCAACCATCGAACAGCTCTTTCTGAGTTAGTGCACCCAGTGGTGTTGCCTGGGAAGTTTCTTTCTGGTCACAATGAATTTTTTCTGTAAAAGCAGTTTCGCTTGAACCTTGTTTATTTGTGATAACCATTTTAAGAGAATATCACACAGCTATGAAATTTTGTTTCCTGCTTGGGAAAAATGCCACAGAAGCTGTTGTGATGTTGAGAACAGTTTACAAGAATAGCACTATGGAAAAACTCAACCGTACAGGTGGTTTTCTTGTTCAAAAAAGGTGAAGTGTCAATTGATGACAAACCTCATTCTGGACATCTGTCAAATTCCTGAATGGAATTCATTTCTTAAGGTCAGATTGTTAAACAAGCTTTCTATTTAGAGGTTCTGAAAAGATAGCATAACTGTGTGCAACAAAAATGGCCTGATTTGTGGCAGATGGGTGACGGATTTTACCACCACGACAATATAACTGCTCATGAAGTCATTTCAGTGCAACAGTGTTAGGCAATAGAACAGCATGCCTCTTTTGCCCTCCACATTTGACCTTGCTGTGGGATTTCTTTTTGTTTCCACGAAAGAAGAGGGACATGAAAGGATAGAGATTTGAAGACATAGGAAAGATGAAGGAAAAACGAGGGAGTTTCAAACAGATGACTTTGAAAAATGTTTCCAAAAAGGGAACCACAGTCTTGACAAATGTATTAAATGTATATTCTAGATGATAAAGTTGTTTTGTAAAAAAAGAGTTGAAACATAGCTTTGAAAAAAAATCTGTTTGTTTTTTTTTTGTATCCTTTAGTACATCACAAAATAGATGTATTGACTTCACTGAAGCCCTCCAATCTCATTCATTGGCTGTGGAGAATAACTTATATTAAACAAACTATGTCAAGAAATTTCTGATTCATTCTAAAACTCGGTAAGTGATATATGTTGTTAAAATGAGACTGATGATTATTTTTAATGAAAGGAAAATATATTTCTAATATTTTAGTGGGAAGAAAGGAAGCATAAAATGTTCTCTTTTCTTTAACTTGTGAAAGAACAAAACTTTTCTAGGTGGATTTCTGTGAAATGTAGAATTACAGGTTATCTTAATATTTTGAAGCAATTCATGCAGTTTTTAAAAATAAATTAATATAGATGTATGTTCTCCAAAAAAGAATATTATCAACAAATTTAAATAAATGAAAACCTATTATGAGTTAAATTATTAGTTATTGATAAACTGATAGATTTGAATAAATAAGACATAAAATATTAATTAAATGGAATAGCTATGCTGTTATTTTTTTAATGTAGAATCATATGAGTTAAAGAAATTAATCAGATTCATACAATTCAAATTATTAATTTCATAACACACAGCCATTTAAATAACTGTCAATAATAAACATTGAGTGTTCCATCGATTTTTACACTCCAATACTGGTAAGGACATGAAAAATTAAAAACCTGAATAAGCGAAAAGGGAAATTTATTGGATATGTATAGTTTGTGATTGTATCTCAGGAGTTGCGGCAAACATCTTCATTTATGCTTCAAATATCTATTCCTCAATATCTAATCATTTTCAGTAACATTGATTAAAATTATTCGAAATATAGACAAAAATTTAAATCAATAGCATGATTGAGAATTCCTAGGAACCTGGAGTGAGATAAAAATGTGTGTTATCATATACTCACACTATTCTCTGTAGAATAACTCAAATTAGCTTATACACAAAAGGCAGAAGGAGGGAAAATAATGCAATGGGCAGCAAATTTTTTTGAGAGGTGATAATCAGCACTCAGCTAAATACAGTGGAGTTCAGGCAGGAGGAAAAAAAGTTAAAACTATTCAAAACACTTCTGCCCACTTAACTGGTCAGCAAAAAGGACATATTAACATGAAAGCATGCAATATATAAGTGCCTCTCTAAATTTTCTTGCACCATTAAATATGATTTTGAATTGTTTCTCAAAAATTTCATCTCAAAAATAACCTGTAAGCAGGTTTTCTGCTTAAAGTTACATTTTTATAATATGTACTTTATTATCTTTATGGTGATTCTTTTCCATCTGATGTTTGTATGTAAAGCATTGCTACTATTATTTGTTGTTGTAGCTATTCCATTTTTCCTTGCTTCTGTGTATTAGTCTATTGGCTGTCTAGTGAGGAAAGCATTTTAATAACTTTCGATATAGTCTTCATTTTTTTAATGCTAGGAATTTACTTGCTTTCATATATCATCATAGCTTTATGAAAGATTTTAATTATGTGTTTTACTGTTGGGTGAGCATTATCACATATCTTTGTGAATTACATTATGCCAATTGACTAACTTGTCTTTGTGACTATGGTCCCAAGTCTGTTAACCCAGTGAACCATCCTGCAAGTTATTTAGGTATGTCTAGGAGGACTCAGTAACTGTGCCCATATATGGTTTGCTATGTGTAAATATACCAGAGGGTTTCAAAAGGTATATGGAAAAAAATTATTTTCATTTCATTAACCTTCTACATAAACTACATACAAACATGCTTTGCTGTCCCTAAATTTTAAGTTCTTAAGGATCTCGTTTACTCGCATTTGGCATCCAAGAGACATATACACATTCATAATCATACTTATAAATGTACATCTACACAGGCATACTATATATATACCCATACATATATAATTGTGGTTGTTAGGTGAGATAGTTAACGTTTATTGTGCCAACATGGTCAATGAACACATGTGGGATTAATTGAAGGGTGAAGAGATAAATGGCTCAGGGAGCCTCGTCTTTCTTGTCTCTTGCTCTTTGATCATTGGACCAGTGTGTGGCTGCCTTGCTTGTACTGTGCCTCAATTTTCAAGCTACTCTACCTGTGGGACACCTAACCCGTGAACTTTGTCGCTGTAATTTGAGGTTCCTTCAAGACTTGCTTTGCCACACCAATGGAATTTACATCTCTTGAGCTGGGGAGTGTTCCACCCTATCATCTGGCTGACAGTTGGTGACCTACCTCCCTTGCTGTTTGCTGCCTGTGGCTTGATAGCCTGAATTGCTCTACAGAGCACTCTCCTGCAGCCCTCAAGACTTGAAGGACTGTCAGTGTATTAGCTGTCTCATGGGAGTGAGTTGCACTGAGACATTTGTACTGCTTTGTAGATTAACTGTTTATTTCTTACGTTGTCTACATATATATCTATATAAAGAGATTATATATGTGTGTGTGTGTGTGTGTGTATTAGCATTCTGGTTTTGTTTCTCTAAAGAACCCTGTCTAACATATAAGGTGCCATCAAATCAGCGCCCACCCATAGTGACACTATGCACAATAGTACAAAACACTGAGCCATCCTGCACCATCCTCACAATTAATTGTTCCTATGCATAGACCCATTAATGCAGCCACTGTGTCAATCAATCCAGTGGAGGGCCTTCCTCTCCTTCACTACCCCTCCACTTAACCAAATATGATGTTACTCCTCTCTCCTGACAATATGTCCAAATTATTTAAGATGAAGTCTCCCCATTCTCACCTCTAAGGAGCACTCTGGCCTTATTCTGCCAACACAGATTTTTCTTCCCGCTTTAAGAAGTTCATGATACTTTCAATATCTTCTCCAGAACAACAATTCAAATATATACATTTGTCTGCTATCTCTCTTATTCCATGTCCAACCTTCACAAGCATATGGGCAATGGAGAATATTGTGGCCTGGATTAAGCTCACCTTAGTCCTCAAAGTAGCATTCTTGCTCTTGATTACTCTAAAGAGATCTTGTTCAGCATATTTAATCAAAATAATGAGTCTTCTGATCTCTTGACTGCTGCTTCCATGAACATTGATTGCAGATCCATGGAAAACAAACTCCTTGGCAAATTCAACCTTTTCTCCATTTATCATGATGTTACCAGCTTCATTTGTCTTCCCAAGTCCATGTTTTCCAACTATTGGTCCTTTCGTTTTCAACATTTGTATTCTAATTGCCAAAAATTATCAATGCATCATAGTCGCATGTTTGATCAATTTCAGACTGGAATGTTTGGTAGAATTCTTCATCACTAGGTTTTGCATATATATGAATAAAAGTTGTATAGATTGGGTTTACTTGATGGAAGGTAGATATTATCCTATCACAGACAGCCTTGTTCTTCATGATGGATTTAGCAAGATCCTTTCTAACCATGAATGCCTTGCCATTCCTTTTGATTGTTATTCCATACATACATATAAATGTATGTACGTGTATACACACATACTTTGGTTGATTGTTTTATTGTTGGTGTAAAATTATATTTTATTATTGTTTGGAGCTGTCAAGTAGGTTCTGACTCACAGGTACCCTATGCACAAGAAAATGAAACATTGCCCTGTCCCAAGCTATGGTCAGAAGTGCTAAAATGCTTGTGACCATTGTTACAACCACTGTGTCAATCCATCTTGTCCAGCTTTCTTTATCACTGCCCCTCGTTTTTATCAAGCATGATGCCTAAAATCATAGATGGTATAAAATTACCAAGTTTTCCTTTCCTTACATTGTCTCTTCATTTCTCATTTACTCTCATTTTCTTGGTCAAGTTGTACTGACCTTCAATATTTGGGATTATATTTCTAATCACCAATGTAACAATTCTGTAGAGATTTCCCCTCTCTCTTACTCTTGCCCCTGGTCACCATTAAAGAACTTTATTTATGTGTTTCTTACTAAATATATTTATAATATTTAAAATTTTTGTGATAATCCAATATTTGTCAATTCTTCCTCCTTTGTGATTGATTTATTTTATATATTTCTGGATTCATTCAGGTTATGTTTTCTAGATCTTCATTAGCCTTTGAAGTTGCACAATATTTTATTGTGTTTATGTCTAACAATTTTTTATCCATTCATAATTTAATGAACTTTTAGTCTATTTCTATACTTTTGCTATTTTGGTAATGTTGCAATGGATATGAAGTGTCTATTTATGGCCCTGTATTTATATCTCTATACGTAGATACAGGATTGCTGGATCACAAGGTGAATATCTATTTCTAACCTTTGAGAGAAGCACCATGCTGTTTTCAGTAGCAGTTGTGCCAGTTAAAAATCCCATCAGCAATGAATAAGACCGACAAACTTCCCACAACCTCCTCATCAATCTTGTTTTCTTTGTTTTTAAAATTAGTGCTATTTTTACAGATGTCATATGGTATCTCATATTTTGATTACGATTTCTCTAATGGTGAACAAGAATACACAAAGTCACGAAATAAATGGTCACCATTCAGCCATTTCAATGATGGCACATGATCAAGAATCAATGGTACTAAAGGAAGAAGTCCAAACTGCACTGAATGCATTACCAAAATCAAGGATCTAGAAATTGATAGAATACCCATGGAAATGTTTCCACAAGCTAATGAAACTCTGGAAGCAGTTTTTACAGTTTGTAAACTCACTTTTTAATCTCTTCATAAAGTCTTCTGATGAGAATAATAGGTATTTCATTTTTGGTGGTCCCACTTAGGTAATTTATCTTTTGTTCCTGGTACACTTTCTTGTTTTGTTTGATAGGTTATATATGTTGAACATTAATACTTATATTTTATGTTTTGTTATCTTCTAACAACTATATAGTTTTAGTTTGGAATTTTAATCCTTTGGTTAATTTTTCTTCATTCTTTGTACATGTTGTCAGGTATGGATTCTTTTTTCAGTTCTGCCAAAACCATTTGTAAAAGAGACTGTTTGATCTTCGTTGAGGGGACTTTGTCCCTTTTAAAGATGGATGGATTTACTTTTGGGTTCTTAATTCTATTATATTTGTCCATATGTCTATCATTTAAAATGTACACAAACTAAATAGATAAACAAACTCTCTACCATCAAGTTGATGTTGACTCATGATAATCCGATAGGATCTGGTAGAACTGCCTCTTGTAAGTTTCTGAGACTAACCCTTTATGGAAGTGAAAAGTCTGGTCTTTCTCTTTCAGAGCTGCTTGTGGTTTTGAACTGCAGACCTTGCAGTTAACAGCCCAACTCCCAACCACTATGCCGCCAGGGCTCCTTACAAGGATGTACAATGTACAAGGTTGTTTTTATTATTGTAGCTTTATAGCAAGTTCTCAAATCAGAAGGTATGACGCTTACTCTGGTTTCTTCAATATTGTTTTGCTGTTCAGGACTCAATTTCCACATAACCATCCTTATTTACACCTTTTTGTTAGAGTACTATTGGGATTTGGATTTAAATTGCATTATATTTATCAATCACTTTTGGTAGTATATACCTCAAACTCTCCGAACTCATCTATTTGATGCAGAATCATAGTAACCCTATAGAACAGAATAGAATTGCCCCTGTGAGCTCCCAAGATTGTAATTATGTATGAGACTAGGAAGCCCATGTTTTCTCCCACAGAGTGACTGGTAGTTTAGAACTGCAGAGCCCAATACATAACCATATGCCACTGGGGCTTCTGTCATAGTATATACATTTTATCATTTAAATCTTCCAACCCATGAGCTTCGAATATTTTCTTATGTTTGTGCATCTGTTTTAGTTACTTCAAGTAGTCATTTATCCTACCCCATTTATATAAGTATTTTACTTCCCCGGTTGTTTATATTCCTAGATATTTTATCTCTTTGGTGGCCACTGTAAATTGTATTGTTTTCTTGATTTCCTTTTTGGACTTTTCTTCTTTAGTTTAGAGGAACTTGACTGAGTTTCATATTGACCTTGTACCTGCCACTGGCTGAATCCTTCTATTGCATCCAGTAACAGTCTGATGGAATCTCAGGTGTTTCTATGTGTAGACATGTTCCCTTGTCTATGTCATCTGAGAATATCTTTACCTTCCAGTTTGGATACCCCTTATGTTCCTTTCTCGTTGCCTTGTTCTAACTAAAGGGTGTAGAAAAATCCTGAATGCGAATGGTGGGAACGGGCGTCCTAGCCTTGTCCTCATACTCCACTTGAATGGTTTCAATCTATCTTCAACGATAATAGGATTGGCTGTTAGGGTTGCATATATGTCTTTAATTAAGTTTATAAATTTCACTTCTATTACTATTTTGCTTGTTATTTTAATCAGTAAAAACTGTTGGATTTTATCAAATGTCTCTTTGGCATTGTTTAAGGTGATAATGCAATTATCTTCTTTTGTTTTACATATATGGTGCTTCAATTTGACTTCTTTTCTAATATTAAAACATCCTTGCATCTCGGGTATGATTCTGAATGGATCATGCTCTATTATATTATTTGATATGTTGTTGAATTATGCTGATAATTTTTTTCAGAATTTTTGTGTCTGTATTTAAGAGAGAGATCAGTTCGTAATTGTCTTCTTTCATTGGTGTCTTTTGCCTGCCTTTCTTTGTCTTTTTTTATATATTCACAGATCATACAATTTAATAGTTCAATCATATTAAAAGGAGTTGTTTAAGCATCACCACCATCAATTTTAGAACATTTTCTTATTTCTTTTTTTAATATTAAATGAATTTATTGAGGATTCTTACAGATATTATAACAATCCATAAATCAATTATATCATGTGAACTTGTACATATGTTGCTATCATAATTTTCAAAACATTATCTTTCTATTTGATCCCTTTGATATCAGCTCCTCTTTTTTCCTTCCCTCCTCCATCCTACCATCCTCATGAACCCTTAATAAATTATATCTTATTATTTTTCATATCATACACCGACAACTGTATTCCTTCACCCACACTTTTGTTATGTATTCCCCTCGAGGAGGGTTATATATCCATCATTTCTATCCCTTTCCCCTCCTCCTTCCCCCTACTCTCATGGGATCACTACTCCCATTGCTGTTTCTGAGGGGTTTATATGTCCTGGATTTCATGTGTCGATAGCTCTTATCTGTACCATGGTACATACTCTGGTCTAGCAGGATTGGTGGTGTAGAACTTGGCTCATGGTCATGGGGGGAGGAAGTCTTAAAGGACTAGAGGAACATTGTGTATTTTGTCGGTGCTATGCTGCACTCTGAATGAATTGTCCCTTCTGTGTGTCCATTCTGTGAGGGAATATCTAATCATCAAGAGATGAGTGCTTGGTTAGATAAATTGTAATGTAGCCAAGATAATTTACTGAGAGCCGAATGAAAGGTAAACATGCTAGTGGGGCAGGAAAATAAAAGTAGAGGAAATAACTAGGAGGTAAAAACTATATAGAGAGGTAAAAACATAGATGAGTATAAATGTAAATATATTAATATATAAGATGGGGGTATTGGTCTATGTACATATGTTAAATTATTTAGGTAGCAGACAGATTTTGGGCTCCTGCTTAAGTCTTCCCTCAACACAAGAACACTTTGTTCTAATAATCTGGCACTGTTTGGTACTCACCTTCCAGACATGATCACTGAATACAAAATGGGTACATAAGCAAATGTGAAGGAAGCTGATGGTGACACTATAAAATATATAGTGTCTGGGGTCTTAAAGGCCTGTAATTAAACAAGCAGCCATCTAGCAGGGAAACAACAAAGCCCTCATGGAAGAAGCACACCAAAACCGGTTTTTTTTCTGGGCAGAATGTAACTTTCTTAGTAAGCATTTTTCCCCATTTGGCGAGCATCTAGCACATCACTTTGAGCTAGCACACACAATGGCATTGCCTGGGAAGATTCTTTCTCATCACAGTGAACTTTTTCATGCAAGTAGTTTTCCTGGAACCTTATTTTTTGTGATGGTTGATTTAAGAGAACAATGTGTGGCTGTGAAATTTTGTTTCCTGCTCAGGAAAAATGATGCAGAAACTGTTGTGATGTTGAACAAAGCTTACAAGAACAGCGCTCTGGGAAGTGTATGAGTGGTTTCTTCATTTCAAAAAAGGTGAAATGTTGATTGATGACAAACCTTGTTCTGGATGTCTGCCAAATTCCCAAACAGACAAAATTGTAGACTTGTAGTGCATTTGGAATTCATTCCAACAGGTAAGACTGTTAATGAATCTTTCTATTTAGAGCTACTGAAAAGATTGCACAGCAGTGTACAACAATAAAGACCAGATGTGTAGCAGATGGAAGAATAGTTTTGCCACCATGACAATGCACCTGCTCACACAGCCATCTCAGTGCACCAGTTTTTGGTAAAAAACAGCATACCTCTCTTGCCTCATGCACTTTACTCACTTGACCTCACGTCTTTTTGTTTCCATGAATGAATAGGGACATGAAAGGACAGTGATTTGACCATTTGATGCCATAGTGGAGGTAAAGAAAAATCAAGGGAGGTAATGTCAGCAATCCCAACAGATAAGTTTGAAAATTGTTTCGAAGAATGGAATCACAGATTTGACAAACATATTAAGTGTAATGGAGAGTACTTTGAAGGTGATAAGTTTGTTTTGTAAAAAAAATTAAATACATAGCTTTGAAAAAATAATTTCCATTTTTGGGGGAGGTACCCCTTGTTGGGTGCTCTTTATACATTTATAAGGTTGAGTGTGTTGAATGTACTGTTAAAATTTTATATTTCTTTGTTAAATATCTTTTTAGCTGTCTAATCAACATTGAATGTGAATTATTAAACTATCATGATGATTATAAATTCATTTCTCTTTTAGTTAGTTTAGCAATATATTTTGGAATTATGTCAATGATTATGTCCTATGTGTATTTATTTTTTGTAAGAGATATTAAAGTTATAAGTAACCAATAAAAATAATAAAAATATTTGCTATGCATGAAATTTTTATCTGAATCCTAATAGAGCGATTATAAATGTTTCTCCATCAGCATTACACCCCCTAACACAGCCATATCAACTACTTTTCTTTAAAAAATATTTCGTTTAAAATAAGTAGAGTAAGTCCTCTTTTATGTACATGTTTTCTTTTGGGAATTTCAAAGATATTAGAAGTCATTTAAAGGGTTGAGATAATTTCAGCATAAAAGATAAAAATGTTTAAATTGATCATTTATAAACACATATTAGTATTACAAAAATACATTGATCAGGTGAAACCAATGATTCTAAAAATTTTTTGACTATCTCTTCCAATTATTTTAATACGATTGGTCTTCCTAAGGAATTAATCACACTTTATGTGTTGAAGAGCTGGACCAGTGCTAATGAAAAACACATCATCCATTCCAGGTAAGTATATTGTAGGTCACTTGGCAGGAAAACACTTTGTAACATGTGGGTTCAAATGGTAGGGAGAGAGATGGAGTGCTGTCTCCTGAGTGGTAGCCATATGGATCTGGGGTGAGGTCTCCTGGAGAGGGAGGCAGCTCTGTCAGAGGGATGAGGCTTACAGATGGGAGAGGCAATGCAGGGGAGGGGAGAGGGAATGGTCAAGTTTGAGAGTACATAGGTGCATGTCTGTTGGGGGGAAGAGAAGGAGGCTGATCACCAGGTTCCTGGAGGAAAGACTGAGGATGGTCTTGGGATCATTAGGTGAGGAGAGTCTTTAGTGTTGTGCAGTGGAAGGGTAGAATTGACATAAGGCATCTGGGGATATCCTGGGAATCCAGATTGGGTGTCGCAGAACAATGTCTTAACCTGAGGATTTGTGGGAAACAGAAGGATTTCTCCCAAATTGTCTCCCCCAAATATATGTCAAACTTAGCTGTGTGCTACATGTGGCAAATGACTATACTTGGAGGTCAACAGAAGTAGGTCAGGGGTTATTCTCCCTAAGGGTTAGCCATCTAGAGCAAGCAGACACCACTGTCCATCCCACAATAAGTAGGGCCCACTCCCTTTTGATAAGGATAGTAGTAAATTGTTTTTCTGAAAGAGAGCCCAGGGAGGTCAAGCCCTTTCACGGGTGGCCAAGGTTAGGCCACCATCATGAATCTAGGATCTGCCCTTCTTGTCACATGTATACTTCTAGTTCCACTCCTTCCTATCATGTATACACCCCTAGCTAATCCTCTTCCTGTCATGTATGCCTATTATACAGCCCTTTCCTATGATGTGTATGCCTATTGTCCTGCCCCTTCCTATAATCACACCTCCCTAAGTAGATATAAGCCTTGGTGTGCAGTAAATGAGGTCTCCGGCTGGCCGGCTCTCTGGGTCTCTGCCCCACCTCACCTCGGTCCACACCGTGCATGGACCTGGCTGGTAAGATCATGGCCATCCAGGAGGTGAGCATGCTACCATGAAATGTGTCTCACTTAATTATTTGACTCTCTCTTCTATCTCTCATGCTCTCTATGACTTATTTGTAATCTTTATATATCTTAACTGTGCAATTGCGCCTATTGAACCTGCGATTAGTTGTGGGGGACTGGCCTTTTCCCCCACAAGGACTTCAGCTGGAAAACATATGGTTTCCAAGTTAGAAGAAGACAGCAGTTCTAAGAACAGTGTATACTGTTGGTTGGTGAACAAACAGGTCTTGGTACATCAGCACCCTGTACACTGTTTTAAGATACATATTATCCCAGAAATCCTGTGATGTCCATTCTGTTATACTCTGCTTATCCTCACTCAGCTTAGGGCATACCTCAGAGATGTGTCACCATTGGAGCTGACTTTCTTGAAACTATTCATTTATTTAATTTCTTTAACCAAATTACCAAACTAATTTACCAAATTAATATGGTAAATTTCATTGGTAAATTAATTTGGTAATTTGGTTAATGAAAACCAGGGATGTTGAAACTACAGGGAAAGGAAATAGAACAAGGGTTTGTGGGAAGGGGGATACAGAGGGGTGGGGGAGATAAGAGGGAGATGATGTCAAGAAGTCCATGAAGGAAAAGTATGCTTTGGAAAACATGTATGAATATGGAAGAAATGGTACAATTATGTTTGGTGTCTTTGAACTATGGATGATATGACATATGTATTTGCTCCCAGGTTATAGCAAATTAATTAACAAACAAAGAAGACATAGATGCAGGAATGAGTTTTGGGATCACACTGAATTCTACCTCTCTGATTTTGTTTTGTTTTTATTTTTATTTTATTTTGTTGAGGGCTCTTACAGCTCTTAGCACAATCCACACATATATCCATTTTGTTAAACACATCTTTACATATGTTCTCATCATTTTTTCAAAACATTTTCTTTCTACTTGAGCCCCTGGCATAAGCTCCTTCTTTATCCCTTTCTCCATGCCCCCTAACAATCTATAAATTATACTCTTTTTTTTTCATGTTTTACACAAACTGCTGTCCCATTTCACCCACCTTTCTGCTGTCTGTCCCCTTGGGAGGGGGATCACATGTCGATCATTCTGATTGGTTCCCCCCACTACCCCCTACCCTTACCATCCTAGTGTCACTGCTCCCCTTATTGTCCTGAGGGGTTGATCTGTTCTGGATTCCCTGTGTTTAGAGCTCTTATCTGTACCATTGGTATGATAGAGTTGGGTCATGGTAGTAGGCAGGGAGGAAGCTCAAGATACTTGACATTCAGCTTCATGAAATGATAAATGAAGATAAGAATACTACAGAAAAGTGGGTAAAGAAAGCATATGGTACCTGGCAATCAATCAGAATAATATTGCCTGGGGTCTTAAAGGCTCATATTCAAGCAAGCAGTTATCTAAGCAAAGAGTCAATTGAGACCACAAGGAAGAAGCACACCAGCTTGTGTGATCCAAAGATGACAATTACAACATTTGAATGTGGTGAGGAGAAACGCATCAGAGGAAAAATTATGAACACCCAAATTGTGCAAGGCTGTAGTGGAAGATGGTGGGAGACCAAAACCCATCTGCAGAGTATCTAGTCAGACTGAGCCAAAGGCAGATCCTCTCTAGCCACAGGCAAGAGTCTTCAACAGGCTCATTATTAGGTAGAAACCATTGTAATCTTGATTATGATGCATAGGCCTTGATACTGGGTCAGTTGACCACCATATAGACATGACCTTAATTTGTTCTAGGGGCATCTCTTACTGATTCCATGCAGAAGTTTCTTCCCTGGCTTTGAGAATGTTATTGGGAGTCTTTCCCTTCTTTCATGTGATTTGTACTTTTGTCTGTATACCATTATGTTTTTTAACCTTACTACCTTAGTGTGGTTTTGTTTTTTATTGTTTTCTGGTGCATCTCCCAGCTGTGAAGCACAGGATAAATGGATGCATAATGATAATAACTGATACAAAGGGGAAATAGGAAATTCAGGGGTGGGGAGTGGATGACAGGGAAAGAAAGAATATTTCAGGAGTAAACAATGAAGACGGGAGGATGGGGGGAGTACTAGAAAGGATTGTGATTGCATAACTCATCCTAAAGGGAATTAAACATGGGGAGGGGTGCTCTAAAATTGATGTTGGGGTAATTGTACAATTCTCCTTTGAACTATTGAATTATATGATATGTAATTTATTTTCCAATAAAACTGTTGGAAAAAGTTAACAACAACAAAAAAGAATTAATCACACATTGTGTTTGCAAAGACAATGGAAAAATCAAGATATAAAATTCATTATTTTATAAGACAGGTTTAAAAATATGTGATTATTATTAATAATAGGAACATCTTATGTACTTTAACAAAACTTTAACATAAGTGTGCCTATATATAAAGTTAATTGTTCTGGTCTATGTATTTTGGGAAGTAGAAAATATTTAAGATAATTGTAACTTCTTTCAAAGAATATTTAAGAAACATTTTTTTTGTTTGTTTTTTATCAATCTAGTTAAAAATCACAACTACAAAGACAAGGTACCATAAAAAATAAAATTATTATAAATATGTAGATTTTCTAACAATTTATTTGAAAATTTTAACAATGGCTTCATTAAAAATTCAACTAGAATGTTGTATTATAACTTAAAATTCACTGCCATTGTGTCAATTCTGACTCGTAGCAACTCTGGGGTACAAAGTAAAATTTCCTGTTTGGGGTTTTAAGGCTTCAAATCTTTACAGGGATAGACAGTCTTATCTTTCTCTGAAAGAGGAGCTTGTGGGTTTGAACCACAGAACCAGTAGTTGGTAGCTCAATGTATAGCCCACTCAACCACCAGCTCCTCTAATTATATAAGAATATGTTTTCAAATCTCTTAGTATTTCTTGAATTGAACTCATAGTGACATGTGTCTGCTTTGTAAAATAACATTTGTCTGTCTATCTCTATTCAAGAATATTTTGATGGGTGCATAAGGAAATGCGGTGAATAAAGCTAATGATGCCCAGCTATTAAAAGCTATATCATGTGATGTCTTAAAGGCTTGTAGTTAAACAAGTGACCATCTAGCAGGGAAGCAACAAGGCCCACATGGAAGAAGCACACCAGCCTGTGTAATCATGAGGTATCAATTGGAAAATATATCAGAAGTTCAAAAACAAGCAATCACATCGATGGGAAGGGGTGTGGATGTAGTGAAGATCCAAAGCCCACCTGATAATTGGACAGTCCCTTTTAGAAGGACTACACAGAATGGATGATAAATCCAGGGTATGGTATGGCACTGATAACCACATAACTGTTCTAATGTCTCACATCTGTGTATTTTGTCAGCATGGATTTTGAAATTACACTTCTACATTGCCCATCATTCCATTAACCTCAAAATTTTAGTATAGGCTTCTGTTTTATAAAGATGAATGTGTTATTATTCCACTGAGAATAAAACTTAAAAAGCTAGAATTTCATTTCATTATGTTTTTAAATTTATGCATTAAAACAAATTTTACATGAATTTGAAGGTTATTTTTTCTTTAAAGTCCAAATAGTCAAAAAAGGACATTTTTATATTCTTCCTGTCCCACTTATCACTTGAATTGCCAACTGTGTTATAGTGCATTTATATGTATTTATATTATGTTTTTTAAAAAGAAACTATAGGGTGGGGGGACTGCAAAAACAATAAATAAATAAACTAGTGGACATTGAACATTACATTCAAACTGAAACTTACTGTTAATAAGTTAATTTTAACTCTTGGCAACCTTGGAGGGCAGGGCTAAACTGTCCCTGTGGGTTTCCAAGACTCTATGAGAGTAGAAAGCCTCATCTTTCTCCCCTGAACAATTAGGGTTTTACCTTGTGGTTAATAGATGAGAAATAACCCACTAAATCACATGTATAGATAGATAGATAGATAGATAGATAGATAGATAGATAGATAGATAGATAGATAGATAGATAGAAAATCATTTAATTTAATTGAGAACCATATTATCCCAGAATTTTATATTGAAATATTACATGATTTGTGAGTGCATCTTTATACTGCCAAATTAGAGATGCCAAATGTATTTATATTTAAAACTCATTCAATAAATATATTATATCTATATTATAAGTAGAAAAAAACAGAAAGACACGGGGTGGGAGTGCAAAGCAGAAATAATAAACTGAAAGTGAGAGATACACATATATGCTTTAATGAGCATACAAATAAAACAACAGTTATAAGACAGTGAAAATGAGAAATGCTGTTGTTTTAATGTTGGTCAAATATTTCTCAATTCTTATTCTCCAATTACAATTATTTGCATAAGACAAAAAGAATGAGGTAATTGAGTGGACCACTGAGCATCCATGTAAACATTTTAGGAATTAATAGGTAATGAAACGGGTTAAATTTTTGTTTGTATTTTGTTTGGTAAGTATTTGCTCTGTATTTTAAAGGAAAATACCGTTACAAGATATTAGAGGTAATTGCTGACCATGTGCAGGAGTCCACTTACAAGTTTTATTTCTTTATTTTTTGTGTAGTAATGTTTAATAGAAGACAAATAAGAAAGACACAGATGAACCCAACAACAACAACAAAAAAACCTTTGAAATTATAGCTACCCATTGGTATTTGTAAAAGGCTTTTCAAAAGCATTCAATGCTCTTTCTAAAGCCAAGGAGAAGTATGTTTATCTTGGTAGTAATGGTTGCCTTCATGTCTACTCTGATTCATGACACCTTATACATATGCACATATAATTGCTCCACAGTGTTAAACCTTTGGAAGCCAGCTGCAGAACTCTCTTTTGTGGTTACTCTAGGTCGGTTTGAATTGCCCTCCGAGATTACACTAGCTGGAGTTGAATGGCTTGCTCTTTAGTTAGTTGTTGATTGCTTAACCTTTTGTATCATCCAGGAATCTAGATGTATATATGTATTTATGTATATCCAGGTATGTGCATACTATTTAATTGGTTTGTTTCTTACCTTTATCCCTCCTGCACAGTGGACTGCTTCATGAAATCTTTATGAACACATTCCCTATATAGTTTAATAGAGAACAATGGCAGAATATGAGCAGATAACAGTGTTCTCTCTTAAATTGAGTATTCTAAATATAACATATTGGATTTTATCTCTTTGAGTAGGAGAAGAATACGGATTCAATTGAGCGGGTCTTGTTTGGTGGGAGGACATTTGGAATTAGTCACCAAGGGAAGAATGGTGAGTAAATGTTGGACCATGAAAGAACAGATTACATATTTCCTTCTTTTTTTTTTTTAAACATTTTATTTAGGGGCTCATACAACTGTTATCGCAATCCATACACACATCAATTGTGTAAAGCGCATTTGTACATCATTCTCAAAACGTTTTCTCTCCACTTAAACCCCCGACATTATTTCCTTCTTATATTACTTCTACTACCACTTTTTCCAATATTCCCATCAAGGAAACCTCTGCACATAATAAATAGCTTTCACAGGATTGCCATTCATGTTTCCCCCCAGTCTCTGGCATGTGACCTACATTGGGCCTGATCACTACGCTTCTGCTACAGTGTATACGCAGTGGGACTGACTCAGAATGGAAAGTGGTTATAATTGTTTCATTGAGGCAGGAGTTTCTTAGGAGAAATCCATCTGTGCTGTCAGCCAGTTCCTTTGAACTCCTCTGCTCTGTGCTGTTTCCTTGTAGTCTACTAATCAATGACACGCAAAGCTGCTAATGGCTTTGCTTCTTGGCTTCCTTTTCTTCAGAGTCAATTTCTAGTTTGGGTCGCCACAGAAAAAAATTTATATCTGAAGATTTCTTTACCATCAGTACTCATTGACTTCACACCTGTTTCTTAGCACAACAGGATTATGAAAATACTAACTCTGTGTGGAATAAAGTTTCCTATTACTCAAGAGTCAAAGGCAGTGGTTGTTATTTTATTTTAATTTAATATTGTCCACGATATATTTTTGCCTTCGGGATTACATGCAGTTCTACATTTACTTTCTCCCAGAATATTTAATAAATGACTAAAATAAGTTACTTCTAATTTTTATTTTAAATATTTATTATAGTTCTTAATAAATAACTGAATCCATCATTTTCCAAAAATAGTTGTAAGCTGAATTAATACAATTTACATATCACTGTAATAGAATTGATTCTGACTCTTAGTGACCCAATGGGACTGATTAGTACGACTGAGTTTCCCAGGCTACAACTCTTTATGAGAAGAGAAAAACTAGCTTTGTCCCTCATAAAATTTAGATGATGTTACCTGTCAATAGAGACACTTGTGGAAGAGCCTTTTAGAACTCTATCAAGTGGCTGGCTACTCATTCAGAAGTTTTCAGAAGTCCTTTTTTTTTTTTCTGGTGTGAGCAACACAGTGCCTCTTCCTGGTTTATCACAATTGTACCACACTTCGCTAAACATTGCTCAAGAGAAGGTGTGTGACCATTTCTGGACAAAGAGATGTAAAGGTAGTATTCAGTTATGTTTTGGCACCAAAGAGAATTCAGTGATTTAAAGAGAAATGTTTATGGGTAAAACTATATTCCCTCCTTTTTCTGCTATTGGTTATTGGAGAGTGAAAGTTAAAAGACTTAGATCTGTTGCAGTTACCGGTTTGAGATGAAGAATTCCCTTAGGATGGAAGTAAGTCTGAAAGATAAAAAGTGTTTGTCCTTCCTCTGTTTTTAGGAATGAATGACCCAATATGTCATCTATCTAGTTCTAGTTTATAAGCAATACTTCTGAGTATGGCTGGACAGTTTGACAGTGGCAAGACTTAGTCCATAATTCTCAGTAGGAATTTATGACTGTAGCTGTCTATGATATGAATGAGCCCTTGATCTTGTGGCAGTGAAATTCATTTATTTGAGAGACCCCACAAGAGATTAAATTTGTTAACACGTTCAATTTGACATTTTGTTATATGCTCTAAAAAAAGATATTTTAAAATCCCATATTATTTTCTGTATTGATATTAAAATGTTATACATCTATACAATTTCTAGATATTAAACTGGTTTGTTTACATAATATTTTATAAAATCAAAGTAAGTATAATTATAAGAAATTGATTTTTTTTTCTTTTTTAACATTTTATTAGGGGCTCATACAACTGTTATCCCAATCCATACACACATCAATTGTGTAAAGCGCATTTGTACATCGTTTCTCAAAACATTTTCTCTCCATTTAAACCCCCGATATTAGGTCCTCATTTTTCCCCTCCCTCCCCCTCCCCCCTCCCGCATGAGCCCTTGATAGTTTATAAATGGGTATTTTGTCATATCTTGCCCTGTCCGACGTCTCCCTTCATCCACTTTTTGGTTGTCTGTCCCCCAGGGAGGAGGTCACACACAGTTCCATGTAATCGGTTCCCTCTTTCCTACCCATTCTCCCTTTACCCTCCCTGTTTTGCCACTCACACCACTGGTCCTATAGGGCTCATCCGTCCTGGATTCCCTTTATTTTCAGTTCCTATCTGTACCAGTGTACCTCCTCTGGTCTAGCCAGTCTTGCAAGATAGAATTCGAGTCATGGTAGTGGGAGCGGGGAGGAAACCTTTAGGAACTAGAGGAAGGTTGTATTTCTCATCATTGTTACATTGCACCCTGACTGGCTCATCTCCTCCCCGAAACCCCTCTGCAAGGGGATCTCCAGTGGCCTACTAATGGGCTTTGGATCTCCACTCCGCACTCCCCCCATCATTCACTATGGTAAGATTTTTTGGAAATTGATATTTTTAAAGCAAAAACTAATATTCAAAACCATCTAACTCATACTCAGATCTTATTTTTTCAAGTGAATGATTTAAATGTGGGAAAAAATTACCTCACACTAACGTCTTTTACTGATTTTTAAACATTGCTGAGTTCATGGTAAAAAATTTAAATATACCACAGCTACTCAAAGAGAGTATTTTTCTTAGGATTGTAGAAAGCCAGAAAAAAAGCTGGATAGCCTTGCAGTAGGTCAGAAAGAGAAGTCTGTTGGGTCAGCAAATTCCACCTGCCTCCTTCCATATTAGAAAGTGAGACTGCTATGTATGGGGCTGGGAGTCTTGGCACTACAGAGCACCTTCTCAGTAAGATGTACGTGATTCTTAAAGAGCAATATGGCAATGGTCCCTTGATGTTGGACAAGGTATGCATACTGGCTCAATTAAATTATGAGATTAACACCTTTGTGATAGAGTAGGCCCTTATTTATTATTTAATAATGTTATATTTTCAGGAGAAATATCCTAAGTAATATATAAAGACCTGATAAACAGATCTTCAGGGGTGGAATATTTCTCATGGACTAAACCATTCTAAACTATTATATAAATTAGTAATATTTAAAACATTAATTATGATGATAATCAGGATAGTTGTGAAAAATAATTGTCACCGAACTCATTAATGTTAAAATTAAAATGAGTGAGATAATATTAAAAATAAGCTAAAGTCAAGTTTTAACTATAATATTACATTTTTGCATTCTTATTTATGTTCCTCATATTATATAAGTTTATAAAACTATGGCTTTTTTCCTTAATCATCCTCATAACTTAGCATGAGATAATTTGTGTCATTACATTATGCATTAGGAAATAACTAGTCAACTATACTATAAAAATATAAAGCCTACTACTATTGAATCAATTCTGACACAATAATCCTACATAGTATTGCTGAGGTTTTAAATATTATGGACATCAGCAGACTAATCTCTCTCCCAGTGAGTGGCTGGTGGGTACGAATGTCTGATCTTTCAGTCAGCAGTCCAGTGCTTCGCAAACAGTTTCATCAGAGTTCTCTTTATGCTGCAGTTTAACAAAATGTTATTCTGCTCTGATCATTATACGAAAATAAGAAGGTCTTAAGACAAAGGGATGTAAAGAATGATTGACAACAAATAAGGCACTAAATTTGATCTAGAAATGGAAGATTATTAAGTAAAATAAAAACTGATATATAATTTAAATTATTAGTTTATTATTATTATTAAGGGTGCATGGGGGAAAGGGAAGGGGAGGGGGGGAAAATTAAAAAAAAAAGGAAAATGAGCGCATTCCGGGAACCCAAGAGGCAAGAAAATTTTGGGAATGATGAGGGCAACAAATGTATAGATGTGCTTTACACAATTGATCTATGTATTGTGACGAATTGTATGAGCCCCAATAAATTGATTAAAAAAAAAAAAAAAAAAAGAAAGAAAATGCAACATTTTATTGTATTTTGAAATGCACACTACTAAGAATTCAGAAGGCCTGGGGTGCTGCAGTTTAGTTATTTCACTAATAGCTACAAAGCCAAACCACCAGCTACTCCAAGAGAGAAAAATGAGGTTGTCTACTCTGATAAAGAGTTTCAGTTTTGGAAAATCATCTGCTTGCAGTGGGTTTTACTGGATTTTTTTTGTCTTACAATGGATCAGTGTGTTTTCTAAATTAAATGTTGACTTCCTATTACTCAGTGCTTGTGAATTTGTCCCTATTTGAAAAAAGGGTATTTGTATATATAACCAGGTTGAGATTAGGTTTTATTTTATTAAGGTGAACCCAATCACAGTGGTTGTATAGTATTTGGCAAAGAGACACAGACATCCAATAAGAATATCATGTGGGATGGAGGCAGAAAATGGTGTATTACATTTACGCGGCAAGGAGGGCCAAGCATTAATCACAAGATAAGAGAAAGGCATAAAATAGATTCCCCCTAGAGAACTGTCAGAGAGAGAATGACGCTTTATTTTGGAACTTTAATCTTCAGTAATGTGAGAGAATACATTTTTGTCATGTTTAAGTCTATCAATTTTAGTACTTTATTAAATCATCTCTGGGATACAAATACATACACAAGCACATTCTTTAATGTAATTCCACCAAGAACGTTTTTAATGAAGTGTTTTTGAAAAAAAAGTTTTATGACGATGTTTGCTAGCTATGTCTTCGCCTCAGCACTGAGAAACTGCTTAAAACATATTGAAGACCTCAAAACACACTGGTGGTAACTGTATCAGCTTCTACTTTAAATAACGGGAAGCAGAGTAATAAAACTGCCATGTCATTAAAAGAAAATATTCCTACCTAGTCTAATTGAATATTAACAATGTTGCCAAGCTCAGTAATCAAGTACATGCTATCTTAAATATATGTAAAGAGATGGACTATTCTTCTATGTGCTTACAAATTTTGTCCCCTAAAGAAATTGAATACTGACATAATTTTCTACATTAATACACTTTTAATTTTTCAAAATGTTTCATCATCACTAAAATGATAAATAAGAATTACTCTAAGGGTAATAATCCATTTTTCCATGAAGGAGAAATTGAATGTACTTATGATTTTTCTATTGTGAATTACTTTACAATGAAACTATTTGAAACCAAAATTAGTTTTAAACTTCTATTTCATGAAATGTATATTTATATACTGCTATTTTTGGATGTGGTAGTAAATTTATATATTAAAATACATTCTAAATATATAAGACATATAAAGCTGAGAAAAGTCTGTTAGGTGTATTTATTAAAGTGGTTTTTTTTCCATTCTGATTCATGTCATCCCCATAATGCTGTAGAATAAGATATCATCTAGTTGAGTATGTCAGCTGGGTCTAAGATGATTATTTTTCTTTCTTTCTTTGATTTCACCTACTTATTATGGAGCCATTCAGTAAAGCCAAACATTTCATGCAATTATACAATATAAACAGGTGTAGTTTCTTTAAATTAAATATTAGTACATTAGAACATTTCTCTGATTTTAAATTTCATCTGGTTAACAACGGAATTTCTTCAAATGATGAAAGTAAATGGTACTAAGTTCAATTCTTTATTATACTTAAAATTTTCTAATCTAAAGCCTCTACAAAGTGGCCTTATTTGTGGTAGAATACAAATGCAATTCTATTTTCCATAACTTCTCAAACATGTGTTAGCATTCCCTTGTGTTGTTCTAATGATTACTTTTTGGTTCATATACAGGTTCGCATTAAGCACAATGAAATGTTCTGGAATCCTCACTCTTCTCAATAGTGTAAATAGTTTGTTATGATCCACACAGGAGAATGCTTTGGCATAGTTAATAAAACACAAGTAAGCATCTTTCTGCTATTTTCTAGTTTGAGTTGATTCTTCTGACATCAGAAGAATGATATCCTTTGTTCCAAATTCTCTTATGAATTCAATTGGGATTTCTGGCAGGTACCTATCAATGCACTGCAACTGTTCTTGAATTGTCTTCAGCCTAAATTTGATATTAATGATATTATTTGATAATTTTTGCATTTTGTTAAGTCACCTGTCTTTGGAATGAGTGCAAATATGGATTTCTTCTGGTTAGTTGGCCAGGTAGCTGGCTTCCAGATCTCTTGGCATAAAAATGTGCGTGGTACCAGTGCTTCATTAGCTGTTGACATATTTCTATTTGTATCTCATGTTTTCCTGAAACCTTGCTTTCTGTTTATGCCTTTAGTGTAGCTTGTACTTCTTTCTTCAGCACCACTAGTTCTTGATCACTTGCTACCCCTTGAAATTGTTGCATACTGACTTATCCTTTTGGATACCATGGTTCTGTGATAATTTCTGAATAATTCAATATTTTATAAATAACTCTATAGTTAAAGTGCAACATTTAATGGGTAAATTTTTAATATTTCAACTCAAGGTTTGAATGTTTATTTTAGTTCTTTCACATTGAAATATGTTGAGTACATTCTCTTTGGGTTTTCCAGGCTGTTGCATGTTTAATTATAATAATTTAATTTGTCTTCCCTAGTTGCCCCTTGAAATTTTCTGCTCAAGTTTTTCACGCCATCATTTCTTTCATTTTCTTTAGCTATTCAGCAATCGACAGGAAGATTCAATTCCTGTGACATCCAGTTTTACTCTTTTCTTTCCTGTCTTTGGAACTACCTTTTGTTTTCTTCATATATAAAAGATATAGCATCTGGGGTCTTAAAAGCTTGAAGGTAAACAAGCGGCCATCTAGCTCAGAAGCAACAAAGTCCACATGGAACAACATATCAACCTGTGTGATCACGAAGTGTCAAAAGGATCACTGAAGACAAATGGGTGCATAAGCAAATGTGGCGAAGAAAGCTGATGGTGCCTGGCTATCCAAAAAAAAAAAATAAGAGATTTGATAATCAACAAGTCACTGCCATTAGTGTTCAATGAGTCACATCTCTTCTTGAGAAATTCAAATGTAATATGAGTTGCCTTTCTGGAAATGTTTTAATTTTCTTCAATTTCAACTGGAACTTACATATGAGCAATCAAAGATCTGTTCCACAGCCATCCACTGACCTCATTTTGGCTGATGATTCTGAGCTTCTTCATTGTTTTTTCCCAAATATTTAGGC
Source organism: Echinops telfairi (assembly GCF_000313985.2). Lineage (NCBI taxonomy): Eukaryota > Metazoa > Chordata > Mammalia > Afrosoricida > Tenrecidae > Echinops > Echinops telfairi. The sequence goes on along the minus strand of NW_022111372.1, from coordinate 11,541,173 downwards.
AATTTGATTTCTGCATATTCCATCTGGACTCATCCATATGTACAGTTACTCTTTGTATTAATGAAAAATGTACTTGTGATCAAATAATTTGCTCTTCCAAATTTCTATTATGTGATCTCCCACTTTGTATCTATCACCAAGACAATATTTTCCAAATATGTTCCTTCCTCTTTGTTTCCAACCTTCACCTTCTTATTGCAAAAAAAAAAAAAAATTACTGATGTATCTTAACTGCATGTTTGATTAATTTCAGATGGTTTGAGATGGTTTGACACAGTGGCTGCACCAGTACTAGGCCTCAAGCCTAGTACTACTAATTGTGAAGATGGGGCAGGACTGGGTAGGGTTTCATGTTGTGCATAGTAGGGTCGCTAAGGATCAGAATCAACTCAGTGTCACCACCAGCAAGAAAACAGAAATAATTTTATATTAGGAAAATGGCTTACACAGTGGTAGAAGCTAGCGAGGTCAGTTTCATTTCAAGTCTGTTGATCAGAAACCAGGCTGGAGGCTTCTCCTAACTCCTAACATGGGGGCTAATGAAAGCAGGATCAACAGGAACACAACAGACTGAATAGGTGAATAAAGCCCAGGTCCACGGATCAGGCTTGAGTCTGGAGAGGTGGATGAATGCAAAGGCAGCAAGTCAGATGGCAGGCTGCTGGTGGCTCCCAAAACCTGCAGACAATATGGTTTTATGGTAGGCCATTGGCTCAGCCAGATATTAATGAGGCAGATGCAACCTCCAGACCTAGGAAAATACAAGCAAACTTTCTACAGTGACTATTTACATAGAAAGTAGGCCACATGTTATCAGGAACCTCCTTCCAAATAGAACCTGTGTAAGGAGACTTCATGCCACCCTAATGTTACAACGGCTTCAAAGCTCATAGCAGATACAATTATAGAGCTGATGACATTGTGCAAGGTCACATCATGGGGGACTGCTAGGCCTCAATTGCCATACCACATTACTCATCCAACCATGTTGACCTAAAACCCAACTATTACATCACTTCGATTCTTCAATCCCCCCGTCCCATGTCCTAGATGATTTCCCCTAGATTGTCATGTGACTTACCCTTTTATTTCAATCCAGGCTCTCAGAAAGTTTTCTCTTAAACTTCTGTTTAGAGTTGAAAATGTTCTTCTAGCTGACTACTGCATCATCATTCCACCTTTATTTATTGTTAGAACTATTGCCACCTAATTTATATAAACAATTATTGATTCTGTTCAATGTCTTTATTTAAAAACATACAAAACCCAAACCTATAGTCCATAAAGTTTATTCCAAATCATAGAACATGGCTTAATAGATTTCTTAATGGCTGTTGGTTTTTTTGTTTGTTTGTTTTTAAGTAAATCAGGCTCATCTTTAAAGGTAGCTCTAAGATGATTTGAATTGCTAAATGTTCAATTACAAGCCAAATACTCAAAAATGTACACCACAGAACACTCATTAATGTGTGTATATGCTTGTTTTATTAATATATTGCCTTAAGTAAAATAGGCTTTCCACAAATATCTGTTGAACAAATTAATATTTCTTCTCTACCATTAATGTGCATAATCAGCTAATTGGATGTATATTAAAAATAAAAGAGAGATAAGGGTGATTGATTTGGGCATTAAATAAGATTTAAATTTTATTTTAAAATCTAAATCTATTTATTTGAATAATTCAAGTTTACATAAAGATGTGTAGGATTTCTGTGCAGGAACTCTTAACTCCTAAGTCCCATAACTTAGAAACAGGTGACCTTCTTATTTTTGGTTTTTTTTCCACTGGATATATAAAGAGTCTTATATTAAATTAAAATGCATTCCAGTTAGCAAATACGTGTTTGATCACATCTGCTTTGTCACAATTATGTTCTAAGTTTTATCTATTTTTTTAAAAATTACAAAAGTAATGCATGCTCTAAGTAGTACATAAATATTTTTGTATCTGTAAAACATTTTATTTTATCTTATCCCCCCCCCCCACCCTCACACTTTTTCCTCCCCTTTCCCCTTCAGTATCTCAGTAACTTCAAAGTCTGTTATTTTGGTGTGGAACCATTTCTTTCATTTTTATCGTTTATACTAGTGATCTCAGACAGCATTTATCTTTTTAACATTGACTAACTGGTGCTAGTCCATGTGGCTCTTTCTTGACCGTCCACTGTCTCTCTTTTCCACCCTGTTGCTCTCAGTCCCATAGCTATCAAAGTTGCCTCTTTTGGTACAAAAAGCACTTTTTCTTTTTCCTTTATCATTATGGGGTCTTGTAGCGTTTGTCTTTATGAGATTGATTAAGTTTGCTGGCACATCTTCAAAGTCATTAGGTATGTGAGAGTTTCATGTGTTTCATGTGATTACTTAGAGTTGCACAATATTCAATTATGTGTATATACCAGAGTCTATTTCTTCATTCCTGCACAGATGGACTATTTGTTTGTTTTCCCCCACCTTTTTTTTTTAATTCTCGACAGTGCTGCGATAAACATGGGAATGCATATACCTATTTGTATTTTGTTCTTTATTTATTTGGGGTATAACCCAAGTTGAGGGATTTCAGGGTCATATAGTATTTTTTTTCCATTTGGTTAAGGAAATGTCGTACTCCTCCACTGTCCCCCATATTAGCTATTCAATTCAGAAATCCCACCAGCAGGGTATGAGGGTTCTAATCTCTTCACATCCTCTCCAGCATTTTTGTTTGTTAGTTTGTAATTTTGCTGGTGTGAGGTAGTATCTCATCTTTGTTTTAATTTGCATTTCTGGTATAGTCAATGATGATAGGCATTTTTTCATATGATTGTTGGCCCTGTATGTCATCTTTGGTTAATTGTAAATCGGTGTTTTCTGCACCTTTATAATTGGATTCTTTGTTTTTTTTCTTTTTGAAATGTTGCAGTTTTCTAGAGATTTTAGGGATATTGTTTTATGTGATATATCATTACCAAATATTAATTTTATGGGTTATTTTGATATAAATAGCTAACATATATTTAGGAGGTCATAGTCATCTATTTTTCTTCTAAACTATTTTTCTTCTTTGTCCTGTGTTTGGTAGTTGTTTATTGCTTATATTAGATCCTTACATTTGTCACTATTTTGTTCATTAGTGATCTTTATAATTCTATGGTTTATATTTTAGTCTTTAATACATCTCAAATTCAGTTTTGTATCTAGTGTTAGATATGAGTCCTATTTTATTCTTTTGCAGATGATGATCCAAATTTTACAGTATCATTTGTTGAAAAAACTTTCTCTTCCCCTTTTACTGTGTTTTAGCCTTTAATCAAAAGTAAGTTGTCCAAAGTTTCTAGGGTTTTATTTTTGGGTTCTCTGTTCTGATACATTGTCTACAAATGTATCATTGTGCCAATACCAAGCTGTTTTGATAATGATGACTGTATAAATTTTTTAAATCAGGGAGTAAGAAGTCTTCTATTTTGTTTTTGTTTTTCATTGGTGTTTTGCTTATTCTGGGTTTATTTCCTTTCCATAAAAAGTCAGTGATGAGTTTTTCCAATCTTTGAATAATAGTGCTAGAATGTGGATCAGAATAACAGTATGCTGTTAATTTGCTTCAGGTGATATGGATATTTTAACAATATTAAGTCTTCCTATCCATGATGATGAAACATTCTTCCATTTATGTACCTTTTGGTTTCTTATAGTAGTGTTCTAAAGTTTTCTTTGTATAAACAAGTCTTTTGTTTCTCTGGATAGTGGTAGTCATAAATATTCCTCTTAAAGGAAGCTATTGTAATTGCTATTGTATTTAACATTTTCATTTCAGAGATCTCTTCCTTAATATACAGGAATCCTCCACCCCCTTTTTTATATTGATTTTATAGCTTGCCAAGTTCCAAATTTTCAATTTACTTCCAGCAATTCTTTTATCTAGACTTTTGGGATGCACTGGAGCCCTGAAGGTGTAGTGGTTACAAGTTGGGCTGCAATCTGCATGGTTGGCAGTTCAAAGCCACCAGCAGCTCTGTAGAAAATCCTGTCAACAGTTACAGCCTCAAAAACTGACAGGGAGTCTCTAGGACTCAGCATTGATTCCTTGGCAGAGGGTTTGGTTTAAGATCATACTGTTTGCAAGCAATGCTTTTAAAGTCTTTCTTTTCATTGTCCAATTTAATATACACATGAACTGATTGAAAACACTATGGTTGGATTAGGCACACCTTAGTCCTCAGAGTGACATCTTTGTTGTAACAAGGAATGTAAAATTCTAATGAAATTAAAGTCAATGATCTTTGTTAAGCTTTAATTTAGGTTTCTTGTATAAAAATTTTAGCTTAAATAATCTTCATTTTCACAATTCTACTGTGCATGATTATAGCTTAGAAAAAGTAAACTATGCATTTTGGTACATATTTAGTTACCATTATCAATATGTTAAGGCTCAAAATAAGATTTAATTTGGCTGGCTAATGTAAGTTTAAACAGGGTTAAATTCATAGCACGTGAATGAGCAAATATATCCCTCCAAAATAATATCCTCAGTGATGTTTTCTGTTTAATTACTTTTTTATTGTTTTATCAATTGACAGGTACAGTAATAACTCAGTTGTTGAACCCTATTCGTTCCAAATTTGTGTTTGAACCCTGAAAAGTTTGAAACTTATACATATTTTGCACATAATAAATCATGGAAACCTAAATAATTGGTTCTGAGGCTGAAAAATTACACATGTAAAGCCATTTATCCAGGCCTTTAACACAAAGTTAGCAGTTCTACATTGTGGAACTACCCCTTAAAATGTATAAACACAAAAAAACAGAGTACATTTATTTATAAAAATAAACAGTGTAAATAAAATTAACTTATTCTTCATTATGTTTTGTTGTTTAAAACCCTGTGCATTTTTGGAGTGGTACACTAACATGGGCTTCAATTTTAAAAATCCCGCACAACATAACGAGCCTGTCTTTCCTAGGCTTGTGGCCTGGCAATGCCTTTTCCTCATAAGTAATGACAATCGTATTGGACATTCCCTGCCTCCCCCGCCCCGCCCCCCCAACTGGGCATTTCATCGCAGTTGAACCCTTGCTGAAAAGGCAACCTGTAGTAGCCAAGAGTTAGTCAGCTTTGTCTTTATTTGTAAAGGTATGCCTCTTCCCTGTGCCTCACTGCACTGTGCATGCCTGTTCCCTTCTTGAATTTTTCAAACCAGTCAAGGCTGGATTTGAACACATCGGGCGTTTAACACCCCCCCCCCCCCAGCAATCTTTTTCATTCCTTCACTATCAGGGTTGTTAATCAATGTCTGCTCAAATATAACTGTCTGGGATACGCTATTGCCGTCAGTTGCTTCAGTTATCCAAATTGACATTAACTTATAACCTCCTCCGTGGTCTGGGTTCTTTATTTCATGCTCAACAATTTCAAGCCTTTTGCTACATTTTTTTCAAAATTGTTCTTTTGACCTAGCCATGTTGAACGCAGCCACCAAAACAAAGTGGTAACCTGATTCAAATTTCACAAAGATTTATTTCTTTAACTCTATCCTGCTTCTCAGAGTTTTCCTTTTAGTTTGACTACCGGAATCACTCATCTTCTTTGGAGGCATTGTTATGATAGTTTATGAAAATAAAGCACAAAATGAAAAAAGACAATGACAGATGTTCTGTACATTGTCTGCATAAGAGCAGCGCGCAGGCTGAGTGCCACGCTGTTTCTCCGAGGTGAGACTCGGGGTGCCTGCTTGCTGGCCTGCACAGGTTTTCGCAAGTGGAATTTTCAGTTCAACTCTGAAGCGAAGTCCCGATCAGCGAGCACACGTGTTTCTAGCTTTGTAGTTTGAGTAGTGCTAAGTTCAAGCTTGGAGCTGTTCCACAACCGAGGTATCACTGTATTTCCTTTTCACTAATACTAACACATCCTAATTTACTGATAAAAATATACCTGATTGTATATTTACACAATGTTATATGCATTACAAGTGAATATTGTAAATTTATATCACTCTTCTAGCCTTTAAACATGTAATAAATCAGTGGAAATATATGATTTAAAAGCCAGTCCTGAGGATCTTCTACGAGTCAACCATTAACAATCCACTTGGTTACTACGTTCATAAGCATGGGCACGCTGATAAGCATGGAGTCATCATGAATAAAAGTAGGCTCCACGGGAACTGGCTTTTGTTTCTTTGTTTAGGGGCTTGTACATATTATGCACAGGCAGTTCCACAGAACTAATTCACACTGAGTAAATGATAATTCAAAATCCACTGTTCTTAATAATTATCCAATTACATGTAACATATTTTGGTGAAGGTTTATTTATATCAAGTCATACTTCATAATAATTATTTTAAAATGCAGTGATGAATCTATTGTATGTGTGGAGGAATTAAAGGAATGAGACATTTTGCTTTGTGTAAATATTTGGAAAATATTTGCCATTGTGATTTACTTACCATGAAACATGAATAGCACAGGGATATGTCGTTTACAAAACCAGAATCACAGAAAGTGTAAATATTATTCCTTCCCACAGCAGAGACGTAACTATTGACTTTATTTAAATTATTTCTTAATACTCAAAAATGATACAAACCGGAGTCTGTAAGATGTTACTCAAACACAAGATTTTCACAAAATCACGTTTAAGCATTTAAGAAAATTTCCTTCTTTTTTAATCTTATTGAACATCTATCAAAAAATAATATTAATTCTAGTCTTCAAGTATACAAAGCAAAGTAAGTACATTTTTGTTTTGCTTGAGATCATGAAAAGTATGACTTCATTTTTAGTTCTCCTTGTGTAATTAGAGTCATCGGTTAACTATACAACATGAAATACCTCACCAAACAAAATATCCATAATGTTTTAAAAGGTCTATTGCATGATATTATTACCAATAATTATAAAACTAACCTCTTTATAATTATCAACATTTAAATTATGTATATGTGATTAACTCTTTGCATATTTATGAGTATTTCTTTGTCCTAAACTTGAAAAATCCTGTTAAAATATAGTTCTTATCATCCAGGACATAAATGTTTAATAATTATGGAAAGAAAACAATCCATTTCCATCCTATGACAGCCCTCACTGAAGCTGGATTATATGAAGAAGAACCGAAAGAAGGCTTATTAACACCCTGCTATGTGAGATGACAAACCCTTGGCTGCTGAAAGTCAGGAGGAAATGAAGCACTTGCTGGTAAAAATGAAGGATTGAAAAAAGAAATGAGGGACTGAAGCCTTCAGTACAGATTACAACTCAAAGTAAACAAGACCAAAATCTTCACATCTGGACCAATAGGTAACAAGCATCATGGAAAATGGAGTAAAGATAGAAATTGTTAAGGGTTTCAAGCCAATCTGCTTGGCTACATTGTCACAATAAATCCCACATGCTGGAAGATAAACAAGGGGCCATCTAACTGAGAAACAACAAAGCCCACATGGAAGAAGCACACCAGCCTGTAAGATGACAAGGCGATGAGAGGGTCATGTATCAGGCATCAAAGACCAAAGGAAAAAAACAAAAAACATAACATTGTGAATGAGGGGGAATGCAGAGTGGGGACCTAGGGCCCATCCGGGGAAATTGGACATCCCCTTGCAGAAGGGCTGCGGGGAGGTGAGGAGCAAATCGGAGTGCAGTGTAGTAACGATGAAATATGCAATTTTTCTCTAGTTCTTAAATGCTTCCTCCACCCCACTACCATAATCCCAATTCTACCTTACATATCCGGCTGGACTGGAGGAGGTGCACTGGCACAGATAGGAACTGGAAATACAGTGAACCCAGGACAGATGAACCCCCCAGGACCAGTGGAGAGAGTGGCGGTGGCTGGAGGGTGGAGGGAAGGAGAGGGAGAAAGGGGGAACAGAGGACAAGGTCTACATGTGGGTGAGGGAGACGTGGGGTGGGGTAAGATGTGATAAAATAATAATAAATTATAATTTATCAGGGGTTCAAGGGGAGCGGGGAGCGGGGAGGGAGGGGGAAAAATGAGCTGACACCTGGGGCTCAAAGTGGAAAGTAGGTGTCGTAAGAATGATGAAGTCAACATATGTACTAAAGTGTTGGACACAGATGACGTATGTACAGATTGTGATGAGTTGTATGAGCCCCTAATAAAATGATTATTTTTTTTTAAAAAGACACATTCTTGTTCTTGTCCTTGCTAGGTGACCTTGAGTCCTTTCAAAACCATGCTGATGCTATTTACAAGACAGACTGCCCCACGCTACAGGTGTTCCTATGTTCCAGCCCATTGTTGCAACCACTGTGCGACTCCACCTCCCTGAAAGCCTTTCCCCCTTTCACCGACTGTCTAGTGTACTAAACACGATGCCCTTTTCAGGGACTAGTCATTTCTAACAACATTTCAAAAGTACATGTTTTTGTTGTTAGGTGTCATTGATTCCAACGCAGTGAGGAACCAGTGATTGGTCCTATGCCGGCCTCACATTCATTCTTATTTTTGAGCCCAGAGATGCAGCCACTGTCAATTCATCTTGCCAGAGGTTTTTGTCTTTTTCACTGCTGCTCTATTTTATCAAGTGGGATAACTGGTCTCTCCTAACAATATTTCCAAAGTATATGAGATGAAGTCTCACCATCTTTGCCTCTAAGGAGCATTCTGGCCATATTTCTTCCAAGACAGATTTATTTGTTCTTTTGGAAGTCCACAGTGCTTTTAATATTCTACACGAGCACAATTCAAAAGCATCAATTCTTCTATGGGCTTCCTTATTCAATGTGCAACACTCACATTCATATGAAGTGATGGCAAATACCTTGGTTTGGGTCAAGTGTACTTAGCATTTAGTAAGCTCCCAGCTTTTCAACACTCTTAAGACTTCTCATGCAGTAGATTTAGCTAATGCAATGTTTTGTTTGATCTCTTAACTAACTGTTGCTTCAATGAGTATTTTTATTGGGGGTTCGTACAATTCTTATCACAAGCCATACATACATCCATTGTGTCAAGCACATTTGTACATTTGTTTCCATCATCATTTTCAAAACATTTGCTTTCTACTTGAGCCCTTGATATCAGCTCCTCTTTTTCCCCTCTCCCTCCTGTTGCCCCTCCCTCATAAACCCTTGCTAATTTATAAATTATTATTTTGTCATTTCTTACACTGTCCGTGATGTCTCCCTTCACCCACTTTTCTACTATCTGTCCCCCAGGGAGGATGTTAGATGTAGATCCCTGTAATCAGTTTCCTCTTTCTACCCCACCTTCATTTTGTATCCAAGCAACATGAAATACTTGACAACTTCAAACTTTTCTCTGTTTACCATGATGTCGGTCACTGGTCCAGTTGTGAGGATTTCGGCTTCCTTTTTTTTTTTTTTTCACAGTCTGAAATTGATCTAATATGCAATAGAAATGTATTGGAAATTACTGTGATATGGTGGACATTGGAAACAAAGAAGAAGGGGTGGTATCAGTCACTTTGGGAAATACAGGTTCTACATCATTACAACAAAGTTTTGGAATTCCTATTCTTCTCAATGTTATACATAGTTTATTAATATCCTCACACTTGAATGCCTTTGCATAGTTAATAGCACATAAGTAAACATCCTTCTTATGTTATCTGCTTTCAACCAAGAGCCATCTGACATCAGCAATGATATTACTCATGTAATATCCAGCTTATATTTCTTTTTTCTTTTTTTTGACTTTTTTTTAAATCAATTTATTGGGGCTCATAAAATTCATCACAATACATAGATCAATTGTGTAGAGCACATCTATACATTTGTTGCCCTCATCATTCCCAAAATTCGCTTGCTTCTTGGGTTCCTGGAATCAGCTCGGCTTCCTTTATATTGAATTGTAATCCATACTGAAGGCTTCTATCCTTGATTTTTATCCACCAGTGCTTTAAGTCCTCAATTTTTCAAGTAAGTTTGTTTCATGTAGCATTATGCATAGAGCATGCTATTAATAAGCTTTCTTCTATCTTGATGCCACTCTCTTCTTCCTACAGTCCAACTGCTCTGAATATTTGCTCGGCATATTTATTATATATCCATAATTGCTGATCAGCCTTCCACAGATCCTGAAGCCACATTCTTCTTCATACACTCTACCTTCTCTTATGATTTGTTCAGCAGACAGAGTAAATCATTATAAGAGCATGCAAACCTTATGCACATCTTTCCTGATTTTTAAACCATGCAATATTCCCTTGTTCTGTTTTCTCAACTATCTCTTGATCCATGTACAAGATCCACTTGAACATAGTAAAGTGTTCTAGGATTCCCATTCTTCTTAAGGCTATCCATAGTTTGTAATGATCCACACAATTAAATGGCTTCTTATAAGTGATAAAATGAAAATAAGTAAGTATCTTTTTGGTATTCTCTGTTTTCAATTGAGATCCATGGGACATGAGCAGTGATATCCCTTGTTTCCTGTCCTCTTCTCAAACTAGCCAGGACCTCTGCCAGCTCCCTGTCAATGCATTGCAACCTAGGTCGAATAATCTTCAGCAACGTTTTACTTCGATGGTTGTCATTATCATTCTGCAGTTTGAGCCTTCCATTGGGTCACTTTTCCTTGCAATGTGTGTAAATATGGATCACTTTAAGTCAGTTGGTCAAATAGCTGTTTTCCAAATGTCCTGGCATAGAAAGGTAAATATTTCCAGTGCTTCATCAGCTTGGTGAAAAAATTTAATTGGTATTCCATCCATACCTGGAGCATTGTTTTTTGGCTAATGCTTTCAGTGCAGCTTTAACTTCATCCTTCGGTACCATTGGTTCTTGCTTATATGTCACTTTTTGAATTGGTTGAATGTCAAATAATGATTTTTGCTACAAAAGTACATGAAATAAAATATTTCCATCTTTAGTTCTAAGGAGCATCCTGGCTGTATTTTTTCCAAGGTAATGTGATGTCCTTCTGGAAGTCCATGATACTTGCAATATTCTTTGAATATTGTAAATATTTTTTAACAGTATCATAATTCAAACACCTCAGTTCTTCTACAGTACTTCTTATTTGATCTAGCTTTCAGATACATATGAGGCAACTGAAAATACTATGGCTGTTGTCAGGCACACCTTAAACTTTAAAGTGAAATATTTGCTCTTAAAAAACTCTTGTGCAGATGATTTGCCTAATATAATATGTCATTTATTTCCTTGACTGCTGTTTCCATATTTATTCATGTGGATACAAACACAATACAATCCTTGACAAATTCAAATTCTTTTGGGGTTTATCATGATGGTGTCTATTGTCTAGGTGTGAAGATTTTTGTTTTCCTTACATTAAGGTGTGGTCATTACTGAAGGCTATACTTTTTTTATCTTCATCAGGCTATGTTTTAATTGTGCAGGTGTGTTCTTCACCTAATTCAGCTTTTCAGATTATTTGGTTAGCATACAGATTGAATAAGTATGGTGAAAGGATACAAACCTGGTGTACAACTTACCTGATTGTAAATCATTATTTTCAAATAATTTCTAACCACCATTTTCATTTTTCTCAAATGACTGTATTGTTGTATTAGATGTTTCACATGATCAAAATAATATGTTCTAGAATTTCCATTATTCACAATATTCTCCATAGTTTGTTAGGAATCACACAGTCAAATGCTTTCCCATAGCCAATAATAAAAACAACATGTATAGTTTTCTGGTAGTTTTGCTTTCAACCAAAATCTATCTGATATCAATAATTATATTCTTCATTCCAAATTATTTAGTAAATTCATCTTAAGTTTCTGACAGGTCCTTATCTATGTACTGCAGTATCCATTTATGAGTTATCCTTGATAAACATTTCTTTGCATTGGGATATTAATAGTAGTGTTTATACCATCTGCATTCTATTGGATTATCTTTTCTTTTTAATTGAAAGAAATATTGGTTGATTGGTCAAGTAGCTGTCTTCCAAATTTCTTGACTTCCAGTGCTACATGAGTGTGCTAAAATATTTCAGGTGAATATGCATTAATTCCTGAATGCAGTCCTTTCAGTGGACTACAAACTGCAAGGTTAGTGGTTCAAACTCACTAGTTGACCCAAAGAAGAAAGTTGAGGCTACTTCTATAAAGATTTATAAGCCCTATTAAGATTACTATGACTCACAATAAACTTGGTAACTGTGAGCTTTGTTTTTGTTTTCATTAACCCTTCTGTTCAGCTTGGGCTTTCTTCTTTCATAACATGAGTGCTGGATCAAATGGTACTTTTGAAATGATTGAATATTTACCCACATTTATTTTTTGCACAGTGACTCTATATTCCTTTTATCTTATTTTGAAACTTCTTGCATCTTTCAACAATTTGCTCACAGGAATCTTCAATATTGTAACATTAGATTTGAATTCTTTCATCAGTTATTTCCATTTGAGATATACTGAACAGGTTCTTCCCTTCTGGTTTTCTAAATTCAGGTCTTTGAACATTTATAAATAGTAATTTATATTGTCATCTTGAGTGGCTTTGGGGATTTTCTGTTCTGATCTTCCACTTCTTCATTTCTTCCACTTACTTTAATTAGAGTGTATCTTCTGGCATTCATTGTGATCTCTTCCTCATTCTTAACTTTTTAATGATTTTTGGCTTTCTTCTTATATGATGCTCTTGATATCATCCAACAACTCATCTGGTTTTCTGTCAGTTTTAAGTGAGCCAAATCAATTCTTGAGATGATCTCTAAAATTCATGTGAGATACACCCAAGATTGTATTTGGGCTCTAGGGAACTTGAGTTACAACCTGAAATTTTCACATAACAAATTGATAGTCTATTCCACAGGCAGCACCTGGACATGATTTGCTGATGATATTGAGCCTATGCATGTTTTCTTTACACAGATGTACCCAATTTGGTTTCATGTGGCATATTTCACCTATATAGTTATTTTTTATGTCATTGCAAAAGTTGTCTGTAATGAAGAATTTATCGAACTTGCAAAATTCTACCATGTGACCTCCAACTTTGTTCCAATCACCAACTACTGATTTTTCTAATTCCAATCACCAATAATTTTCATGCATTTTGATTGTATGTCTAATGAATTTTTAAATTAAGAAGTTGGTATAATTCTTCAATTTCTTCATTACTAGCTCCAGTGGTCAGTGTGTAAATTTGAATAATAGTTGTTTTAACTGACCTCACTTGTGGGCATGGAGAAACTATTCTGTCATAGACAGCATTGTACTTCAAGATAGATTTTGAAATGGTAGTCTTTATGCTGAATGCAAAACTATTCCTCTTGAATGTGTTGTCCTGACAAAGCAAATCATAACATAGATAGATCAAAGTGTTCAATATTAATGTATTTCAATTTGCTAATATGTAGGGTAATGATCTTTTTTTTATTTTATTTTTTTAGGGTAATGATCTTTATACTTTCCATTTCATTCTTTAAAACTTCAATTTTGGGTAATGAATGTAAAATGTGCTTTACTTTTTTCCCCTCCCCCTCCCTTCCTCCTCCCCTCAGCCCCATGTACCCTTGATAATTTATAAATTATTATTGTATCTTATATTACACTGCCTGGCATCTCCCTTCACCCACCCCTCTGCTGCCCGTCCCCTGGAGAGGAGGTTATATGTAGTTCCCTGTGATCCATTCCCCCTTTCTACACACCCCCTTCCCTCCTGGTTTTGCCACTGTCACCCCTGGTCCTGAGAGGTTCATCTGTCCTAGATTCCCTGCGTTTCCAATTCCCATCTGTACCGCTGTGCATCCTCTGGTCTAACCAGGTCTGCAAGGCAGAATTGGGGTCCTGGTAGTTGGGGGGAGGAAGCGTTTAAGGACTAGAGGAAGATTGTGGGTTTCGTTATTGCTATACTGTACCCTAAGTGGCTCATCTCCCCACTACCCCTCTGCAAGGTATGTCCAGTTGTCTAGAGATGGGCATTGGGTCTCCATCATGCTCCACCCTCATTGACGAGGATATGATCCCCCCTCCCCTGCCTTTGGTGTTTGAAGCCTGGTCCCTTTGGCCCTTCATGATCACACATGTTGGTGTGCTGCTTCCATGTGAGCTTTGTTGCTTCAGGGCTAGATGGCCACTTGTTTATTTTCAAGCCTTTAAGTCCCCAGATGCTATAGATCTCAATAGCTGGGCACCATCAGCCTTCTTCGCCACACTTACTTATGCTCACATTGGTCTTCAGCATTTATGTGTGGAAGGTGATCCCACAATGATGGGTTTTTTTCTTTGGTGTCTGCTGCCTGTTCCCTTCAACACCTCATGTTCACACAGGCTCGTGCGCTTCTTCTCTGTGGACTTTGTTGTATCTGAGCTAGCTGATTCCGGGAACCCAAGAGGAAAGCGAATTTTGGGAATAATGAGGGCAACAAATGTATAGATGTGCTTTACACAATTGATCTATGTATTGTGATGAATTGTATGAGCCTCAATAACTTGATTTTAAAAATGTGCTTTAGACAACTGATGTATGTATGGATTGTGATAAGAGTTGTATGAGCCCCTAATAAAACGATTAAAAAAAAGAAATTTTAAAAATCTTCAAAAAAATTTTTTTAAAAAGAGGGAGAAGAGAAATTGGAAGTGAGGGTGAGATACAATAGAGGGGTGGGAGTTGATGAGTGATTTGAACTGTTGAATGTAGAGTTGATCATCTGAAATGTAAACTGCACATCTAATTTGAAATAAAACATTCATTAATAAAAAAACTTCAATTTTCTAGGCTTCATACTTCAGACATCCTCCATTATTATTGCTAATGGATATTTGAAGCTATTTCTTCTTATTTGAGTCACACCTCACCAGTAAGGGAAGGTTCTAACAACTTTTCTCCATCCATATCATTCAGGCTAAATAATTATTTGGGACACATTTAGAAAAAAATAACATACAGTACCTAATACTATCCACACCTCTATGAAAGATGTGGTAAAATAATGGTTTCACATTTAATAGTTTTGTTTAATAAAGGATTTTGTTGAAACAACTTTTTACTTCTGTTCATATTTGTATTAAGTATATTGTGGATTCTCTGTTGCTCTCTTCAATCTGTGTGTCCAACATTTCAGAATTACCACATTTTCTTGAATGTTGTAAACTTAATTTTTCACATTTTTCTTCCTCAAACTTTATTTCACTATATTAAAAATTACTTTCATTTTAGAAATTTGTATCTTTGTCACGGTGAGTTAAATGGTAGGCTGCTAACTGAAAGAATGTCTGTACAAACCCACTAGCTGCTTCATGAAGGACGATGAGGAAGTCTTGGCAATACTAACAAGAAGGTCTACGTTGTATTCATAGTTGCTATGAGTTGGTATCAACTCAGCAGTATGGCGTTTTCCTGTTGTTGTTTGGTGCCTTTGCCCATAAACTTTATTTTAATGCACACTTGGAGTCTTTGTTGATGAAGACCAAGGATTGCAGTTTTCACCATATGAATTACAAATTCAATGTAAAGAAGACCAAAATCCTCACAACTGGAACAATAGGTAACATATTGGTAAATGGAGAAAAATAAATAACTTGTTAAGAATTTTGTACTGATTTGATTTACAGTTGATGCATATGGAAGTAGTCATTCAAAAGACATATTGCATTGGGAAAATCTGCAGCACACCACCTCTTCAGAGGATTGAAAAGTAAGGATATTATTTTGAGGACTAAGGTGTGCGTCACACCCAAGCCATGATGATTTGGGTTGTCAGGAGAGACGAGTCCTTAGAGAAGGAAATCATGCTTGGTAAAATAGAGGGGTAGCCAAAAAGCAAAAAATCCCTCAGTGAGATGTATCGACACAGTGGCAGCAGCAATGGGCTCAAATATAGGAATAATTGTGAAGGTGATTCAGGATCAAGAAATGCTTCTTTCTGCTGTGCTTAAGGTTGCTATGGGTTGAAACCAACTCTATGATGCATAAGAAAAAATATGTACACGAAAAGAACTCTGGTGGCAATATACTTATGTCCTGGGTTAGCCAAAGATCAGTGGTTCCAGCCACGAGATGCTCCGCATGAGAATGATAGGGCTTTCTGCTCCCACAAGGAATTATAGCATCAGGAGCCAATGAAGATAGTCCGTATGAAACTGAATTCAATCAATAACAGTGAATTTTGAGTATATAGTGTAGAAAATACTTCCTGGGTAAATTCCAGAGTACAGATAGATCAATTGAGAGATAATTTAGTATATTTATTATCTTAGGTCTTGTATTCCATGAACATGATATGCCTTTACATTTATTCATTTCTTATTTGATTCCTTTCATAGTGGTATATTATTTTTATCATTCAGAACCATTGTAATCTTTAATTTAAACTTGAGTATCTCATTTTTGAACCATTATAATGGTAGGCTTCAAATTTTCCCCTTCTCCAAATTTTATGCATTATTCATTATTTTGGAATTTCTCATTGCAGGATCAACTGGGAAACTGTAGTTTTTCTTTTAAAAATTGTAATAAAAATAATAATTTGATATTTGTCAAATGTGATTTTTATTTTGAAAAGACTTTAAAGGTACACTAAAATCAAAGACAGAGAATCCCTATGTTTCCACACCCAGTTTTCATAATTTATTTAATGTTAATCAGTCTCTTTCACCAAAGTTAATACGTGTGTCCTTTAGTTAATTATTCACAATCCCTTCAACCTTACACAGAGTGTTTATGTTGCTATGAGAATATTATCTTAAGGATATTATCTTTTTCTTTCTATAATAGAGATTTATTATGATGCAATACTTATTCTCTTGTGTCTATGTCACTCAGATCAATGTTTTCTGGGTTCATCAGCTTATGTTCATCAGATTCACTGTATTCTTTCATTTTGTGTTGTACTCTGCTGTGTGTATTGACTCTAGTTTGTATATCTTCTGTTTTGTGGTTGTTGTTAGGTGTGACTGAGTCAGTTCTGACCCATATTTACCCTATACAAAACAGAACTGGACACTTCCATCCTCATAATTATTCCTGTACTTGAGCTCATTGTTGTAGCAACTGTGTCCATCAGACTCGTTGAATTTGATCACCTACCAGGTTTTCCATTCCTCTCTACTTTAAGAAGCAAGGAGTCTTTCATCAGGGACATGTCAAAAGTATATAACAGAGCACTCTGACAGTACATTTTCCAGGATAGAGCTGTTTGTCCTTTTAGCAGTCCAGTGAAAGGAGCAGTGAGTTTGGATTTTACTAACCTTTCCATATTCTACAGCAACAAAATTCAAGGACATCCATTCTTTTTGGGGTCTTCTTTATTTATTGTCCAACTTTTGGATGTATCTGAGGCAGTTAAAAATGTTATGGTTTGGGTCATGCCCACCTTAGTCCTAAAAGTAACATATTCGCTTTTCAATACTCTACAGAGGTCTTGTGCAGCAGATTTACCCAACTCAATGCATCATTTGATCTCTTGACTGCAGCTTCCATGAGCATTGATTGTGAGTGTAAGCTATAAAAAACCCTTTACAACTTCAAACTTTTCTCTTTTATGCTCCAATTGTAAGAATTTCAATCTTATTTATATTGAGTCATAGTCCATACTGAGGGCTGCAATCCTTGATCTTCATCAGCAAGTGCTTCAAGTCCTCGCTTTCAACAAGTTAAGCTGTGTTATCTGCATACAGCATGTTGTTAAAAAGCTTTCCACTAATCCTGATGCTGCAGCCTGCTTCATATAGTCTAGCTTCTCTGGTTATTTGTTCAGCATACAGATTGAATAAATTTTATAAGATGATACAACCCTGGGGCACACCTTTCCTGCTTTTAGACCACACAGCGTTCCCTTGTTCTGTTCTCTCAACTGCCTTTTCATCCATGTGCATGATCCTCATAAGCACAATGAAGTGTTCTCAAATTCACATTCTTCTCAAAGTTATCCATAATTAATTATGATCCACACAATTGAATGCCTTCACATAATCAATAAAACACAAGTGAACTTCTTTCTGCTATTCTCTGTTTTTGGGGAAGAGTCATCTGATATCTGCAATGATATCACTTACTCCATGTTCTTTTCTGAATCCAGCTGGGACCTCTGGCAGCTCCCTGGCAATGTACTGCTTCAAACATTGTTAGATGATCTGCAGGGAAAAAAAATTGCCTTTTATATCAATGATATTTTCCTATAATTTGGGCATTGTATTGGGTCACCTTTGTTCTGGTTGAACACACACATGGTTCTCTTCCAGTTAGTCAAGTATAACTGTTCACAATTTGCTGGCTTGGATGTGTGGTTGCTCCCAGTGCTGCATCAGCTTGCAGAAACATTTCAATTGGCATTCCATCAATTCCTGGAGCCTTGTTTTTGGTTAATGATTTTGTTGTATTTTGAAATTCTTCGTTCTGTAGCACAGCTTCTTGTTCATATGCTACCTCCTGAGATGGTGAAATGTCCACTAGTTCTTTTTGACACAGTGGTCCTGTATGTTCTTTACATCATATTTTGATGATTCCTGAATCCGTGAATATTTTGCCCATAGAGTTTTCAATATTGTAACTGAAGCTTGAATATTTTCTTTAGTTCTTTCAGTTTAATATACACTAGGTGTGTCGTGTTCTTCCCTTTTGGTTTTCTAACTCTAAATCTTTTCACATTTCATTACAATATTTTACTTTTGTGTTCTAGTGCTGTCTTTTGAAATTTCCTGTTAAGCTCTTTAACTTCAGTTTTTCCATTTGTCTTAGCTACTTTATGATTAAGAGCAAATTACATTGTTTCTTCTAACATCCATTTTGATCTTTTCTTTCTTTCCTGTATTTTTAATGATATTTTTTTTCTTCATGAATGCTAATGTTATCCTTCTTGAGTTTTCTGTAATTCATGTTCTATAATTCTGTAATTCATGTTCAATATGTCAAATATGTTCTTAAGATATGCTGGAATTTATGATGCTAAATATACTCAAAGTGGTATTTTGGCTCTCATAGATTTCTTTTCAGTGTCTTCAGCTTCGATCTGAATTTACATCTCAACAATCAGTGATCTGTTCCATAGTCAGCCTGTGGCCTGGATTTAGCTGCTGATATTGAGCCTCTCCATCATCTCTGTCAACAGATGTAATCAATTTTAATTTTCTGTATTTCATCTGTAGAAGTCCACATGTACAGTCACCTTTGGTGTTATTCAAAAAAGGCATTTGCTATTAACAAGATGTTGACCTCACAAAATTCTATCATGTGATCATCAGCTTCATTTCTATCACTAACACCAAATTTTCCTTCTTCTTTGTTTCCAACTTTTGTATTCTAATCGGTAATAATTAACAATGCATCTTGATTGCAAATTTTATCAATTTCTTCCTGGTCACTGGTAGAATTCTTCAATGTGTCATCCCTAGCTTTCCTGATTGACGCATAAATTTGAATAATAGTTGTATTTGTTGAATTTCCTTGAAGGTAGATATAATTCTGTCGCAGGCACATTGTACTTGAAGACTGATTTTTGAAATGTCCTTTCTGACATTTCAGAGTGCAATGCCATTCATCTTGATTGTGTCACTCCCTGCATAGGAAATCATATGATCTTGTGATTCAAAATGGGCAATCCAAATCTATTTCAACTCACTATTGTCTAAGATATAAGGAGCCCTGCTGGTATAGTGGCTATGAGTAGGGATGTGATCCTGCATTGTTAGCAGACTGAAACCAGCAGCAGCTGCAAGGGAGAACAGCTGGGCTGTCTATTCCCATCAACAGTTCCAGTGTCAGAAACCTACAAGAGGTCATTGAGTTGGCATTGATCAATGACAGTCAAGTTGGGTGGGTTGGATTGCCTAGGATATCCCTCAGGATGTGTTCCTTTTCATTTTTGATGATTCCAATTATTCCTAGATTCATGGTTTGCACATTCTAGATTCCAATCATGAGTAAATTGTTACTGTTATCTCTTCTTACCTTGAGTTGTGCCCCATCAGCATAGGAAGATCGCACAAGGTCCACTCTGACAAGTTTTACCTCACTTTCCTCACCATATTTGACCCCACGTTGAAAAAGCAGTTCTTCAGGCTCAGATTCCTAGTGCCCTCCAACTAGTCAGGCCCAACCTCCAGGGCGATCTCTGACAATGGTCTGCTTGCGTTCACTAGGCCTGTAGTATCTGGCAATGGTTAGAAACTATGCATGAGCTTTTCAGCAGCTACTTCCTCCAACATGGCCAACCAATCCCTTTTCCTTGTCTGTTCTTGGTCTGGAAGCACTGCTGAAACCTGTTACTTTGGCGACCCTGCCAGCATTTGAAATACCTGTGAGATAGCTTCTAGTGTCACAGAAATAAACAAGTCACGATAGTATCACAAACTTCCGTAGATGAGACTCTTAGATGTTTTCATTTTTTTTCCTTTTGTGAATAATGCTGTGATTAACCTAGGTGTACCCATATCTGTTTCATGAATCTTATTTCTCTAGGAAATGTTGAGCTTTCTGAAGCAAGTAGTAATCCTCATTCTAAAATTTTAAGAATGCCCAATACTATTCTCTATAGTAGTTGCACCACTTTACAATCTCACCAGCAGTGCTTCAGTGTCCCAATTAACCTCTCCACACCCTTAGTGACATTTGTTCCCTACTTCTGTCTTTCTGGCTGTATGTCCTTTGAGCTGTTCCATTAATGCGGGAGTGAGATGCCATCGGGGAGCTCTGAGGGTGTAGTGGTTAAGTGTGGGCTGCGAACTACAAGTTCAGCAACTAGGAACCACCAGCACTTCCCCCTAGGAAAGACAAGGCTTGCTACTCCTGTGAAGAGTTAGCCTTAAAAACCCACAGGGACAGTTTTACTCTAAAAGGTCACTACGAGTCAGAATCAAGTCAATGGTAGTGAGCTTTTATTTTTTTACTTGTTGAGTTGAGTTCGAAATTATATCTTTTTTTTCCTCATGGCTATATAAAAAACCCTTTTTATTTCAGAAGCTGCATTGGGAAGATTTCAAAACATTTGTTATAGCTATTGAATATGCAAACATTTGTTATAGCTACTGAATAAATGTTGTTTCATTGTCCTAGTCTTTCTTAAAAAAAAATCATTTCACTGGGGGCTCATACAATTCTTATCACAATCCATACATCCATCCATTTTATGTCAAGCATATTTGTACATTTGTTGCCTTCATCATTATCAAAGCATTTGCTTTCTACTTAAGCCCTTGGTATAAGCTCCTCATTTTCCCCTCCCTCCCCACTCCCTCATGAACTCTTGATAATTTATAGATTATTATTATTTTGTCATGTCTTACACTGCCCAACGTCTCCCTTCACCCACTTTTCTGTTGTCCATCCTCCAGGGAGGGGGTTATATGTAGATCCTTGTAATCGGTTCCCCCTCTCTACCGCACCTTCCCTCCATGCTCCGGTATCACCACTCTCACCACTGGTCCTGAAGGGGTCATCTGTCCTGGATTCCCTGTCTTTCCAGTTCCTATCTGTACCAATGTACATCGTCTGGTCTAGCCAGATTTGTAAGGCAGAATCTTGAATGTTTCATTGTTGCTTATTGTTTTGATTTGCTTCTCTAGAATAGCTTTTTTAATATTTCTTCACAAGTTTATGACTGCCTAAATGTTTTTTGTAGTGAAATATCTGCTCATATCCTTTTCTTATTTTTAGGTGGACTTTTTGACCTCTTTTCTTGTTGAGATGTGGAAGTTTTCCATAAATTTTAAAGATCCCATGTCTGATGCTTTCCATAAATTTTAAAGTCCTATGTCTGATGTTTCATTGCCCAAAAATGATGTTCCCAAATTGTGTGTTCTTTTCACCCTTCAGTGAAATATTTAGATGTACATAACTGTCTAATATTTAAGAAGTCCCAGTCACGTAGTTTGTCTTCTGCTATTTGCATGTTTTCAATTATAGTTGATAGCATATCTTTGCCTTATAAAAGACTCCTAAGTCTGTCTCCATATTTTACTTATGGTCTTTGTAGTTTTGTTTCCTATTTTAATGCTTGATTAATTTGGGATTCTTTTTTGTATATTGTGTTAGATACATATGCTGTTTTATTATTCTGTGAATGGATTTTCAGTTTTTCCAGAGCATTTGTTAAAAATATGATCTCTCCCATTTAATTATTTCAGACCCTATGTACAATAACATTTGTTCATAAGTGGATGTATTTAGTGGAAATTTCACAGGAGAATGATAGCATAGGATTATATTTCCTAAATCTATAGGAAAGATATCTTGAAGATTTAAAAATAATTTTAACACATATCTGTTAAATAAATTCTTATGTAAATTATGCAGTCATATTATTTTAATGTTTTATTAGACTTGAAAATTATTCTGTATATTTATTTTGCTGAAAAGAACACAACAAGCAGGTAATTGACTAATAATATCACTATTGTTAAATCTAAATTCAACTGCATTTTGGTGTTCAGTCTGTGGCTATTTTTAGCTGTTTACTTGTAATTAGTCACTACTATCCTCATGTAATTAATATTTATTCCTCTATTAAGAAAACCTGAGCTATATGTCCTTTCAGCTGTTGAATGTTAGAAGATGTAAAATATCTTTAAGTAATACATATCTGAATGGTTTATTTATGGGGATATTCGTGTTTATTCTTATTCAAATCAATACATTAATGAGTTAGGGCCTTGTGGCACTTAACATATTCCCTCGGGTCTCTTTGGCTACTTCTGGAACCAGGTTTACAATGTCAAGAGTATTTTTGGACCAGTGAGGATGCTGAATTATTAATTAGTTAAATTATGCCCTAATGGTTTAAAATAATTAAATGATCCTACACAAATTTCCAAAGTATCAAACATTATTTTAAGTACTTTTGAAAATTGAAAGACAACCTAAAAAGCTTAATTATTGTTGTATTTTATCAAGTACACCACAAAGCGATAACATATAGGAAAATTGTTCTTAGTGGTCATCTTCTTTTGCTCATTTGCATAAAATACTTTGTTTTCAGGGATCTCTAGAGTAAAATAAACTAATATGAAATAAACTAAATATCTTCAGAACTCTCAGGTCTAATTTTAGAAGGTAATATTTTCAAATGAATTCCAATGTAATTCCTGCATACCAGTTTAATGTGTTCCTTATATCAGAGAAATGAGGATGAACTAATAATACTGTTGGGAATATTTGTTGTTGTTGGGTTCCGACCCATATCGACCCTCTGCCCAACAGAACATAGCATTGTCTGGTCCTGAGCATCCGCACAACAGTTGCTGTGCTCTAGTGCAGGGTTGCGACTTCCGTTGTCCCTCTACTTTACCAAGCCTGGTGGAATAATACGATCATAAATAAATCAGTCTGAGTAAATCGAGGATGACATTTCTATTTTTCATAAGAATAATTTCAATTGCTTTAAAATTCCATTCTTGAACTTTTTATTAATTAATTTGTAGTGGCATATCATTCACACATGCATCATACACATAATCATTCACACATGCATCATACACTTAAATGCATCATACACATATTAACAAGAGTTGTGCAATCATCATCACAACCAAATTTAGGATATTTTCTTATTTCTCATATTCACTGTTGTTAGCCCCCCATTCTTCCTCAAACACCCTTGCCATGACTTTGGTAATTAAAAATCCAGTTACTGACTCTGTAGATACCTGTCCTGGGTTTCATATACAGAAGAAACATACAAAAACACAACCAACAAACAAACAAAACTAACAACAACAATATTTCGACTTTCTCTGAGTCCAATAACTGTTGTTCTAGATGTCAGAAAAAAAATTATACCCCTAAACCTGGTCAGATTTACCGTGTACAAAAATAGCATGTAGCATATTACAGAAAATTAATCAATCAATGTCTCTCTAGCAAAAGAATGATTAAAATGAATCAAAGTGAAGTAGAGCCATTTAGTGAAAAGCCAGAAAGCATAGACTTATAGCTCCGCTCTGTAATTCTGGCCAAGTTTCTTACTCTATTTAAGCCACTAATAGCTCACTTATAAAGCCGTGTGTTAATTATCATTATCCAAAGATCTATTGGGAACATTAAATAAATTATTATATGCAGCAAATTTAAAACAGTGCCTGGGTCATTATTACCATTATATATAATGCTCAAATAGTGTAACAAGTGTTCACAATTAAATAGGAATAACAGGCTTGAAAATTAATGTACATTGTATCAAATGCCTCAAAATATATGATTTTAGCATTTAACCCCTTTTTTTTGCAGTAGTAGTATTTTTTTTAATTGAGAATAGCCATTTTATTTTTTATTTCTTTTACATTACTACTTCATTCTTTTTTTAAAATCATTTTATTGGGGACTTGTACAATTCTTATCACAATCCATACATACATCCATTGTGTCAAGCACATATGTAAATTTGTTGCCATCATCATTCTCAAAACATTTGATTTCCACTTGAGCCCTTAATATCAGCTGCTCATTCCCCACTCACCCCTTCCCCCTCCTTCATGAACACTTCATAATTCATAAATTATTATTATTTTATCATATGTTACACTGTCCAACGTCTCCCCCCGCCCTCCTCTCTGCTGTCCATCACCCAGGGAGGAGGCTATATATAGATTCTTGTAATTGGTTCTCCCTTTCTACCCCACATTCCCTCCACCCTCCAGGCATCACACTCTCACCACTAGTCCTGAAGGAGTAATCTGTCCTGGATTCCCTGTGTTTCCAGTTGCTATCTGTACCAATGTACGTACATCCTCTGGTCTAACCAGATTTGTAAGGTAGAATTGGGATCATGATACTGGGGGGAAGGAAGCATTTAAGAACTAGAGGAAAGTTATGTGTTTCATTGGTGCTACCCTGCACTTTGACTGGCTCATCTCCTACCCACAAGCTTTCAGTAAGGGGGTGTCCGGTTGCCTACTGATGGGCTTTGAGTCTCCACTCTGCACTCAGCCACATTTACAATGATATGATTTTTGTTCTTTAATGCTTGATAGCTGATCCCTTCAACAGCTTGTGGTCATGCAGGCTGGTGTGCTTCTTCCATGTGGGCTTTGTTGCTTCTGACATAGATGGCTGCTTGTTTATCTTCAAGACTTTAAGACCCCAGATGCTATAACTTTTGATAGCCAGGCACCATCAGCCTTCTTCACCACATTTGCGTATGCACCCATTTGTCTTGAGTGATCATATCAGGAAGGTGGGCACCCATTGATATGATTTTTAGTTCTTCGATATCTGATAACTGGTCCCCTCTACACCTCGTGGTCAGACAGGCTGGTGTGCTTCTTCCATGTGGGCTTTGGTGCTTCTCAGCTAGATTCCCGCTTGTTGATCTTCAAGCCTTTCAGACCCCAGATGCTATATCTTTTGATAACCGGGCACCATCAGCTTTCTTAACCACATTTGCTTATGCGCACATATTTCTTCAGCAATCTTGTTGGGCAGGTGTGCATCCTGGAATGCCAATTTAATAGAATGACATGTTCTTGCATTGAGGAAGCACTTGAATGGTGGCCCAATGTTCATCTGCTGCTTTAATACTGAACCTATAAATATATGCACGTAGATCTATTTCCCCACACTCTTATATAAATATATTTACATATGTACATTCTAGTCTTTAGAACTCTATAAATACTCTTTGCCTCCCAGTTCTTTCCTCTATTTCCATTTACTTTCCTCTTGTCCCACTATCATGCTCACCTTTCATTTGGGTTTCAGTAATTTCTCTCGGTTACATTGCCCTTGCTGAATCCTTACCAGGCATCTCACACCCTCCTGAACACTGATTTTGGATCACTTGTTGCTCCCCTGTCCCTGGGTTGGTCAACACCACCTCCTTAAGCCCGCCTCCCCCTTTCCCCTGTGCCCCCAGAATCATTGGTCCCGTTGTTTTCTCCTCCAGACTACTCATCCAGTCTATCTTATCTAGATAGAGCTGTAGAGATAATAATATGCACCAAAAAACAAGCCATAGCAAGATAGGCGATGAATGAGAACACAGTGACGACACCAAAAAAGAAAACCAATTACCCATAGAAGAATAATTTAATTAAAGGAAAAACATTTTTAAAAGAAAGAAAAACCTGTAACTAGATCAAGGTCTGATTTTTGATCTCTAAGTGTGTCCTTCAGTCAGGACTGATGGGGTACCATGCTTTGGCCCTAGAGTCTGTCCTTTGTACTCCCTCGGGGGCTCCCTGATCTACTCCCACGGTTGCTTTGCCACGTGCCTGTAGTGGTTTGCCTCGGTGTCACGGGGTCAGTTTGGGCCAGTCATGACACTGAGTCTCCAGTGTTGTCCCCTTTAGGGCCATGGGCCAGCAAGGGGCAGCGGGTCTCATAGTAGGATCAGCCATATTGTCCACTCTGTGCATTGGCTGTTCAGAGCAGGGATATTGTCCTCCAGGATGGTGGGCCAGGATGTGCTTAACTCTCTCTTCCTCCCCCTTTATTTGCTCCCATTTGCTCTGTTCAGACATGCCCCTCTCCCCTTGCTGCAGCTTCAGTGCTTTCCTCTGAAGTAAATTTTTCTGAAGGGAGGGGCAGTTGTCCATGTAGCTGGTATGGGGGCTGAGCCCTCAGGCCCCTCCACTGGCTCTCTACTCCTTGCCTGCATACTGCATTCGTCTGGCACTGGCTTTAAGTCTGGGCCCTCTTTCCTTCTGAATTTTCTGGTCTGGCAGCAGCAGCTCTGGACAGGTGAGTCCTATCGAGTCGCCATTTAACCACCCCCCATTTAAATTCTTAGTCTCATATTTCTACAAGTAAATAAATGCAAATACAAGAATTATTATTTTCAAAGTGTTTTGTTTTTGTTTTCAATTCTTTATTGATGATGGCTTATGTTCTTGCATTAAATTAAAAAAACGTATTATGAAGTTCCTATTTTAAACATAATCTTTATTTAGTGCAAATATGGGACATGTGAAATTCACAATATTGCAAATATTTTTTAATTGAAAAATGGTAGTAACTATTCAGTTGCATATTGCCTGTTTACTATCATGCAATTAATTAAATGAAGAAAAAATTGAAAACCCACAATACAAAAAAGATTTGAAATCAGTTAGTTTCCTTATAGAAAAAAGGTTTCCGATGTCTGGTTTAAATGATGAAAACAATGCAGGAATTTAAAACATTATTTTCATAACTACTAAATATTAAATATGTTTTTAAACTATTATCAGTTTAAGTGGAAAAGTATTCATTAAACATATTTACATCTATAACTAAGAAGTGAAAATATAATTTATTAATTAGATGTATTCTGTTAAATGTTAATGATCTTAATATATTCAGGGATAAGTGCAAGTACATGAGTATTTTCAAATTCTAGCGGGTGGCTATGAGTCAGTATTAACTATGGCAGTGAGTAGTTTTTGAAAGTGGGTATTTGAATTACAACTAGAGTGCTCAGTACTGCATTTTGCAACATATATGGTACTGTATGTAAATATTATTTTAAAACAAAAAGGGAAAGTATGTTGTTTATCATTTTAAATTAGATGCACATATAACTTTAAATATATACGTAGTTACAAAATGAAATGTCACTTATTATTATTGTTGGTTCTGTCCATAAGGACTCCAGTTAGAATAGAATGAAACACTGCCTGGGGCAGAAACCACACAATCTATATAAATGCCCTTAAGCCATCTTATTGTGAGATTTTCCTTTTATGTTGCTCTTCCATTTAATCAATCACAGTGTCCTCCTGCAGAGACTAGTGCCTTCTAATGACATGCCTAACGTATGTGAGCGGAAGTCTTCACATCCTTACTTCCGAGGAGCAGTCTGGCTACCCTGCTTTCTAGAAAGATTTGGCCATTCCTCTCACGGAATATTATCCAATGCTCTTTGCCAACACTATAAATTCAAATGCATCAATTTTTCTACAGTCCTTTTCATTCATTGTCCAGCTCTTGCATGCATATATGACTGAAAATACTCTAGGGTGGATCAGGCACATTTCAGTGTTCAAAATGACATTTTAGCTTTTTAACATTTTTTAAATTAAAAAAATCATTTTATTTGGGGTGCTTACAACTCTTATAACATGCCATACATCAATTGCATCAAGCATATTTGTACATAAGTTGCCATCATCATTTCCAAAACATTTTCTACTTGAGCCCTTGGTAGAAGCTCCTCTTTTTTACCCTCCACCGCCCCCCCCCCCGCAACCCTCCCACCATCATGAATCCCTGACCAATTATATATTGTTATCATTATTTCATATCTTACACTGTCCGTTGTCTCCCTTCACACACATTTCTGCTATTCGTCCCCTTCGGAGGGGGGCGCTATATATCCAACCTTGCGATGAGCTCAGCCGTTCTACCCCTTCCATCTCCCCAACTATCCCTCTGGGTATCACTACCCCCACTACTGTTTCTGAGGGGTTTATCTGTCTTGAATTCCATGTATCTAGAGCTCTTATCTGTACCAATGTGTGTTCTCCAGTCCAGTCAGATTTATAAGGTAGAACTGGGTAATGGTAGTGGCAGGGAAGAAGCATTCAGGAATGATGTGGGTTTTATGGGTGCTATACCAAACCTTGGTTGAATCATCCCTTCCTTATAACCCTTCTGTGGGGGTATAGGCATTTGTCTACAAATGGGCTTTGGGTCTCCACTCCAACCCTGCTTGTTCACATGAATATAGTTGTTTATTTTGGATCTTTTGATACCTGATACCTGATCGCATCAATACCTCATAGTCACACAGGCTGGTGTGCTTATTCCACGTGGGCTTATTTTCTCCCCTCCTGGCTGGCTGCTTGCTTAACTTCAAGTCTTTTAAGAACCCAGACTCTATCTCATTTGATATCCGGGCACCATTCTCTTTCTCCACTATATTTGCTTATGCACCCATTTTGTCTTCAGTGATTGTGTCGGGAAGGTGTGTATCAAAGAGTGTCAGGTTATTAGAACAAAGTGTTCTTGTGATAAGGGAGGCTTTGAATAGAGGCCCAAAGACAGTCTGTTATCTTAATATATAACATATAAATATATATACATTGGCTTCTATCCCTTTCACTATAAATATATTTACATATATACATGCCTATAGCAATACCACTATAAATACCTTTGTCTCCTAGTTCTTTCCTCTATTTCCTTTCCTCCTCCTGTCCCACTATCATGCTCACCCTCCATTTGTATCTCAGTAATTCCTCTCAGATATATTGCATTTGATTAAACCCCACCAGGCCTTATACGCCCTTATCTTGCCATCAATTATAAATCTCTTGTTGTTCCCTTATCCCTGATTTTGTTGGCTTCTCCTCCTCCCCACCCACTTCTCTTCCATGCTCACCCCCACCCCCCAAACCACGGGTCCCATTGTTTTCTCCTCAGACTTGTTCATCCTGTCTATCTTATATTGATAGACATAGGACGAAAGAAAAAGAAATAAGCAAACTTTACATCAAAGTATAATCTTTAAATTTCATGAGTAAGTCCTTCAAGAACTCATTAATTTCAGCAAGCAAGGTTTTTGCATTTTCATAATGCATGTTGTAAATGAATCTTCCTCCAGTTCTGATGACACGTTTTTCTTCACATACTTCAGTTTTTCAGAGGATTTTCTCAACATTCAAACTGCATACATATAATGAAGGAACACAACACCAACAAGCTCAGAAAACAACGTGGTGACAATGAGTGTGGAGATATTGTTTATCACAGGCCAAAATTGAGTTTCATTATCCACTTGGCAAGACTCTGTCAGCTCTGCAACTATAATATAAATTCAACTATGAGCTCATTCTATTATAAATCCAAGGATTAAGGCTTTTAGAAAGAGGGCAACCTCCAATCTTGCCACCCCGCTATGAATTACCCTAAATCAGACTTGGGTTCATGTTCCATAAGAAATTTCAACCTCACCTGCAAAGTCTAGCTATTGGCATTTGTTTTGCACCTTCTACAGCTTAATCGTCTTTAGGTGCTTAGTATTCCCCAAACCAAACTCACTGCCGTAGAGCTGATGCCGACTCATATCAACTTTACAGGACAGAGTGCAACTGTCCCTGTGAGTTTGAGACTATTGGTATTTATGGGAGTAGAAAGCACAATCTTTATCCTGCAGAACAGCTGGTGTTTTCAAACTGCTGACCTTGTAGTTAACAGCCCAAGAGGTAACCACGATGCCACCAGGGTTCCTGCGTGGTACTTAGGGAAAGAAAAGGCCAGAGTAAGAAGTGTCTTTAAACAAATTCTATATTGATTTTTAGGCAACAAAGCACAGATGCACCTGGAATTTGTTTGAGGTCTGGCCATATTGCTAATCGGGAATTATGACAGGATTAACTTGACCAATGCTTACTGAAAAATATGACCCCCTGCATATGGATTTTATACAACCCTGTTAACATATAACAGCTGTTGATCTAGGACATATTACATTTTGTCTAGGGATTAGAAATTTTTTTTTTCATATATAATACTACCCTATATACTAAAGAGCAAATGACCATTTTCTTGTATCGGTGGCAATAGTAAATTTATAAGCAGTGCTATTGTAGAACTTAGATAAAAGCCAAATAGAAAGGAAGACACCTTCTATAGAAATTAATCTATGAGCTTGCTGCTGATCATATTATGCATCTGGATAAACATTTACTTTACCCATCTAAAGCAGAGCTGCCACCATGGGTGAGAATAAAAAGTGGCTGCAATTTTTTAAAAAAGGATTAAATCATCTTTCCAATTCATTTTCAACTGTGGTTTAAAAAAATAGAGGCTGCTATGGAAATGAGTAAGATAATTATCCTCTTTGCATAACCTATACATAATTTAATTGAGCCTAATTACCCTTTCAAATTCCCAAGGGGAGGTCCTTCTTGTTATCAGAAAATTTGCCCTTGGGAAATATTTGTTCCTCACACAGCTGAATTCCCTCGGTGGGGAGAATTACATTGACTGTACAAATCCAGTCAATTAGCCAAACAGTACTTTAAAATATTGCATCAAATAATGTTGTAGTATTTTTAACTTGGGTTTCATATTCTTTACTATTCTTCCAGAACTTAGATACATTTCAAATTTTGTTTCTGATTTGTTTTCATCTTAAATGATTAAACCAATCACTTCTATGCGCTCTCTCTCTCTCTCTCTCTCTCTCTCTCTCTCTCTTAGTCTCTGCCTCTCTTCCACACACATGCACACATTTTGCCATTAGTCATTTTATGAAAGAGCTCTCTTAATAAAATAATTACTTCTTCCATCAATTATATCATCTTATTGAATTATGTACATCGATGCACATCTGTGTGTGTGTGTGTGTGTGTGTGTACACACACACAGTTGTATGAATACATAGATATGTGAACACACACAAGTGGGCTTCAAAAATTCATTAAAACTTTAATTAACTATTTTTTATGAATGTTTTCCCACTCGATTGTGTGTGAGAAAAGTCATTTTTAAAAACTAATTTCTGTCAACAATTTTATTTGCATATAATTCACATATCATAAAATTCAATAGTTCAATCACATCAGGAAGAGTTGTACAATCAGTTTAGAACATTTTCTTCATACTTGTACTCAGTTTTATTAGCTTCCCATTTCCCTTGCCATACCCCCCAGGAATCCTGTTACTCTCAGCATAGATTTAGTTATCCTAGATTTCATATACAAAGAAACCCACTAAAAATCAAACAAACCAGACTAGCAAGAGTAATAAAGTAAAACAGAAAAAATCCTCAATCAAAAAGAAAGCAGACAGTATTAAAAAAAATTAAAAACCAGAACAAATTTAAATGGGTGGTAAGGGAGTTCAAACGATAGGGTTCTAAATTTTAAACTGCATCTTCAACAATCCACTTCCCAATGCATTCTGTATGTTAGCAGTTATTCACATCCTTGGTCCATGGTCTGAAGGGATTCATCAGAGGCTTGTTCTACATGAATTTCGCCTCATGCTCCCCTTTTTAAAAAAATGGAAACAGCATTAAAATAGGTCAAAAGGGAGTTCAAGTGATAAGATACTGCATTTTGACCTAACTACCACAGTGGTCATAATTGACTTTACAATGCTCTCTGTATGATAACAGGGTTATTCACTTCCCTCGACTATGACCAGAGTGGATTCAAAGGAGACTTGATCCATGAGTGGACCTTGCAAATGAATTTTGGGCTTCCACTGTCATTCATAACCTTCTTTCTACAAACTTAGTGTTCACAATTTAAGCTCTTATGTCATTCCCTCCTTTACATTTGGATTATACTATGTAAACTTCTTAGGTCATGTTAGGCTGGTCTGTTTCTTCCACATGGACTTATTGATGTTTCACTTAGATGGAAGCTTTTATGAAAACAAGCTTTTAATGACCATGGAGCTATTATTTTTTAAAACAGGGCACCATCTAGTGTTTTCACCACACTTACACAATACCACCCATATCTTCAGTGATTTGTTCACGAGGTCGAGCAGGGTGATGTCATAAGAACTAATTGTTTTTGAGATTGGAGCTATAATTAAATGCAATACCAAATTCCATTTCTGCTCATATATATATCTGGTTCACCTTAAGGACATCATTGTCATTTTATGTTAGAGAGCACTATTAGTCATATGCTTGATCCATCACTTCCACTTCCATCAAATCAATGATGACTCAAGGGCCTGTATAGGGCAAGGTAGAACTTCCCCGTTGAGTCTCTGATCCTGCAAATCGTCATGGGAATAGAAAGCCTCATCATTCTCCTGTAGAGCTGGGGGATGATTTCAAATGTATAACCCTTTGGTCAACAGCCCAATGTGTAGCCACTATGCATTGATGGTGTTCTTAGTGTAGCCAAGAGTGTAGAATTAAAACACTGAAGAAAGAAGGAAATTGTACTACTATAGGCCAGATATGAGCCACAATACTTGAATTATTGACTTGTACAGATTAAACTCTTAAGTGAACTGGACACTATTTATGCAAATATTGGAGGTTGGTGAGAGAGTAATCTTCTGATATTATTCACAGAAGCAGAGCCATGCCTACCAGATTAATATATGTCATAATGAAGCAAGGGCATTAAAATAGAAAGTGTATGGTAATTTCAGGCTACCATTCATTGGGAAACCTCAAGGCAAGACTTACTCCTTCGCTGAAGTTGGCAGTAGATTATGTAGCTGCCACATTATACATTCCCTGTATTTAGGTTCTTACCTTTGTCCCTACTTTTTTTTTAATTGACATGCCTGATAGTTCTGTGTTTTACCTCAAGGTCTGTGATCCACCTTGAATTTGTCCTTGTTTATGAGATGAGGTTAAGGTCTTGGTTCATTCTTCTGCAGGTTGACATCCAATTTTTCCAGTACCATTTGTTAAAAAGGGCATCTGTTTGCCATTTGATTTTCAGTTGTCTGTGTTCTATAGTTTTTATTCCTGGATCTTTTGTTCTTATCTCGGTATCTATCATTATACCAGTACCATGCTGTTTTGACAACGGTAGCTGTCTAACAAGTTTAAAGTCAAGTAATGCAACTACTTGTGTAGGAGTTCTTTGCCAATTCTAGGTTTCTTCCCTTTCCAAATGAATTTGGTAGTCAGTTTTTTCATTTCTTTAAAAAATGATGCTGATATTTGCATTTAGATTGCATTGAACCTGTATAGCGCCTTAGGCAGCATTGGCATCTTTAAAATATTGAGTCTCCCGACACACAAGCATAGGATATTTTTTCCATTTGTCAATGTCCCTTTTGATTTCTTGTAATAATATTCTGTAGTTTTCCTTGTTCAGATCTTTTGGGTTTTTTTGGTTAGGTATATCCCTAAATATTTCCATTTATGCCTGGCTATTGTGAAAGGGACTACCTTCTTGATCTCTTTTTCTGTAACCCCACCTGTTGTATATAGCAATCCAATTGAGTTCTGCTTGCTGATCTTGTGTCCTGCCACTCTACCATATTCCTCTATTGCTTCCAGCAATCCTACTGTGGAGCCTTTGGGATTCTCAACATATCATCTGCAAATAACAATACTTTCACATCTTTCCCCAGACATATATCTTTTATTTCTTCCATTGTCTGATATTATTAGCTAGGACCTCCAGGATTATGCTGAATATAAGTGGAGACAAGGGGCATACTGGTCTGGTTCCCATTTTCAGTGCGAATGTTTTCATCTTTTCTCAAT
Source organism: Echinops telfairi (assembly GCF_000313985.2). NCBI lineage: Eukaryota > Metazoa > Chordata > Mammalia > Afrosoricida > Tenrecidae > Echinops > Echinops telfairi. Next base: position 11,507,176 of record NW_022111372.1, on the reverse strand, counting down.
TGAAATGCTGGTTGTTGGATTTTCATATATAGCTTAAGTTATATTGAGGTAATTTCCTTCCCATCCTATCTATTGATATTATCATATGTTTCTTGTCCTTTATCTTTTCAATGTGGTACATAATGTTGATGAATTTTCAAATGTTGAAACAACCCTACATCTTTGGTTTAAATATCACTTGGTCATGATGTATTATTCTTTCTATATATTTTCATATTCTGTTGGCAAAGTTTTTGTTAAGGATTTTTGCATCTATCTTCATTAGAGATATTGACCTGTAGTTCTCTTTTCCTGTCAGATCTTTGCCCAGTTTGGGTATCAGTGTTATACTAGCTTCATAGAATCTGTTTGGGAGTTTACCATCCTTTTCTATCTTCTGGAAGAGACTGGGTTCAGCAAACACTTACCTGAATGCTTGGTACAATTCTGCTGTGAGGCCATCAGAGGCAAGGCTCTTTTGAGTTTGTAGTTCCTTGATAACCTTATCTTCTTCATCTTCTGTTATGGGTCTATTCAAGTTATTGACGTCTCTATGGGATAATCTGGGAAGGATTTGTTTTTACAGGATTTTGTCCATGTCTTCCACTGATTACTGTGTAATTAGTCTTTTAATTGTATTGAGTTCTGTTGTTATTTCCCCTGTTTCATCCCTCAATCTGGATATTGATGTCTGTTCCTTCCTATGTTTTTATTACATTTGCCAAAAGTTTGTCAATTCTATTAATCCTATAAAAGAACCAACTTTTTACTAAGTTAATTTTCTCCATCACTCTTTTGTTTTTCCACTCATTTATCTACACCTTGATTTTTATAATTTCTTTTATTTTTCTATTAGGATTATTATGTTGACTCTTCCAATTGTTTAAGGATTTGTGTATCCACCATAAGTCTCTTTTTCTTTTTCATATGCTCATTTATCACTATCTAACTTCCTCTTATAAGTGCTGTTGCTGTATCCCATAGATTTTGGTATATCATAATCTCATTTTCATTGGTTTCTAGAAACTTTCTAATTTTATCTCTAATTCGGCTAAAACCCACACCGTTTGAAAAAGTAAGTTATTCGTCCTCCAAGTACGTGCCCTTGTTTTGTTTGATCTTTCTTTTGTTAACTTCCAGCTTTATGATGTAGTGGTCAGAGAAGGAAGTCTGGATGTTTGTTGCTGATAGGTGTCTTCAAGTCAGTTCCTATTAATAGCGACCCTTATGCAAAACAGAACGAAACACTGAGCAGTCCTGTGCCATCTTCACACATTTTCCTTTGTTTGAGCGCATTGTGGTAGTCACTGTGTCTATCCATCTTCTCAGGGCCTTCCTTTTTCTGCTGCCCCTTTACTTTAACAAACACATTGTCCTTCTCCCTGGACTTGTCTCTCCTAACAGCATGTTCAAAGTATGTAAGAGGAGGTCTTACATACTTACCTCTAGGGGGAAAATTGGCTGTATTTCTTCCAAGAGAGATAAGATAGTCTGTTAGTAGTTCATGACACTGTCAATATTCTTCTGCAGTATCACAATTCAAATGCATCGACTCTTTTTTGGTCTTCCTTATTCAGCATCCAACTTTCACATGCATATGAAGTGATTGAAAATACCATGGCTTGGATCAGGCTAACCTTAGCCTGTAGCATCTCTGCTTTTCAATATTCTAAAAATGTTTTGTGTAGCAGCAGATTTACCTCATGCAATGCATCTTTTGATCTCTTGACTACTGTCTCCATGAGCATTGATTGTGGATCCAAGCAAGCAAAAATAATTCTTGATGACTGCCACCTTTTCCCTATTATGATGTTTGTTACCTAATAGTCCAGCTGAAAGGATTTTGGTCTTCTTTATATTGAGTTGTAATCCATACTGAAAGCTGCTATCCTTGACTTATATCAGCAAGTGCTTTGAGTCCTCCTCACTTTCAGCAGGCAAGGTTGTGTCATCTGCACATTGCAGGTTTTTTATAAATCTTTCTCCAATACTGGTACCTTTTTCTTCTTCACATAATCCAACTTCTCTGATTATTTTCTCAGTCTGCAGTTTGAATAAATATAATGAAAGGATACAACACTGACACTGGGGTGGTTAGTTTATTGTGCCAGCTTGGTCAATAAACGCACATGGGGTTAATTGAAGGGCGGAGGGATAAATGGCTCAGCGAGCCTTGCCTTTCAAATTCTCCAATATTCTCTGCTCTCAGCTATGATCCATCTGACATCAGCAATGATACCTCTTGTTCCAAGCCCTCTTCTGAATCTGGCCTGAACCTCAGCAGCTCACTGTCATTATACTACTCAATTATTATTGAAATCTTAAGCAAAATATTACTTGCATGTTATATAAGTGATAGTGCTCTCTAATTTGAGTGATCTGTTGAGTCTGCTTTCTTTGGAATGAGCACTAATATGGAGCTCTTCCAATGAGTTGGCCAGCTAGCTGTCTTTCAAATTTCCTGCCACAGACAAGTGAGGCTTCCATCCAGTGCTTCATCAGCTTGCTCAAATATTTCCATTGGTCTTCCATCAATTATAGACTTGTTTTTTGCTACTAATTTCAGCTCTGCTTGAACTTCTTCCTTTAGTACCATTGGCTCTTTTAACATGAGTCAAATATATATTTGTAGTATACTTGATTACATAAAATGTAATTTTAATACAATTATAGTTATTATGTTTAAGGTAAATTGTTCAATTGTAGTACAGCAACAGTAAAAAATTTATTTTACTTTTCATTATTTTCATATGATAGTCCTAACAGGAGAACACTAAAAATTATATATTTTTAATATAGCTTCCTAATAAAGGTTTAAATTTGACTGTAGGTGACATATCTCAAAATGCTTGTTTTTTGTTTTGTGTAGTTTTATGTTAGCACAAACAAAACAACAACAAATCTCAAAAATACACTGAAATATATATATATATATTTTAATTGAGAACTTTTTGGAACACTAAGGGTTCAGTATTAGAAGTATCTTCTTGGCTGTGTGTCCTTCTTTCAACAGAGATGTTGTATGGAGACTGCTTATTGCAATTTGGTATATTGTTCCCACTGTTATTTTCACTTTTGTAGTTCAAGGAAAGAGATGTTAGTCATGCTTTAGAGGTTTGTTAGAACTACAGCATGACATTTTTAATGCAAATATTCAAGTTAATTGACATTATTAAAATTGAAAATGCACTGGAGAAAATACTTTGTGTGGAGATGCTTTCTATGCTGGATCATAGACTCAGTGAAATGATTTAAACTTAGTGGGATTATTACTTCTGAAGCACAGACAAATTAATGATCTATATAACTAGATTTTACCATTTAGAGATATGAATTTGAGGCTGTTCATAGGACAGTAAGTCAAAAACCCTTATATTCAAGTGGTCTTTAGATTGGATAACCATAAATCTATACATTTTATAGAGAAGAGTCCTAAGAGAAAACTGTCAGGCAATTATTTTTGTGACCATGAAGTGGCACAGGATGTGATCTGTCTTATAATGCTCTATATTTTTCATAGATTTAAATGGTAATGTTCTTCAATTCTATTATGTTGAAAGTCATTGCACTAACTTGAAAACTCAGAAAATTATCAGATGGATGATTAAGAGAATCCTGAAGTTTTTCATTGAATGAGACACTAGTCATTCACCCAAATAAATAAAAATTTTCATTTATGATATGCAAAGCACAATAAAGAAACATAGTATTTTGAGGGAAATCTTATGATATTTAGAATTAATGGTTAATTATCACAATGAAAATAAGAAGTAGACTTTTAAAATCACTGACAATACTAGCAATATATAGTTATATGAGGAAGAGTGATTAAAAAATAATAAAGTGATTTAAAAATAGAGGTTCCAGAAAGAAAATAGATTTTCTACATTATAAATAACAATAATATAAAGTCATATCATAAAACTCAATTTAACTTGCATATGCCATAAAAATAATTATTTTAAAAAGCATTACTTACACTTCAACTTCAGAATTTAATACTCATATCAGAACGATAGTAATACATTTCACTGACTCTTTACAGAACTTTTTATAGAGATGCTTATGGCCAAAAGCACACTCTACTTTAAAGTAATGTATTCATTTTCAATAAGGTTCCTTTTTATTATTATTTCTCAAAAAGGAGTGTAAAAAATTTGAAGAAGCTATGAAATTAACATATAAACTTTCCCAGGATCACAAGAGCATAAGGCCCGAAGCAAAATGCCTAGAAGAAAATTTACCGCTTTTTCTTGGTTTAATATAAAATAAATTTGTGAGGATAGTCTCTTTCTTGAGCCCACAAGTTTCTTTCAGTGAATCTTTGAATTTTAAGTGTTTACATTAAAGTAGGATCTTGAAGGAAAAAATACGTTGGAATAATATGTCCCAACAGCCTTGAATGGCAGTGTTGTTTGCTTCCCTATCTATCTCTCTAAATAAAGCCCCTATGTGAAGTCAGAGCAGGTGCAGTTTTACTGAACGTGTCTTTTGTTCCTGACTCAGAAAAGAGTCTGACTTGAGTTCTCTTGACACTTGAGAAAGAAAGTTAGGAGGAGTTGAGTTATTCATATAAGAAATTTGAAATCATTAAAACAACAAATTAAATATCATCTTTAAACTTCTGATAATATGAATGGTGGTTCCATCATGATGTCAGGTAAATCACTGTGTCATTTTTCATACATTAAATAATAAAAGTGCTATCCTCTGTACCACATTGCTAGCCAACTGTAACGTATACACTACATTATTTAATATTTTTATTTGGTTAATGCTCATAAAACTTAGTTTGCTTTGTTATGCAATGATTATACCATAAAATTATTGTCATCAATCTAAACTTCATCAATGAAGCCTTGCTTCACATGGAAGAAGCACACCAACCTATGCAATCATGAGGTTTCGAAGGGATCAGGCAAAAGGTATCACCAGAACAAAAATCTTACCATAGCAAATGATGGGGGGAGTGCGGAGTGGAGACCCAAAGCCCATTAGTAGGCCACTGGAGAT
>NW_022111372.1:11468841-11501913 GCF_000313985.2 Echinops telfairi | reverse complement strand
GGAACTATATGTGACCTCCTCCCTGGGGGACGGACAACCGAAAAGTAGGTGAAGGGAGACGTCGGACAGGGAAAGATATGACAAAATAACAATTTATAAATTATCAAGGGCTCATGAGGGAGGGGAGAGAGGGGAGGGAGGGGAAAAATGACCTAATGCCACGGGCTTAAGTGGAGAGGAAATGTTTTGAGAATGATGAGGGAAATGAATGTACTAATGCGCTTTACACAACTGATGTGTGTATGGATTGTGATGAGTTGTATGAGGTCCTAATAAAATGATTTTTAAAAAAAGAAGCCTTGCTGGTACATAAATTAAGTGCATAACTACTAACCAAAAGGTGGGCTGTGTGAGCCCAAAAGTAGGTTTGTGGGTTAAAAGACCTGGCGATGGTCTCAAACGAAATGCGTAGCCCACAAAACTCTATGGAGCACACTTACGCTGTCCTATAGGGTCCTTCCTATGAGTTAGAAGTAATTTGTCAACACACAGCAACAACATTAATCAAAATGGCAGTTCATGACTTCTTTAAGATATCTTTTGTTAATGATTTCTATTTAAATGTAAGGCTTTCTTAAGATGTAAGAAACTAAGTCAAACCCTCTGATGTATGTGCAGTACTCCACACAAGTATTAATCACACAAGTACCGCCACATAAATACACGTCATTGGCTAATTTCATTTGTATTAATCATTTTCTAATTATTAGAGATATATTTCTGTGCCCTCTATTTTCCTTTTTTTTTTTACCTTGACTTGCTGCATACCAAAATTTTCATTAAGTACAATATGTCATTATATAGTGATTTCAAATCACTGAATTTACATGCATAACAAATTTTGGTCTGAAAAAATCTATTTGTAATGTATTTAGGAAAAGGACTGTGTAAACTAACCATCCCCTTTTAATTAGAGATTAATCTATGGCAGCAAGGCTAAACAAAGGTTTCTCTCCACACTACTCTGCCACTATAACATGAGATTCTAGCAATTGTTTTTTAGTGGAAAGCAAGTTAATGCAATTATCCAAAGCTTATCTATGAAACAAATATATATTTGTTACCAAAATAATATTTTAATTGATTTGTAATATATATTATTAGTTATATAGGATATTATATTCACTGAGGATTTACTAACAATATGCTTTTAATAGTATAACCATGCAGAATGACTGTTAGAAAAATATGAACATAGAATTGTAAAATGTAATTCTATTGTGATTTTTTTTTCATGATACAATCTGGTTTTACCTATGGAAGTTTGTCTTATATGTAAACTTCACAATCTTGGTTAGAGAAAAATAAATGAAATTCACTGGGCTTATATTGTTACTACATTTTGTGCTGTTTTGTATTTTCTCCCAAAGGTGCATGTTTGGAATATTTATTAGAGAATTTTAACAGCTCTCAGATATATCTGTGAAATTTATAAAGCCAAAAAGTAGAAGTTACTTATACTTGTGATTATGTCACTAGTTTAAGCCTTATTCAATTTATACCAATTTATTAAAATCATATTAGAAAAATATCGATATTTTCCCCAAATTAAAGAAAATATAGACTACAAAAGAAAATTTTCTTATTAATCCATTATAAGGAGGTCAGTGTTTCGTTCTTAAAATTCTTAAGGCATACTTACCTGGCAGGGGAGATACTATGATCACGAAGGTGGTTTTTCCAGGGCGAGGCTTATCCATTGCACTCCGGATGTGCTGACCCCTGCAATTTCCTCAAATGTGGGAAACTTGACTGCATAATTTGTGGTAGTGAAGGACAGTGTTCATGCTCTCCACTGAAAAAAGAAATTCTTTAGGCAATAAATTAGGAATACTTGAAAAAATGATATATTTATAATAAATGTAATTTGGGGGCTTTAATAAATTAATGAATTATAATCTAAGATCTTGAAAGAGGGAAATACACATACAGTGCAGACAGATAATTTGAACATTTTATTTTCTAGTTAATAGTAAACATGTTTCTATCTCTCAAAAGGATAATAACATTGAATAAGTAATTTCAAATATTATTAATATTGCAGTAATACCCTTCTCTTTACTTGAGTGCATTATAAATTTAAAGGAATGTTATATGTGGGCAAAAGCAAACTTTCTATGCAATTGGAACAAAATGTGTAACATCTTTAGGATGACTTATCAAGGAGAAATTTAGGATGACTTATCAAGAGAGAGAAGGAGGAGAATTTACTTGAAAGTTAAACAGAAGCTCAATCTCAAAGGACCTTTTGAGTCGTCTTAAGTATTTGGACATTATTACAGGGGCAATGAGAATGGATGAAAGACTTTCAAACACACATATAATAAAATTATAGGTATTACCTTGGGAAAGAATATTCTTACTATATTTGTAACTAATAGACAATAATTTTTTAAATGTATTTATTTGAAAGGAAGAGATAGTAATGAGTGAGATTAGAATGGTAGGTTGCACAGGCATTTGAAGATATAATTAAAATAGAGGCTTAGCTATTGAAGGCTGAAAATTTGAGAAAGTTTGTGGATTTCACTGTTTAAGAAAAATGTATCCAGAATGTCTATGAAGTCATACACATTATGCCCAGGAAAGCATATTGAATTTTAAGCAAGGGTATCTTTGACAGCATTTGTATCTTCATGTACAAAAAAGACATCTGCTAGAACACCTATGGAGAAACCCTGTGTTATTATAACTAGTATGGCTACAGACTTTGGCAAAACTCAAATCACAGAGGAAGAGTACATAATTGAAACAAACCTCATTAGGCCAATGTGAATAAGCAGATCATAGTGTGGTAGTTATAAATTAGTAGTGTTTAAACCACACAATTAGTTTGGCAAAATTATGGTAAATATACTGGACAGTAAGGCAAGCTTGATAAGCAATTCACTACAAAATCTTTTCTTATCTGAATGTGATTTTATTTCTCCCTCATATTTGAAGAAGAATTTTTCTGGATATAGGATTCTGATTGCCAGGGTTTTTTGGATTTGTTTTTGTTTCTTTTCTTTCAAACGTGTCAATATATTGGTCCATTGCGTTCTTGCCTACATGATTTCATTAGAAAATTGGAACTTATCCTATGAGATTTACTTTTGTATGTGATTGCTCTTTTTTCCACGTGTTGTCATATTTTTTTTCCTTTTCTTTGATGTATGGAAAGTTTGACTATGATGTTTTATGGTGATTTTCTTTTAGGATCAATTCTTTTTGGAGTTCTATCAGCTTCTTGAGTAGTTATTTTGTGCTGTGTCCTAATAATAGAGAAATCCTCCTTTAATACTTCAACTATTTTCTCTGTGATTATATTTATTCTTTCTGTTGTGGATTGTTCACTAAGTGTATATTGTTCCAGATATATGCCCCATAGAATTCTTAGTTTTTTTCATTTCTGCTCATAGTATAATCTTGTAAGAGATTTCTCTTTAAGATTATCACCTTCTGATTCGATTGCTTCAGTCTTTCCATTTTGCTCATTCAAAGTGTTATCCGGTTCTAATATTTTAATGTTTTCCTTTTGGATTTCTATTTGAAATTGTTGAATTATTTCAAGTTTTCTTTTATTTTTCTATTGTTCTTGTAATACTTTTCTGAGCTCCTGCATCATCTCTTCTCATTTTCCTGTATTTCTATCTTTTTTTGCCCCTCTAATCACTTAAAGTAGCTGGGGATGATTACCCTAAACTCCCTGGGTGAGGGGGGGTGGGGGGGAATGCAAAGCTTTCTCTTCCTCAAAGGCCTATGGAGAGTCCACAATTGACAAGGACAGGGAAAACTGCCTGATCAGTCTAACTGACGAATTACCATAAACCAGAAATGGGGAGGCGATAATTCTGACCTCCCAGTACCCTGCCAAATATGGATATAGCTGAGTCATAGCCAACTAGAAACTATCATGTTTTTTTTCAAAATCCCTTGTCAGGAGCTCCAGGCCCCTGCCAGGCATACAAGAAGGGCCTGCCAGCTCTGGTCTGCATCTCACTACTTTCACCCTTTTGTTAGTGTAGACTTGCTGGGGGCCTGTGCCCAGGATTTCCTGACTTTACTGCTTAACAAACCTGCTGTGCTGACTCCTCCTGTTTGTTCTGTCTACATTGACGCTGCCACCAAGCTTTTAAGAAACCTGCAACAGTGAGAATTCACCTGGAAAAGCTGTCATCATATCCAAACACAATTGTATGTATTCCAATTAACTGAGTTATTTTCTCATTTCCAGAGGTATACAGAGATTGCTGCTATCTAGATATAACATTGTTGTTATTTTGCTTTGTTTAATATTAATTTCACTGTACAAATACATCTCCACGAACTTATTGTAGCCCCAAGGTGACTGGCTGTTAGTCATTAGCCTACCCCCAAATAAATGAAAGGCAGAAAACAATAAAAATATTCCCTCCATCAAAATTCTGGTTTCAACGCTAGCTGCCAAGTCCCCAGAAAATTCTAGGCAACTATCAATACAGCCTACATGACAGTTGAGGGAAATGAGAGACTATCTGATATAATGTCCTCATACTGGCTACTGATTACCTCCCCTGAGAGAGGTCCACCCAATTCTGACAGTTATCCTTTGCTCCACTCACTAGTGGTGGTCCAGGGAAATTACCCTACATACAGTACAATCCCCAAGAATTCCAGTCAGGGATTAAGAGTCAGTTTACAAACAATCTACCTCCCATTTTGAACCAGAATGCAGTAAGCATGTCAAGACCCTATCAGCCCCTGAGTGAAAGAGCCTGCGAATCTTTCCACCCAACTTCAGGCTCAAACTCCCCCAACCTTATGTAGGGAGAGAAACGTTAGTGTTCTTCATTATGTTAGGAATGGGTGAAAAGGAGAAGTGTTAGATGCCTATTTCCCACCTCGACTGCTGAGATCCAGGGAACTGGGGGAGGAGCAGATTCCCAGGCTTCCTGCAAAGCAGCTAGAATTCATGACATTTTTGAGGATTCTTTGTGTCTATACCAAGATGCAATTAAAATAAGTTTCTGTTCCTCAGACAACCTCCAGAACTCAGGCTGCTGAATCTTGTCAACTTTTCAAAGTTCTTTTGGAGAGGGTTTCACAGAGGCGCTGATTGATGAGCTTTGTTGGTTCTCTAGACTCAGGATGCTCCATAGTTTTTTGTTGGTTTTTTTTTAATGTTCCATAGTTTTTTAAGGAAATTAATTTTCTTTGCAAATGACTCACAACTAATATAGGAATGTGCCTTTCAAAGGAATGTGTAATAGTTTATTCAATAATAATAATGTATTCTTAATTGTTACACTTCCAAGTATGACTAAAATATAACTAAGCAGACTTCTCAGGGGAGACAGAATAAGATGGTGTTCAGTTACATTTACCCACCCACAGCTCCTGATTCCAGACCAGAAAATTGGGAGGTAAGGTGAAGGAGACTGGGAGGAGAAGTCATGATATTAGACTCAGGATACTAGAGTCTGTCCTGAACCCCCTTTTTTTAAATTTTCACGCACAAAGTGAACCGAGAATGCAGCGAATAGCTCTACGTTTGGTGTCCTAGGCTCGTGGGCTCCACCTGAGCAGTTCCCAGTGCCCTAGTCCAGCAGCAAGTAACGATTGCCCCAGGTTGACGCCCAAAAGGGGACATAATCCCAGACACAAGGAGAACCTCTGAAAGCTAGTCATGGGACTCCACACCAGACTCCCCACGCTGTTAACTGCCTTGAGCTCATAGCTTGGGGGTCAGAGTTGGTGGGTAGCCATAGATTTGGAACAATGGAAAAGACATAACAAAATTTACCTGAGAGAGATTGCGGTGTGGCAGAAAACAAGTGGGTAGTCATAGTGCAGAGGTCGAATTCAGTACCAGTTGGCTGAGATGAAAAAACCTCTCTGATAAGCTAGATCTCCTCCTCTGGGGGTCAGCCTGACAGCCCTGAAATCAGGGCACCCCATACGCCCAATATAAAAAAGAGAGAAAATATATTTTCCCTGTAAAAACTGGTAATCCAAGGCTCATTGTTTAAATCCAAAACAACTGGTAGAACGAGACCTTTAACATACATTAGCATAATAAGACAGCCCATGCTAAGGAATGCCAGAAGTTAGCTACAGACCCCAGAGGTTTTCAACATAACAAAGAGCCTCTGGAGCATGCCTCAATTTCATAATTTAATTCCAGCTGGCCATGGGGAAAAAAACCCCTCTGAGCTATTAGGTTTCAGTGGTCTTGGAACAAGCTAGGACAACCCAGCAAGCCCAATGGGAGAGGGGACAGGGAGCTACTCTCCGTCCTCAGTGATCCTACACAAAGTTGGGGACTACATGTCTGTTCTGGGGTTCTACACTGAGCTGAAAGAACTCCACACCCCACACCCGGCTGCAGTGCTGCATACAGTACAAGGCAACTATACCACTGATCTTCAGTGCTAACATCACTGAGAAAATCACTGCCTGGCTTCTGGTGTGAGATTGCCTTCTAGGATAATTATGCCCAGCATCTGTGGGATGCTACACCAAGTGGGCACACCACCCTGCTACCTTGAGGCAGGCTTGGAACTTCTCCAGCTCCACAGGCCGCATTATCTCCTTACTTATCACTCTATTACTTCTCTCTGTATTCACTTACCCTTCTATCCTTTGCACCACAGTCGATCTCACTGGGCCCAGTTTTGTTTTATTTTGTTTTTCTCTTTTTCTTTTTTCTTTTCTCTCTCTTTTTTTTGTCTCTCCCTCTTTTCCCTGTCATACACCACTGCTGGCTTTTGGGCCACTACCATCCAACTAGGGCAACTCCACACAAATATCAGGGGGAACGCCAGCCTGACCACTGTGGGAGTGCTGCACACCACACAAGGAAGATGTGACAAGCCTCTAGATCATTTCACGCTGCTGAGAAAACGTCAATTTGGCCTCTATGGTGATCTTGCTAAATGTGGCTATTCCACCCAGCACTTGTGGGACCCTGCACTAAAAGGGCACACCAACCAACCACCTTGGGGCATGGGTTAAAACCCTTCAGCCCCTCATTCAGGCAATCATGGGTCAGCTAACTCTTTGCTCTTTATTTTTTTCTTCTTTCTTTCTGCTCCCTTTTCCACTTCAATCAGCGAGTATAGTTGTGTTTTTCCCTGTCTTTTTCTTTCTTTCTGCTCTCTTTTTTTCCCTTCATTTCTGTTTCTCTTCTCTCCCTCTTTTTCCTTTCACATGCCACTGCTGGTTTCCAGCCCCCTACCATATGATTAGGGAAACTCTGCCCACCCAGTCTGCCCCATGAGAGTGCTGCACATATCATGAGTGAGTGGTAAACAAGGTACGGCACAGGGCTCAGCTATCTCTATTTTTTTCCTTATTTTTTTCTTCCTTTCTTCTTTTGCTTTTTCCTCCTTTTTCCTGCGTCTTCTATCTCTTCTCTTTCTCACCACAGTCTCAGAAGAATCAGTTTTTTTTATTTTGTTGTTTTATTTTTCTCTTTATTTTTAATTTTGTCCCATATTTCTTTTGTGTATGAGTGTTACTTTGTTTTTTATTTTTGCTCTTTGTTTCCTCTGTTCACGCTTTTTCTTCTCTTCTTCCTCTCTTTCCTTTTACAAGTCACTACTGGGCACCAGGCCACTACCCGCTGCCTATGGAAAATCTGACTACCCAGTTGGGGGAGCTCCCACCCTCACTTGTTGGCTTTACACGCATCTGGGGAAATCATGCCTGTCCTTCCCCATACCCCAAGCAGCTGGTGAATCTCAAGTTCACACATCTGGAGAAAGTCCTGCCTACACCACAAGACCCTAGAAGTGACTGGGGGAAATCCTAAACACCCTCTGTGGTGCTCCACATTGCTGCGGGAATATCCACCCAAACTCCACAGTGATCTCTCTGACTAGGGTCATTCTGCCTGCCATCTCTGGTGTTCTACACCAAGGATGGTACACGCATGCACCCTCTGCAACACTCAAGTTACAGAGGGAAACACCACACAGGACCAGAGGTGCTCTAAGCCCCATGAGAAACACCACAACTGCTTACTGGGAGATCAGATATAGAAAGGCTATCCTCGTGTTGTGGGCCAACAACTGCCCGAACAAGTCCCATGAGAAAACTATCCAACTCACATTCCAAATAATGGAATAGTGGTTCGCTAAGATATGAGTTAAATCACAGGAATATACAGCGGTAGCCTGACACCCCAGTGCAGATACCTGCAGGTAGTTCATATAAGCATTCATATGAGTCCCAAAGAGATAGCGCAGTGTTCTTCAACTCTGGAAGATGGCTCCAAGCTTCTCTAAAACAGCACATAAACAGCAAATAGTCCCAATATCCTCAACAAAAAAGCAAGAGAAACAGAAGATAATGTGGAAGAAGTCATGATCCTAATAAAGTGCATAGAAGAAGCAGACATTGACCTGCCATAGAAATTTTTATAATATGCTTGGAGTCATACAGGATGTGAGGGAAGCATTACAGAAAAAAGGATGAAATGAGAGAGGAGATAAAGACAATGCACCAAAAGGAAATATAAGACTTAAGGTATGATGAAATAATAATATCTAGTAGCAAATTAACAGATTTTGCCAACAGACTTGAGGAGGCAGATAATCACACCAGTGACCTACGACTTCAACAAAAGGGAAAAGTAGTCAAATAAGACAACCAAAAAAGCTGAAGAAACCCTAAGAGCCATGTCTGGTGCTGTGAATAGGAACAATACTAGAATAATTGGACAATCGGAACAAGATACAACAAAGAAGTCAACAGTGAAAATAACGTGGGAATTCTTAGAGGAAAACTTCACCAGCTTAATAAATGAAAATCACGCAACTAGTCAAGAGGCTGAAAGAACACCAACTAGACTGAATTCCATAAAGAAATCATCAAGACAAATAATAGTCAAATTATCCAATTATTAGGAAAAGGAGAATATCATAAAAGCAGCTTGGGAAAAACGAATGGTCATGTATAAAGGTACCCCAATAAGAGTATGTTCAGACTTATCAGTGAACACAATGAAGAAGAGGAGGGAGTACAGTAACATATTCCAAAAATTAAAGGAAAATAATGCAAATCCAAGAATACTATACCCGCCAAATTATCTATTAAGACAGATGGAGAAACAACAGACTTCCCAGACAAGGAAAAACTCAAAGAATACATAAAAAGAAACCTATCCCTAAAATAGATACTTGCCAACTCAGTATGGGCAGAAGATCAACAATCACTGAGCACAAATATGAGACGGACACATAGAACAACTCCACTCATAGAGTGAAAAAGAGAAAACAGCCCCCAAGATAGCATTAGCCTCAATAGTGGAAAGAAGGCATGAATGAGCCACACACACACAGCACAAAATAATAAAATAGGTAGGAAGGAAAACAACAAACACAAAAGATACAAGATCACATCACAGAATCCATAGATGGATGTAATAACACTGAATATCAATTAACTGAACTCAGAAATTAAAAGGCAGATGCTAACATATTCGCTCTGAAAACATACCCCATTGACCTTTTGCCTACAGGAGACACATCTCAAGCTTACCAACAAAACAGTTTGTGAATTAAAGGCTGGAGAAAAATATGCAAAACAAATGGCTATGCAAAAACACAAGGGTAGCAATCTTAATCTCTGACAAAATTTATCTCAAGGTATAAGCCATAACAAGCGACAAGGAGGGGCCCTATATGATAGTCAAGGTAAGAGTAGACAAAGAACCAGTGAGCATAATGAATATATACATGCCCAATGAGAGAGCCACAAAAGTAGTAAATCAAACACTCCAAAAGATGAAAAAAGAAATTACAGGCTCAACAATTCTAGTATGTGACTTTAATACACCACTCTCAAAAAAAGACAGATCATAGGGAAAGAAACTTAATAAGGAGGCTACAGATTTAAACAGCACAATTGGATGACTTGACCTGATAGACATTTTAAGAGTTTTCACCCAAATGCAAAAAAATCACACTCTTTTCAAGTCCAGATGGCACATACAATAAAATAGAACACATGCTGAAACATAATTCGAACCTGAGTAAATATAAGCACATAGATACAGATGTCTCTCTCCAAATACCATAAGGCTGAAAATCAACTGAAGGATGATGAAGAAAACAAGGGCAAATAATTTGAGGATGAATAACTCTCTATTGCAAAAGGAGTAGTTATTGGTCCAGATGAGAGATGAAATCAGGAAGTTTCTAGAAACCAATGAGAATGAAAATACGATACACCAAAACCTTTCGGATACAGCAAAGGCATTTATCAGAAGAAGTCTGATAGCAAAACATGCACAAATGAAAAAGGAAGAGAGACTTATGGTTGATATGCGGGCATAAAACTTAACCAATTAGAGTAGAGTCAACAGAAAAATCCTACTAATAGCAAAAGGAAAGAAATAGTAAAAATCAGAGCTCAGATGCAGAAGAAAGAAAACTATGGAAAAAATTAATGTAGCTAAAAGTAGATTCTTTGAAAAGATTAACAGAATTGATAGGCCACTGGCAAACCTAACCAAAGAATGAAAGAAACATATTTCAATAGCAAGGATGAGGGATGAAACAGAGGACAATAAAACGGATCCTAATGAAATCAAAAGGATAATTACACAGTGCTATTGTCTTGTACTCTATTGAGTTCAAAAATTTGGAAGACATGGACCAATACTTGAAAAAGCAATCCCTCACTAGACATTCTCAGATGGACGTCAAGAATCTTAACAGATTCATAGCAATAGAAGAAATAGACAAGGTTATCAAAGATTTACAAACTAAAAAGTCCCCTGGGCCAGGTGGCTTTATAGGAGAATTCTACTGACACCAATCCTACACAAACTCTTCCAGAACATAGAAAAAGACAGAAAACTCCCAAAATCTTTCTATGAAGCTAGTATAACTCTGATATCTAAAGCCGGCAAAGATCACACAAGAATTGAGAACGGCAGACCAATAACCCTAATGAAAATTGATGCAAAATCCTTAAAAAAATACAAAAAGCATATAAAAAAATAATTCACTATGACCAAGTGGGATTCATACCAGGGAAGCAGGGATGGTTCAACATACGATAGACCATTAATATATTTGCCACATTGACATGAAAAATTATAAGAACCACATGATAACATTGATAGATGCAGAAAAATCATTTGACAATATCCAACACCCATTCCTGTTTAAGACGCTCAAGAAGATAGGAATGGAAGGAAAATTCCTCAATATTATATAAGCTATATATGAAAAACCAACAGCCAATGTGGTAATCAAAGGAGAAAAGATGAAAACAATTCAGCTGAAGAAGGCAACCCGAGAAGGATGCCCCTTGTCCCCACTCCTATTTAACATCATGCTGGATGTCCTAGCTAACAATATAAGACAAGGAAAAGACATCAAAGCTATTCGTCTGGGGTAGGAAGAGGTGAAACTATCATTATTCTCAGACGATATGATTTTATATATCGAAAATCCCAATAAATTCCCCAAGTGTAGTGTTGGAAGCAATATAGGAACATGACAGAGTGGCAGGATACAAGATCAACAAAAAGAAGTTTATCGGACTGCTATACACATCAGAAAAGATCACAGAAGAGGCAATTAAAAAGTTAGTACACTTTACCATAGCCAAGCACATTGAAATATCTAGGGATATAGCTGACTAAATAAAACAAAGATTTCTACAACAAAAACTACAGAACACTATTACAAGAAAACAAGAGTGACCTCAACAAATGGACAATTGGGAAATGTGGAAGATAAATCACCTGTGTGCATTGAAAAAATTCACCAAGAGAGTAAAAAGAGAGCCCATAGACTGGGAAAGCATCTTTAGCAATGACACATGAGACAAAGGCCTTATTACTAAAATCTACAATACTTTGCAAGCTCACAATAAGAAAATAAAACTAACTGCCCCTAAGGAGGTGGGGGAAAAACTAACAGCCCCTGAAACAAAGTTTCACAGGGGCAGAAATCCAAATGACTAATAAACATATGAGAAAATATTCCCGATCATTAGCCATAAGAGAAATACAAATTAAAGCTACTATGATACCACCTAACACCCTCAAAGACTGCCCAATTCAAAAAATCAGAAGGCAATAAGTGTTGGAGGGGTTGTGGGGAGATAGGAGCTCTCATCCACTGATGGTAGACCTGTAGTTATGTACAGACATTATGTAAATCAATGTGGCAATATCTAAAACAGATGGAGTTGAGCTACCATACTGCCCAGCAATCCCCCTACTGGGTATATATGCAGAAAAGACAAGAAACAAACCACAGCCAGACATCTGTGCTCCAATGTTTATCGTCGCACAGTTCACAATTGCAAGGAGCTGGAAGCAACCCAAATTTCCATCCACAGACAAATGGATCAAAAAACGGTGGCAAATGCATATACTGTAGTACTACACGTACCTAAAAAGCAGTAATGAACGCATAAAGCACATTGCTACATGGGAAGAACCAGAGGAAATAGTGCTAAGTGAAGTAAGTCAAGCACAAAAGGATAAGTACAACATGAGTTCACTGAAGTAAGCTAAAAACAAAACAAAACAAAAAACCCAAACAAACTCAACGTAGGCGAAAAGCTACTATATACATACATCCCTGGGGTTAGGGCCATCAACTATGGCAGGGTCAAACCCAATCCAGGGATACATATGGCAGCCAACTAAGTAAGAGGGGCAAATAAAAGGAGAGAAAAAAAGAGAAAAATGTGGGTAGGTGAATAGGGCACTAACCCACTCAAGGAGAGGGTATTGTTTATATCTCTGCAGGAGAGTGAGAGAGAGAACAGGCTTCAACATGATGAGCCAAGACTTTAATACAACGTACCTCCATGTACCAGGGTAGGAATAAAGAGGTCTGCGGGGCTGGCTCCAATGCCAACTATGTGAACACTGATGCACCCACCACCCTCTCCCCGCCACTTTCAGAAAATGCATTCCAGAGGACAGCACTGGGGCTACAGTTTGAGGAGAAGGGCACATCTGATTAGAACACATGAGAGAAATGAAAAGAGATGGAGAGCCGGGAGAGGACATCCTGACCCATCAAGCCCCGAGGACAATGTTCCTGCCTGGGAGCAGACAATGCATGGGGAGGACCGTAGGGGCAGCCTGCCATGGGACATGGCGTCTCTCACTGAACCATGGCACTGCGGGGGACAGCAATAGAGACACAGTGCAGGAAAAGTGAATGATCTGACCCCATCAAGCTGGGGCGAGGCACTGAGGGTATGCAGCAGAGCAGCACAGGGATGAAACCCCAGGGAATACCAAAATAAACTTGGGATACAGAGTGTGTCACCCCGTCAGACTTGACTGGAAAACACTCTTAAAGATCAACAAACAGATCTTGAACTATTTATATGCTTTTCCATTTTTGTCAGTGACTTTCTTTTTGTTATTGTTATTTTGTTTTTGTTTTGTTGGTTTTGACTGCCTTTTTTGTTTTATTTGGCTTTGCCTGGTTTTTACACTTATTGATGTATCTGCATGTCTATCTAGATAAGATAAGCGGGATAAATAATTTGGAGATGAAAAGAACAGGACCAATGGTTCTGGAGGGATATGGGAGAAAGTGAGTGGAGGGAAAGGGGAACCAACCCAGGGACAAGGGAGGAACAAGTGAACTAAAATCAATAGAAGGAAGGTCATAGGATGCTTAGTGGTGCTTGATCAAGGGCAACATAGCAGCAAGGAATTACTAAACCTGAATGAAGGCCAAACATGATGGTGGGACAAGAGGAAAGTAAAAGGAAATAGAGGAAAGAACCAGGATGAAAGGGACGTTTATACATATATATATTTATATCAAGAGGGGAATTTATAACAAGAGGGGAATAGAACTCTGTACTCATCTATATATTAAGAATTAAAGTTGCAGATGGACATTAGGCCTCAACTCAAGTATTCCCTCAACACAAATGCACTTTATTCTAACCATCTGGCATTCTGTGATGCTCACCTTCCCGACATGATTGCTGAAGACAAAATGGGTGCATAAGCAAATGTAGTGAAGAAAGCTGATAGTACCCGGCTTTCAAAAGCTATAGCATCTGGGGTCTTAAATGCTTGAAGATAAACAAGCAGCCATCTACCTTAGAAGCAAGAAAGCCCACAAGGAAGAAGTACAGCAGCCGGTGTAATCATGAAGTTTCGATTGGATCAGGTGTCAGGTATCTAAGACACAGGGAAAAAAAAACATACCCAAGGTGAATGGGGGCGGAGGGCATGAAGTGGAGATCCAATGCCCATCTGTAGACAATTGGACATCCCCTCACAGAGGGGTCACAGGGAAGAGATGAGCAAGTCAGGGTGTAGTATAGCAAACACCAATGAAACACACAACTTTCCTCTAGCTCAATGGTGCTTCCTTCACCCCACTATCATGACCTCAATCCTACCTTACAAATTTGATTAAACTAGAGCATGCACACTGCTACAGATAAGAGCCCGCAATGCAGGGAATCCAGGACAGATAAATCCCTCAGGGCTAACAAGGAGAGTAGTGATACCAGGAGGATTAAGGGAGGGTTGGGGGAGAAAGTAGGAATAGGTCACCAGGATCAAACTAGAATCCCCTCCCAGCGGGATGAATAACGGAAAAGTCGATGAGGGGTGACGGAGGATGATGTAAGATATGGAAATAATAATCTATAACTTATCAAAGGTTCGTGTGGGAAGGTGGGTAGGGGGAGGAAGGGGGAAGAAATGTGGAGCTGATATCAGGGGCTCAAGTGGGAAGAGAATGCTTTGAAAATGATGATGCTGGCATATGTGCAAATGTGCTTGACACACTGGATGAATATATGGATTATGATAAGAGATGTAAGAGCCCCCAATAAAAGTATTTAAAATATATATAAGCAAAAAATGCTCATATTTTGAAGTAATGGTCTCTAAAGTTTCTTGTTCCTGCTTTTATGATAATTATGCATATAGTCAAGGAATTGTGGTGAAGAAGATAATATTAAATAATTGGTAACATTCTTTTTACATATATATATGTCAAAATTTACATGTATAAGTTAATACTTTCTTTTCCTTTTTACTCTTTTGTGATTAAGGTTTGGAGTTCTTGCTTTGTTTGACCATGTAGTTGAATTGGGAATAAGCTAAGGAAGTTACCTGTGTATTAGTCACTATAATTTAGAAGTCACTGATGTGAATAAGAAGTCATTCTTCAGCAAAGATCCTATACTTGAACTGTTACTCCATCTCTGCTTTGGTCATTTCTTAAGCACAGTCAAGTTACTTATGGCTGCTCCTACACATTTTTTCCTCCAAAAGAGGCATAAATATTGCTTGGAAAAAATTTGAGTGAGGAACAGTCAATATATATCACATAGCAGCGTTAAAGATCAAATGAATTTCTGGGACCTTGGCAGGAAATAATTTCTAGTAAACCATGATAGTGAGCCCCTTAATTCCAGTGTTCTTATTGTATGTGTATACTAAATACATCCAAAATTATTTATCTGTCTAATAAAAGAGCTCAAATTTTTATAATATAAAAATGTTTGCTACAGTTTATAACACAGATAAATAGGAAGAATGGATGAAAACTTTTAATGTAAAACCTAATTATCAGAGAACAGTTACAATTTAACAAAAATAATTATTTTATTATAAGTAAAATAAAGCTCTGTATATCTTTCATTAGGAATTATTTTGAAAATTATTATAAAACTTTAAAGTACTTTTTTTTTCTTACCCTAATCTAAAGTGAGTGTATATTTGCAAGAAGGTGTGTCAAAGTATTAATGGTCATAAAAGGCCAGAAAATTTATCACAGAATTCCTCTCGAATAATTCCAAAAACTCACTCATCCAATAAATATATTGATATTGTCACGTTTCTTTCACCCAGCTTTCAGGTCTGGCAGCAATATTAGATTGTATTCTGAAACATGCCTGAAGAGAGAAATCCTGATACAAAAAGTTTATTTGGAAGGCAGATCTAGGGAGCAATGATAATGCAATGGAGAAGGTAGGGGGAAAGCAAAGAATGCCAATAGAAACAACATTAATGAGCAGTTTACTGAGATGGGTAAGTGGGCCTTTATCCCATCTGGGCCTCTGGGAGACAGCATAAGGCTGTGTTGTTCAATATTCCAGGAAGTAGATGTATTTATCCACTAACTCAAATACAGTCTTGGATGGATACTATCCTCAGGAGCTTTAATTACTGAAAGTGTGAGTCTACTTTATACTTGTCTATAATAACTAATTGTTCAGAATATATTTGAGTTTGATTCTAGGAAATTTATATTTTGTTTATCCTACCACCTTCCTAAATATGAATCTTCTTAAATATGAATCTTATTTCTGTACATTTAAATCTGATTTTGAATAAATTTCATTTTATTTATTATATCTTAAAAAGAGACATAATATTCCCCATAATTTATATTGCAAAATAGTGTTGGAGTGTTAATTTGGTCCTGCTCTCTGGCATTATCTATGTATAAGAAAGAGTTTTATATAAAGAAGTTTTTATACATCAAGCAGGTATCCCAGCACACGCCAATTCAAATATATAAATCCAATATTAATCCATAGGTCCCTCTTCATACTCACATAACAGCAGGCCAAGCTTAGAAAGACGCATCAGGAAGCAAGAAGATCCCAGTCTGGTGGATGTAGAGTCACATGGATCCAAGGTTCCCGGGAACATGACAGGGCAACAGCAGTTTGCTGGTGTGGTAGCAGAGCCCCAGCAATAAGGAGGTAAAAGGGGCATAGAGAGAGCCCCTTCTTAGAATCTTTCACTCTTCAAACAAGAGACCACACCCCCAAGGAGATGTTATCACCCTTAGCCATAGAGCAACTATTTGATATAAAATCATCCAACTATTATAGAGGTTAATCTTTTAAATCAGAGCAGTATAATAAATAGATAAAAATGGAATAATTTGATCTAAGAAAATAAAATTGATTATAAGGGAATTAATCCAGAAAAGATTTTGCAAATCATTTATTTAAAATCATATACGAGTGATTAGCACATATTATAAGAAAAAAATCACAATTATACTTTCATTTCTATATAATATATTGTAAAATTATTGAATTAAAATGTCCATAAAATGTACATATATTAAGTTTTACTCCTTGATTCATCACTGCAAAGTAAACATACCATGTAAAAAACAATCTGATTAGTAAACACAATATTAATATTATCATCATAATAGAAGTATTTATCTGCCCCATTCCAATCACTAACACAATATGATATTGATTATTAATCTGTAGGTTGTATCTATTTTTATTTGAAATTTATATGAATAAGATAAAAGTTTATATGTTTTTTAGGAGATAATCATTTTATATCATGTTATTGCATGCATGTCTATACATTTCATTGAGATTGGTACATGTATTTTGTTAGGCAGAGAGAGACATAATTGACTGCCACTAATGTGATGTTGACTCATAACAACCTTATGTACAATAGAACAAAATATTGTCTGGTGGTTAGTAAATATCATGATTGTCAGCCTCACATTTGAGTCCATTTGTGTGACTATGAGGCCAATCATTTCTCCCAGGGTCTTCTTCACCTTTACTGGCCTTTTGCTTCACTAGCCACATTTTTGTAGTAACTTATTTGTCTTTAGATTTATCTAAGACAATGAAGTTGAACAATATTTAATCTGTAAGGTTTTCACTGACTAATTTTCAGAAATAGACTCTTCTCCCAATTTGTCTTACTTTGGAAGCATCATTGTTACCTGTCCTCCTCCAGTGAACTGACTAGTATTTGGAATGCTGGCTGCATAACTTCCAGAATCACAGCAATACACAAGACACCACAGAATGGCCGGTGCTAGCATGTATATATGTCAGGGTTTGTATGACTGTTCAGTTATTTAAGGTTCTTGTGCACACTTTTTGGTGAATAGTGCTTCTACGATGATAAGTACATGTGCTGTGGGCACTCATGGACATTTTAGTTGGGAATACACTAGCTATTAGAATTGCTGGGCCATGGGCTGCAATGAGTTGAAATTTACTCAACAGCAATCGACTTGCAAAATGTGCTATCAGTCACTGAAATTGCCAAACAACTTTCTGAAGTTATTGTATAAGCCAGAAAGTAATGGTTAAGAATTTTTTTAAAATTATATTGTGAAATAATTATGTTTGTGGCAGATTGTATAAATAGTACAGCAAAGATCCTTTATCCTACATCTATTTTCCCCACTATGATTGGAACATATATACATACATAATGTATTAGGCTGGGTTGTCTAGAGAAACCAATCCAGTGACACACATATATGTATAATAAAGAATTTTATATCAATAATTATTACATATCAAGAAAGCATCCCAGCCCACTCAAATTCAAGGTCATAAATCTGTTACTACTCCATAAGTGCCTCTTCAGACTCACACAGTCACATGCTATTATGCAGAATGCAGGAAGATTACAAGTCAGTAGGTACAGCTCTATGTGAAACCATGTAGGCTCCAGCAGTGTCAGGGGGGCCAGAAAGCAGTAAGAAAAAGCAGAGAGGTGGGGAGAGTCTTGGGGTACCCTTGCTAAGAAGGCCACACCCCCAAGGAGACAGCATCAAGCTTTGATCTAATTGACAAGTTGGACTCCAGCCCTACACTTTTATTCTTCAAGTTGACATAAAATTATCACACACACATACATACATACATATGAGGGGATACCTCATCCCAAACCAAAAAGCTCCACTGGGTGTAGTTTTGTAGTATGCTTTTTTCCCACTAGCCTAGCATCAAGCAACTCAGTCAGAGTTAGTGCACCCAATGGCGTTGCCTGGGAAGATTATCTTTGGCTACAGTGAATATTTTCATTAAACCAATTTCACTCGAATCTCTTTTTTAGTGATGGCTGATTTAAAAGAACAGAAATTTCATTTCCTGCTTGGGAAAACTGCCACAGAAACTGTTGTGTTGTTGAACACAGCTTACAAGGACAACACTATGAGAAAAACTAAAGTGTCCGAGTTGTTTTCATGTTTCAAACAGGTGAAATGCTGATTGATGAGAAACCTTGTTCTGGATGTCTGTCAACTTTCCAAACTGATGAAAATGTTGACTCAGTGCATTTGGAGTTTGTTTCTTAAGGTCAGACTGTTAATCATGCATTCTATTTAGAGGTTCTGAAAAGATTGCATAATGGCATGTGACCAAAAAAGCCCTGATTTGGGGCAACTGGGGACTAGTTATGCTGCCATGACAATGTACTATCTCATGCAGCCATCTCAGTGCACCAATTTTTGGCAAACAACAGCAAGCCTCACTTGTCCCACACACCTTACTGAACTGACCTTGCTCTGTGCGATTTCTTTTTGTTTCCACAAATGCAGAGGGACATGAAAGGACAGTGATTTGACAATGTAGAAGAGGTGAAGAATAAAATGAAAGAGGTATTATCATCCATACAAAGAGATAAGTTTGGAAAAATGTTTCCAAGAGTGGAATTGCAGATTTGACAAATATATTAAGTGTAATGGAGAGTACTTTGAAGGTGATAAGGTTATTTGTAAACATATATAAATACATAGCTTTGAAAAAAAATCCCTTTATTTTGGGGTACCCCCTCCTACATATCATCATGGTTATATAATTATGGGATTCATATACATATATAATTTATATATAACTCATATATATACATATTCTTCAAAAAGTCTGTGGAAAAAATTCATTATCCTTTCATTTCCTTTTTCCACAAACTTTTTGAAGTACCTTTATTGCATGTGTGTGCAGCATTCTATGTAATTTTAGCACATGGTTAGATTTGTATAACCATCATTGAAATCCATGATAAAATCAATTAGTACTTAGGTTTCTCTATCTTTATGCTACCCTTTCTTTCATATCCTCCTGCTTCTCATACTAGTCCTACTCATTGTCAACTACAATAGATTACCTCTCCTGACAAGTATGTCACTTTAGAAGGTTATATACATGAAATCTTTGAACATATGATATTTTGAGACTGCCTTCTTTTATTTATCATCTCACCATTAAGGTTTCTTCAAGTTGTTCTATGTTTGAATAGTTTATTGTTTGTTTTTGCTGAGTACTCTTCCATGACAGGGATTTACCATAGAAACACTTTAGTTTTTTTACCAGTTTGAGGTATTTCAAATAAAGTTCTGATAAATATAATGGACATGCCTTTATAATAATAAACATTGACTTCTTTCTGAGATATCTCCAATATAAAAGTGTTGTCCCATGACAAAGGCATTGTAAACTTTTAAAATAATTTTAAATTTATTTTATTTGCTTATGTGCCATTTCCATAAATATCAATAGATATGAGTGCTACAGCTATTCTAGCTCTACGGTAACATTTTGTATGGTCACTATTGCTGTGGGTAGTTGGATCATGATGTCCCCCCATACAACAGGACAAACTGTTGCCTGGTCTTGTGCATCCTCAGGATCATTAGAAATGTTTGAGTCTATTCTTGAGACTGTGTTGCTGATTCATCTATTGAGAATTTTCAATGACTGCTGGTTCTCTGCTGTACTAATGTAATGCTCTTTTCCAGGTATTTCTCCCTCAGATGACATGTTCAAAGTAAGTGAGTTGGGATTAAAAGACTAATATGTGGTCCATAGACTTTTCAAGGTAGTGATCCATTTCATCAGTCTTTTCAAATTATGAACACAGCATTCTTTGATCAATTTACAACTGAAAATATTGATACAATTCTTAAATTTCTTCATCACTAATTTCTGTGGTTGATGCATGCATTTAAATAATAGTTGTAACATTTGGATTTCCTTGAAGTGGGATAGATATAATCCTCTCACAGAAAGAATTGTATGCAACTATTTCTATATTTGATAAATTAATGAAGAAATGAATGAACATACATTTGAATTTTAATTTTTACATTAGCACCTTGGTATTGATTATAAGCCACAATTTGTTATAGAACAATTCTGAATTTTACAATTTCTAGAATATTCATTTTTGATAGAGTAGCTTATGTCAAAGTATTTTTATTTTATTTCATCAAAGACTTCATCATCTCCTACACTATTATATAATTCAACTTCAATCAAACATTAATCGTGGAAAACAGAATGGAGTGCAAGCATAAATTTAATTTGCTTCTTTATGTAGAGTATAAAATTAATGATTTAATATAATAATTTAACAATTGTTATTAATTCTAAATGATTATTTAATAAATTTCCATATGCATTCCACAGATTGTAAAATCAAGACTTTCAATGATATAAATACATGTACAATTATGCTCATTATAACATACCATAACAAGACATAAACAGTGAATATATAAAATGTGTAGAGGAATAGCAGTGGGAAAGAGCCATAACATATCAGAAAATTCAAATAGATTTACAGTTGTTCCATAAATTATTTTCTTATTTAGTTTTGCCTAAAAGCTACCTCTTAAATTATCTTCAGAATATTTTATTTTAGAATTGTGATTGTATTTTTAATATTTAATTTGATTGATTATTATCACATCTACATATATTTTCACCTACAGAGTATGATGGTCAAAATCTAAGTTTATTTAGTTATTTAAAGTAGTAGATACAGTAAATAAAATCGCTGTAAAAAGAATGGCCCTATTTTCCATATATGTATCAATTTTTATCATCACTTAATTGTAACAGATATTAGGATCACTTCAGATATTTTTGTTATTGTTAATATTTATATATTGTTATTTTGATATTACTTTATATAGCTGTATCTACCCTTTTCACCATCTATGTCTATGTGTTTAAAAATAACTATACTAACATAATGGAGGAAGTAAAGACTATGATGGTTAAAAATGATTTCTAAAATTAAGTAGTTAAAAAATTGTTTGCATAGTCAGTTGTAAGAAATACCCTCATTAACCTTCATTGACCTGCAATTTCTGTGAATATTTGCAAGCAAGCATAGTTTCCCTTGAGCCAGCATCATTAACCACTAGGTGGTAGTATATACTTTGTTATTCAATGAAAAAATGCTCTTATGTTTTTAGTTGGAATTTACAATTATTTTGTTTGCCAAAGCACTTTCAACTGCTTTATATTTTTATTGCTTAAGTTTTTCATTAAAAAAATAGTATCCTATTCTTATTTTCGTATTTTTTGCTTAAATATATAAACTCAAAACCAAACACACCCATCAAGTGAATTCAAGATAAGAGAAAATATATCCATACTTTTTATTATCATTATTATTATTGGTAGTATATTTATGCAGATAATATAGAAAAACTTCTCTAATTTCTATATATAAATTTAGATGCTTTGTCACCAACATATACTGAAATATTATTTAAGTCATACCAATCTTCATTTTACATATTTTCATCACAGAAAAAAAATATTTTCAACTAAATAGTTTATTTTTTCTGTAAGTAATAGTTTTAGAAAGAATGTATCATAAAGTTTTCTTCATGAAATTATAAAATCAGTTGCAAAGAATAAATGATTTCATTGGTGGGATAACTGAATGATTATTTCCTTTTGCTCCTTACAAAAATTATTGTATCTATTGAAAGAGATTTAGAAAAAATTCATTTCCTTTGGCAGTTTTTAATGTTCATGAAAGTTGCAACATAAATTTTGTCTAAACATTTATTTGAAAATGTTAAATATATTATAATTGCTAGATATACCTCTTCAATAAAATTATTTTATTAGAATGTTTTACAAACAGGTATGAAATCACACTTTCTCATTTACGAATGCTTACAGTGCAAATGAAATAACATACATGAAAGGCTCTTTCAAATACCTTATGAAAAGATAATCATTGATACAGAAATTACATTTCTGGAAGTAGATACCAAAAATAATGATAAAAGCTGTAATGTGCAAACATATAACTAAAAATATTGGTATCAGACTATTCATAGTACTAAAATAATTTGATACTGTATTTAAAGTTTTAATAATGACCCCTATATTGCAACACTAAGTAAAAATTAAACAAATTTCTATGTTAGAATATTAATTCACATGGGAAAAAGAGACTTGATTATAAATCTTCAGTCAAAAGGCCAGTAGAATATATGGTTATAATTTTGAGATTCTATAACAGGTTATATTGCCTATATTAACTTCAATATGTACAGTTGTATATGTATATGGAAATTCAATTGCAATTGCGTTTTTATATTAAATTGTCAAAATGTTTACAATGTAAGATGGTATTTATTTCACATTAGTTAGAGTGGAGAATAGTTTCATATTTAATTACTGCATGTTTGCTATTTTCTTAACGGTGAACATAGAAAAGAATAAGTCAAAAGGTATTACTACAAAATCATAGATATGTTTATTAAACACAAACATCTCTATTAAACCTATCATTTCTTTAAATTTCTTTCATCTAGGTTTACCCACTTCTGAAGGTGGAGTTTCCATCAATTATACGTTTATTGGAAACGTTCATGCTCTGTGATTATAACACATCAAAATTTCTGTTTGGAATTCTCCATTGACTCAAAATGTTTCCCTTTTAAGTATTCTTTGAGTTTGGAGAACAAAAAGAAATCTTAGAGGAAAACAGCAAGAACATCCCCTGCCCCCTCAAAAATGAATAAGTCCCTTGTCATGAGGGACAGTTCCTTAGACATCTTTCCTGACCATTTTCTCACCACTCCAGTTTTTAATTTTCTTGACCTTCTTCCTAATGAGCCCCCATGGGTATCATCCTGTGCTCTTCAAGAACATCTCTCACGGTTACCCCTTTGGTATTCCAGAATGCAGTCACCATACCTTTCCATTATCTCTCTGCCTTCACCTTACCTGGACCAGCAGATTCCCCCACAAAGCCACTGTTTGGACTGGACCTTGCTCTCAGGATCATATTGATAAATCTAAGACTTGTCACTTATCATTTATTCAACAAAATTATGTGTATTTGCTTTGTTCTTGCTTAAAAGACTCAGAAGGAACAGCTAGTCATCATGATGCAATGCACTGATTTTTTTTTTTAGTTATTTCTTGTTTCCCCCCCCCCCTTTTTTTTGAAGATGTAATCATTTTATTGGGAGCTCTTGTAGATATCATAACATTCCATAGTTTGATCACATCAAGCAGTATTGTACAATTGCTACCGCAATCAGTTTCAAAATATTTTCGTTTGTCTTGAACTCCTTCATATCAGCTCCCTTTTATCCCCTTGCCCCTCCCCTGCCCCCAGGATTTTGTAGGGTTTTTTGCTATATCTTACAGGATCCAATATATCTATTCACGTACAATTCTGTTGTTCGATCCCATGGAGCGGGGATATGCAGTCATCAGTGCTATCAGCTCCCTATTTTCCCTCTCCCCCTCTCTTCCTGCATCTCCACGGAACCGGTACTCCTGTCACTGCTTCTGAAGTGTTATCTATCTTGGCTTTTGTGTACCAAATGATCCTAAATATACAAATGAACATCCACAAAGCTAACATGAGTCATGAGATAAACTAAATAGAAACCATAATAATAAGGGGTGGAGCACAAAGAACTAAGAGCATAGTTATGTAGTTGATAAGGGCTAGGCCACACCCAGGGTTTCAACACCTGTGTGGTCCCTCTGAGAAGGGCTGTCCAAGTATCTTACCAGTGGCTTTTGGGTCTCTATGCCCCTTCACATCAATTTGGTTTTTGTTTTTGAACTTCTGATATTTCTTCCCATGGATGCCTCATGATCACACAGGTTGCTGTGCTTCTTCCTTGTGGACTTTGTTGCTTCGCTCCTAGATGGCCGCTTGTTTAACTACAAACCTTTAAGACCTCAGATGTTATATAATTTACTAGCTGGACACCATCAACTTTATTCACCACATTTGCTTATGCATGCATTTTGCCTTGAGTGATCTTGTCAGGAAGGTGAGTATCAAACAATGCTGCATACTTAGAATAAACTGCTCTTAAACTGAGGTAAGATTTAAGTAGAGGCCCAAAGTCCATCAGCTTCCTTGTTGCATTTGCATATATACACATACATAAACAAATAGGCATGTATCTAAATTTTTTTCCTTTTTTCCCCTCCTATCCCACTATTATGTTTACCTGTTATTCACCTCTCAGTAATTCCTCTCAGATTCAATTCAATTGATTAAACTAACCAGAAAAGCTACACCTTTCTCACCATCAATTTCAGAACACACTCACCACTACCCCAACCCCATCACCCCTAGGATCCAATGGGCCAGTTGCTATCTCCACAAGATTGCCTATACTACCATTTTGTAAAGACAAACACCCAAAAGAAAGAAAGAATGAATCAATCAATCAACCAATCAATGTACAGATAGTCACAAGACTAACATGGAGCAGATGAATATCTCTCTGTTAAATAGAGAGAAGGAAATGTCATAAACTATTGGTCCAGTGCCCCTTACTATCCCAGTCCCACTTACCTAACAAGACATGCACACTTTTAGTCTTCAGCATTCCTGTCTGAAAGGCTCAGAAGGCGTGCCTCCTAAAAGTCCCCTGGCTATTCCTGAAGTCAGGATGGAACAGTCTAGTGTCCACCCACCCCTCAACCCACCTCATCCGCCTTTAGACTTTCAGTGTGGCGCCTTTGTCGCTACCCCAAGTAGATCAGATAGAGTGCAACAAGTGCTGCCCAGCCCCAAGTCAGAATTCTACAGTCAGATTTCTGGGGACTTTGTGGCTTCGTGCACATCACTGGTCTGTGATATTGGTGCAGATTTGCAAAGATCATACGTTTATGTTCAACACCTCCTACACATTTTGTTTCAACTCATTTATTTCAATCCCCTCAATGTGCCATCACTTAGCTCACTTCCTCCCCACGTTTCCTGTTTTCATTCTTTCTTTCCTAATCCTCTGTCCTTAGTCAAACACTGCCATTTTGAATTAAATGGCTATTTTAATACAGTGGTAAGTTCGTTTCAGACTTTAAGGTGATCAAGGGCTGTTATTGTGTGGGTCCCATCATTCTTTATTCAACCATAAATTTTAGATCTGTTTCACATTTTTCTCCCATTCTATGTAGGATCTTTTAATATGATCTTTTTCAGAGCCGTTAGTAATGCTAATCTATCGTCTCTTGTTTGCTTGTTTGTTTTTGGAAAGCACGCTAATGAGACTAAGACAAGTGTATGACTGAGAGAATATCCTTACCCATCCAGTGATTATGGGGTCATGTTTAAACATGTTTTATGTGGAATCAAAAATTCATATATGTATTGAAATCTTGAAGTAATACTTTTTTCCCTTTATCATCATTTAACTTACATAATAGATTTTAACAATATGTTTAAATTTTACTATAATTGAAGCATGTCTACAGATACTTAAAAAACAAACCAACCCATTACCTTGAAGATAATTCAATGTTGTTAAAACAAGCACCACTTTCCTTTTCTAGATTTTAACAAAATTCTTAAAATAAAAATTCAGTACCCCTAACACTATACTGTTACTTTTAAACTATCTGTGTCTTAATATTTAAACTGATTTTCTTATAGACTACACATATGTGACTCTTCTGTTTGTTTTTGTTTCCTTTCAAATTATTTTGATTGGTGTATTATTTCATTCACATTGAAAATGATTATTGATACACTTGGATTTAGAATGACCATATTTTTAAATGATTTGTATTCATTTTTGTATTTTACTATTTTCCCTACCTTTATTAGGACATTTATTATGATTCCGTGTTTTTCTTAAATTAACCTGTAATTTTAAAAATTCATGTTAATTGTTGCCCTATGTTTTGTAAAGTACATGTTCAGCTTTTCTAAGCTATATTTCAGATAACACCAAACAATATCAGGCATAATGCAAGTACTTCATAACATAGTTTATCCAATTTCTCCTTCTTATACTTCATTGCATTAAATCATTCATTTCATTTATCCATAAGATAAAGCAGCTTGATACATTACTGATATTATTATTGTTATCAAACTTCTATGTACTAAATCCATTAAAAATAAAATTTTATTATTTTTATTTTAATCTCATTTAAATTAAATCTAACCAAATACTTTCTTGAACACTGCATTTTTTATGCATGTCCTAGATTCTGACCTATATAATTTTTGTCTTTTAAGGCTTATTGAAGGGAGGTTCTAAAAATGGCATTTCCCAGAATTATTGTTTATCTGAGAACATCTTGGTTATACAGAAATCTTGGATGGTAAGTACATTTTATTTTTTAATGCTTTTGTATGGTTTTATATATGTTTATGTTTCCTTATGTGCACTGAGATTCTTGGCTCAGATGATTTAAAGTTTTCACAAAATTTGGAAATTTAACACTGATTTTTCTTCACAATTCATAGTATTTCCTTCATTTTCATGTAATTCAAAAATGTATGTATTACCATGTTTGATATTGTCCCATGTGTCACAGAGTATCTAGTTTGTTTTTCAGACTCATTTGTCCATCTGGAGTTCATTTGAATATTTCCTATTTCTTTGTATTCTGTTTATTTCATTTAGTTTTTAATAACATCCAATTTTCTTTCAAGCCCATTTAGCTAAATATATTCCTGAAGGTTTACATTAATTTTTTATCTTTCATTTTTCCCCAATTGTTTAAGTTCTTGAATACATGAAATACATTTATAATAGTTGGTTAAACATACATGTCTGCTGATTAAATCAAATATATTTGTTTTCCTGTTTTTGTTTCTCTTAGCTTATATTTCCCCTGGTTGTATTCTTTGCTTTTCATTTGCCTTGAATTTCAGATGTTGTAAATTTTACATTGTTGAGTGCTAGATTTTGTATTCATTTAAAGTTTAGCTTTGTTTTGAATGACAATCACATTATTTGTTGAAAAGTTGAAACATTTAAAAACATATTTTTAAACTTTCTTAGGAAATAAAGATAGTGTTTCCTCTAGTTTCCTGAGTATCTTACATATTTAAAATAGTTTC
This sequence comes from Echinops telfairi, assembly GCF_000313985.2. NCBI lineage: Eukaryota > Metazoa > Chordata > Mammalia > Afrosoricida > Tenrecidae > Echinops > Echinops telfairi. The sequence goes on along the minus strand of NW_022111372.1, from coordinate 11,474,054 downwards.
TTGATACTGTATTTTTGTGAGCTCTGGGAATTTTTCTTTCCATGCAAGATGTTTTAAGTAGGCATAATATTTCATCTTTTACATCCTCAAATAGGTAGTTGACTAAACTTCCTATTTGAATTTCCAGGAAGCGTTTTGGAATTCTGACTCTGTGGATAAGCTCATCTAAATAATGTATGTTATAGATTCTAGATGTTTGACTCTCTTCAAGTCATCTCTGTTTCATTCATTCATCGGTGAGGTTTTTGACCTGTTTGATGTTCACATAATGAACTATAGTTCATCAGTTTCCTCAATCAGAAAGCTCGAGTGATGATAGAGGTCAAATAATTAGTTTCTACTCTTTTTGAAATATAGTTCTCTGCTGTCGGTTGTATAATGACTAAATAAACAAAATGTGACTTTAAAATATTATTTATTTACTTTTCTAGGTTTTTTTAAAAAACAATTGGAAATGTTGGACAAAGTTATACTCCCATACATACAATTTTCTGATGCAAAGTATAAGAAAATAATATTACATGAATATGGTTATTTGTCTTCATTGTTCGCACTTTCAGAGTAAAAATTACTGGAAAACAGGTTTAAAGAGTAAGGAACTTAGAAAGTTAAGTTAGAGATCAGAGTTCAGAGATCTTGTATTTCCCAGGAGAGATTTTTGGTTAATCTCCTATGGAGCCACACGTTTACATTGCAAATGTTAACCAACAATCCTGAAGAACTATCCTATCTCTTCATAGAAAGGATATGTTTATTTTAGAATGATGACATCTCCTTTCATAAGAAAGGTGGTGAGAAACTTTGCAAACTGCTTTATGTACTTTGAGATTCATAATTTCAGAGCTTCTCTCATAGAGGAGAAAAGTATTATTTTGCACATGCAAGTGACAAGTTCTTGTTACTGAACCACTCCATCAAAAAATGTTTCCTGAGCAACTGTCATGAAGATATTATATAATTGATCTGTCTTTGATCCAGAAACTTCATGTTTGCTATCAAGATGGAATAAGTATAAAATTTATCAAGCAAACCTTATAAAAATGTTTTGTTTTATAATGGTACTATATTTAAGCCATATTTGAATGAAAGTAATATAATTATACAAAGAGTCTTGATGGATACGTAAATGGTTAAGCATGTATTTGATCAACTTAAAGGCCTATGGTTCAAACGCACTAGCAACTACACAGGAGAAAAGACTTGTGATCTTCTCCTTTATAAACTGCAGCCAAGGGACTTTTATGAATCTGCTCATTTCTATCATGTAGGGGTTCTATGAATTGGAATCAAGTGAACAGCACAGAACAACAACGATGCATCATTCCACATTTAAAGAAGACATTGCGCTGTCAAAAGATGCAATATTGTACTAATGACTTCAAAGTTTATTTTAAGGTGATATTTGCCACAATTAAAAAATCTATGGTTTTATTTTTATGTTATAGTAATTATAAGTTTACTTTCTTCATTTAGGATTTTAATATGCTTCTTTTAAAAATAAAATCTGATAACCATTTATGATCCTAATTTAATTATCAAATTAATCATGTTATTATAGGCTGCATATAAACAGTAAATATTTTAGCCATTGTAATAATGAAATTTAGAATATATATATATATATTAATAAACAACTATCGCTTGAATTATTGTTTACTTATAATGATTAAATTTATGTGAAGGATTGCTGAAACAGAACAAAATGTGATGTGTTATTTTCAAAATAGGTTTTGGTGTCTTGGTAGGAGCTTTGGAGGTGTAGAGCTTAGGTGTTTGGCCAGATCCACAAGTTCAGCCTTCGGAAACCACCACCAGTTCCCAGCGAGAAAGACTCCCTGAAACATCCACAGTCTCGGAAATCCACTGAGGGTCTCTATAGGTCTGCATTGACTCAATTGCAGTGAGTCTTGGGAAAGGATATATTTGAACAAACACATCTCAGATATTTTACTATAACAAATACACACCTCAAATACACTCATAAGCTTTGAGTGATTGATAATAAATTTAAAGGAAAAAAAATCCCCCAAAAGTGTTCTACAGGTAACATTGGACCTTCGCAGGGCTCTAACTATTGAGTGGCTGAAAGCTATAGATGGAACATTTATCTGATGTTGATTTTTTCATCCAGATATTCAGGTGTTTTAAGGGTCTTAGTAAGTGAGAAGTATATTCTTCCATAAAATGAGTTTATGCTCTTAACATTTTAACACCAAAAAGTATTTTGAACAAAATTTTCTCATATAATAATCTCCAATAAAAATTTTTCGTTTAATTCTTATTTTCTAAATCAAAGAACAATGGTTACACACACTATTTTAGAATCCATTAGTTTGTTTAAAATTTACATAATCATGTATAAATTAAAGCATTTCCATTTATCCTGTAATGCTATCAAATAGTCAATTGTTAGCAATGTTTCAAACAGAGAGTGAGTGAGAGAGAACCATCCTGTCTTTCACATGACTTTTTCACATATGATATTCAAATAAGAATTATAATTTATTCAATGATTAAATGAGAAGCTCTCCGGAAATTTGCTAGTTGGCTAATACCAGACATTCAAGACAACTTGTGTTCAAAGAATAAACATCCATGGCTATTCTGAGACTGGTACTTTGTCAATAATAATGAATTGCTAGGCATGTTCATGGCCAGGCATCCTGATGTCCAGTGGTAAACCAGTCACAATATGTCTTCAAAGACACCACTGACCTTCAGGACTGATTTTCACCTACAGCCCCACCGATTACCTTTCCTGAGCAACCTCACTCTTCATGTTCTAATAGTCTGCCTTCCGTCACTGACAGTTTTCTTACAGCCTTCATTCATTTAAAGCGTCCTCAAACACTTAGTGTCTGTTTTTCAAAGGCATCAGTTCACTCCCTGCAAGAATTCATCCTTTTCTTTTTCCAGGTTTGTGCTTTTTCTAAAACTCCTGGGACTGGTAGTAACTTGGACATGATTTGTGCTATTTATCAAACAGGGAGAGTGTTCTTAATATATAAAGCTCATTATAAGTTCCATTAAAGTTAAAGGAAATAAGATCTAAACAGATATTTATTTAACTACCTGTGTTTATTTCACATGATTTCAGTGGATTTGTAATTAACTTTTAGCAGCCTCGGGCTTTTAATCCATAATGTAGAAATATTTATAATAAAAGTATACTTAAGAATAGGTTACATTCCATGGCTATAATTTAGATATTTCAAGTGACAGCTTTGACAACTTAAATTGAAGTGGCTCATATTTTCTCCATCTCTCCTTTCATTCTGAAAATAACTCCCAATAAACAGCCGTAAGTCAGTTCACCTCAGTTGTTAAGATAGCTAAAACAATCATACTGTTTCATGAACCATTTATTTTTCTAACTTATCTCCCCTAAATTCCCTGTGTAAAAATAGACAAAAAGTTCCTCAAGATATTTATATCTGTATCTAATTATATTTACCTGTTGTAAATTTCTAACATAGTGATATAACTTTGTGCTTCGGATAATCTTCTCTGAAGAACAACACATGCACACAATATGTTTAAGTTAACCACATGGCATTAGAAAACATCTGTTCTATAGGTATGTATGTCCTAGCAGAGGCTCAAAAGACATAGTATATGGAGAGTTTTTGTTTGGTGTTTTTTTTTCAAAACCTTTAAGATAGAAATCCCCATAGTATTATACAGTAGTCATAATTAGCTTACAGAAATTAAAAAAGTAAAGTGTAGTCATTCTGCTGCAAAGATTTGCTCAAATTTTCCTTGTTGAAAGATGTATTGAAGAAGAAATATACAAAAGGAGGTCAGAGAGGCAGGTAGGAAAACTTCAGTAATATGCTGAACATATTGCCAGGTACTTGGGAACTTTATAGTCATGCTTTGTGGAACCATTTCCTGGTGTATAAAATGAAACTAGGGTACTTCCATGTATCCCACAATATAGAAAGTTTTAAAACTTTATGGCTCCTTCATTATAGGTGAGGAGAAGGGATATTAGATAAGTGACTTTCTAAGGTTAAAGTGTGCCATCATTTCTTTCAGCTCTAGAGACACGATGAAGGCAAAACAAACTGCCATCACATAGTGCAGAGGAACCATTGGGTTGTTACAGAACTTTAGTCTCCAAATATTATGTCACCATCTCTATCCCGTGAAGTCTTCACTGAGTGCGTGTGAAGAACATGAGGATACGTCTTGGAAGGCAACTAGTAATCACAATTCTCTTGACTTACACCAAGTCTTCACTAAAGACTAGCTACTTGGGGTAAAAAGCTCTGACGTAGTACTTGATATTCTCTCCTGGAATGCATTGTGGACCTGGTGGTGGACTGGATATTGAGAAGCAGAGTGAAAATGTATAGGAGAGTAAGTCACAGGTACTTTCCCTAGAATAACAGTTTACACATGCATGATTTTAGTTTTTTTGTTGTTATTTTTTAAAAATGTTTAGAAATGTCTCTGTGATCAGTGAATGGCTGTGGAGATTCTCTCAGTAATACTCTTGTCTTTTTCTCCTTTTAGTGCGTTAGTGCCTTTAAAAAAAAGACATGTCTAGTCAAAACAATGGCCTCCATGGATCCTACGATTTGCGTAGTTTTTTCATATAGATTTCGCTGACATCATACATACCTGGTTGCTGTAAAATGAACTTTTAAGATCTCAGATGCTATTCTTTCTATTAGCCTGGCACCCTCTCATTTGTTCACCATACTGTATTGTAGCATCCATATATTCTGTGATCTCTTCATGAAGGAGAGCATCAAGTAGAGCCACCTCATTTGAACTAATTGTTCTTATAGTAAGGTTATAAGTAAGTGCAAGCTCAAAACCTGTTCTTATATTTATGGTTCACATTTGGCCCTGGTTCACTCGACATCTTATTGGGGAACATTATAAAGCATTCCCATGGGGCAAATGGCAATTTTAATGATAGTATCATTCATTTAGTCAATGGCATGGAATTTAAAATGCTTCTGCGAAAAGGAAAACACACATGTGTAAGCCAGTTCTTTGGACTAAAATATATTGTTGTTGACTTGCATGGATTCAAAAATTAATTGACTGGACCCTATTTATGCAAACAATGAAGATTGTAGATCGGGTGACATTTTAAATAATAGCGTCTGGGGTCTTAAAAGCTTGAAGGTAAACAAGCGGCCATCTAGCTCAGAAGCAACAAAGCCCACATGGAACAACATATCAACCTGTGTGATCAC
>NW_022111372.1:11458438-11467973 GCF_000313985.2 Echinops telfairi | reverse complement strand
GAACTGAGCACAATGATCTAAAACATCATAAAAATAGAGTATAAAAATAGCAAATTTATGAAAGTCTTGAGTTTCCAATTATTGGATATCCTCAAACAAGACATTTGGACTAAAGCTCAATGACTTCCACATCTATAACCTTAGTATAGTCATCTGCTTCTTATCCTATGAGGGCATTTCAGTCTTAAGTCCAAAGAAGTATTTCAGTTCCTTTAATCTGCTACAGGAATAATTAAGATAAAGTCCAGTCCACTTAGTGGGGTTTCCAAATTCTATCCTTCTGGTGTGGTCTATGAAATATGTCGTGTATGTGGAAAGTTCCAATTGTCTCTAGCACTGGGCCGTAAGTGATAAAAAACAAGACCAGACTTAAAGGCTTCAAGTCAAACAAGTGGCCATCTAGCGGGGATGCTATAAGGCCCACGTGGGAGAAGCACGCCAGCCTGTGTGATCACGAGGCATTGGCAAGAATAGGTATCAGAAGTTCAAGACACAATAAAACAAACAAAAAATCAAACAGAAGTGAAGGGACTTGGACAGAGTTGAGGCACGAAATCCACCTGAAAGATAATGGTTGGTCCCTCACAGACTGGTCACGTGGAAGGGATGTTTAGTCCAGGATGTGGTAAAGCACTGATGAAACACACAGCTATCCTCTATTTCTTTAATATTTCCTCCCCTCACTTAAATGGTTTCTTGTCTTACCTCATTAACTTGAGACTTGAGTATGCTCAGGTGTATAACTAAGACCAAGGGATGCATGAAAGCTAAGATAACTAGCCATTCAGAAACAGTAATGGGAGTAATGATTTCCTAAGGGTACTCCAAGGGAGGGGGTAAGGGTTTGGGGAGCTCATAGGAATGATGACTGTATAATCCCACTTGAGGGAAATGAATAACATGGTGAATGGATATATTGGACCGTATAAGATGTGAATAATAATAATAATTTATAACATATATAACATAACAATAAGGGCTTCTGGGGGGTAGGATGGAGAAGGGAGGGCATAAAGGGAAGCTAATGTCAGGGAGTTCAAGAAGAATGAAAATGTTTTGAAACTATTGGTGGCAGCAATTGTGTAATCATGCATGCGCTAATTGAATTATAAATTTTTACAATAGCTCTAAGAGCTCTTAAATAAGTGATTTTAAAAAAGAAAAGACCAAAGGGAAAAATGGTCTTAGAACTTAAATTTTGAGCACCCAGTTTGCATAAAGCTATAGATGAAATTGAAAACATAAAGTCCACGTTCATTGTTCCCATTTAGATTAAGCCTCTGGAGAATCCCCTCTAGACACTGACCAGGGATGTGAATAAACTTGCTATAAATGTTTAGGAATAAGTGTTTCAGGGATTGTGGTGGAGTACAGTCTTAGTGGTGGGGTAAAAGGGTGAAGGTGTCAAGGGGTCCAGGAAGAAAAATAATATTTGGAAACTGACTGTGGTAACAACTGTACATTTTTGCTTGACCTCATTGAACTATAGATATAATTATTAACTCCCAATTAATAACAGATAAAAAGGGAAACAAACAGAAAAATGTTGTTCAATGTTAAAAAAAATTGGACACCTTGTTCTCTCTTTTGACCCTTTAAAAATATGTTCTAGTTTTCATTACTTTTGGCATTCTTTTTGATTGAGGTTTTTCTCTGGTTTGTTTTCAGTGTTGTTGTTTTTTGTTTTTGTATGTTTTTCTTTATATGAATCCAGGAAAGACAAAACTGTGAGAGAGTAACTGGAATTAATAATTCTTTAGGGTTATGGTTGAGGAAATGGGGGAGGGATAATAATGAGTACAAGAAAGAGGAAAATGTTCTAAAGCTGATTGTGGTATGTTTGTGCAACTCCTTTTAATATGTTTAAATCATTGAATTGTATGATATATGAATTATGTGTCAATCAATCTGTTAAAAAAAGTCATCAGCAAATAAAAAAAAAACACAGTGATTTAGAATCTGCTGGACTAGTTAAATTCAATGCTGAAAGTTCAGTTCAGAAGTTGATGGTGAGTCCTATCCATGATGTTATAAAGAGCTGTGAACTACATGGTCGATGTTTCAAACCTGCCAGCCAATTGTGGGAGAAAGAGGAGGCTGTCTAGTCGCATAACAATTTAAACTATCATAAACAAAAAGGGCAGTTCTCCTGTCACTGTAGAATTGCTAAGAGTAGGAATTGACTAGATAGCTTTCAATGAGGGAAGAATTCCTCTTAGTAGATTTTCCTGAGTGATACAGGGTGATTATGGGGCTTATAAGGAAGAAATTTTTAAGAAAAAATGAAGCTACATAGATTAGAAAATGGTCAGGAAATTGAACAAGAATTTTTTTTGTTTTTGCTATCATAATCATGTAACGATTTATTCACTGTAGCCAACAAATTCTGTCCTAAGAGAATTTCACTGGGAGAGTTTACTCCAGCCACCTAAAATCCTTCTCTTCTATTTGTAGACTTTGATTTATCCCCTAAACTCAAAGAACACTTAAATGGAACACAATTTGAGTCCCTTAGGGAGGTAAAAACTGTCATTTTGGCATTTGAGGAAGTGTTAAAGAGATGGACACACTACCTTCAGAAATGTGTAGACCTAGATGGAAGACACGTCAGTGGGTAATACCTTCACATTGAGAATTTTTTGTTTAATAAAGGTTTTTAAGATTTTGCGATGTTCCATTTTTTACTTACTGTAATGTTGGAGGTGAAGAAACAAAAAACTAAATTAGATTCTGTACCACAAACTAAACTCACTACCATTGAGTGGATTCTGACTCAAAGAGATCCTACAGGGCGGAGAAAAAATTCCCATGTGGGTATCAGAGATATAAATCCTCACAGGAGCAGAATTTCCTTGAATGAGAAAGCAAATTCAGAAAAAAAGTTAACAAATGATTAATAGGACTAATATAGGTAGAGATGGGAAAAAACACAAATATTTTTAAATGCCAACATTTAAGAAGGTGGGGGAGAGGGGGAGAAATGGGGAATCAATTGCAATGATTGATGTATTACCACCCCCCACCAAGGGATGAACAATAGAAACATGAATTAAGGGAGACAGCAGACAGTGTGAGATATGAAAATAATAGTAATTTATAATTCATCAAGGGTTCATGAGGGTGAAAGGGTGGGGAGGGAGGGAAAAAAGAGGAGCTGGTACCAAGGGCTCAAGTAAAAAGAAAATGTTTTGAAAATGATGATGGCAACATACCAATATATGTACAAATGTGTTTGATGAAATTGATGTATCTATTTTTATAAGAGTTGTAAGAGACCCCAGTAAAATAATTTATTTTTTAAAAGAATGTAAAAAGACAGGAGGATGATAATATAGTAATATAAATAATATGTTTTGCAAAATATATTAAATGAAACAAATTATTGTACCCCACTATGTACCTAAGTGGATAAAAAATAATTAGATATTTCAATGCAGCTTTTGACTTCCCAGAGTGTGTACACACACACACACACACAATGGTTGACTTTAAAGAATACAAGTTTACAATTTTAAAGAATACAGATCTGGAGGTTAAAAGGAGCTCAATTCAGGAGGTGCCCTATTTTTTCCTTTTGACGGCCCTGAAAGAAAAAGTTCCCATGCCTGTCTCCTAGCTTGTGGAAGTTGCTGACTATCCTTGGCATTGATTAGCCAAAAAAATCTTCATTTGCAATATTCCGTCTGCGTCTTATTTGCATGTATGTTATATGCGGTTATGAAGACAAACAGGAATCAGAATCAGGACTCACCTTAGTATGTTATGACCTTCTGTTAACTTTCAAAACTCGAATTCCAAGCATGGCTATGTTCAGATTAACATGTTACTCTTTCCATATCTCTTTTGGGGGCACAAAATAAGATCTGTGCTATACCAGGTGCCCTAGAGTTGGCCACTTCTCACAGCAACCTAATGCAAAGCAGAGCTAAAGTCGTCTGGTCCTGCGCTGTCCTAGCAGTGTAGGTATGTTTGGACCCATGTCTACATTCTTTGTGTTAATTCATCTCATGAAAGGTTTCCCACTTTTTCATTTTTGTTCTGATTTTTAAAATATTATTATTATTAAACTTCTGTATTTTTCTTTATTAATCATTATTTTCTATTTCAGTGTTTTTTCCTATATCATGTGCCAAACTTCAATTCTATGTAATCATAATTCTTTACACTATTATTGAATTTTGGAGTTTTATTTGACAATAACAAATAAAAATTTAAGCATATTATTAATTGTAAAAAATCTTTTAAAAAGAATCATATGCTTCAATAAACATTTCAGTAGCAAAAATATTTCTTTAATTTGTAAAATTAGTATGTACATTATGGTAAATAGTGTGGGAAAGTGAACATTCATATATAAAATGCTACAGATTTTCAATTGAAAGACCTTTTCCAGAAATTGATCCTTCTTGATGATATATCTAAGGAACTTTGGTGGCCCAGTGAGTTAGGACTTGGGAAGATTAGTTGTTTAAACTCCCTCTGTTGGAGGAAGATGATGTCACCTGCTACTGTAAATATTTACAGTCTCCCAAACCCCATGTAAATGATCTTTGCGCCAGAATCCACTGGATGGCAATGAGTTGTGTTTTATGGCTGTTGTTTCAGTGATGCAAGCAGGAGCCTTGGTGGACAGGCGGATTATGTATCGGGTTGCTAACCACAAGGTAAACAGTTGAAAAGCATTAATAACTCCACAGGAGAAAGATTCAGGTATTCAACTCCTGTAAAGACACATGGTTTCAGAAACCCCCAGGGGCTCGCTTGCTCAGAATCTCTCTCTTTCCTCTCCACTTCCCTCCTTCTCCTGTCCCTCATCTCTTCCTCCTCCACTCCTTCCCTCCACTAGAGCTCTTTAACTTGTTGAAGAGCAGGATTACCACTTTTAGGGAAAAGGTTCTTCTGACTCAGCCCATTGCACTCTCAATTGCCTTGAATTAACATTCATCTTTTAAAAGTTATAAAAATTGGACAATGAATAAAGAAGGTGGTAGAAGAACTGATGCATTTCAATTATGGTGCTGTCAAAGAATAATGTAATTACCATTGACTGCCAGGAGAACACAAGAAATCTGTCTTGACGATTATAGCCAGAATGTTCCTTAGAAGTGAAGATAGTGAGACTTCATCTCATGTCCCTTGGGCATGTTATCAGGATAGTCCAGTACCCGGAAAAGGACACCAGCCTTGGTAAAGTAAACGGTCAGCAAAAAAGGGGAAGACCTTCAATGAGAGGGATTGAAACAGTGGCTGCCACAATCAGCTCAAGCATAACAATTGTGAGGCAGTTACAAGACAGGGTGGCGTCTTGTTGTTTTGTACATAGTGCTGCTATGAGTCAGAACTGACTCCCTGGCACCTGACAACAACGATGATGATTTAAATTTTCATGACCAGATTTGAGAGAGGGCAACACATTCTCATTTAGTCAAATTGGTGTCATTAGATATTAATTGTGAAAATATAGCAAATAGATTATGTTTCTAAGCATTGCAAGAAGTTAGTAAGAAGAAAGAATAGGTTTACATGGAGTTTCATTTTGAATAAAACTGCCAGGAAATACAACAGAGGTAAATGAGAGTTGTTAAAAATATTGGTACTGGGATTTCACTTCTTACATGCAAACCAAACATATTTAAATACATTCTTAATTTAAAAAAAAGTCAGTTCATGGCTGGTGACATTCACTCAGTAATATATCTGTGTTGGTCTCATTAGGTACCATAAAAATCAAATGGAAGCTGTGCCCTCCACCGAGATCTCCTGGTCCAGTTAAATTCATAACAGAAAAGTAAGTCCAGAAATTCATGGTGACTGTTTTATGGAGGTCCATAAATTGTATAAATCATTATATTTTCTTAAAATATACTGGACAATGATGTGAATCTATTATGAAGAAGATTTTAAATTTTGAAAAGTGCATTAATGAGAAAAAGGCAAGGAAATCGCAATAAGGATGTTTTACTTGTCTGTTTTCACCACCGCAGTATACTTGCTCAACCTTCGATAGTGGCAAGTAATGTCCTGTAGAATGTTTGTTGCGAAACCTTACTGCATCCATCATGCAACCCTGATCTTTTCCCTCCAGACTTCTTTTGTTCTCCAAACTCAAAGAGCAAGCTGTGAAAGGAGCAAGCCGCCAGTCAGCAGTTCAAAACCATCCATTAGCTTTGTGGAAGAGAGAAGTCTTTCTACTCCCATAAAGAGTTACAGTCTCAGAAACTCACAGGGGCAGTTCTTCCCTGTTCTATAGGGTTGCTATGAGTCAAGACTGACACAATGGCAATGAGTTTGTCTGTTTATCTGCTTTTGTTTTTCCAGGTTGGGCTATTAGTTAGATGTGATTGATTGACTTTTAACATACTTTGTAAGACTCATTTATTGAGAGTTTGTATTGACTGGGGGACCAGAGTCACAATTTCCTGAATTACAGAGTTATTTTCTGCATAAATCGGTGAGTCATTTCAGAAAGTCATAGAACAAATTATTTTGGTCAAGAGTGTCATTATAAGCCATGTACTTTAAGAAGCAGTAATAGGGCCTTAGAACAAAATGGAGTCTGATTGAGACCTATACATGTTATTTATGTCATGCACCTGTTTCAGACTGTTCTTTTCAATATATAAACCAAAGACCAAACTCACTGCCACGGAGTCAACTGTGGCTCATAATGACTCTATAGGGCAGGATAGAGCTATTCCTGTCAGTCTTTCTCTGGCAGAGTCACTGCTGGTGGTTTCAAACCACTGACCTTACAGTTAGCAGCCCGTGGTAACCACCATGCCAACAGGGCTGCATTTTCATAGATGAAACATTTTTCTGCCTATATATAATTTAAATTTTTTTAGAGAGTCTCTAGTCTCCTTTATTATTTTTAATTACTCATTTCCCCCCAATGTTTGAAGTATAGATATTTGGAAGGTAAGGACCCCCCAGTACGGTGTGATTATTATATGTATCTATTCATATATATAACTATTCATATATATATATATATGAAATACAAAGGCAGAACAGAGGGAAAAGGAAAGGGAGGAGGGGACAATGAATGACAAAATCATAGAAATGAAGAGTTTAAAAATAACTATCATTTAAATATACTTACTGGTTATAGTTCTCTAAAGAACCATAAGATATTATGTGGGGAAAATCTATGTGGATATGTATGCATACATATCTGTGTATATGTACTTAAAATGTGATATGTAAACAAATTGATGAAATGTATAATTTTTAAATACTTAATTTATTTTAAAATACTTACATTTTGAAAGAGTATTCTATTTTTAAAAATATTTCTTGAGAGTGTGATTCTTAATAATTCTGGGAAGATGTGTTCTAAAAAAATGAACTTAACAGAGCACTAAGAAAAGGGACTTTTCAAGGAAAAGTTATCATACCATGATAACTTTTTAAAGCTCAAAAATGTAACAGTGAATGATCTGTCATAGTTTCAAAAAAGTTGCATAAGGCACTTATTGAAAACCAGTAAAGAATTATGATACAGACCATATATTGCTTTGCTATTACATTGGCTTTCAATTGTTTGGGATAATATCCAAGAATATATTCACAAAAATCTCAAAAACAATATTAATGTAATAAATTTATTACTATAAAAGGACATTTCTTCAATAGGTGGGTTACCTAATTTTTTCTCCTAGTAAATATATGTTTATTCCTCATATAATCAACCACATGATTAAACAAAGCACCACTAAAATAATCTTATTCTATGAATGAACCATTCTATTAAAAACAATACCTATTTTATTCTTGAATTCAGAACAGAATGCTTTCATATTCTGTTGCTATTTCATCACCCCTCTTTTTGATAAATCAATAAACATCTCAAATAAAATCTAAAATAGATTTATTTTTGTGAAAGAAATATACATTACATTAACAGTATAGTTTTCCAAATATTTCAAAGAGTTACTATGAACATATGCCCCCCAAATTTAATAATAAAAATATATTCATTATTTTTAATTACCCACATTTTCTATTATTATAAGAAACTTTTACATCCAAAAACTAAGTATTAAAAAATTTTAAACTATAAGAGAACTGAAGAAAGAAAAACATGTAAGGAGTAGAAATTCATGGAAGGTAAAAGCAAAGATGGAGAAAGGAAAAAAGAGAGACAAAGAATAAAAATAAAGAATTTAAAATAATCAGCAAAAAATGTTTCACTTAATACGGATATTTCTAACCTACCATTTCTACCATGCGAAAAATTTAGTGTATGAAAGAAGAGCAAGCTGCTGTCACTGGGACAGCTTTGTGATGTGCGTGTATGCGGTGGTGTTTATATAGAATCTGAGAACATTTTATATACGTAAATTTACTCAGCATCATATTTTTCCAAAACCTATGAAATAGACATAGTTTAAATTTTATATAATTTGAGAAATCATAGCCAATTGATACAGAGAATAGATTAAAATCATCAATATGTTTACTTTATTTTTTAAGTCATTTTATTGGGGCCTCATACAACTCATCACAATCCATACATACATCAATTGTATAATGCACATTTGTACATTTGTACATTTGTTACCCTCATTATTCTTTTTCTTTTAATTATTTTATTGAGGGCTCGTACAATTCTTATCACAGTCCATACATACATCCATTAAGTCAAGCACATATGTACACCTGTTGCCCTCATTAATCTCACAACATTTGCCCTCTACTTTAACCCTCAATATCGCTTGCTCATTTCCCCCTCCCTCTCCCTTCGCCCCCTCCTGAACCCTTCAAAATTCATACATTATTATAGTTTTGTCATAAGTTACACTGTCCAACGTCTCCCTCCGCCCTCTTCTCTGCTGTCCATTCCCCAGGGAGGAATCTATACTTAGATTCTTGTAATTGGTTTTCCCCTTTTACCCCGCATTCCCTTCACCCTCCAGGCCTCACCCCTCTCACTACTGGTCTTGATGAGGTCATCTATCGTGGATTCCCTGTGTTTCAAGTTGCCATCTGTACCAATGTACATCCTCTGGTCTAGCCAGATTTGCAAAGCAGAATTGGGCTCATGATATCGGGGGGAGGAAGCATTAAAGAACTAGAGGAAAGTTATATGTTTCACCATTGCTACCCTGCACCCTGATTGGCTCGTCTCCTCCCCAAAACCCCTGAGCAGAGGGGTGTTCTGTTGCCACCCGATGGACTCTGAGTCTCCACTCTGCACTCACCCACCTTTACAATGACATGATTTATTGTTCCTTGATGCCTGTCACCCGATCCCTTCGACAGCTCGTGGTCACACATACTGGTGTACTTCTTCCATATGGGCTTTGTTGCTTCTGAGCTTGTTGGCCACTTGTTCATTTTCCATTTAAGAACCCAGATGTTATATCTTTTGATAGCCAGGCACCATCAGCTTTCTTCACCACCTTTGCTTATGCACACCTTTGTTTTCAGTGATTGTATCAGGAAGGTGGGCACCCACTGATCAGCTTTTTAGTTCTTTGATGTCTGATAACTCGTCTCTTCTGCACCTTGTGGTCAGACAGGCTGGTGTGCT
>NW_022111372.1:11456704-11457999 GCF_000313985.2 Echinops telfairi | reverse complement strand
TCCCACTATCATGGTCAGCCTTCATTTGGGTTTCAGTGATTTCTCTCAGGTACAATGCGCGTGCTGAATCCCTACCAGGCCTCTCGCACCTTCCTTGTTTTTGGATCACTTGTTGCTCCCCTGTCCCTGGGTTGGTCAGCACCACCTCCTTACCCCCACCTCCCCCTCTCCCGTGTCCCCCCGGAACCATTGATCCCGTTGTTTTCTCCTCCACACTATTCATCCAGTCTATCTTATCAAGATAGATCTGTAGAGATACTAATATGCATAAAAAAACAGTCCATAGCAAGATAGGCAATCACTGAGAGCACAGCGATGGCAACAAACAAGGAAACCAATTACCCATAGCAGAATAAGTTGATTAAACAGAAAAAAAAAATTAAGCAGAAAGAAAAGCCTGTAAATAGATCAAGGTCTGATTTTTGATCTCTAGGCGTGTCTTTCAGTCAGACCTATGGGGTACCATGCTCTGTCCTTTGTACTCCTTCGGGGGCTCTGCTCTGCACCCATGGTTGCTTTGCCGCACAATTTTTGTGGTTTGCCTCGGTGTCTCAGGGTCAGTCTGGGCCAGTCCCAACACTGAGTCTCCAGCGTTGTCCCCCTTAGGGCCCGGGCCACCAAGGGATGGCGTGTCTCGTGGTGGGATCAGCCATATTGTCCACTCTATCGACAGGCTGTTCAGAGTGGGGATGTTGTCCTCCAGGCCTGGTGGGTCAGGTTGTGCTCCACTCTCTCTTCCTCCCCCTAAACACTCCCATTTGCTCTGATCAGACATGCCCCTCTCCCATAACTGCAGCTTCATTGTCGTCCTCTCAAGTAGCTTCTTCTGGGGGGAGGGGCTGTTGTCCACATAGCTGGCATGGGGGCCGAGCCCTCAGGCCCCTCCACTGGCTCCCCACTCCTTGCCAACAAGCTGTATTCGTCTGGCACTGCCTTTAAATCTGGTCCCTCTTTCCCTGTGGAGACACAAACAATACCCTTACCCTTCCCTTGAGTGGTCAGTGCCCTATTCCCCCCATCACATATCCCTTTTTTGTTTTTCCTTTCCCCGATCCTTCTCCCTCCTCTTTAGGTTTGGCTACCCTATGTATGCCTGAATTTGGTCTGGCACCTGCAATATTACCTGGACCTTACCGCTATAGAGTTTGTATATAGTAGCTTTTTCCCTGTGCCCCTTTTGCCTTTACCTTTCTGTTCTTTCTTTTATATATATATAAACTTTCCAATATATATAAAAACTTACCTCAACGGACTCATGTTATACTTGTCCTTTTGTGCTTGGCTTACTTCGCTTA
>NW_022111372.1:11429412-11454531 GCF_000313985.2 Echinops telfairi | reverse complement strand
CAATGTTCATTAGGGATCTTGGTCTATAGTTCTCAATTCTTGTGGCATCTTTGCCCACTTTAGGTATCAAAGTTATGCTAGCTTCAAAGAAAGAGTTTGGGAGTTTTCCGTATTTTTCTATGTTCTGGAAGAGTTTGTATAGGATTGGTGTCAGTTCTTGCCTGAATGCTTGGTAGAATTCTCCTGTGAATCCATCTGGCCCAGGGGATTTTTTTTTGTTGGTAATCCGTTGATTACCTTGTCTATTTATTCCATAGCTATGGGTCTGTTGAGGTACTTGACATCCATCTGAGATAGTCTAGGGAGGGATTGTGTTTCCAAATATTTGTCCATGTCTTCCAAATTGTTGAATTCATTAGAGTATATATGTTCATAGTATTGTGTAATTATCCTTTTAATTTCATTAGGGTCCGTTGTAATGTCCCCTGTTTCATCCCTCATCCTTTCAAATGTCGTTTGTTCTTTGCTTTCTTTGGTTAGCTTTGCCAGAGGTCTATCAATTCTGTTAATTCTTTCAAAGAACCAACTTTTAGCGGCATTAATTTTTGCCATAGTTTTTTTGTTTTCCCTCTCCTTTATCTAGGCTCTGATTTTTATTATATCTATCCTCTTGCTATTAGTAGGGTTGTTCTGCTGACTCTGCTCTAATTGGTGTAAGTTTTGTGTCAACATATCATCCACGAGTCTCTCTTCTATTTTAATGTGTGCATTTATTGCTATCAGCCTTCCTCTGATAAATGCCTTTGCTGTATCCCACAGGTTTTGGTACGTCATATTTTCATTCTCCTTGGTTTCTAGAAACTTTCTGATTTCATCTCTGATCTGGGTCAATACCCACTCCTTTTGCAATAGGAAATTGTTCATCCTCCAATTGTTTGCCCTAGTTTTATTCACCGTACTTCTGTTAATTTCCAACCTTATGGTACAGTGATCAGAGAGAGATGTCTGTATAAACTCTATGTGCTTGAATTTACTCAAGTTTGACTTGTGTCAGACCATGTGGTCTATTTTCAAATATGTTCCATGTGGACTTGAAAATAATGTGAATTTTTTTGCATGTGGGTGGAACGCTCTGAAGATATCTATCAAATCAAATTGTCCAAGTGTGCTATTTAGATCTCTAGCCTCTTTGTTGAGTTGCTTTCCCAACGATCTGTCTTTTTCAGAGTGGTGTATTAAAGTCACCAACTACAATTGTTGAGCCTGTGATCTCTTTTTTCATCTTTTTGAGTGTTTGATTCACGAATTTCGCTGGTCTCTCGTTAGGTGCATATATGTTTATTATGCTCACTGGTTCTTGGTCTATTGTTCCCTTGAGCATTATATAGTGCCCCTCCTTGTCTCTTGTTATGGCCTGTATCTTGAGGTCAATTTGGTCACATATTAAGATCGCTACCCCTGCTTTTTTCTCATTACCATTTTCTTGGTATATTTTTCTCCATCCCTTAATTCTCAACTTGTTTTTGTCCGCAAGCTTGAGATGAGTCTCCTGGAGGCAGCAGATCGATGGTTTATGTTTCCTCAGCCAGTCTATTAGCCTCTGCCTTTTAATGCCTGAGTTGAGGCTATTGATATTCAGTGTTATTATATCTATCTGTGGACTCTGTGATGTCATCTTGCACCTTTTGTGTTGGGTATTTTCCTATATACCTATCTTATCCGCTTGTGTTGTGTGTGTGGTTTATGTTTGCCTTATTTCCACTATTGAGTTGATGCTATACTTGGGGATGATTTCTCTTTGTCGTCCTATGGGTGGAGTTGTTCTATGTGATGGTCTCTTATTTGCCCTCAGTGAGTGTTTATCTTCTGCCCAAACTGGACCGTCAAGGATCTTTTGTAGGGCTGGGTTTATTTTTGTCTATTCTTTGAGGTTGTCCTTGTCTGAGAAGTCTCTTACTTCGCCATCTATCTTAATAGATAACTTGACTGGGTAAAGTATTCTTGGATTTGCGTTGTTTTCCTTCAATTTTTGGAATATGTTATTCCATTCCCTCCTCTTCTTCATCGTTTGTGCTGATAGGTCTGAACATACTCTTATTGGGGTACCTTTATACATGACTGTTTGCTTTTCCCTAGCTGATTTTATGATCTTCTCCTTCTCCTCAAAATTGGATAATTTGACAATTATGTGTCTTGGTGACTTCCTGGGATTCAGTCTGGCTGGTGTTTTTCAGCCTCTTGAAATGTTGCCTGATTTTCCTTTATTAAGCTAGAGAAGTTTTCCTCTAAGAATCCCCTTGTTATTTTCGCTGTTGATTTCTTTGTTGTGTCTTGGTCCGGTATTCCAATTATTCTAATATTGTTTCTTTTCATAGCATCAGACATGGCTCTCAAGTTTTCTTCAGCTAATTTGATTGTCTTATTTGACTGCTTTTCCCGTTTGCTGAGGTCTGCTTGGTTATCTTCTAGGTCACTGGTGCACTTCTCTGCCTCCTCAAGCCTTTTGGCAAGATCTGTCAATTTGTCACTGGATTTTGTTATTTCATCCCTTAACTTTTGTATTTCCCTTTGGTGCATTCCCTTTATCTCCTCTATCATCTCATATTTTTGCTGCATTGCTTCCCTCATATCCTTTATGACTTCAAGCAGCATTTTGGAAATTTCTTTTTGTGGCAGGTCAATATCTGCTTCTTCTATGCCCATTGTTAGGTTCATGACTTCTTCCAGTATCGTCTTCTATTTATCCTGCTTTCTCATTGAAGCTGTTAGAACTGGTTGCTGTTTACATGTTGTTTTAGAGGATCCTGGAGCCATCTTCCTGAGTCAAAGAGCTCTGGGCTCTCTCTTGGGGGATTTGTATGAGATCTTCTATTAACTACCTGCCGGTAGCTGTACTGAGGGGTCCGGCTGTCGTTATATCTTCCTGTGGTTTCACTCTTGTCCTGGCCGTCCAGTATTCTGCTATTTGGAATGTGTGGTGGATATTCCTCTCGTGTGTCACTGGTCAGGTTGTTGTGGGCCCATAAGGGCTTTGCTTCCCTGGCTGATCTATAAGTAGCCTTCACGGTTCTTGGAGCACCTTGGCTGGCCTGTGGTGTTTTCCTCTGAGACTGGAGTGCTGAGGAGGGTGTGTGGGTATACCCACCTTCATGTAGAGCTCTTTAGCTGGTAGGGGAATTACTGTAGACAGAGAGATCATCTTGTAGATTGGATGGGTGTCCCCGCAGTAGCGTGGAGCCCCACTAGTGGTGGCCAGGAGTTTCCCCCAGTCACTTGTAGGGCCTTGGGTTTTAGGATGGGGATGCCCCCACTTTTTGTAGGGGAGAACCCCCTGATGCTTGGTGTGTTGAAGAGGACCAGCTTGAATTCACCGGCTGCTTGCCAGTCCTATAAATGCAGGTGGGAGCTCCCCCACTTGGGCCTTCAGAGTTGCGCTAGGCAGAGGGGAGTGGCCTGGTGGCCACTAGTGGCTTGTGACAGGAAGGAGAGTGAAAGGAGAGGATAAAGGGAGAAAGAGGAAGACACAGGCTGGAGCAACAATGTCTAGCAAACTGACATCCCCTCTCCCACACTCAACTATATTGCACAGATTAAACAAAAGTGAAAACAGTAAAAAAAAAAGGAATAAAAAAGAAAAGAAGAAAGGAAGGAAACAGTAAGAAATGATTACTTAATCTGTTGAGGTTGTGGTAGGATAGAGAGAATTGTTTTAATAAAAGGAGGCATGAAGAAAAAGTGAAAGAAGAACACAAATAAAGTAAAAAAAATAAGAAAACAGGAAGGAGAGGGAGACAGAACTGACAAAATTGATAGAGAGCTGACCACCATGCTGTGCTGTGTGCAGCAGTGACTTGTCCTGTGTGTAGCACTGTCTTAGGAGTCAGGTTGCCCCCTTGGGGGACAGGGTTGCCCTAGGTAGAGTGTAGGGGTCTGGGATCCAGCAGTCGTATGTAAAGAGAATGAGAGGGAGAAGAGTGACTCATACAAGCAGTGAGAGAAGCGAAGAGAACAAAGATAGAAAGAAGAGAGAAATAGAAAAAGGAGAAGGAATTTGAAAGGGCAAAAAAACCTAACTGTGTTCTATAAGATTGTCTGTGATGGCAAAGAGGGGGGAGAGTGAGAAGGGGGAAATAAAGGATAAAGAGATAGCTGATCCCTGTTTACTTGTATGTGAGGCCAAAAGGGTTTAGACCCTGCCTCACAATGGCAGGTTGGTGGGCTTTTTTGATGC
Source organism: Echinops telfairi (assembly GCF_000313985.2). Lineage (NCBI taxonomy): Eukaryota > Metazoa > Chordata > Mammalia > Afrosoricida > Tenrecidae > Echinops > Echinops telfairi. The sequence continues at coordinate 11,450,360 of NW_022111372.1, read as the reverse complement.
AGGGACCCAGTGGTGCTGGGCAGTATTGCCCTAGTTGATGAACTCGCCTAGAGGTCCAACAGGTGTTTCCTCAGCAGTGCAGTACAGTGTAGGTGCTTGTCCCAGCTGCCTTGTGTGGTTTCCGCAGTCCCACGGAGGGTGGGCTGGAGTTCCTCCTGCTATTTGGGTTGATTTGCCCTAAATGGAGGGTAGTGATCTGGAATTCAGTAGTGGTTTATGATAGGAGAGAGTGGGAGAGAGGAGGGAAATTAGGGAGAAAGAAGAAAGAGAGAAAGTAAGAACCCCAGCTCATTGAGAGTGGCTTAGGTCGTTGAGGCTGACTGGGGTGGGAAGGATGGAAATGCTAGTGAATGCAGAGGGGAAGAAATAGAGTAGTAGATAAGGTGATAACTGAGGCTTGTTTGCCTGTCCATGAGGCTGGAGGAGTTCCAACTCTTCCTCCAGGTAGCGGGGTGCTGTACCCGCTTTATGTAGGGTTCCACAGATGCTGTGTAGGATTATTTGCAAAGGCTATATCGCACCTGTGACCAGGTGTCCGTTGAGCTCTGGCTTTCACTGGTATGCCTGCCTTGTGATGTATGTAGCACTTCAGCAGGGGCAGGGGGTGGGGTGTTCCCACAGCCCGGTCTAGGGCCCCAGGGCCGGCAGGGCTTCCCCAGCTTTGTATAGAGTCACTGAAAGGGAAGCTGGGCTTGTTGTCCTATCTAGGCTTCTGGTGTCCTACTTCTAGATCAGAGGCTTTTACTTTTTTTTTTTTTATCCCCCTAGTCCGCTAGACTAAAATCAAATGAACTTTTCATACACAATCTCTAGTGTGGTTTAAAACTGAAGCTTGGTACTGCAGGTCTTTGTTATGCAAAAAGCTTCCAGGCCCTGCCACTGGATTCTGGAAATCCTTAGCTAGGTTAATTCATATGCTGATTTATGTTAAGGAACCCCGCCCATGTGCTCTTTGACTCTGAGGGACTAGCCTTAGGTTTGGGTTATTAACCAATAATATATATTTCACCTTCTTTTTTATTTTTATTTTTCAATACTTGTGATGTGCCCTGGATTGGCAGCTGTCAGGCTGGTCCCCAGAGGGGTAGATCCAGATTATCTGGGGGTTGTTTGCTTCTCAGCCGATTGGAATTGATTCCGCTCCCTGGATTCAGCTTATTTTCTCCCACACCGCGGTCTACTTCAGGTAGTAATCTGCTTTTTCTTCTATTCTAAATTGTGGCTACCCGCCCCCGCCACTCCTCAGGCAGTGAGCTCAGGGCAGCCAACTGAGCTGAGAGCTCCGCATGTTCTCCCGTGTCTGGGAGTACTGTCCCTTTAAGGCGGAAGCTGGGAGAAACCGCAGCTCTGGCAAATCCGCAGCTGGTGCGCGCAGGCTCACAGAAGCTAAGCTTTTTAAAGCATTCTCGGCTTGCTTTGTGAGTGGAAATCACACACAAAAAAGAAATTCAGGAGAGGCCCTAGTACCCTAGTTCTAATTTCTGGACTCCACCTCCCCGTTCCCTTCGCCTTACCTCCCAATTTTCTGGTATGGCAGCAGGAGCTCTGGACGGGTGAAGAATTCTATCTGGTCGCCATTTTCCCCAAACCCGATATGTTTACGTTAAAACTACATTTGACATAATATAAAAATCAGTCATCAAGAGTTTTTCTTCAGTGTAGAAAAAGTGAAGTGAAAAAAAGATAGAAAATTGCCCTGGGGTACAACTTTATTTGTGGTTAATTTTTCTATGACTATGCGTCTTTGAAACATGTTCACTATATACTTATTAAAAGTAAATATCTTTTAAAACATCTAAAAATGTCCTCACAATTGTATTTGAAAAAGTAATGCATTATTTCTCAAGTGGAAGAAATCATTTAAACCCTTTTTATTATGCTCATGATAATGACCTCTGATGTATGTTTTCCTTTTGTCTGGTTCCCTTCCTGGGTATTAAAAGCTTTCCTTTAGTAATTGTAACATATTTTTGGATAAGAAGCATCTCCTTTGTGACTTCTAATTTCTTTCTTTTAACTTCCCATTCAACTTTGTCTCAATTCTTTTCTTACACTGTTATAGTCTTCCAACACACTTTTGCTTTTGAAACAATGTAAACAATTGGAATTCACATATGTACAGTTTAAAATCCAGTTTAAGTTGCGAGCTGTCTTCCAAAATTACACTTTGAATTACTTATGGGTTTTTTTAAGAAATGGCATGAAGAATCATGACTGAATTTGGCAATAAATATTTTAAAAAGTTCTCTGAGATGCTCTCATTCTGCATTCATCTAGATGAATACATTTCAAATGCAGTAAATTATATTCATTTCTACAATTGCTAGAATTAATCAGTCACCAAATCCTGTAATTTGATTTTTTTTTAATGTTTAAATATGTTTATGTTTATTTGTTTTTTTCTACTGTTAGGGTGTGGTAACCCTTGATTCCGTCCAGATCTTGGCACTGCATGCTTCCAGAAAGGAGCTGTGGCATGGTGGTGACAATGCAGAGAACACACAAACGGAGAGGAGGGGGCAGCACAGCAGGTTACTGAGCAGTAAAGTCAGGATATACTGGAGACAGGTCCACAGCCGATCTGCACTACCAAAAGGGCAAACGTAGTGAGATTCTGCCCAGAGCTGGAAGGCCCTTTTCACAAGTCGGCAGGCGCCTTAAGCTCAAGGCTGGAGTTTTCTAAAAATGGTGGTCCCTGGTTGTTTGGGGCCCCACTCTCCCTATTTGGCAAGATCCTGTGTGGTCAGCTTGTTTCTGGATGGTTTGATGCCTCAGTCTCCCTGTCCTTGTCACTATCGCATATTGGCAGCGTCTATACTCACCTATATATTGTATTTCTCAAATTTGACATTCCCTTCCCAATTCAACTTGTAAAACCCTATTAATTTTAACCCCAGATTAGCTTTCTTTATACATTTTTTCGTACATTCTTTATACGCTATAATATTGAAACCTCAAAATCCTCTCTATGAAAACAAGTGTTCTTTGTGCTCTGACATTTGTGGGGTTCTGCAATGGATTGCTCCTTAATGTCTTGAATGCACTCCATATACATATAGGTTAACAAGTAAATAGTGGATTTTTAAAGCTATATGAAATATCTTTGTCTCACTACTTTTCAATAATTTTTATGTCAATTCCACATGATTTATATTTATTTCACTATTTCAACATTAAATTCAAATTCCATCAGAAGCTGCAAACAGATTTTGTCAGTCTAGCACTATTCTTTCAGATTTTGTTTTAATATTAAGGAATTGACATATTGTGAAGCCATAATGTAAGCATCCAGGTGGATATAGTACTTTAAGATATCTTTCAGCAAAACATCCCCATAGCCCTACATGATTCTCAAGGAATCCCTGAAAATACACAGGTTAATGTTCCACTGCAAGTGGTAAGAAAAGCAATTCAAATCCTCCTGAGAATGCTATAGGACGTAAATGCTGGTGATCTATTACCATGAAGAGTGCAGCCTACGGATTCTGTGGGAAGGTGCACTTCTACTCTTTCCTACATGTTGTTGTGAGAGAGGATTGGCTCAATGGCACACAACCAAACAAAACTGTCATTTTTCATCATCTGGATTGTTGCTACCAGTCTCCTTGGTCTTCAAACATCCAGCTCCTTCTGTTCTAAGTGGCATTATTCTTCCTGATGTATTTTGGCGCGAGTGAATCATAGATTGAGTGAAATCTTAAGCTCAAAACTCACTGCCAAGGAGTAAATTTTGAATCACAGTGACCGTACAGGGAAGGGTAAAACTGCCTCTTTGGGGTTTCCGAAGTTGTAAATCTTTGAGGGAGCAGAACATTTGATGTTTCTCCTGCATAACAGTTGGTGGTTTCAAACTGCTGACCTTTCTGTAAGCAGCCTGATGCTTAATCCACTACACCACCAGGACTCTTACAGGCAATGTTAGGACATGAAAATCCCCGAAGGTCGGTTTGAAGAACAGTTAGCCTACACTCATTATGCAATCTTTCCCTACTTGATTTGTTTCTATACACAATTAAGGATTTTATACCTATACAATATCATTTTTATTGATATCTAATCCTATAATTCATCAAAATGTGTGACTGGAAAAATCCTTCCAGAAAGCTGTAGATCCAGCTAATGATAAGCTGTTTATTTTTTCTTTTTATTAATTTCAGCTATATATCAACACCTACTACTCAATTTTTCTTCTGCTTAATTTTTGTGTGTATTCTCTTATAACAAGAAAGCAAAGCAATAAAAGTGGAGCTATTTCTGAGAGAATAAATGCTTATGGTTAAGGATTAAACACCAAAATAGCCCTAAACTTAGTTCTTAGCATATAAAATGATTTAAAATTATAGAGCACCTTGTATTACACTTATTATCAAGTTAAAATTGTGTTCCCAAATAGATGTTTATTTCCATCTTTAAAGAGTGCAAACTGTGTAGTTCACGTGGTCAGTGAAATTTCCACTGTAGGAAATACAAATTTTAAATCTTTCAAAAGGCAACCCTTTTATTCCCTGTAATTAGACAATTAATTCTACTGTGGTGTTTAGGCTGCATGCAATGAGGGAAAAAGAAGTAAAGAAAAGTTTTAAAATAAAATATTTCAATTATACTTTAAAGGTCACTGAATCACATAACCGGCTTTGGAAGTATTTAACTGGAAATAAAGAACTCAGGGAAAAATTAACTTGTGAAGTTAGCTACTTTAATTAGTGTAGAGAATATTTTGACTCGAAAAGCCAAACAGAGTGGTTCACTAGATGGGTTTAAAAATGATTTCATAAACAACTTGCACCATAGCTTATTTATCCACCATTGTTTTTACAGTTGTGTATTTATATATCCAGGATTTGAGTTATATACTATGATGCCAAATGAAGCCCTTAATGCGGCTGTCCACAAACCTAGTGCTCTGAATGTCAGCTCTCAGACACTGCAGCACCGGGACCCCGTGGAAGTGGGAGCCTGCACACCAGGCTTTGAGTCTTGGGAGGTGAGAGGCTCTCACTACGTGGGTGATGTGAGCGGCCTGTCACAGCCCAGAAATGGAAACACACCCTGGAACCTTGTGACACGGAGTACCCTGCTCCTGTCTCCAAGCGCACCTTCAAGGAGACCACCGGGAACACTGCTTGGGAAGACTGCTCTAAGCAAGTCCTTTGTCATCCAGCAGACCCTGAGCAGCAATCTGTGAGTCCGTAGCACCGATAACCATGGCGCCCACTGACATCAGGTATAATGAATCTCTTATGTGTGCATGATTAAAGGTCCAGAAGATCAGAAGATGGCCGCAATCTTGCTATGGCTTTCATCCCAAGGAGAACGCAAGGGAGTGTCGGGAGCATGGAGTCTCCAGGTCGCGGGTCCTGATTCTGCTCCCTCTGCTTTTGATGCTGTTCTCAGGGTGACGCTGCCTGAGCTGTCCTCTGGGCATGCTAAATCATGGATAAAGTGTGAACCCAACTGTGGTGCGATGTAGGAGACATAAAACAGAGTCCAACCATCAGCATCTCATGATTTTAAACTGTGCGGGATATAAACTCTTAAAGATAAATTTTTTACCTTGCCAGTCATGCAAAAGGTGAGTTTGCCACATGATAATCATCCTTCATTAAAAATGGGAATGCGAGTGGTAGGCCGTGCCTTTCTGCTTGGACCCCATTGAACCAATTTAAAACCGTGTGCTTTTTAAATAAAGTATGTTAAAATTCATTTTAAAACAAACAAACAAGCAAAACCACCCTAGAATGATAGAGGATTTTCTTTGTTTTCTGTTTATGGCATCAGAATATATTGTGAAAGATACAAAATTATAGAAGTGTGAATGACAGTACATTGATGAGAAAACTTGATTTAATTACTAATAATATATTTATGAACTTAGTGTGAAATCACTATTTATAAAGTTCAATATCACTACCAGTGAATTTTTGTTATAATAGGGTTTTAATAAAATTATATAAAGAGCATAATTGAATAGGGCATTTAAAAAATAAATATTTCAAAAAATAGTAACCATGAAAAGCACACGGCTGAGTGATTGTTTGCAGAACACAGATAAAAATATTTGAGCTGCCATTTGAATTTGATCATCATAAGCTTTACTATGCCATGAAGATAAATTTCAAGAGGTATCGCTTTGTATTTATCATCAAAAAGAATATTTCAAAATCATTCTTATAGTTCTCTATATGATACGTTAATATTTATAGGCACCTAGAAGGAAGTCCTGCTAGTGAAATTATTATTCAAATTTGCATAACAACTTAAGCCACTAATGAAGAAATTAAAGGAATGTACAAAATTTTTCAGTCTGAAATTAATTAAAATTCTAACTAAAATGCATTGAAATTAATGGTGATAAAAATGCAAAAGTTAGAAAGAGAAAGGATCCGCAGTTGGAAGGATATGGTCTTTGGTCATAGTAATAAAGCTGGAGAAGACATGATAGAATTTTGCAAGACTTGCATTGCCAATACCTTTTTTAAACAAAATAAATGACAATTATAGCTGTTATATGAGCTCTTGTCAACTTGAGAAGGGGTGGAGTCTAGCCTGTCAATCAAGTCACAGCTTGATGATCTCACTTTGAAGGCACAACGGAGATAAATAGCTCACTGGAGGTCAAATACACACTCTTCTCTCTGTGAGACATTACTGTTGACAAGCCACTTGGAGCTACATTGATGGAGCCAGAGCCGAGGAGCTGGCAGAGCCATTGGAGACCCACACCAGCACTGAGATGCTTCCTCTGCCATGGATCCATAAGACTTTCCACCCACTGGCCTGTGATCTTCCTGCACTCAGTGTCATTGCATGTGTTGCGTAAGTCTGAAGAAAAACTTATACACTGGTAGCGCACATATGGGCTAATATCAGATTTATGAACTTGAACTGGACTGAGCTGGGATGTTTTCTTAACATACAATTATTCTTATATATAAGGCTCTCTCTTACATATATATGAGTGTCCTGGATTTGTTTCCCTAATCCACCCAGATTAACAGGAATAAAATTGACTCTAATCGTGGGAAGAAGCAGTAGAGAAGCCCAACATCATCAGCCAAAACAAAACCAGAGGCTGATATGGAAGAGATTCCAACTGCTCATGTGCAAGTTCAGGTTAATTAAAATAAAAACACGTCCATGAGAAGCAAACTGTGACTATGACTATATCTCATCTTAATATGGACTCTTCCCAATGACAGATTTAACTTACTGAACATCAATGACCAATTGTGGGAGTTGTGGGAAGATATCAAGAACATTACACCTGCAAAAGGCCAAAGTCCATTAAGAACACGGGAGAAAATGTAAACACCAAAATGGATGTAAGAAGAAACTTTGAAATTTGCTCTTCAATGTATAATAGCTAAAACAAATGGAAGAATGAAAAAGTAGAAGAACAGAACAGAAGAATTTTAAAGGCAGCTCAAGAAAACAAAGTAAAAGCTTATAATGAAATTCTGAAGTAAAAAGACCTGGAGTGAAAAAACACAAAAGGGAACAATATACTCAGCATATCTGAAGCTGAAAAGAGGGAAGAAAAAAGTCTAATCTAAAATTTTAATAATGAAGAATTCCCTGGAAAAATGTGGAACAATGTGGACAGCATCAAAGGAGAATGAAAAAAACAACAACACAGAGTTACTCTACGAAAAGGAAATGGCCAGCATTCTACCATTTCAACAACCAATGAAGAAGCAACTGCGCTGAAAGAAGAAGTCTAAGGTACACTAACGGCATTAGAAAAAAATTCTCCAGAAATTAACATAATATCAAATGAAATATTTCAACAAATTAATGTAGCACTGGAGCACTCTAGTCTATGCCAAGAAATTTAGAAGTCAACTACCTTGACAACTGACTATATTTGTTCCCACTTCAAAGAAAGGTGACCCAATATAAAATAGAAATCATAGGAAAAATGAGGACCTAATGTCGGGGTTTAAGTGGAGAGAAAATGTTTTGAGAATGATGTACAAATGCGCTTTACACAATTGATGTGTGTATGGATTGCGATAACAGTTATATGAGCCCCTAATAAAATGTTTTTAAAAAAAGAAAATATCATTAATATTACATGCAAGTAAAATTTTGCTACAGATAATGTAAAATTTGTGGTAGTAGTATATCCACAGTAAGTTCAAAGGGGATTCAGAAGAGGACATGGAACAAAATATATTATTATTTATGTCAAATGTACTTTGACTGAAAATAAAGAATATTATAAAGATTTTTTGACAATGCATGGGCATTCTACTGTGTGGTTTATAACAGACTATGAGTAACAGTGGTAAGAATGGTAGTTCCCAAACCCTTCATTGGGTCTATACTGAACTTGTACATAGAATAAGAAGCAATCATTGAAACAGAATAAATAAATATTGCATAGAAAAAGACCAGCACATATGTGAGTTAGTGTCCTTTCGCCATTTTATTCAATCAGTATGCTGATCAAATAATCCAGTAGCTGAACCACAGGAAATTGATTGAAATTTGAATTTAATTGAAAAGAGATAGAAATGAGTTGTTTCTTGGATCCCAAACAACTGCACAGAGCCACCTTGATTTGGGGGTCAGTTAGGAGAAGCAGTGGCTGGAGAGTGGAAGCAACAAAACCACAAACTGCAGGATGAGACAGGCTGGTTGATTTCTCCACCTTCAGAGAAAGTAAGGTTGAGTTATTTTGGATGGGAGGCTTCTGTGAGGAATAAGGTGTCTAGGCTCTTAAATGGGGGAGATTTATTTACGGACCCATATTACGAAAGTTGAGTGTTTTGACTGAGAAGGGGTGCCTCATGCTGAAATAGCTGAATCCTCATTTGTGACCTTGAATTGTAGTTCATTGATTTTCATACTAAACCCCCTATTTGTGAATATAATCTTTGTGTTCTGTGTGGCTATGGCAATGGCTGATCAAAGGAATAGAGAATGCCATCTTATGGAAAGCTACTGTCAGGACTGGTGATGAGGTTGGAAGGGTGAGGCTTGTCTGAGTTTTGCATCATATGAATTGGCCTCTGGCTAATGTTAAGTTTGAATCTCTTTCCTCCTTGTGAAGTCAGAGAAAGTCTATTGCAGCTCTCATAACATTGTTACAAGGTGTAAAGCAGACACCTGTCAGAGAATACAAACACCCCACCCCCCAAAAAAGAATTATATTTTAGTAGTAGAGAGTGATAGAAAATTGGTAAGTAAACTCTTTTTTAAGTGATAAATTTGTAAAATTCAGAAACATGAGGGAATCCTGTCATGTCTCAGATATTCCAGGTTTGACTGTATCTGTCTCATTGAGATTTATAAGATAATGCTCTTTTGAGTCCAGTGTAATAGTTATGATTCTCAGTGGTTTGGCAGACACTGTGTAATCACCTTATTTTTTGTCTTTGATTCAAGTAGCTAAATCAGTTGAAAAGGGAGTTCCCTTGGGATGCAGCCTGACACCAGCATACAGATGAATGTTCTCTGGATTTAGCACTCTTATCATCACTTGTCCTCTTGCTTTTGAGACATATACCTGCACAACTCTGCATTTGCCATCTGACCTTTATATTTTTGGTTTGTCATTGCCTGCAATCACATAAAACAGAAGACCCCCTCAATCTGCTGCCTAACCCACAGTTCGGGGATGTGCCAGCCCCCACAGTTGTCTGAGTCATTTCCTCACAATTTGTGTTAGTCATTTTTTAGAAGAAAATCTCTCTCTCTCTCTCTCTCTCTCTCTCTCTCTCTCTCTATATATATATATATGCAACACTATTTCAAAAAGTGTATGTAAAATTTGAATTAAAAGACAATGGAAAATGTACAAATGTGCCTGACAAAATGTTTGTTTGTATGTACTGTGATAAGAACTATATGAGCCTCAATAATATTATTTTAAAAAAAGGCAATTAAATTTTCTACACACTTTTTGATGTCCCTCTGTATTTATTTTTACACACTCCCCTAGACAAATACAGAATAATACATTTGCATTCCCATTTACGTTTTTAGAACTTTTTCATTTAAAACAACCTTTTTATTATTCAGAATGTAAAGGTCATATTTCACTTTTGCTATCACATAATATTAATAAAATATGAAGTTATTTATTAATATATTTTAAATTATATTTCCCTCATAATTATATCCCCACCCCACACACTAGCAGAATGCTCTATGCTTTTGTCATTGCTATATCTTCTAACTAAAATTATATGAGTGTAAAATAATCATTTAATATTTCTTGATAAATAAATCATTATGAAAGATAATAAAGGAGTAAGGAGAAGAAGGAAGGAAAGAGCAAGTATTAAATGAAAAGGGATGAAAAACAAAATTATATGTATTAGGTTTAGTATTCAAGAAGATACGTTTATTTGAAATTATATTCAAATATGGAAATCAAGTGGTCCCTGCATGGTAAAAACAGCTAAAGTTCTTCACTGTAACAAAAGGTTGGTCTTTTGCCTACCAGTCCTAGCTTAAGCCACCTCAGAGAAAGGCATGGTATTGCTTAAGGTTCAGCCTTGTGAAACTTTTGGAACACATTACTGACATATGTGAAGTTATTATGATTAGAAAAAACACAACAGTAATTGTCTATACAGAGAATATTTACTTAAAACTGAAAAATCAAAGTATATCAATTTACTAATATTTTCAGGAGCATTGGGTACAGAGAACTAGATGGAATGTGTCTGGGTCATCACATGAACAGAAGATGTCTTTATCTTTATCTGATGCTCTTGGCGGGTTTTGTGTTGTTTTGTTCTGTTCTGTTCTGTTCATTTTGCTTTGTGTTAGAATAAGAGTCCTGGTGATTTAGCGGTTATGCATTGGACTGTGGTCTGAAAGGTCAGTAGTTTGAAACTACCAGCTTCCCATGGGAGAAAGACCACACTTACCACTCAGATAAACAGTTACAAAATCAGACACTCCTGGGACAGTTCTACACTGCCCTATAGAGTCGCTATGAGGTGGCATCAACTTGATGGCAGACACGCACAAACACACACACATACAAATACACATATGACAGACTAAATTTCATAACACGTAGACTGAGAAAAGCCCTATATTGACACATTCACTAAACATTGAAGACTATTTATGTTAAGCAAGGGAAAAATGCAGGCAGTACTATCAAAATGGATTTTGCTAAGTAAATACAATAATCTTGATGGAAAAAAAGTTACAGTAAAGTGAAGAAACAAAAATAGAAATTAGAATAGGGAAGTGAAAGTGGATAGATCTTCCGTAAGGAAAAACATAGTGAGAATATGCTGAGGCCAAAGATATTTTATTCTTGCATATTTTGAAAATTAGAGACAAAGACAATAAGACACTGAACAAGTTTAAATAAATGAGTAAAAATTAGTAATAATAACATACTATAAGGTTTTGTAGGAGGAAGGCTTCAAGATGGTGCCCTGGTGAGCAGCCCATATGGGGAGCTCCAGGGAGTCTGGTATCAGGGAGGTCAAGTGGAAGTGTTTTGGTGAGTGGAAAAATCCCCACGAGGCGCCCTCCCTATCTGGGAGAGGGCCCTACCCTGCATCTGCTTTGTTCCAAGCCTCAAAGATCTGTGTCCATATACAGGGATTTCCTGCCGGTTGTGCCACCTCTGTGGACCTTGGTTGTCACCAACCAGTGCCCACCACCACCAGCCCCTGGCCTAGTTGTTGCCCCAGGAACTGGGCGGCTATAGTGTAAGCTCCCCAAGGTTGGATCTGATCACTACATAGCAACAGTCCACTCATGGCTCCCACTCGGGGAAGCTGCACCCGTCTCCTACAGCTTCCCTAACTCTACGAGGCTAGGAGATAATTCCACCTGCAAGCTCTGGTCCTTCCAGGCAGCCAACCAGGGCCCAGGGCCTAACCTGCAGCATGTCTGATCGCCTGTGGCTGGGGGCACCCAGTGCTGGGTTGCCTCCACCCACCATGCAGTCACATCTGCTGTGTCAATAGGGCACTCACTTGCCACTTTCAAGGCACTTCAGCTCATCACAGGCCATGTCTCTCCCTGTCTACCTGGAGTGGCACCCTGATGCCCACCCAACATTTCCCCAGAACTACGGCTTCTGACAGACCCCACGTCTTTCAGCCCGGCACACTGCGCAACACCATACTTCGGCCTGAGCCACAGGGAAATGGAGTTGTGGACTGGGAACTTGAGGGTCTGCAGTGCGCTGGGAGTTGTGGACCAGGTCCTTGCAAGCAGGCCACATGCCACCTTGCTGAAAGCCACAGGGAGTCACAGACTTGGTCCTTGCATGTCCACCCAGGGGTCACCAAGGCCACGGAGTCTCAAATAGGTGCTGCCTGGGTCTATCCTAGCTCAGGGATCATCGCTGCCCAGTCACCTCTCAGCCATGCAGTGAGTGGAAGAGTGGAGAGTACATCCCTTGTCCATCAGGCATCCTTTCCCCAAATCTAGCCTAGCTTCAGGACCCAGAGGACCAGCAACCTGCTTTTGGATCCTCCTCAGCTCATGCCAGTAACACCACCTTTGACTCTAGCTGGGCCACCACCCGCCCATTAGCCCCTACAGTCTTATCACTGCACCAGGAGTTATTCACCAGTCAAACTGAGTTCCCCACAGCTGTCCCCACCAGTGCTTACAATGTCTCATCACTGTTGATCACTGAGTCATTGTGGCACTTGCCTACACAGTAGCTTGGCCCACCTCCATAATAGGCCACAGGCAGCCCTTGAAACACCATTGCTAGTCACACAGAAGAACACAGGGACTCTTGGTCTCACAGAAATATGACGCCCAAATACGCAACATTATCACATCAACAACAGCATACTGCCTTGCTCACAACAAGAAAACAAGAAAGACAGCAGAGCTAGCAACACTCATAGAAGAATCTGATGTGGATCTGCCACAACAGGAAATTTTCAGAAGGCTGGTTAGAGTAATAAAGGAGATGAGAGAAGCTACACAGACTAAGGATGCAACGTTAGAGGAGATGAAGTCGATGATAGAGGAGATGAAGTCCACAATAGAGAGGGTGAATTCCATGCACCAAAGGAAATACAGGAGCTAACGGATGAAGTAGCAGAAACTTCACACAGGATCACAGATCTCATGAACAGATTAGAGGAGGCCGAAAACTGTATCAGTGATCTCAAAGATAATTAGGCAGACCTCAGCCAATGAGAAAGACAATCAAACAAGATAAGACAGGCTGAAGAAACCTGAGATTAATGACAGATGCTATGAATAGGAACAACATCTGAATTACTGGACTACTGGAACAAGATTTAGTGAAGAAGTTGCTAACAAGGGAATTTCTGGAAGAATACTTCCCCACCCTAATGAATGAGAATCAATCAGTCATAGAGGAAGCAGGGAGGATACCAATTAGACTAAACCCCAGGAATAACTCACCAAAGCATAGAATAGTTAAACTATCCAACTTCGAGGAAAAAGAGAAAATTGTACAAGCAGCAAGAGAAAGGAAGACAGTCACATAGAATGGCTCTCAGGTAAGAATATGCTCAGATCTATCAACAGAGATCATGAAGAGGAGGAAAGAGTGGAGTAACATCTTACAAAAACTGAAAGAAAAAAATGCCTCCCCTAGAATCCTTTACTCTGTCAAATTATCTATTAAGATAGAAGGAGAGATAAGGGTCTTCCAGGATAATTAAAACTTAAAGAATACACTGCAAGACATCCAACCCTGTGGAAGATCCTTGCCAACTCACTATGGTCAGAAAACCAACATTCACCAAGCACAAACAGGAGAACACCATATAGCCCAACTCCAAACAGAAGCCAATGAGTCAACAACATTTACCAAGATAACATGGCCTCAGAGAGAAAATAAGGCACTTGAGAAGTCCCTCACAAAGACACAGCACAGTGATAAGAAGGGTGATAGGAAAACACCACAAACAAAAGGCACAAGATGTCAACAATGAAGCCACAGATTGTGATAATAACTCTTAATGTCAATGGCCTTAATTCCTACACTAAAATTAAAAAAGCTTTCAGACTGGCTTGGAAACATAACCCATCAATCTATTGCCTGCAGGAAACACATATTAAGCTCACAGACAAGAATAAACTAAGAATAAAATGCTGGAGGAAGATATAGCAGGCAAACAACAACTCAAAAAAAGCAGGAGTCGCAATCCTAATCTCAGACAAAATTGATCTCAAGGTTCAAACCATAAAAAGAGATAAGTGGGGCACTATATAATGTTTAAAGGATCACTTTACCAGGAACCAGTAAGCATAATAAAGATATATGCGCCAAATGAAAAACCCATGGAATTTGTCAAACTAGTCAAAACATGAAAAAAGACATCACAGATTCAACAATTATAGTAGGTGACTTTAAGACACCACTTTTACAGAAAGATAGATCATTGGGAAGGAAGCTGAGCAAAGAGACTATAGAGCTAAACATTACACTTAGGCAACTAGATTTGATAGACAGATATTGAGCGCTTTCAATCCAAAGGCAAAAAATTCACTTTCTTCTGAAGCATGCATGGCTTATTTTTGAAAATACACCACATGCTCGGGAACAAGTCAAGCCTGAGTAAATTAAATCACATGGAGATTACACAAACGACCTTCTCATATCATCAGGCCATAAAACTGTACATTAATCAAAGGACAACCAGAAAAACAACGGCAAACAATTGAAGGATGCATAATGATCTTCTGCCACATGAGTGGGTCCTTAACCAGATTAGAGAGATCAGAAAGCTTCTAGAAGCTAATGAGAAAAATAATACAATGTATCACAATCTATGGGATACAGTGAAAGCAGTCATTAGAGGTAGCTTAATAGCAATATGTGCATATATGAAAAAGGAAGAGAGACTTAAGATGGATACCCTCTCACAAAACCTCCAGCAAATAGAACAGAGTCAACAGAACAATCCTTCAAATAGCAAACCTAACCAAATAAATGAAAGAGCAAACAATATCCAGGAGGATGAATGAAACAGGGGAAGTTATAACAAATCCTAATGAGAGTAAAAGGATAATCATAAAGTAGTATGAACAATCCCTCCCTGGACTATTCCAGATAGAGGTCAAGAACCTAAACAAACCCATAGGAAAAGAAGAAATAGATATGGTGTCAAGAAACTACCCACAAGAAAAGCTCCCCGACCAGACAGCTTCATGGGAGAATTCTACAAAGCATTCAGGGAAGAACTGACACTGATCCCCCACAAAGTATTCCAAGGTGTAGGAAAGGATGGCAAACTCCCAAACTCATTTTATGAAGCCAGTATAACTTTGATACCCAAACAGGGCAAGGATCCCACAGGAGGAGAGAACTATAGACTGATATGTCTAATGAAAATAGATGCAAAAATTTTCAACAAGATATTGGCCAATAGAATACAAAAAGTATAAAAAACACATCATCCATCAGGATCACATGGGATTCATCCCATGGATGCAGGGATGGATTTTAACACCCAAAAATCCATCAGTATTATACACCAAATTTATAAGAAAAAGTATAAGAACCACACAATAATATCTATAGAAGCAGAAAAAGCATTTGACAACATGCAACACTCATTCCTAATTAAGATGCTCAAGAGGATAGGAATGGAAAGTCAATTTCTCAAGTTAATACAAGCTGTCTACGGAAAGCCAACAGCTAACACTATAGTCAATGGAGAAAAGATGAAATCAATCCCACTCCAAAGGGGGACCAGACAAGGATGTCCCTTGTCCCCACTTCTATTCAATATCGTACTGAAGGTCCTAGCTAATAATATAAGACAACAGAAGGGCATCAAATGTATCCAACTGGGAGAGGAGGAGAAGAAATTATCGCAATTTGCAGATAACATGATTCTTTACATTGAAAATCCCAAAAGCTCCACAACCTTATACTGACAACAATAGAGGAATATGGGAGAGTGGCAGGATACAAGATCAACAAACAGAAGTTGACTGGTTTGCTATATACATTGGACATAGAAGACCATGGAAGAGGAGATCAAGAAGGCAGTACCCTTTACAATAGCCAAGAACAAATAGAAATTTCTAGGGATTTATATAAGCAAAAATCCAAAGACCTATACAAGGAAAACTATAAGACAGAACTATAGGAAACCAAAAGCAACTGCCACAAATGGAGGAATATCCCATGCTCATGGATTAGAAGACGCAATAGAGTAAAGATGTCTATCCTACCCAAGGCACTGTATAAGTTTAACACTATCCCAATTCAAATACAAACAACCTTCTTCAAAGAATTGTAAAAACTGATCACCAATTTCATATGGAGAGCAAAGAAGCCCAGAATTAGCAGAGATCTCCTCAAGAAGAAAGACAAAGTTGGAGGGCCCACTTTACGTGATTTTCACACCTACTACACAGCCACAGGGGTCAAAACAGCATGGTACTGGAATAATGACAGATAAACAGACTAATGGAAAAGAACAGAAATCTCAGCATATAGACAACTGATGTTCGACAAGGGCCCCAAAATCATCAAGTGGAAGAGCCACAACCTATTTAACAAGTGGTGCTGGAAACAATGGAAATCCACATGTAGAATAATGAAACAAGATGTCTACTTCACTGCATTCACAAGAACAAACTCAAAGTGACCATTTGTGAAGGAATCAGGACAAACCTAAGAACCTTGGTACAGGAAATATAATGGTTAACTGCAATAAGGCAGGGTACACACACAGGGGAACCTGAAATCCACATGTGGAATTTACTAAGGATAAAACACCTGTGTGTGTCAAAAGATTTTACCCAGTGGGTAACAAGGTAACCCACAGACTGGGAGAAGACTTTTAGCAACGACACAACACAAAAAGAGCTTATTACAAAATCTGCAATAACCTCCTTGCCTGCAAAAAGAGGAAAACAGTTAGCCCCTTGAAGAAGTGGGCAAAAGAACTGAAAAGAAGTTTCACTAGGAAGGAGACCCATGTGGCTAATAAACATATAAGAAAATGCTCCTGATCATTAGCCATCAGAGGAACGCAAATCAAAACAACCATGAGATACCATCTAACACCTCTGAGGCCAGCCCAAATAAGAAAATCAGAGAGCAACAAATGTTGGAGGGGATGTGGCGAAACTGGAACTCTCACTGCTGGTGGTCTTGTAAATATGTACAGCCGCTGTGGAAAGCAATCTGGCAATACTTGATAAAAATGGAAATTGATCTACCTTATGAACCAGCCATCCCTCTACTGGGCATATACCCAGAAGAGGTAAGAAATAAATCACATCCAGTTGTATGTGCTCCAATGTTTATTGAGGTGCAATTCACAATTGCAAAGAGCTGGATACAACTTAAATTTCCATCGCTAGGCAAGTGGATCAGTAAACTCTCACATAAACAATGGAGTACTATGCATCACTAAAAAGCACTAATGAGCACATGAAACACATCTTTTCATGGGAAGAGTTGGAGGAAATTATGCTAAGCCAAGTCAGCCAATCACAAAAGGAAAAGTACAACATGAGTCCCCTGAGGTAAGTGTATTCAGCACGGTAGGTACAGAAGAGAAGCCTTCTGTATTACAAGGTTTGGTTTGAGATACAGGGAGTCAGGAGGAAGTTGGACCAAACCCAGGAGGTACATGTTGGTCCAACAACAACAACAACAAATGGGGAAAGGAGGGAAGGAGGAGGAAAGAAGGGGTGGGGAAAAGTGAAATGATGACAGTGGGAGCAGGGCACTAAGCTACCCAGTGGGAGAGTACTGGTTTTGTTTCCACAGAATTGTGAGTGGGCATACAGACCCTACTACGGTGCACTAAACCATGAGGACAACAGGGCCATGTGAAAGAATGCATGTAAAGACAGAGCTACAGGGCTGGCCCCAACCTGAGTCAAACTGACCCCCTCCCTTGAAATGGGTGTGGTTGGGTAGAGGAGCCAGTATGCCACACCCACACTGAAGCAGACCAGGGGAGAGGAAGAGACCCCACACTGGCACACCAGGCCAGGATGATGACATCCCTGCGGGGAGCTATTGGGACACAGAGGGGACTGGCTGGCTGACAACAGTTCACGTCACATTGTCTCCTTACTGGAGCAGACTGTGACAGAGGACATTTCTGGGGTCACAAAGTGGGTAGGTAGTGTGTTCTGAACCCCCTCAGTCCAGCAAACCATGAAGGGAACATGCCAGATCAGCAGCTGGACCTCCTGAGGAGCCCGCAAGTGGAAACTCCAGGCCAGGAGGGGCAGCTCCTGGATAGTCATGAAGGCCAGCGAACAGATCTGGAATTTTTGTATATTTCTTCTCCCTTTTTTTCCCTTCTTATTTCTTCTCCTTTTCTCTTTTTAATCTTTCTTCTTTTTATCAGTTTGGGCTGTCATAGTCAGTGTGCCTACCTATAAAGGACAGGCATGGGAGGCATGTCCAAGGAGAAAGCAGCAGGACCAATGGTCCTGGGGAGACCGAGGGGGTGGGTGGTGGGGGAAGGGAGGGGTTTGAGCAGGCATCACTATGGACAGGGTAAAAACTGGGGTGTTGGGGTCAGTAACAAGGAGGAGATAGGGATCTGGGTGGGTGGGTAGGGATGTCCAAGCAACAGCAAACTAGCTAAGAGGAGGTACCAAGATGCAGAAATAAGGGGAAAGTGATGGTGGGGCAGGAGGATGGTAAAAGGAAACCGAAGAAGGACCTAGGAAGCAAAGCAATGAATAGAGGTATAAACATAGTTGTGTACATATGTAAATACATTAATCCACACAAATAGAGATATTGGTCTATGTACATGTATTTATATGGCAATACACTGAGGTAGGGGATGGACTTCAGATCTCTGTTCATACCCTCCCTCGGTACAAGAACACTTTGTTCTAACAAATTGGCAGTCTGAAATATTCACCCTCCTGACACAATCGCTAAAGACTAAACTGGTGCATAAGCAAATGTGGTGAAGAAGGCAGATGGTGCCTGGCTATAAAAAGATATAGCATCTGGGATCTTAGAGGCTTTAAGTTATACAAGCTTCCATTCAGCAGAGAAGCAATAAATCCACAAGGAAGAAGCACACCACTGATGTAATCATAGGAAGTCCTAGGGATGGGGTAATAGGCATCAGCAGACACATAACAAATAAACAAAAGGGGAGTTGGAGCAGAGATCCAAAGCCCATCTGTAGACAATGGAATACCTCCCCACAGAGGGGCCACAGGGAAGGGATGAGTCAACCAGGGTGCAGTAAAGCATCAATGAAACACACCATATTCCTCTGGTTTCTTAAGACTTTTTCACCCCCCACTACCATGACCCCAGTGCTTCTTCTCTATTCAGAATAGACCGGAACATGTACACAGGTATAGGTAAAAGATGGGAGCTCACAACACACAGATTCCAGGAACAGGAATGGGAGTAGTGATAACAGAAGGCTGGGGGAAGAGGGGGAGAAAGGGGGAAACCGATTGCAATGATCAACACATAACCATACACCCCTCTCCAGGGGGAAGAACAGCAGAAAACATGGGGGAAGGGAGACAGCAGTCAGTGTGATATATGAAAATAATAACAATGTACAATCTATCAAGGGGTTATGAAGGTTGTACAATCTATCAAGGGGTCATGAAGGTGGGGGGGGAGAGGGGAAAAAAGAGCTGATAACAAGGGCTCAATAGAAAGTAAATGTCTAGAAAAGAATGCAGGCAGTATATGTACAAATTCGCCTGATGCAAGCTATGTATGGACTGTGACAAGAGCTGTGAGTCCCCAATAAAATAAAATAAAAAAGATTTTATAAACAGTTTAATACTAACTAAATTTTAAACTTCATTATTAGTGATAACATAAAAAACAATACAAATGAAATTTGAGATTAATAGAAAGTTCCAGAAGGGGTCATTTTAAAATGAATTATTGGGAAAATGGTCAATTAAAAACCATACTCAATTAAAGAACATAAAACAATTTTTCAAAAATGAACTTTTTGGTGTTAGTTACAAGACTTTGTAGAACTATCATGCACCCCAAATGTCAGAACATGTTAAAACACAAATTCCTATACATAATTCCATATTTCTTCAAACCCAAAGTGTACAACAATATTGTTATTGTATGAAATATATAAAGTTTTTCAATTAAAATGAAATTGAATAAATTTCACAATGAATAAAACAATATGAATAAAACAATAGTTTTGAGAAAATGTGTGGCTTCAGATAAAGTATAGGGCTGCATTTTCCCCCCAATTAACAGCATGATAGCTCCAAAAGCTTCAAATCAAAGGCAATGGAAAAGAGTTACGAATTGTATGAGCGCATGGAGTATCGAGGTAACAAAAGTATAGACTTTTAGCAATGGGAACTCGTCTGAATTTAACGCTAATGATATGCTGAAGGATAAAATCCACACAACCTGGATAAGGGAACAATCACATTAGAAAACGAGATGGATATTATCTAGTAGTTTTTACTAGTTGTCTTTGAGTCCGTCCCAATGCGCAATGCGTAAAAAGCTGAAAGATACAATGCTTTGTTTTGCACCATCCTCATAGTTTCCCTATTTGAGCCCAATCTTGTAAGTCCACTGTCAATCCATCCTGTTGAGGGTCTTCCACACTTTGGCCAACTATCTACCGAACATGAAGTGTTTCCCCAGGGACTTCTCATCCCTGGTCATATAACTAAAGTGTATGAGACAAAGGCTTGACATCATCACTTTTAAGGAGCATTCCATTTGTACTACTTCCAAGACTGATTTGTTCTTCGGGTAATCTACGATACTCTAAATATTCTTAATTAATGCAATAATACAAATGCATAAATTCTTTATAGGTCTTCTTTCTTCATTGTCCAACTTTCACATGCATCTGAGGAGATTGAAAATATCATGGCTTCAATCAGGTGCATGTAAGGGATATCTTTGCTCACTTGAAAGAATTGCATTGCTGTTTTGTTGTACAGTGTTGCTTGGTTTTGCTCTGTCTTGTTTTTATGCATGTTATCTCCACAGGCCTGTCTGGATA
>NW_022111372.1:11426420-11427849 GCF_000313985.2 Echinops telfairi | reverse complement strand
AAAAAAAAAAAAAAGAATTGCAGCAGATTCCGCCAGTGTAATATATTGATTGATTTTTTGACTGCTGCTTCCATGACTATTGAATATGGATCCAAGCAAAATTAAATAGTTGAAACTTCGATATTGTCTGTTTATCATATTTCTTATTGATCCACTTGTGAGGATTTTTTGCTTTCTTTGTATTAAATTGTAGTCATAGTGAAAGTTTTGACATAAATATCTCTGCTCTCTGCAAGTTAAGTTGGGTTATCTGTACATCATAGATTATTAATGAGTTCCTAGTTCTGATGATGTGTTTTCCAAATAGCTCAGTACCTGGAATTATTAAGTTCTGTATTTGTAAGACACATGATTTATAAACAAAATATTTTCAACTAACAATATTTACATATGTGTTATCAAAATTACTAAATTTGAAATCAGTTTTTCTCCCATTTTATCAAACTCAAATGGTCCTATAGGGCAGAATAGAATGGCTCCTGCATAGAGTTTCTGAGCATGTACATTGTTATGAAACCAGGTTGCCTCACCTTTTTCTCCCACAGAGCAACTGGTGCGTTCTAACCACTGGCACTTCTTTAGCAGCCCGAGACCTAACCCACTGTATTGCTCGTGTTCCATATAAATTAGTATGTGTTCATAGTTATGGCAACCACTGTGGTTAATCTTTCAAAATAGTTTGTCCCTAATTTTTCCTATCCTTGGAATATTTTTGGATAAAAACGAACAATGCAAGGCTATGTCATACAATAGTTTCTTTTTCACTGGAACTTAAATTATCTTCTAAGAGCAGAGGATAACATGAGCCGCACTGGAGGTCAGTAGGGTGGACTTCTCTACATGTGCTTTTTTCCTGATAAAAAAGCAATGTCGAAGAGGAGAAAGGCGGCCCTCTCTCCTCGGTTCGATCAGTCCTCTGGGAGAATACCTTCCTGAACTTGCCCGCCTTTGTTGCAGTCACTCGGGAAAGGAGGCCACAAAATACACAAGTAGGCTGATCCGGAGATTTTATATTTTCACAGGTACTGATCAAACTGGGTTACAAAATTCAAAGAGTATTAGGATACATGAAAAATATAAAGTCCAGTCTGCAATAACATTAAAAATAATTGTTATAAGTAATAACACAGAGAACGCTTTTCTTTCTTACTTATTTGTTTTAATTGTCAAAGTATCTTTTATTTCATCTTATTGTAATTCTGAGAAAAAAGGATAATTTTTAAAAATTCATATTACTTTTACCATTTTTCTTCATATTATAAAACAACCATATAAAATTGTTAATATTAAATGTAAAGGGGGAATTGATCACAGGGATCTACAAATAACCTCCTCTCTGGGGGATGGGCAGCAGAGGGGTGGTGGGTGAAGAGAGACGCTGGGCAGTGTAAGATAAGATATAATAATAATTTATAAATTATTAAGGGTT
>NW_022111372.1:11410438-11426238 GCF_000313985.2 Echinops telfairi | reverse complement strand
AAAAAAAAAAAAAAAGAAGGCAGGAGTTGATACCAGGGGCTTAGGTGGAGTGCAAATGTTTTGAGAATGATGAGGGCAATGAATGTACAGATGTGCTCTACACAATTGATGTATGTATGGATTGTGATAAGAGTTGTATGAGCCCCTAATAAAACGATTAAAAAAGTTAAATGAAAAAAAAAGAATTAAAAAAAATGTAAGAACATTAATTTGTGTATAAAACCTCTGGAAGTATATCATGATTAAACCATTTCTAGCATAATGGTGAAACATGCACTCCAAATCACCATTTTATTTCAGTGAAAATTACACTGCTTCTCTTTACCTTCATCTTGCTATGAAATTTGAAAGAATTGAAAAGAACAGGAATTTTAGGTCATCCTCTCACTCATTTTCTCTATGTTGTCATTTTGAACATAAATGATTTACTAATAAATGGAAATAAAACGAGTAACAAAGGACTGAATATGATTCATAGATTGCCTTCTTTCTGCCCACAGAACAATTTCTGACTTGAATGGAAGATGTGTCATCTTGGTTACAACTCTACTTATACTGAATTTTAGACTTCCTATACTTATTTTATGTTTTTTTTTGAGTCTCACTCATTCCCCCACACTGTGGACCCACTGGAGTTCTCTGTTCGCGGTGTTGCAGGTGGCATCGATTAGTACAATGAGAAGGATTCCCTACTTACTCCATGTATCTTCACTTCGCACTTTCATGTCCTATTGCACCACTCTTCCTTTTTTTTTTTTAAAATACACAAGTTCCCAGAAAAAAAGCATTATGCATTTTAAGACATGGATAACAGAAAATTAATCCAAGCTCAGGACCCATCAGGACCTAAGTGACGGCACAGGCCGCGAACCTTTGACAACAGATTTTTTAAAGGTAGAAAAAAATTAACCCTGTTTGCTTGACCCACTCATAGACAGTTATTCTCCACTTATACTCTGAATCCAAACTTCTTTTCTCTAATCTTCCCCAAACTTTTCTATGCCTTATATAGCTATTTCCAAAATGTCACAAAATATTTGGCCTTTGACTTACAGCTGATTTGGTCAAAGAAACTGACTGGTGGTAGATTGTAAAATGTGAGTAGAGAGAAGTTAATATGTTTTATCATGCTCCTTAATTACCTACAATGTTTGGGTCATGATTATTTAGCTGTTGAAGATTCCAGATTCAATGGGGAGTTTGGTACCATATCACTGGGTACTAACAATAACTTCCACTTAGATATTTCAAGTCTAAACATGATATATGTTTCCCAAATGCTAGCTTTGCATTTGTGCCACACATCTCATGTTTGTTCCCTTAACCATACCATTTTGATTGTAAGTCATCTTTCATTAACATTTTAAAATCATTTTCTTACTATTCTTTTGCTTTTAGTAACCTTATCGATGCAAACAGGAACATTATACAATTTATGAAGTCAAAAGCATACTAACCCAGACATGATGCCTTTCAACCAAAAGAACAGCAAAATCACAACTATATTCTAATATGGCTATATTAGCTTATTGATATAAGTGATAACTAACACTATGGAGAATTGTGACACATTTCACTAAGGTGTTAAGAATAAGTGATTTTGGAAAAGTTGATGAAAGTAGGATTTACTCTAGGTTGTGTGCTGTAAGGGCAAAAGAAAAACATTAAGACTGGAAATCATCTAATCTCTCTGGAGGAAAAGGATATGGGGCTGGAGTTTCATTGGAAAGAAGGAAGAGCCGTGCAGGAGAGGGGGATGTTCATATATGTGTTACTTGACTTTGATTGGAAAGATGAGTTTATTTCTACCTATTGCTTTAGTTTTTGTCTCAATTTATCACCATTATCTGAGCTTGGTGTTTGAGGAGATTTCTTAAATTCAAAAGGAAAACGTTAAAACCCAGATGTAAAAACCAGGTAGTTCTTAAAAATTCCCCCAAAATCTAGCAAACAGGGTCAGACAAGTTGCTGTAGATCAGGGGCTAATGTTTTCTTAGGAGCACTGATGGCTTACTGGATTAACAAGGTCAGCAAATGGAGTGCATCAGTCCATCTTCCAGGGTGAAGTTTCTGCTCTTGTAAGATTTACAGCTTCTGAAACACCCTCTCCTACAGGTGGTTCTGAGTCAGAACAGACCCAAAGATCATGAGTTTGGGTGTCTTAGTGTTTTCTTTCTCATAAATACATATTTAATCATGAGGAAAAAAATTTGTCAAAAAATTCCAATTTATGAAAACCCCATGTTTGTTGGTAAACCTATCATTTATTGGATATTTCAATAGCTGATTTTATTTTTGGAAGTAGTTTTCCAAGTTTTTCTTTTAATGTGTTTCTTGGTAGGTTCAAGTTGTCAAAGTGGTTTAGCAGGCTTTTAAGACAGTCATTTTGGTATACAGCTCCATTAATACATTTTAATATATTAATTTATTTATTCCCAACTGCTTAAAAATAATTCCCAAATTTTCTACTGCCAACTTTACTTAGGTGTCGAATTTCAATTAAATCCAACAATATTTGTGATAGTTGGGTTTTGTGTCAATTTATCCAGGATTCACTGTGACTAGTTGTCTTAGTTAAGAGTTGACTGGAGAAACAAATTAATAGATATTCATATGTGTATAAGAGTTTTAAATAAAATAGCAATTGTACATTGAGAAAACATCCGAGCCCAGTCCAGATGAAGTCCATAAATACTATATTAGCCCATATATCTGATAGATACCAATCTATAAATTCCTCTTCAGACTCATAAAGCACATGCAATGATGCAAAATACAGGAAGATCACAGGTCAGTGGGTGGACAGTATTGTGGATCCAGTGGCATCAAAAGCATCTCAATGTTGGCAGAGGTCTCCACGTGGCTCCTTTCAGCTCCAGGGCTGTGGTGTAGATCCATGCATCTTGTCAGCAACAAGATGAAGTAGAGTCTCTCTGTATCTGGTCTCCATTGAGCTATTTATCTCCTTGGTGCCTCCAAATGAAGTCAACAAGATGTGACCTGATTGACAGGCTAAACTCCACCCTTTTGCAAGTTGATACAAGATTATGTAATGGTCACACTAGGCATTTAAGATCTAGTATTTCTCCATAATGTAATCTAGCACACTATAATTCCCTCCATAAGATCTGCTTTGAGCTATAAGAATAGAGTGGGATGGAACACCCTTACTCATTACACGACTCTGAAGCAATGAATTGAAACAAGTTTCTTAAAACTTATAGGCGAATTCCATTATGAGTTTGTGCTGTAAGAAAAGTTGCTTTCCTTTTGCATAGTCCGTATTCTGCAGAGACAGACTTCACTGGTTTTGCTTCTCTAGAGAATCCAGTCTCCATTGGGACTTATATTGATCATATTTTTCTTTAAAGCTTCTAAAACAGTGTTTCATAGCACATATGTGCATATGTATATGTGTATATTTTGCTGACTATCTTTGTATACAAATGATAATATCAATAGAATTTAGGTGAAGAAAGCTTCAAAAAGAAGAGATACTATTCCATAGTGATAAATATTTTTGATGAGATTTATCTTATTGTGTTAGACAGGGTTCTCTAGAGAGATAAAACCAGATTGTTAACAATTTCATATATATATATTTAGATAGCTAGCTAGACATATAATACAAGAAATAAACAGTTAAATGATAAAGCAGTTATACAGATAGCTATATAACACAAGAAACAAACAGTTAAATTATAAAGCAGTACAAATGGCTCAGTCCAATTCAAATGTGTTAAGACAGTTGTGAGACACTGGCAGACCTTCAGGTCTTGAGGGCCGCCAGGTCGTCCTCTGCAGAGAGATTCGGGCTATCCCGGCACTGGCAGCCAACAGCAAGGCAGGTCACCAACAGTCAGCCAGGTCATCAACAATCAGTCCCCAGCTCAAGAGATGTAAATTCCAATTGTGTGGCGAATCAGGTCTTGAAGGAACGTCCAATTACAGTGACACAGTCCACAGGTTAGGTGTCCCACAGGTAGTGTAGCTTGCAAATTGAGGCACAGAACTGGTCCGATGATCAAAGAGCGAAAGACAAGAAAGGTGAGGCTTGCCGAGTCATTTATCTCTCTGCCCTTCAATTAATCTCACATGTACTTATTGGCCAGGCTGGCACAATAAACTAACTACCTCAATCCACCCGTTGCCAACTGGGCACCTGTACACAATTATTTAGTCATATATAATTATATAATTTCCAGACATTGATGCAATCACACTTACATAAATGAAAACACATTGAGTCCAACTGTGTCTGATATATCATACCTGAACAAAGGAAAGATATGCAATAAGCACATAAAAAGAAAATACACTGACAATTACAAACCTCACTTTTGCAATTGATCACGCGGTCGTAATTGATAGATAGAACTACTTTCTTTTACTACTCATTCCGTATTACCTTTGACCTCAGCAAGGGCAAATAGGCGAGTTAAATGGGGATGTGGTAGGAATCACCACCCCTGCATCTTTCAAGTCTTTGATGGTGGCACTGATCTCTGCAATCCCTCCAGGAATGCGGTATTGCTTTTGGTTTACTATTTTCCTAGGCAATGGCAGTTCTAATGCTGTCCACTTGGCCTTTCTTACCATGATAGCCCTTATTCCACATTTCAGGGATCCAATATGAGGGTTCTGCCAGTTACTAAGAATGTCTATTCCAATGATGAATTCTGGAACTGGGGACATAACCAAAGGATGGGGCCGGGGGCCCACTGGACCCACAATGAGGCATACCTGAAATAAAACTCCATTGATAACTTGACCTCCATAATCCCCCACTCTGACTGGTGGACCTCTGAAACACTTTGGGTCTCCTGGAACTAGTGTCAATTCTGAACCAGTGTCCAGTAATCCCCAAAATGTTTGATTATTTCCTTTCCTCCAGTGAAAAGTCACTCTTGTGAAAGGCCTCAGGTCCTTTTGGGGAAGGCTAGAATAAAGACTAACAGTATAGACCTTCGGTGATGTAGCAGGGTCCTCCTTCAAAGGGACCTGGCCTCCCTTTGAAGAGGATGTGGATCTGTAAACTGGCTCAGGTTTGGGAATTGATTGAGCGATCGTGACTGTCTATTCTGCTGTTCACCTATCTACCATTCCTTTGCCTGTATAGATCACGTAAATATTTAGTAGGTTTCCCATCTATTTCATTCCTAGGGATACCGTGGCTAAGTAGCCAATGCAGTAATTCCACACGAGACAGGTTTCTTTGATTACTACGGAAACCTTGTTGTCTATTATAACCACGCCCACCCTGTCACTGTTGATTCAGTGCTGACATCTGCCCTCTCCCATCATGGGGACCAATCAGCCCCATTGTGGGCAGATGTCGGAGTTAGTTTAGGGCAGTGTCCACTGTAAATCCTGGTGCAGATAAAATAACAATTACAAGACTCTTAAGAGATGCTGGGGCCCACTTCACAAACTTGTTCCTTATGGTTGTGGTAAAGGGTATGTCCTCAGGACACCCCCTTTTTGGGTCTATGGGAATATCCTGATAGATCCATTCCAATATACCAATTTCTCTAAGCTTTTGGATGCCTTCCTCTACAGTGTACCAACGTAGGTCAGGTACTTCAAGTTGGTGTAATCTAGGCCATCTGGCAGCCCATGCTTCATTGAACCAACCAAATAAAGAATTAGATCCTCTCTTAGCCTCTCTTGCAGAGACATTGAAAGAAGAATCTGTGCTTACGGGTCCCATATCCAGAAACTCAGACCAGTATAATATTATATTTCGTGCACCAGTATCCTACACCCTTAGTAACCATTCCCAGGGATATTCCCCAGGCTTCTGCTTGTATGTATTAGAAAACTCAAGCAGATCTTTATGAGTGTAGCATGCTTCTTCTTGTGTAATCATCTTAACCTCACCTTTTGGAGCTTTCTGAGACTTAATTTTAGTGACTGGTCTAGCGGAAATAATGGGTGGTGAGGGTGTTCCTGAGTGCTCTCAGCAAAATCTTGTAAGTCATCTCCCTCAGGCAATGCTACTGATGTAGCCCCACCTGGCATATCAACTTGAATAGTTTGGCTAATCTGCTCAGGTGTGGAGGGTGGATCTATTGACTGGGGTGGCTCAATTGTTTCTAAGGGCTCAATATCCTCCTCTTCTGGATCATCAGCCCATATGTTCCCATCCCATGTTTCAGGGTCCCAACTTTTCCCAATCAATGCCCTCACTTTGGTATCAGACACTGCTCTAGATCTGCAATTCAGCTGCCTTTGTAATTCAGCCACTTGCATAAGGAGACTCTGGGCCTGGTTCTCAGCAATGTCGGCTCTTTTACTAGAGGAGAGAAGGCTCTCCTTTGTAGCACAGATGGAAGCTTTCAGATCTATTATTCTGCACCTGAGACACACTTCCGAGGCTCTGAGACCATTCCTCTCCTTAATCATACTTTCCATTGTAAGAAGAACCAGCCAACCAGCTTCCCTATACTTGTCATCCTTACAAAACTCCTGGAAAATATCAAACATATGATCACTCAGAGCCTCTGCTTTAACCAGTAGCTCATCTATCGGTGGTGCTACTGTAGGTATTATCTTTGCTATTTCACACCATGGATTAGTAGTAAGAGTAGCAGACTTATCCATGCTTTGGGGTGTTGAAGCAGCATTACTAGTGTTAAGACTAATCAGGCTGGAGAGCTGATTTAAGAAGCCCATATCGATGATTTTATTTCTCTAGAAGCACTCCTGGTACCAAAATGTGTTAGACAGGGTTCTCTAGAGAGATAAAACCAGATTGCTAAACATTTCATATATATATATATTTAGATAGCTATGTAAAACAAGAAATAAACAGTTAAATTATAAAGCAGTTATACAGATAGATAATATATAACACAAGAAACAAACAGTTAAATTATAAAGCAGTACAAATGGCTCAGTACAATTTAAATGTGTTAAACAGCTGTGAGACACTGGCAGTCCTTCAAGTCTTGAGGGCCGCCAGGTAGTCCTCTGCAGAGAGATTCAGGCTATCCCGGCACTGGCAGCCAACAGCAAGGCAGGTCAACAACAGTCAGCCAGGTCAGCAACAGTCAGTCCCCAGCTCAAGAGATGTAAATTCCAATTGTGTGGCGAATCAAGTTTGAAGGAACCTCAAATTACAATGACACAGTACACAGGTTAGGTGTCCCACAGGTAGTGTAGCTTGCAAATTGAGGCACAGAACAAGCAAGGCAGCCGCACACTGCTCTGATGGTCAAAGAGCGAGAGACAAGAAAGGTGAGGCTTGCCGAGCCATTTATCTTCTGCCCTTCATGCCCACATTAATTCCACATGTGTTTATCAGCCAGGCTGGCACAGTAAACTAGCTACCTCACTTATTATCTAAAATATATATGAATAATATATGTGTCCCTAAGGTACTAACTTGATTTGTGAATTTTGTGTATATTGGAGTAGTGCATACTCCAAAGATTTGCAAATACTGAAGTTATGAGACAGTGTTAGTTCGGGTATACTAGAGAAACAAATCCATAGAAACTCATATGTGTATAAGAAAGAGTTTTATATAGAGGGTAATTGTACATTAAGAAAGCATCTCAACCCAGTCCAGTTCAAGCCTATAAGCCCAATAGTAGCCCATATTTCTGATATGAATCAATGAAGTCCTCTTCAGACTCACAATCCCAGGCCAGTGGGTAGAAAATCTTTGGATCCAGTGGCATTGTAAGCATCTCAGCACTGGCAGGGGTCTCTAAGTGACTTCTCTGGCTCCCGAGGTCTGGTTGCATCAGGGTAGACCCATGTGTCTTCTCCAGCTCAGGGCACTAGTGTAGTTCCATGTTTCTTCTCAGCTGCAATGTGTCCCAGGGAGTGAGCAGAGAGAGAGTCTGTCTCCTGCCTCCAAGCATGAAATATCAGAATTCCTAGAATTCTCAGGAGAATGTCATGCCCACACAGAGGCCTCATTGGCTATGACCCAATTGACAGACTAGACTCCACCCCTACACTTAATCCTCTCAACATTGACACCAGATTATGTAACTACCACAGAGACTTAGTGTGAAAAATAAATGTTTGCTCAGCTAATGTGTTAAAACCAAAGTTTCTGATTTTTAACAAGAAGTAAGTAGCCTTATGATTTCGTCAAGAAAATATTGTTCTCAGTGAAGTTGTTAAGATAATGAGGCTGAACTAATAAAAATTCTACTTAACATTATGGTGATAATTCTGTAAAGCAAGTCCATTCATGTTTGCTATTTATATATGTATACATATGGTTTGCAGCATTAGCATCATAGTAAACTCAAATTGCAGACACAAGTGCTTTAGCACTTATGACTAAATAAATGTTTAATTATATTTGCATGAGTGTTTAATAATGTAAATTATATAATTCATTGCTTTCCACATTCATTTGTAAACCATTTTATGTAGTTATCTGCTTTTACAAAGATTTTATTTGAGGCAAGTGCTTCCAATCTGTACAATGTTATTTAGTTTTCATCACTTTATAATTTTCTATATTGGAAAATTTACATTTATCATGTGCTTATTTAAAATTAAAGTTTTGAGTGTTGGATTCTTCCTTTTGTTTTTCAAATTGAGTTTAATGTCATTTCTAAAGATCTAGCATTTCACCATATACTTATTTAATCTATATGCTAAGAAAATAATTTCAAGAAAAGGAGGACTACAGAAAGAAAACGGAAAAACCAGGATTAGAGGCAGGATTATCAAAACCTGTGACGTGCCTGTGACGCCACCTGCTGGCTGACAAGGAGGAGGCCATGAAGCGCTTGCTGATGAAAATGAGGAATCGCAGCCTTAAGAATGGATTAGGACCCAAGGTAAAGAAAACCCAGACCTTGAAAGCTGAACAAACAGATACCATCAAGTTAAATGGAGAGAGGATTGAACTTGCCCAGGATTTCATCCTGCTTGCATACCTATTCAATGCTAATGAAAGCAGCAGTCAAGAAATCAAACTATGCGTTGCATTGGCCATATCTGCTGTCTGAGGCCTCTTTAGAGTGAGACAAATATGTGCCTGCCCCAATCCATGGCATTTTCCATCACCACAGACGCATGTGAACATGGGAAAATGGTGACAGAAGACAAAATAAGAATAGATGCATTTGAATTTTGGTACTGGCAAAGAATATTGAAAGTACCAAGGCCTGCCAGAAGAAGAAATAAACCGGTCTTAGAAGTGTTGCCAGATTGTTTCTTAGAAGCATCCCCAGGCACGTTGACTAGTCTTGTAAGTAAAACGAAAGCCTTCATAACGTCAACATTTTCTGCATTTATCATGGGATTTCTTATTGGCTTCGTTGTGAAGTGTCATTGTCTTCTTCATGTTACAGTATAACCTAGACTGACAGATACAGTCTTTGATCTTCTTCAATATGTATTTCATGTTCTCTTCCTTGACAGCAAGAAAATATGTGACATCTGAATATTGTCCTTTTTAAATAACCCTTCCTCTAATCTGGAGTCTGAATTATCCATCATAGAGCCTAGTTTCCTGGATTATTGATCAAACTATTTTTATGGCGAGGAGAAAAGCTTCAGAGCAAATCTTCCATATTCGTGCCAGAGTCTGTAGCCACTTCCTATCAGGCAGAGAACATGGGCATCTTGATTATACTGGCCAAACTCGACACTTGCCAATTGATCACCCTATAGACGTGACCTGAATTTTGGGGTGTGCAAATATCTCTCACTGGTTCCATGACAGAAATTTTTCCCTGGCATTTTGATTATTGTTGGGGGTCTTTTCCTGCTTATGTATGATTAGCAGTTTTGTCTGTATACTATTACGTTTTTACCCTTACTACTTTAGTGTGATTTAGTTTTCTATTGGGTCTCCCTGCTGTGAAGCACAGGAGGAGTGGAGGCGTAATGATAATAATGGATACAAGGGGAGATAGAGAATACCAGGGTGGGGGAGTGGGGCAGAGATAGGGAGGGAGGGAAAAGGGATTTGGGAAATAACTAATGAAGAAGGGAGTGGAGAGGGATTTTGAATCACTGAATCATCTTAAATGCTATTTGACCGTGGGGGAGGGGGAATGTTCTAAAATTGGTATGGGGTGATTGTACAATTCTCCTTGATATAATTCAATGATTGAACTACTGGACTATATGACATGTAAATTAATTGTGAATAGAACTGCTGAAAAAATAATAGAGGGCTTTAGATAAGGAAACATGATGTTTTTTTTTTAGTATTTGGAAAGCAATTTTTTATTGAATATTATTCTGTACTTTATTATTATTTTTCTTTTTTAATTTTCAATTGCTTCGTTAAGGTAAACATCAAAGTTATTGATTTGAGCTATATTTAACATAGGGATTTAGTACAAGAAATAATATGCTGCCTTCATGGATTTCTACAAATAAATCATCATGTTTTTATAATGTAAAGGAGAAAAAAGAGGAGGAAAAAGGCAAGGTGATTTACTCAGTGGCAGTAACATTGGGCTCAAGCATAAGAACTATTGTGAGGATGGCACATGACCAAGTACTGTTTCCTCCTGCTGTACATGGGGTCACTACGAGCCAGAGTCATGTAGAATGCACCTAACAACAATACATTTTAGAAAATGTAGAATTAAAGAAGAAAATTTTAAAGGCATGAAAAGAGAGAAGGAAAGAAAATGAGATGAGAAGAAAAAAGAACATACAGAAAGAAAAAGAAGGGGGAAATGTAACTGTGCAGAGAGAGAAAAACAAAAGATTTGGCTTAGTTGTACTTTCAGAGTTATGTGGGAGCCTGAATTTTGGTGGAGTTGATTTCTCATGGGAAATAAAAAGAAACTTAAAAACAAACAAACAAACAAACAAAAACATTTGGGAAAAAATATTTTGTTGGTGGATGTGCCGGATCTGTGGCCATGCCTGAATTCACTTGGGAGACACGCATATCTTCAGGGAGTGAAGCTTCACAGGAAGAGGAAATATGAGGAAAACAAAAACAAAATTCAAACAAAATGCAAAAATTGAAAAATCAATTAAAGTAAAAGATAAAATCACAGTTAGAGATTCCTGGTCCTGTGACAATGTTGGTGCATGCAATGTGCATGCATGTGTGTGTGCAGAACTCTGCCAGAAAAGAAAGAAGGAAAAAATGGCGGGAAAGGAGAGCTTGGGTAGTGCAGACGTCTGCATTAAACCACATGTAGGTCTCTTTTCCTGAAGGTCCTCTGGGTGGGTTGGGTCAGGGATATGGACGGATCTACGTCCAATTGGTAGTGCATAGAAGATGGTTAATGTTGAAAGTAAGTCAGTGTCTTTCAGCAGATATTGCTGATCAAAAATATTAAGAAAATTTGATGTTTTTGTCTTTTTAGTTGTTTCCTCATTTCCAGAGAGTGCAGGACTCCCACTCAGCCACCCCCACCCCATGGGATCTCTCCAGTTGTTGCTAAGGATATTTTCCTTTGCTTGTTACCTGATGGCTTTATCGCCCCTTCTTCCCTAAAGATGCCTTTCTTTTGAGTTTATAAGTAGACCGTGAGGGCTAGGTACCATTCATACCTAATGTCAGTTAACCAAAGGTTGTCTTAATATATAGTCTATAGAATGTGCACTTTGTGCTAAAAATAAATACATCCAATACAATAAAGCATGGTTGCCTTTATAATACAAAGGTTAGTGAAAAGTTTTTTATATTATGGTTCCAATTCATACATTCAGGGTTCGTTTCAAACAAAATATGTTTGAAATATATTTCTGTGATCATTGGATGAGTGGAGACACATTTTCTAGGTAGTACACTTGTATTAAATTTGCTAAGGTGCCTCTTGATAAAACGTATATTATAAGCAAAAACAATTTTGAGGTCAGAGCTAATACCAAATTATGAGCAAAAATCATGTGGCCATCTAAAAGATTAATGGGAATATTACTCATAAAACAATGAAAACAAAACAAAGAAATCTTTTATATGTATCAAGAGATTTAAAAGTCAGCAAGACTTCAAAGATGAGCTGAGATGGATAAGACTACAGATTTCCACCAATGAGTAAACAATGGGTGAATTTCAGAAACGAATTGTGATAGTTAAATTTATTGTCAACTTAACTTTGCTTGGCCAGAATCCTCAGTGGTTTGGCAGTTGCTGTTTTCGTGTTTGTTAGGTGACAGAGAGTTGGTTCTGACACACAGAGACCCTATGTGCACCAGAGTGAAACATTGCCCTGTGTTGTGTCAATTACGGTCCTGTAGTTCCCCCAGGAGGTCACCTAAAACAGTGTAATCAAATCCATAAAGGACTTGGCTGTGATCAGCCACTCTGTTATAAGATTAGAGTGGAATGCAATCCCCTTATTCCGCGCACAACTCTGGTGTGTGTCCTTAGGTGTGTGGCCTATTTCGTATATAGGTGGATGCTTTGGGGAGACTCTTGGATTTTTCTGCCCTGGGTTTTGCATTTGGATCATCAAGTCTGGTTCTTTTGATTTGAGCCAACAGCCCACAATATTGCCTACCAAGCCTGCGAGGCATCAGTAGCCTGCCAGCTGACTAGCCAACCTTGGCTTCATTTGACTTTTCGTCTGCAAGCCTGACCTGCTGAACTTGTATCCATCCACCTTTGCATCCACCAGCCTGCAGCATTCCTACTTCCTGGTTTGTTGGTCCCTGCAGCCACACAAATCAGGAGAGACCTCCTTCTTTACATCTGACACAAGGACTTTAACCAGAGTGGACTTACCACCTTCAACAATGGTGTAAGTCATTTTTCACTAACTCAAAGAGTTGATCATTACTTACTCTCATATATTAGTAATAATGATAAACATGTTTTGATATATGTAATAAAGTAGTGCCCACTTGTTACTATGAAGCATTGAATGTATTTCAAAATTTTAATATGTTTTAGAGAATTTTACAGTTTATAACTCTGGGTCGTACATAAACCTGATAGTCCTATTATGGAGGTTGTCTGCATAGGATATTTCAGAGAAGGAATAACAGTAGTCACCAGAAATTACAGATGCAATTATTGAATACATGAAACACAAGAGATTTTATATGTGGTGAAACTATTTTGTATGATGCTGTAATTTTGGATGCATGATATTAGGTACATGCTGAAATTGTGTAAGCTTATAATACATCTTAATGAATGTAAAAATGAATTTGAAAGGTTTTATTAAAGATTACAAGACTGAAACAATATACTTTAACTGTACTACCAATTTATAAAACAGTTTCACTGAGGGAATTAGTAAAAAAAGAAACTGACCTAAAGACATTTGGAAAAGAATAGTTTGTAAGACTCAATGATCCTAGTTGATAAAATTGTTCCTATAGGGTTCTGCTTAATATTTTGATACTAATATATATTTACACCACAGTATAGGAAAGACATAGTATTTTCCCTCCAAGAGTGGGATATTATAGATAAGCAAAAGAAAAATATTAGAATGATCCATTAGAACGATTCATATGGAATTGTATTAGAGTTGGGGCATTGGTATAAACTCACATTTAGTATAATACAGATATGGGTAGATAGATACAGAGTCACATAGTACTTTTTCCTCCTAATTAATACAGTTTGGCAAGAAGAGGTAAAGCATAACTTTACAATGGCAAACTACAAAACACTATCTCACTCAGGTAATTGAAGTTAAAATGAAGAGGAATAAGCTATGTTGATAGTATGGAATTTTCATTTTCCTTCCGTGGTCTTCTTCAATTAAACAAAAGATTCAGTCTAAAATCCAGAAAAAAAGGATGCAAATCCCAACAGAGGAAAATTTTTCAAACTATTTGACCACTATAGTTTACAGCCATCAAATTCAACAAAAATAAGGAAAGGCTGAAAACATGACACAGCCAAGAGATGTAATGTGATTTTCTGGTTAAAATATTGAAAAAGCAAAAGAACATTAAAAATTGAAGTAATATTAAGTATGGGCTCTAGTTAATACTCTAAAAAACAAAGCAAAATTACTTTGAAAGCAAGGCTCTCAAAAGCTCACAAGTGAGAAAAGGAGAAAACAGTATTTCCCCAAAATTTTAGGAAATAAAAGGACAGTTTCTATCTCATAATCCTTTATATTTGTTATTGTTCATAATTTTAAAAATATATTTATTCATCAGTGATTAACAGGGAGCTCTGATCATCATGTAGGATAAGGATTGAGCTACCCACCTTGAGTATCAACGTACCAGCCACTTGGTGAGAGAAAGGTGAGTCTATCTACTTCTCAAAGATTTAGTCTCAGAAACCAAATCTAGGATTGCTATGAGTCCTAACTCACCTTGGGGTAGTATGTACAGTGATTATCATGTGAGTTAATGAGAATTATTGCAATGAAACAGAAAATATGACACTGTCAGCTCACAGAGTTTTTTCCCTGTAATATCATAAAGCTTTCAAAGGACTAATCATAATCATAGCAAGTTCATTTACTTCTTTAGTGTGTTACAACTAGTTAAAATAAAAAGCTTTTCCCCCCTCTCTTTAAAATGCACAGAAGAATAATTTAAGAGCAGCCGCACATCAATATGTATTCTTTGGTGAAAATTGATTTGAATGTTTTAAAGTTCCATAGATTTTTCAGGAAATAAAATATTGCTTTTGTACATTTGACTCACTGCAGATCGATAAGAATTTATTAAGTGAAATTCAATACCATTAGCAATTTAAAATTCTGTAATGTGTAACTTTCATGAAATTATAGAAAATTCTGGCTCATAGTGACCCCAAGTAGGTTTCCCAAGACTGTAACTGTTTCCTGGAGTAGAAAGCCCAGTCTTTCTCCTGCAGAGCAGCGGACGGTTTTGAATTTCCGACCATGCAGATCACAGCCCAATGAGTTACCACTACACCACCATGGCTCCTCATATATTAGAAGTTCTAAAAATTTCTAAATAATGTAAAATTTTAGACTCACATTGCCAAAGTATTCCCTCAAGCATAAGAGATTAGTTAAAAGACTGATTGCATTAAAACAGAGAAGTATTTTATTCCTCTCGATCTATGTCTGTGTAAATTAGGGATCTTAACTATTATATAATTCTAGAGAAAAATATAGTCAGAACATGGACAGTTAAATTTCAGATTTAGTATGACTTCCCAGTCTTCACTAATCTCTTCTATATTAATTTAATAATTTTTAATGAAGTTTAATAGAGTGAAGCAGGTTTTCAAGTTAATTTGTGTGAAGATTATCATAGATTTTTAAAATATTTTTTAATATGAGGATTACCATAAAACTTACATGTCAAAAATACTTTTCTACTTTGAACATTTTCAATTACTTTATTAAGTCATTAATTAGATTAATTTCTCACTCTATTGTCCTTTGTTCTGCTTTAGCAATTCTCTGTCCACTGATGTTGCTAGCTGCACTATTGAGAAGCAAGCTGAGAAAACCCAACTTTTATTGCTAACTGCATGGCCCAAAACAGCATAAATTCAAATTCCATCTGCAAGGAGATACAAGCTTTACCCTCACACAGCCTCATTTATTATTTTCCAGTACTTACATTTCGCTTTAAATAACCAGAGTTAATTCCAACCATTCTTTTTTTTTTTAACTTAAAAAAGTCATTTTATTGGGGCCTATTTTAAAAAAAATCATTTTATTAGGGGCTCATACAACTCTTATCACAATCCATACATACATCAGTTGTGTAAAGCACATTTGTACATTCATTGCCCTCATCATTCTCAAACTATTTGCTCTTCACTTAAGGCCCTGGCATCAGGTTCTCATTTTTTTTCCTCCCTCCCTCTCCCCCCTCCCTCCTTGATAATTTATAAATTATTATTTTGTCATATCTTGCCCTGTCTGATGTCTCCCTTCACCCACTTTTCT
>NW_022111372.1:11383717-11408974 GCF_000313985.2 Echinops telfairi | reverse complement strand
TTGGCCTTTAGGAGTGTCTTCCAGTCCAGTCTGTTGGGGCACCACACCCTGGCCCCAAAGACCACTTTCAGCATTCCCTGGGGACCTTGCCACTCCATTCCTTGCTGTTCTGTTGCACGCCCTTAGTGTTTTGCTTCGGTATGGTGGGATCAGATCAGGTG
The DNA here is from genome assembly GCF_000313985.2 of Echinops telfairi. NCBI lineage: Eukaryota > Metazoa > Chordata > Mammalia > Afrosoricida > Tenrecidae > Echinops > Echinops telfairi. The sequence continues at coordinate 11,408,813 of NW_022111372.1, read as the reverse complement.
CAATTCCCACACTGTGTCTCCGGTGTTGTCCCCTGGAGGGGTATGGGTCAGTGAGTGGTGACATGTCTCATAGTAGGAATGGCCATGTAGTCCTCTCGCTCAACTGGCTGCTCTAATTGGGATCATCATCCTCAAGGCCTGGTGGGCCAGGATGTGCTACACTCTCTCCTCCTCTGCCTTCATCTGCTCCCCTGTGTTCTGATCAGATATGTCCCTCTCCCAGAGCTGCAGATTCAGTGCCATCTTTTTGAATAAATTCTTCTGGGGGGAGGGGCATTCTAAGCCATCTATGCTAGGTAATTGGCTACCATGTATAGTCTGAGGAGTCTGCTCAACTCCCTACACCTCAGTCCTGCTAGCGTCATCTCTTCCCTAGATGACCTGGGTTTAGTTCATAAGTCTGAAGCTCTTCCCTTCTTCACAGACCACTATCTAGCTTTTCTGTCATCCAGGAGTTCAGAGGTGGTTTCTTATGGGTTCAAACTGTATTTTTGAGACTGCTAATACAACTCTCTTCTGAAATAATTAGTCACTATAACAAGTCAGAATCTTATTGCTGTTTGTTGTCTCTGTTGATGATCTATAATGGGTCACAACATACAAGGGACTATTTCCTAGAAAAATATGTAACCATTTATTATAGCCAGAAAAGATACACATAAGACAAGGGATAGGAGAGATCCCAGCATAAAGCTTAAATTGTTCCCTGGGATATGCCACTGTTACCCACTCCTGGATGTTCTTGCCACATCTGGAAAACCTTGAAAATAGAACGTCAGGGCCCGGGTCTCTTGTAAATCACTGGTAATTCAATCACTATGCATGTCTGGGGTCATTGATATGATTGTTCCTGTCAATCAATATGCATGACTTTATTGTATCATCCTACTCTTTAAAGTTAGTTCACCAGATGTGTGGTTGTAGATTCCTATTCATTTACACATGTTTAAGCATTATCTAGCTGCTTAAAAAAACAGTAAAACAGAAAGCATATGATCTATGTGGGCTATTTTTAGGAATCAGAGACAAAAATCCAAATCCAGTTGTTTGTCTCATGAACACTACAAAATCATAATTATCATTAATGTGCTGGGAAAGAGTAAAACACAAAATTAAACAAAACCCAGTAGCAACAACAAAAATATGGCTTGCATCTCTATGAAGAAAGACTTTTGAATTCTTCCCTTTCTCGGATGCTCCTTACTTGCCTGTGTCTAAAAGAGACTCTTGTAAAGGCTTTCTCCAGCCTGTGTTATAATGATTTAAGGCCAAACAAATCAGAATCCATTTATCTAAGAAACGTAAATATTACTTTGAGGGTTAATACAAATAAAGTACACAATCTTAAAAGAGCCATAGCAATGCAAGTTAATATAACTATTACCATTTTGTTTTTGAAAGATAAAGGGATAAGTACCTAAACTCATAAAAAATACAACACAGAGCAACTCTGTATGATATAATGCTAATAAGACTGCCTTCTTGAATTATAAATTAGAGTTTTGGGCTAAAACTAAGAAAGAGTCAGTCTACCTAATTTAAGTCAGAATAGAATTTTCAGAAAAAAATATGGCTGATGCCTAAAACTATCTGAAAATTGAATAATGTATAAATGTGCTTAAACATCTCAAGAATTCTTTGGTTGAATTATTATTATTATTAGAATTACTATGTGTGGTTATTCAATGTCACTACTAGGATTGTTGTTGGCCACTACTTGGTACTCTGAGAACATTCTTCTCTTGCTTCTGAACTCTCACCTCAACATTAAAACTATGAACCATTAAAAGTTAAACTGCCACTTTCTCCATGCATTTTTCTCAGTAACAAATATCAGATGGAGAATCAGTTACCAAAGCTTACCACTTAACTGCTGGAGAATGTGGAAGATGACTACATTCATTTAACATATATAGATAAATAACTTTCCCAAACTGTAAAATCATTGTCATGAATTTCCCAAATATTTTAATGAATACTATTTTCTACTATATTGGTTATTCAATAGGTACATTTCTGTGATCTACAACAAGTGTAGAGAAACTGATGGTGGCACTCATCATGTTGCCTAGAATATTTACTCAAGACAATTTCATGTCTTTGAATAAACATGCATTTTAAGATAAATGTCATTTTCTTTAATCTGGTCAAAGTATAGCTTAATTTAACAACTCATTAAGCATGTATTATAAAATTAATTCTTTAAGATAACTGAGCCAACATTCCTTATTTTGTTAACTATATGTGTCTTTGACTGAATTCTCTACAAAATTCCAAACATATTTGGAATATGTTTTCCAAAGGTATTTGGCCTACAGCTCCATTTTCAGGAGAAAGAAAAGGAGAAGGAGGAGAAAGAGAAAAGAACAAGAGGAAGAAGAAGGAGGAGGAGGAGGAGGAGGAGGAGGAGGAGGAGGAGGAGGAGAAGAAGAATAACTTAGTGTTCTTTTGGCAATTGAAAATGTTTGTACTGTAACTCATGATTCAGAATAAAATGTAGATATCTGATTTTACAGTCCTCCCTTGGGCCCCATCCTAGACTATTACAGAACTTACCAGTGGCTACTATTGTTCACTTTTGGAAAAATTGCTCTACAGGGGGGAAAATCATGAAAAAGAGAAAGGATGGAGTTTATATCAAGAAAATGGAATCCACAGTTAAAGTTTCTGGCAAATTTCCGAATTTGTGGTTCTAGAAACTTCTCTTGAGATTTTCACATATCTGCAGGGATGATAAATTGAAGATCATGAAGTTAGGTGTTAGACTTGTGGCTGCAGATGTGTGAATCCAAGTTTGGCAGACAGTATGACAAATTGTTAAGCCAAATATCAGGCCACTACCTCAAGTCCAAGAAAGCAGTGGCCAAATGGTAACTCAAATGCAGAATCCTGACCCAGCAAAAAAAAAAAAAAGCTTTGCCAAAGCATTTACATACTTTAGAAGCAAGCAATGTCCTTGAAGGGTCTCCACTTTATTTAATTAGCTGCTTATGAAAGATCTCATTATGGAAATAAGTACATTATATTAAATCTCATCATGGGGATTGATTACATCTTAACTGCCAAGCCACTGAGAATCCTTGTCCAGCCTAGTTGGTGCAAACCCTTAAAAAACACAGTCCAACCCAGGTCAACTTATTATCAGTACATATCTCCTTAAAGCATAAATAATTTCTAAACAAATACAATTTAAAATCCATTCTTGCACCAAATTTGATACAACTAACACTGGTGCAACCAAAAGTTCACTAACATTAACATCATATATTGCATAAGGCAACAAAACAAAACTATTTGATGACAACATGCAAAGAAGAAATGCTTACAACAATTACAGTCCTAATGACTATAACATGTTACATGGTCATCACTGGTACTTAGAACTAACCCTTCCACAATCCATTCTTATTTCCTTTGCTCCCAGTCACATCTAGCTGGCTGTGATTCTTTGCTTAGTGGGATGAGCAAATCTTTGTTCCTAATGACTTAGGGCCATTATTAGCCATGTCAATATTGGGTTACTATATTTTTTTATTGATCTTAATCACAGAGAATAGCAGTTCTAAGAGACACCCTAAGACACCTCGTAGATTCCAGACATTCTTCTTTACTTCCATAATGAAATATGAATACAATTTCCCCCTTGGTAACCAGGATCAATCACACCACCAAAACAGTTAGTTCCATCTTTGTTAATCCAGAGGCATGACGAGCCTCTGTGTGATCACCTAAATTTTCAACAAAATAAAATACAATGTATATATTATATGAATTATGGTGGAATATAGAATATGTTATACTTACAAAATGTGTTTAAAGATAAAGTTTAGGTCAATTTATGATATTTTTCATATTCAGATAACATTTTCTTGCATAACCTGTGGACATATTAAAATGATATATATTCCATCTGAGTCTAATTGATTTTGAAAAGATTCCTCACATTCTGTGTAGCAGCTTTTATTTTAAACTTATGTGACTGGAAGTTATTTGTGCTGTAAAAATTATTCTCAGGAACTCCATGAAGAGAGAAATAATTCTCTTCATATTTTACCTGAATTAAGAAAGTAGGTTGAATTTCATATCTTCATTTTTGCAATCTATATTATAGAGTCAGAATATAGTTCAATGAAAAAAAATTATACCATTCTCAGGCACAAAATATATTTTTTAATTTTTAAAATGAATTCATATATGCACAGAAAATCTAAATGCACACAAACATGTATGTAAATAAACAATAAAATGCTCTTAGAAGACTATTGTGAGCCTTTGCAGTCACAGACTTCTGCCTCCAAACTTGCTAATATTTTAATACTTAGGGTGAGTGTGTTCTTGCTTTCCTTTGTGATTGTATTTCCTTCCTAATAAGTTTTTGACTATACATGGATGAAATAAAAAATACATATGTTCACTTTAGTCCATAACTTTTTAGTCCAAAGCTATTTTTTTCTTAACATTGTATGTGCTACACCTAACTATAAATTATTATTTTCTATGTCTACTGAAAATTTAATTTTACAAGCATTTCCAAATGTACACGTACCATTATTAAAGATTTGAGTTGTTATAACTTTAGAGTATTAAGCACCACACTGTTATAAACATTTCTTCTGGTGTATGGGTGCATATGTTTCTTTCAGTTGCAGTCAGTGGTGGGTATTTTTAGTACACATTGCTCAATAATAAGAAGCAATAAAACTTAGTTATATATGATATTCTCTTTTGCTCCAAGTTTTGGTATGTCAAGAGTTCTGACAGACAGGCTGAGAATGACTTCTGTCTGCTTTACAATGCTTTTAAAGACTAGCACATGTGAGATTAGTAAGATGTCTCCTTGCTAGAATCATCTACATGGCTTCTACCTGGTCAAATGACTTGGCATGACTAAGGGCCATTCATAAGAAGACGTGTGGACTATGTCATCCCTTACTCAGCTGGCATACAGTAATGAGAAAGATATATGTTACTTGGAATAAAACATCCATTTAAAAACAGCAAATTAGTCAAAATTGAGTCTCTGTTCTTTTCTATTGACCTTAATCACAAAAATGGCCATACTAAATGATTTCCAAAGAAATCTCCTAGGTTCCTCTTTATACTTGGGAGACATGAATCCATTGTTGGCAGACATGAATCCATTGTCATTGTAATATTTGGAAAGTTCTTTACAGAAAATATTTAGAAATTATCAATGATTATAAAAACTAAATCGGAAAACATTTGTTCAAAATTGATTGTATAATTGTGTTACTAAGATGTACAAAATAAAATACTAGATAATTGGTTGATTTGAAATAAATTATTATCACTGCATCTTTCTATCTTCTAGTAGTTTACATGTCAATTGAAAAGGTGGAGAAAATTCTTAATTATGGATAAATCTAATTGTCAGCAAGTTAAACATATAAAATTTAATATTAAAATAGTGGTGTAAATTGTTCTGTCCTCTCTCTTTTGAGGTACTATGTATTATAGCAGCAGCATCTCTGAATTATTTTTTAGAAATATTTAATATAAATCTAATTCTTGTTTATTAGAAATGCAAGTCACCGAGCTTATGGAAATTTTGTATGGCATCCATGGGAAACTATAATATAAATAAAATGTAATAATATATAGAATTAATTATATACACTACAATCAACTGATACCTATCCCTAATATTTAAGATTAGTTCAACATTTGAAAATCCATTTATGCAATCAGTTAAGTTAATAGGCTAATGAAGAAATATAGCATGATCATATAAACAGATATAGTAAAACTATTTTCAGAAATCCAAACCAATTCATGATAAAAATATCAGCACTATCAAAAAAAGGGAACATTTAAAAAATTTTATATTCTATTTAATCAAAACAAAATAGAAAATGAAAGGAAGTATTACATTTAATGGTGAAAGACAGTATACTTTTCTCCTTACATAAGTAACAAGAAAAGGAGGCAAACATGGCCACTTCTACCAACCTGTCTCAAAATGTACAAGTTTTGCAGATACAATAAGGCAAGTAAAGAAAATAAATTGTATTCAGTTGAGAAGGAAGAAATAACACCATTATGTTCAGAGAAGACCAATTAATCTAATGTTTGTGAAGCTTCACATAATTAATAAAATTATCTCCCACTTGTCTGTCAGTTTGTCATATGGTGGTAGCTTGTGTGTTGTATGATGCTGGAAACTATGTTACTGGTATTTCAAATACCAACAAGGTAACCAAGTGAGCAGGTTTCAACAGAGCTTCTATAATAAGGACAGACTATGAAGAAATAGGCTGTCCTACTCCTGAGAAATTAATCCCTGAACATCTAATGAATAGCAGTGAAACATTGTTAGATACTGCGAAACTCATGAATACCAGCAGAACACTGTCAGATATGGTGCCAGAAGATAAGTCCCTCCATTAGAAAGGCACTCAAAATAGGATTGAGGAAGAGCTGTGTTGTAGTTAGAGATTTTTTGTACAACTAGACACTCCCAGCTAGGGGTGGAGTCAAACCTGTCACTCAGGTCACAGTCTGATAGTGCCTCCGTGGGAGCATGCACTTCACATAAGGAAGGCTTTGGGGACCTCCCCTTCTCTCTGCTACTGACCCTTGGCAGCTGCCGGAACCCTGCTATGTTCCCACAGACCTTGAATTCACATGACTCTGTACCCACCGACCTGTGATCTGCATGCATTCTGAATCATTGCATGTGACTGCACGAATCTGAAGAGGGATTTATAAACTAGAGGCAGACTTATGAATTTGAGTTGGACTGAATTTTTCTTGATATAATTATTTCTTGATACAAAGTTCTGTTATTAGCTATTTTTCTAGTCAACCTGGTTTATCCCAAGCTGTCTTCTCATAGTAGAGTTGACTCTAATGATATAAATGGTGTAAAGCCTTTTAGACCTTTATTTGTTAATAAGATATGGCTCAAAAGGAGAATGGCTGCAATCATTGATTAATAATTCGAACTTGGAATGTACATACTTGGAAAGTATGAATCTAGAAAATTGGAAGTGAACAAAAATGAAATGCATAAAGATTGAATCCTAGGCATTACTGAGATGAAATGGACTAGTGTTGGTCACTTTGAATCAGACAATAATGTGCTTTTAAATGCCAAGAATCACAAAATCAAAAGGAATGGAATCACACTTATTCTCCCAAAGGAAATTTCAATATCTATCTTGAAGCACAATGCAGTCTCTGATAGGACAATAGCTACGGTCAATACAACTATTCAAATTTATCACCAACCACTAAAGCTAGTGAGGATGAAATTGCAGAATTTTACCAATGTCTTCCATCTGAAATTCGTCAAACAAGATGAATGCCTTGGTAATAATGGTGATTGGAATGTAAAATTGGATACTAAGAGGAAGGAACAGTAGTTACAAAAGATGGTCTTCGTATAGAAATAAAGCTGAAGATCACATGACAGAATTTTATAAGACCATCAACCTTTTCATTTCAAATACCTTTTTCAACAGCACAAACTATGACGATACACATGGCCATCTTCAGAGGGAATACACAGAAATGATGTCAAGGACATAACACATAAGAAAGTAAAATATCATTAAAAAGTTGAGGATGAAAGGAACAGAGTGGATACTATAAGAGAAGCTGAAATTTGATCTTAATTATTGATTAGCTAAGGCAAATCGAAGAAATTATGAAGTAAAATAATTGAACAGAAATTTTCAAGAGTCAGCTTAAGAAGACAGAGTAAAGACATAATAATTTGCCCAAACACCTGTAGTCAGCAAGCTAAAAAGGGAGAACAAGCTCAGTATATCATAAACTGAAATAACTGAAGAAAAATTTAAGGTTTAAGTTGTAATACTTAAATAGTGTACAGGCAAAATATTGAACTGTGCAGGAAGCATCAAAAGAAAATGGAAAGGTTATGCAGTAACTACCACAAATACCTCATCTACATATGACCAGTTCAAGAAGTAGAATGTGCTCAAGAATGAACGGTACTGAAGGAAGAATTCCAAAGGTCACTAAAGGCATTCACCCAAAACAAAGCTTCATGAACTGACAGAATACCAATGGAAATGTTCTAACAAGCTCATGAACCACTTGAAGGACTCACTCATCTATTAAAAAAATTTTGGAAGATAGTTACCTGGCCACCTGACTGGAAGAGACTCCTATTTGTAACCATTCCAAAAAAGATGGTCCAATATAATGTGCTGATAATAAATACTATCATTGAAAGCACATGCAAGTAAAAATTTCTTGAAATAATTCAATAGTGGTTGCAGGAATGCATTGACAATGAGATGCCATAAGTTTAGGCCAGATTCAGAAGAAGATATGGGACAACGGATATCATTGCTAAAATTGTATGGATCTTTGTGGAAAGCAGAGAAAACTATAAAGAAGTATATTTGTTTTATTAACTAGGTTTTTTTCTGCATGGATCATAACACATTAAGGATCGAATTTCAGAAGAATGGGAATTCAATTGTGCAGATGAGGAATCTGTACACGATTTGTCTTTATGAGGAACTTGTACATTTATCAAGAGGCAGTTGTTCAAGCAGAACAAGGGAATGTTAGATGGTTTCAAATCAGTAAAGGTGTGTGTCAGGGTTCTAGCCTATCACTGTATATTCAATTTGTGTGCTGGGTAAACAATCATGGAAGGACTATATGAGGAAAAACGTAGCACCCTATCGGTGGAAGACTTATTAACAGTCTTCCGTATGCAGATGACACCAGTTTCGTGCTGAAAATGAGGAAGACTTGAAACACTGTCTGATGATAATCAAGGATTGTAGCCTTCAATATGAATTATAATTCAATGGAAAGAAAACCAAAATCCTCACAACTGGACCAATAGACAACATGATAAATGTAGGTAATATTAAACTTGTCAAGAATGTCATCCACAATCAATGCTCATGAAAGCAGAATTCAAGAAAAAAAAATGATACCTTTCATTAGGTAAATCTGCTGCACAAAACCTCCTTAACGTTCTGGAAAGCAAGTGCAAAAGTATGTCTGACCCAAGCCAGGGTATTTTTCAATCACCTCACATGCATGTGAAATTTGTGCATTGACTAAGGAAGACAGAGGATAATCAATGCGTTTGAATATTGGTGCTGACAAAAATACCGAAGGTACCATGGACTTCCAGAAGAACAGACAAATCCTTCTTGGAAGAAATACAGCCAAATTACTCCTTAGAAATGAGAATAAGAGAAGACATCTCAAGTTCTTTATAGATGTTATCAAGAGAGACCAGTGCCTTGCAAAAGAAGGGCAGTAAACAAGAGAAAGACCTAGAGAAGTTGGATTGACACAGTGGCGGCAACAATAGGCTCAAACATAACAATAATTGTGAAAATGGCATAGGGCTTGGCAGTGTTTTATTCTGTTATAAATAGAATATGTATTAGAATCACCTCAAGAACACTTAACAAAACTTTGGACTCTTTAAAATCTGTAAATACGATAATATTAATGATGACAAAATAAATAGGAATAGAAATTCTCATTCATTGAGTGTGACAATGTACAATGGTAAAATAACACGAAAAACAAGGAGCTGGTTTCTTACAAGGTTAAACATAGTCCTATTACACAAAACACGATCTCACTACCATTTAGTCAATTTGCACAAACAAGGACACTGTACAAGCTTTCCAAGACTATGCGTTTTGTAGAGCACACAACCTCAATTTTCTCTCTAGGCTTAGTTGGTGGATTTGAACTATTAACATTGGGGTTAGCCTCCCAACTTAGATGAGTTGAAAATGTATGCTTAGCTAAATAGCAGTATATGAATGCTTAGAAAAGTTATACTAATAATTCCAATATAATGGAAGGTTTTCCTCAAAAGATGTTTGGGTAAATAAACTGAGGTACATATTAAAAATTGAAGATTATTCAGCAATACAAATAAATGAACTATAAAGTCAAGAATGGGTCTGCAATGCATATTGCTTAGCATAAAAAGTATTCTGAAAGTTCTACATACTATAAAATTAAAATTCAATGGCATTCTGGAAAATATAAACCTGTAAAAAGAGTAAAAGATAAGTTGCTGCCATGAACTCAGAATGGAGGAGAGACTAAACGAATAGGCAAAAATAAGTGGCATTTTTAGGATAGTGGGACAAATCTGAATATTATTTTAACGATAGCCACATGATATCAGTGTATTGGTTTCTGAGAAGTTTATCATCTGTTAATCAAAGATAGTATGAAAGTGTGTGAGATTAGATGGGCCATTATTTGAAGAAGTTTTGGTATTAAGTTTGGGTGAGCACTTAACTAAGTACAGTTAAAATTTACCCAATGGAAATAAGAAATATAGTGAATAATATAACACACTTCCGATCCTAACTGCAGATGTACTTAAAGTTCAAAGTTGGTAAAAATTAAGAAAAATGAATTGAATTGCTTGTGTCCTTGATTTTGAATGTTAACTTTGTGCTTAATTTTAAAATGCTTAATTTTAATTTTAAAATAGAGTGTTACATTAATATATTAACTGCAATAAATCTAGAGTGGCTGACATTTTCATGACTCTAGAGCAAGAAATGTGTGGTTGTTTCAGAAATCAAGATAAAATGAAGACAAGGTATTTCATAAACACATTCAAATATTTACATTAAACTTTTAATAGTAAAGCGTGTGCTTTATAACCCACATCTTAAGTTTTGACTTTAAACTCTATTTTTTTAGTGTATAATCTAATAGTTTCAATGTCAGGCCAGGTAGCCTGGCTAATAACCACCCATTTTAGATTTGACACCTCCTATGAAAAAATACGTAACAAGATTCTCTGGCTTTTATTTTCTGACTATGGCATAGATGCAGAGATTTGGAATCTGCTCTTTTTCAGTCTCCACTTGGACTCTGACATATTTAGCTTTCCCATTTCTTGTTCTCATATTGAAAGGGGAGTTCTTTTCTCCTGCTTAATTCCAAGGTTGTGTGATAAACTCAGATTTATGACTTTAATCTGCTTGCACAGAAATTGTGAGATCACATTTCAACTGCATTGAAAAATTGAATTAATAAAAGCATTTGTTTGTGTAGCCCTTTGGTCTCACAATCTGATAGACCTTTTAAAGTGTTTCTTTAAGTGATATGTGAGCTTTAGATAATCTAACCAGAAAGAATTATAAAATGATTAAAATTCAGCAATATATGCTTGCAAAAAGGCTGATTCCCTTCTTTCTTGTCCCCGAAGGGCAAAAAAGAAAGTCATGAAATTGAACAGAATAAAATAAACACCACAGCAGAAACATTTCCTAGTATTTCTTGAAAACTTTTCTCAGTGAATAGCAACACTGACTTTTTTCAAAACATTTACTCGGGCTTTGTTAACTTGGGAATACTTTCTAGGTCAATTCCATCCTCTTCCTAAACAGAAACACACATGCATTTGGGAATATTTAAACTTGCATAATTTTTGCACATTGACTGCTGTTTCAAAAATTCATCTTTCTAAAAGAAAATTAAGCTTTCGTTTTCCCCCTGAAAATGCTTTTCTGCCCAATCAATAAATCTAAGTTAGATACCCTTTGGTATCATAACCTTTTCACTTGCTGGTCAAGCACTCATTGGATGTTTGTGGTCCATATGCTTAAATATGTAAAAGTTATAAATCAAGCTAAAATGTAATATAGGACATCGCAGTTTGTCCATCCATCTTGACAAATACATCTCAAGCATGACTGTGATGTCAGGTTCAAAGTTAGACTTTTTGATGCCCTAGAGTTCCTGACCCATGGCTTGCAGTTTACTTTCTTATTATTTTTAACCTTTCATCCTAAATCAGCCTGGTGTATATATATATATATATAGATGATCAGTAAGCCTGGAATACAAAACTCAATTCATGAAAATTATAAATAACTCAGCATAATCCATGACCTATGGATCCATATTACTGATACAGCCTGCCCTTAGGAAAACACAATTAGGGTTACATAGACATGATGGGTTGACTCAGAATCTACACGGTAGTTTATGGCTCTTCAGAGTTGGTGATTATATATATATATATAATCTTCACACAAGGAGTCTTTTAAGATCCATATCTTAAAAGACTCCTTGTATGAAGATTATATTGTCTTGGGGAAGGGTCAGGTAGAGGCCCTCTTCAAAAAACAAAATAGTATTCTCTCTTTGAAGGCAGAAAGTGTGCCACACCTTTCTATTCCCTTGGCCTTTGCCTTCTGATGCTCAGCAACTTTCAGTTCATTATCATTGTTGGATGACAGAGTCCAAATACAGAGAGATATTATAATTGGAATTGAGGAACATATAGCTCAACCCAGTCATTGAGTCAATTCTGATACATCAAAACTCTACATTCAACAGAACAAAACATTGTCCCATTGTCCAGTTCTGTGCCATCCTCACCATTGTGCTTATGTTTGAGCCCATCGATGGCACCACCATGTCAACACATCTTTACATTGAGTAATAGTCCACACTGAAGGCACAATCCCTTCTTTCAACAGCAAGTGCTTCAAGTCTTCTTCACTTCCAGCCAGCAAGGTTCCCTGGCAACAGAGCTAGTGATTATTGAACACAGAATTCAAGCTCAGAGTCCTCTGGATCCAGATTCCTAAGCCAGTGAGTGCCGTACACTTCTTCCCTCATAGGGAACACTTCCGTGAAGAATAGCAGGATAGTTAGCAGTCAGAGGACTTATAAAAATGGTGTAGAATACAAATTAGCACATAAAGTATCTTGGGACTATTTCAAGACCAGACGCAATTTGGCTAAGAGCGAAGGATTTTTATAAAGGGAGATGGACGGCAGCTTTTTAAAAAAAATTTTCTTATATATCATGAAAAAACAGTGATGTTTAGTAAAACGGAAATAACTATATAATTGGGATAAGAAGAATACATTTATGAAGTTTTGTTTAACTTCTACAATGTTCTCAATAATTGGAACATGCCAATTAACATATACTTTATTTTGAAGAGTTAAAGATAACTTATTCAAATTAATAAATATTAAACCTACCCCCAAAACCACAATTCAATTTTGTAAACTAAATATGTTTGGGTCTCATCCTCATGTTAATGGAAATATTTGCATTCCATAACTATTATGAAATAATATTTCTCATGATCTCTCTTTATTTCTCCCAGTTTATTTTTTTATTCAGAAAGAAGCCACTCAAAAATCATGGTGCCATCTACAGAAGAACTTTATTTTTTTCCTTTTCATTCGTGTAAAGAAGCTCATTTCAGTAGCCACAAGTGATGTGCTGGTGTGTTTAACAGAGCAGGATTTAATGGGAGAAACACAGAAATGATTCTTCTCCCCTGTGATAACAAGGCCTATTTGTCCTGCAGGAGAGGGAAGATGAACCTAGTATGCAAATAAAGTATCCTAGTGCAGAGTGTGCATGCAAAAAGATAAGCTGGGTAGTGGTTTCATAATTATAGTAATTCAGGACATGTAAACATATCCTGTGGCTGAAAGAAACATAAATAGGTGTAATAGAAATGGTGCAATTAAGAAAATATGTCTTTAGGTTAAATAGTAGTACACTTTGTAAACAAAGAACTTAGTAGCTTGTAGGATAAAACCCAGGATAATATGCTTATTTAAGTACAAACTTTTTAACCATATTTTAAATCAAGTGAATCCTGAAACCAAGTCAGTTGCTGCTGATTATCTGAACTGGGAAACTCTGGAGTCCGTCCCCAAAATATATTTTCTTTTTCTTTCTTTTTTTTTACTTTTGTTAAAATTTGGGTAATTGTTTACAAAGCAAAATGCCATTCCATTCAATAGTCCATATACATGTACACATTTTGTTTCATGGCAAAGATTGCTATTCCCACAGTGTACAGGACTCTTCCCACTTTCCCCTTGTGTTTATTGTTTTCATCATTGTTTCTTTCCTACTTATTTCTGTGTGTTTTATGAGTTTCTTGGGTTTTGTTTTAATTTTTTGTATTGACTTGGCAAATGTTACCTTTTAATCTGGTATATTTAATTGTTCTAATTGTACCTCCATGGTGCTATTGTTCACTTTGTAAAGCTGTCTATTATTTGGCTAATGCTAAGTTCAGGTCTAGGCTTGAACGGTGCCTAAGAATCAAAGTTGCATGTGTTTCACCAATCCCTATCAGATCAATTATACGAGTCTTTTAAAATTTAATTTAATAATTTTTTTAGAGTTTCATTCCGCGGTTTTCTTCCTCTCTATTCAAGACTCCCTATGGTGATTCTTTTCTAAGAGGTCAGCAGGGGTAGCTGTGAACACCTAGTTCTGTCTGCAGCAACACGGAGGCTGGGTTTCATGCAGTGCATTAATTCCTCAGGTTGATTCTTGCATTTTCACTTTCTTTACTCTTCTTTCTTCCAGATTGAAAATGACAAACAATTGTATGTCTTATTGATGGGTGCACCACCATTCACCATCCTGCAGGTGTTCAGTTTTCACTAATTTATTACAAGAATAATATTTGCCTATAATACATTTAATTCTTGTGTTCCTCTCAATGTCTTCCTTTGACTTCATCTCTTTTTTTTTTTTTGACTGAAAGAAAGCACTCTTATTGCCTTTCCTTTCATCAAGGATCCTTTGTGGCACAAGGAGTTATGCTTTGACCTGTTACCTGCAAGATCAATAGTTCTAAATAAACGCTTCATAGAAAAAAAAATGAGGCTTTCCACTACTATAAGAATTACAAACTCAGAAAGCCACAGGGGCAATTCTAATCTGTCCAATAGGGTCACTATCGATTGAAATTGAATCACAGGGAGCTTGCTTTTTGGTTTTTCCTTTCATCCAAATTAATATGTTTATCTTCTAGTTCTTTATGTACCTTTCCTTTCCCTCTCATCTCTGGTCAACTTCCAAGATTGTTTCTTTCTGTACATAAACTTAAAAAAAATTATTTATAGTAGTGGTCTCATATTGTCCTTTTGTGACTGACAAATTTTACTCACTATACAGTAGTGTTTTCTGGTTCATCCACATTATGAGGTGGCTTGTAGATCCATTATTTCTCTTTAGCATGATGTCTTTTTGTGATCGATGCCATTGCAATTGATGGACACATAGGTTGTTCCCCTCTTCACGTTTCTATGAGTAGTGCTGGAATCAATGAGTACAAGTATACCTATTCTAGTCATTACTCTTATTTCTGAATGATATATTTTTACTACTAGGATTTCTGGATTGTATGGTACTAGAGGGTTTCAAAAAGTGTATGGAAAAGTTCCTTTATTGTTTAATTTCATTTTTTATTCCTCTGTGTACTTCTATTTCTAATATTTTAAAGAAGTGCTACAACTTCGCAGAATGGTTGCACCATTTAACAGGCCCATCAGCAGTATTAAAGGTTCTAGTATCTATTCCCCTTACCAGCATTTGCTGTTTTCTGTTTATTTGGGCATTGGTGTTAATGCTGGGGCGAGATGGACAATCTGAACCCTTTGAAGGAACAAGGAATAGAAAAGGGAATTATGATCATGTATAAGTGAATTTAACAAACAAAAAATGACTTCATATTGCTCTTTCTGAAGAAATATACCCAGTGTAGCAAAACTCCTTAAGTTGTATACCTCATTGTGTTTTTACTTTCTAGTTGTTTGCATGGTTTCTAACATGCAATTGCTTAGTTAATAAACAGACATCTTAATCTCTTGTCAGATACATAGTTCTTGGAATAACAAAAAAAATTAAATAAATACTAAATAACACAATTACATTTCTCTGTAAGAGGAAATGGTGTGTTGTAGCCAGGACATGACATCTAACAGGAACTGATGATTAAGTGTTTAGGTAGCTTAAAATCAGCCATGGGGGGAGAATGGACACTCTGAAACTCAACATTCTAAAAGTTAGCTGCCTCTACCCTCAGAGCTAATTGGTAAACATTTAACATGAAATTTCTGAGTACAAGTAAGAGAAACGCTGTTTTGAAACCAATGCTAGAATTCATTAGTTCTCACTTTATTTTCAAACTTTGTTACATTGATTAAGTTTATTTAAAGTTCTGTACATTTAATGAGAATGAAGAATAATTATATCTTCTTTCAATGGTATTAACATATTCTTTTGCTAAAATTTGTGCCCTCAAAATGGAAAAAATGTATGAGTATTATGTAAAATATATAAGCATGTTAATAATTTCTCAGGAAATTAAATAACTTAATTTGAATAATTATAACGCTTAATGTAACTTAATAATGGTTTTTGGTGTCTTCTCAATTGTAGTTTTATTGATGCATTTTCTAGACCAGATCAAATATTGACAGATCAAATATTGCGTCCCATAAAATTGAATTGCTATTTTAAGTTTTCCTCAAATTCCCTGATATTGTAAATTCACAAATGAGTGGCAAATATTCACTCAGAAGGTTTTTGTTGACAATAGAACTTTATTTTAAAATCCCAAAGAGTAGTAACCTAATTTTAATATCCTATTTCTGCAAAATTTTCCAAGCTGTGTACTCACTGATTATAAAGACTGAAGGCTGTCTGCAAATGTCAGACATTTGATACATCAAGTTCTGCTAGGCAGAGATCAAACCAGGCAGAAAATGGCACAATTTCCCTGACTAACGGGCAAACAGGATTCTCAAATTAAGTGTTCACGTATTTTATTTTACTATGATTTGCTTAGGTATAATTTCCACAAATTACCCAAAGTTACTGAAAAATGTTTATTTAGCACTTATTAGAGGAGTTCTAAGAAGACCTGGTGGCACTGTTGAGTAAGCATTGGAATGCCTACTGCAAAGTAGTAATTCAAACCCACCAGCTTCTCCAAGGGAGGAACTAAAATCTACTTGCTCCTATAAAAGATTCACAGCTTTACAAACACTAGATAGGGCTATTATGAATCAGATTCAACTCAATGGCAATTGACTGGTTGGTTGGTTGGTTGGTTGGTTGGTTGGTTGGTTGGTTGGTTGAGAAGTCCAAGAGGCATAATAGGTTACATATTAGATTATTAACCACAGAGTTGGGAGTTCAAATCCACCAGCCACTTTGTGAGAGAAAGATGAGGATTATGCTCCAGCAAAGATTTACAGTCTTAGGAAGCCTAGGGAGTAGTTCTATTGTGTTCTATAGGGTCACTAGGAGTCAAGAATTAACTGTTAGACAGTGGATATAGTGTCTACATGTGGTGGTGCAGTGGGTTAACTGTTAACAAACAAACACCACTCAACTCCTTGGAGGAAAAGGATGTGGTGGACTGCTTTCTTAAAGATCTTTGGAAACCTGTGAAGGAATGCTACTCTGTCCAAACAGAATCAGTTCAACTAAACTGGATATGGCCTACATAATATTCCTAATAATAAAACTTTTAGCTATGAATTGAAAGTTGTGTCCTTACTGTGGAAGTATTCTAGTCAGTATGTCAATTATGATAAACTTGTGTTTTGTAATGCTGTTTATAAAACAGTCTGAGCTGTTGTCAACTTATAAAAATCTAGGTCATAAACAGAGAAGACCTGATGGCATCACGGTGGTGTGTTTGCTGGGGAACCACACAGTCAGATGTTCCAAGCCAGCAGGCACTCTGCAGGGAGACCATTTGGACTTCATGTGCTAGTTAAGATTTACGGCCTCAGAAACCCAAAGTTACTCTATGATTGGAATTAATCAGATGGCAATGTGGTTTTGAGTTTACATAATAAACAAAATGAGTGAATAACAATTATTTAAAATATATAGTTACTGTAGCTATTAACTGGACCTCTTTGTTCAAACTACTTAGTATGAATTACTGTATATTTTGAAATTAATTTCAGTAAAAATTTCCCAGAAAGACTATAAATAAGAAATAATACCACTATAAATCCATAAAATTTTCATTTTACCCTCTTTGTGTCAAGCTGACATTTTTTTATTCTCCTTCAGTTTGCTTACTGCTTTCATAATCAATTTTAATCCATCCATATTGAACAAAAATGTGAATTCTATACTCTTATTTTTTTAATCATTTTATTGGGACCTTGTACAACTCTTATCACAATCAACATACATGCATTGTGTCAAGCACATTCATACATTTTTTGCCACCATCATTTTCAAAACATTTTCTTACTATTGAGCCCTTGATATCAACTCATCATTTTTCCCCCTCCTTCGCCCTCTCTCCCTTATGAACCTTGATGATTTATAAATTATTATTTTCCCATGTCTTGCACTGTCTGATGTCTCCCTTTACCCCCTTATCAGTTGTCCATCCCCCTGGGAAGGGGTTATAGATAGGTCACTGTGATCAGTTCCCCCTTTTTCCCCCCGCACCTCCCTCTTACTCTTCTGGTATGGCTATTCTCAATATTGGTCCCCAGGAGTTTATCTGTCCTGTATTGCCTGTGTTTCCAGCTTTATCTGTACCCATGTACATGCTAATGTCTAGATATATTTGTAAGGTAAAATTAGGGTCAGGATACTGGGGGTGAGGAAGCATTAAAGAGGAAAGGTGTATATTTTATCAGTGCTATACTGCACCCTGACTGGCCCGTCTTCTCCCCACAACCCTTCTGTAAGGGGATGTCCGATTGCCTACAGATTGGCTTTGGGACTCCACTCTGCAATTCCGTGTCTGCCCCCCCCCCAACCCCCTTTTCACATTGACATGATATTTTGTTCTGGGTCTTTGATACCTGATACCTGATCCCGTTGACACCTCATGATCATACAGGCTGGTGTGCTTCTTCTTTGTGGGCTTTGTTGCTTCTCAGCTATATGGCCACTTGTTTATTTTCAAGTCTTTAAGACCCCAGGTACTATATCTTTTGGTAGGTGGGCACCACCAGCTTTCTTCACAAACATTTGCTTATGCATCCATTTGTCTTCAATGATCGTGTTGGGAAGGTGAGCATCTCAGAATTCTTGATTATTAGAACAAAGTGTTCTGTTGAGGAAGTACTTGAGTAGAGGCCCAATGTCCATCTCCTTCCTTAATACTAAACCTATAAATATATGTACATAGATCTACTTCCCTATCATCATATATAAATGTATTTACATATGTACATGCCTGTATTTAGACCTCTATAAATGCCCTTTGACTCCTAGTTCTTTCCTATATTTCCTTTAACTCTCTTCTTGTCCCCACTATCATGTTCAGCTTTCATTTGGGTTTCAGTAATTCCTCTTGGTTACATTGCCCTTGATCAAGCCCTACCAGGCCTCCTACACCCTCCTCACCATTGATTTTCAGTCACTTGTTATCCCCTTGTCCTTGGGTTTGTTAACACCCACTTCCTTTCCCCACCTCCCTCTCTCCCATGTCCCCCCGGAACAGTTGTCCGTTGTTTGCTTCTCTGATATGTCTATCCCACTTATCTTATCTAGATAGACATGCAGAGATAATAATGTGCACAAACATAAGACCAAACAAAACAAAGCAACAATAGAAAATAAAATAATAACTCCAACAACACAACAAGAAAACCAAAAAAAAAGCCAACGACAAAAACAGAGAGAAAAGCCTATAAATAGTTCAAGGTCTATTTGTTGACCTTTACGAGTGTTTTCCAGTTGAGTCTGATGGGGCACCAAGCCCTGGCCCACAGTCTATTTATGGTGGTCCCTGGGGATTTCATTAATCTGCTCCCCTTGCTGTTCTATTATATGCCCTTAGTGTTTCATTTATGTGTGGTGAGGTCAGATCGGGCACAGTTCCCACAGTGTGTCTCCAGTGTTGTCCCCCGTAGCACTACGGGTCAGTGAGGGACTTCGTGTCTCATGGTGGAGCCGGCCCTGTGGTCCTCTCTGTGCATTGGCTGCTCTGAGCAGAAATACCATTCTCAGGGCTTGGTGGGCCAGGATGTGCTTCACTCTTTTGCCCTTCCCCTTTGTTTGCTCCTGTGTGCTCTGATCAGACACATCCCTCTCCCTGAGCCATAGCTTCAGTGTTGTCCTCTGAAATGAATTATTTTGGGGGGAGGGGCAGGGAGGGGCTGTCCACTTAGTTAGTAATGGGGCCGGCCCTTCAGGCCTCTCTATTAGTTCCCTGCTTCATGTCAGTGTGTTGTGTTCTCATCTTGGAGCACCGGGTTGAAGTCTCTATCATCTATTTTTAATATCTTCATATGCATATGAAAATTGGACATTGGTTAAGGAAGACTGAAGAAGAATAGATGAATTTGAATTACCCTGCTGGCAAAGAATATTGAAAATACCATGAACTGCCAAAAGAACAAACAAATCTGTCATAGTAAGAAATACAGCCAGTATGCTCCTTAAAAATAAGCATGGCAAGACTTTATCTCAATACTTTGGATATATTACGAGGAGAGGCCAATCCATGGAAAAAGATGTCATTATTGAAAGAGGATGGAATGATACAGTGGCTACAACAGTATGTCCAAACATAAAAACAATTGTGAGGATGGTACAGGACCAGACAGTGTTTTCTTCTGCTGTACATATGTATCTAAGAATCAGATCCCACTCAAGAGCAAACTCTGTTAGATCGTGAACGTTTATGTGTTGGGTCATCCTATGTCTGGTTTCTCTGCAACAGCCCTAGAATATGTATGATTTCTTGTTTTAACAATTAATAATCACCTTCATTGCCACCTGTTTTGAAGGATAATTTATTTATGTTTCCAAGTATGAAGGACTCTAATATGCCTTTTTCCCTTCATGTTGTTATACCTCTCTGAATTTGTTTTCTATTTTCTGGATCCAACTTCTCATCCAACTGATAGGAAGAAAGTGCTTAACATTGTATACTTTTACTTCGTACATAATAATAATTAAGACAATATTTTACATTAATTTAAGACTATAAAAATAATTTCAATTGCAAAAGTAGTCTAAATGTATCATTTCATCACTTACACAAACAGAAAACACTATGTAATTAAATTCTGTGTTTACATTAAACCATAAAGCATGCTAATTCTATATGTAGAAATTTAAACTTCATAACTAATTGCTAAAGATTTAACTAAATTTTGATAAAAACATCCATGCCTATGTATTAACAACATTTTATGTCTGGAATTAATAGTCTATGTTATTTGAAGTTACTTAATGCACATACTTATTTTTACTGCTTCAATATTATTCAACACTGATGTCAGCTTTAAATGGTTCCCATGCGATGCCGTAAGTTTCTAATAAGTTTTCTGGACCTAGCTTCTCCCAACTTAAGTCCTGGCTTGAGTTTTCTATTTTATCTTTCTAATTTTGAGATACTGGTCTACGCCATCTGCAATTCTTTGCATTCACTTTAGTGTTCTGGCCATCAATTTGGAAAATGCTGTATAGGAAAAAGAGGCCCACAGAATATATGCTCATGACTCTGAAGTTCAATAATATTCAGCAACTTGGACTATTAAAGTTATCAATGCTTAGGCAGCTGTTTTATTTCACAAAATAGACTTATAATAGTATGGCCCATGGGTTTCCTCTCATTCTTTATCTGCTGCAAGCTATTCAACTTTACCCCAGTGACATGCTCTTCAGTTAAATGAGCAACCTTTGAAGTTTGCACCCTTTTAAGTTATCTGATTTACGTGTTGGAATAAACTCACTGGCAGTGAAGTTTGTGTGTGTGTGTGCGTTTGTTTTTAGTTTTAGTTGGTAGTATGAACATAAATGTAAGAAATAGCTTACTGTACATTATTTTGTAGTTAAAATAGCCAACGCCCAAAGAGGAAGTATATTTAGCCCCATATTTTAGAAAATAAACACCAAATCCATTTTTCTTTATTAATATAATTATTGTTTCTAAATATCATTGAGTCATTCTGACTCATAGTAACCCTATGTGGCAAAGAGCCGCAGTGTGCTGCACAGGGTTTCCTTGGCTATAATGTTTCCAACAGCATATCACCAGGCCAAGGAATTGGGCTGTGATCTGAAATGTCAGTAGTTCAAAACCACCAGTAGATTTGAGGGAGAAACACTGGGCTTTCTACTCCCATAAAGAATTTCAATTTTAAAAACTCACAGGGGCAGTTCTACCTGGTTCTGTAGGGTCACTGTGAGTTGGCATCTACTTAATGAAAATGAATTAGGTGTTATCACTGGGCAAGTTTGAATCACTGACACTTAGATTAGCAGTTGATCACAAATCCTCTGTCAAGTTTTTCTTCAAATTGATGTGATATATTGATGAATTTTCAACAAAATGAGAAGCTAAACTGAGAAAAAATTATTAAATTGTGACAAATACCTCATAATATTTATTTTATGCCTTAATTACCTTATAACATTATTCCCATATTTTAGCCTCTAATAATCAAATTTGAACTTTATATTCTGGGTCACTTTAGATAAGAAGAATAGTACTTTCATAATTCTATGACAAAATATATTTATGATCTTGTGATATTTTGCTTTTGTTTTCAATATGCTTTGAAACCCTTTGAAAATAAATGTGTTTGGAAACACTAAATTCATTATTTTATGCACCCTGAGGACTGAAACTATTCTTTCATCTTTGGTCAATAACTAACTTGCTATTTGGCATACAGTAAGTGTTAAGGAAAAATTATTTCAGGAAAAAAAACAAGTAATAAAGTTTTCTCAAATTTGGGTTCTGTATACAAGAGCATATGCACTCATTGAATACCAACTTCTGATCTTTCAATTACAATTTTAATATGAGAAAATACATATATATTATATGTATATATGTGGGTGAGTATATGCGTAAGAGAGACATAAGTTATGTGGATTAAAATGATTACTCTGTTGTTGCTGCAATGGAATGAATTATTTAATATGGTACTTCTAATCTAACCATTGTTGCTCCCATAAACAAGCCTCATTTTGCTGATGGGTCTAGGTAAGAAGGTGGGAGAATGCATGAAATGGGTCTAGGTAAGAAGGTGGGAGAATGCATGATTCAACTGTAAGCGATTGTTAACAGGATTAATTGAGATTGCCATCCTGCTGGGTATACAATGAGGTATCTCAGAAGCAGGAAGATGTGGGGTGCGGGAGGGCATCTCACTACCAGGAAGAGAGCAGATGTGGAAAGGGGGCATGCCTTTTGGACAT
Organism: Echinops telfairi; assembly: GCF_000313985.2. Taxonomy (NCBI): domain Eukaryota; kingdom Metazoa; phylum Chordata; class Mammalia; order Afrosoricida; family Tenrecidae; genus Echinops; species Echinops telfairi. Next base: position 11,385,829 of record NW_022111372.1, on the reverse strand, counting down.
CTAGATCCCCACAAACCGAGCCTCCTTTATTCAGGAGATTGCTCCTTTGACCCCAGAGATGCAGCAGAAGAGCAGGAACAGTGGAAGCAGGAGGAGACAGAATGGTGAACCTCTAGCCACAGAGCAAGTAAAGCTGAGTACTTTTCAGCAGGAACATAGTGTGTGGAGTGGGGACCTCTGGACAATCAACTGGGGAATTAGGCTTGCTGGCATAAAGCTAGAGCTGAACACCTTTGGGTTTAAGCTTATAGTGTAATAGTATGCCCTTTGGGCATTTATTAGCAGTCCTAGAAGAGCTTTGTAACCTTGTAGGTAGAGGTCAGGCCAAGAAGTTGAAGGGCAGAGAAAGCCTGCTTGTGGATATTGCAAAAGAGAGACTGTCCTGACTAAACAATTGTATCCTGAGTATTTCTTGCATGGATTGTAACCTGTAAACTCCCCTAATACAGGAGTCCCAGTTGGTAGTTTAGTGCATTACACATTGGGGTGCTAACAACAGTCAGAGGTTCAAAACCACCAGCTTCTTCACTGGAAAAATAGGAAGCTTTTTACTCCTATAAAAATTTATAGTATCAGAAACCCACAAGGGTAGTTCTCCTTTGCACTACATGTTCACTGCGAGTCAGAAATGACTCAATAGAGTGCTTTTTAAATATGTCCTGAATGCACACCCCAATCATGAGTACGTCTGTGAGTTCTGGTTGGCCCTTGCAATGATTTGTTGAACTCAGCCATAGAAGTTCAGGGTCATTGGAGGGATGGCTGGTGTCAGAGTAGGAGAAGCAGGTACTGATGGTAACTACTACCTTATAGAAATCAGCCTTGCAAGCAGGATGAAGTCAGATGTGACCCCCACAAAATGTGACCCCCTTCAGATTTCATTATATCCGCTCTAACTTATGATGTCCTGATATATAAAAGAGCAAGCTATTGCATACCCCTACAGAATCTTCATTGAGTATGATTATTGACAGGTATGAGCCAATTGAAGCTATGAGAGAATCCACCTGATTGAGAAAAAACCTTATGATTACAAGAAAATATGAATGTACTATACAGCATATCTTAATCATAAAAAAGATAAATAAGTCACTAGCTCTACTGCCAAGGATCTCTGCCTTCAAAAATATCTTCTGTCTATATCAGTGACTTAACTGCTAAATTGCCTCCTTTAGGAAGTTTTCGTGGTGTTAGGCAGCATCGTCAGTTCTGACACACAGGGACCCTCTGCACAACAAAACTAAACACCATCTGCTCCTGCACTGTCCTCACAACTGTTCCTTTGTTTGGGGCCATTGTTGCAGCCACTGTGTCTGTCAATCCATCTCGTGTAGGGTCTTCCTCTTTGTCACTGACGTCTTACCAATTATGATGTCATTTTCCAGAAACTGGTCTCTCCTGGTAACACATCCAAAACGTGCGAGACAAAGTCTCGCCACCCTTGCTTCTAAGGAGCATTCTGGTTTTACTTCTTCCAAGACAGATGTGTTGGTTCTTTTTGCAATCCACAGTACTTCCAGTGCTCTTTGTCCAGCACCACAATTCAAATGCATTGACTCTTCTTCAGTCTTCCTTATCCAATGTGCAACTTCCATATGCAGATGAGGTCATGGAAATTACCATGGCTTTCACCCTAGGAACCTAAGTCCTCACAATGCTTTAATGATTCACCATGGATGACCAAGTTACCATGCATAATGAACTGGGTGTTGTGTAACCCACAGAGCTACCAAGTTGGACGTGCACAGCAGCATTCTGTCATTAGATGGAAGTGATGTGTAAGAGTTCAGGCAAGAGCAAAACCTGAAGGTACAAGCAAGATGCATTAAGAAGTGGCCTAAATGCCTACATTTCCATTCCAGTCACGGCACAGGCTTTTCCCCCAGCTGGCTCTAATGATATCATGGGGAGTACCTTGTGATCAGTTGATTGAGGAACAGAAAATATATCTATTGCTTACTGATCATTCTACACGATCTTACCTGTATTGGTATCATTTGAAAGTGGTACAGAGAGGACCGTGTGGCTGCCCCCAAGGCGAGATGCGGCGTCCTGCGCTGACCCATGGCCCTGCACGGGACAGCACCGGAGACACAGTGTGGGATGGGCGAC
>NW_022111372.1:11371023-11381740 GCF_000313985.2 Echinops telfairi | reverse complement strand
TATTTATTGTGATGAATTGTATGAGCCCCAATAAATTGATTTAAAAAAAAAAAAAGAAAGTGGTAGAAGCAACACTACAGCCTCTTTGGTACCTCCCTGGAGGGCAGTGGAGAAGAGAAATCATCCCATGGGCAAAATTTGGAGTATTGATTGTTCAAATTGAACTGATTCTTCAATTAGCCTAGAAGGAAAAATGGCTAAATGGGAAAATGTACATTGATTCATGGATTGTGGCCAATTGTTTGTTTGGTTGGTCAGGGACTTAGAAGGAAAACAATTGGAAACTTAGTGACAAGGAAATGTGGGAAAGAGGTATGTGCACAAACTTTTCTGAATGGGCCAAAAAAAAAAAAAAAAGATTTTTGTGTATCATGTGACTGCTCACCAGAAGGCTACTTCTAAAGAGGAAGATTGTAACAATCAAGTGGTTAGGTTGATAAGTTCTCTGGAAACAAGTCATTCCTTTTCCTCAGCCACTCTTGTCATTGCCCAATGGGTACATGAACAAAGTAGATATGGTGGCCTGGATGGAGATTATGTGTTGGCTAGGCAACATGGACTTCCACTCACCAAGTCTGAATTGGTTACTGCCACTGCTAATTGTTCCATCTGCCAGCAGCTGAGACTAAGACTGAGTCCTAGATATGAGACCATTGCTAGGGGAGATCAACCAGAAACCTAGTGGTAGGATGATTTTACAGGATGACTTCCATCATGGAAAGGGCAACATTTTGTTCTTAGTGGAATGGACATTTACTCGGATACAGATTTGCCTTCCTTGCATGCAGTACTTCTGCCCAAACCACCCTTCTTGGACTTACAAAATGCCTTATCCACAAGTATGTTTCCCACACAATAGATAAAAGAATTCATTTCACAGCAAAGGAAGTATGGCAAGGGGCCTGTGCTCACAGAACAACATAATTGGACCAAGTTCCTTGTCATCTTGAATCAGTCAGCTTGTTAGAAAAATGGCCTGGTCTTCCAAAGACCACAATTACATCAACAGCAAGATGGCAACACTTTGCAGGAATGGGACATTTTTTTTGAAGAGACTACATATTCTCTAAGTCAATATATGGTGCAGTGTCTCCAATAGCTAGGATTCACAGGTCCGGGAACCAAAGGGTGGAAATAGGAGTGGCACCACTCACTATTACTCTTAGGGACCCACATGTACCATTTTTGCTTCCTGTCCCAGTGAGCCTTCAGGTCTGAAGGTCCTAGTTACAAAGGGAGGAATACTCCCACCTGGAAACACAGCACTGATTCCATTGAACTAACAATTAGAAATGTCTCCTGACCATTTTAGTCTCCTCTTGTCTCTGGATCAACAGGTAAAGAAGGGTACTGCACTATGGAGTGACATGATTGATCCTGATTTGTAAAGGAGAATTGGGTTGGTGTTCCATAATGCACGTAATGAAGAACTTGTCTGGAATCCAGGATGTTCCTTAGGTTGTCTCTTAGTATTACCATATCCTGTAATGAAAATCAGTTGTAAAGTATAGAACCCCAATTCTGACACGACTACTAATAGTCATAATCTTCAGAAATGAAAGCTTGTGTCACCACACCAGGCAAAGAAACAAAACCAGCCAACATAGTTGCTTAGAGTAAGGAAATATGGAACAGGTAGTGAAAGAAATAGTTCTAAACATCAGCTAAGACTATGTGACCAGCTGTAGAAATAAGAACTGGAATTGTTATGAATAATTCCCATTTGTATGTGTGCCCCAAATATATTTGCTTTGTTTACTTATAAAATATAAGATGAAAATAAGGCTATGCATTTTCATTTGTATGCTTGTATCATGTTAGGCACAAGTATAATTTTATTATTGTCTTTGGTGATGATGTATAATTAAAGAGTTACAGGTGTCAAATTGACAAGGAGTGATCTGTCATAATTAGGGCTAATCCCAACTAGACACTTCCAGATAAGGACAGGGACAGAACCGAACATAAATCAGACTGCAACTTTATGCCACCTCTTGTGTGCACCCTTGTGTATAAGAGAGAGAGATCAGTTAAATCCTCTTTGACCCTTTACTTTTTGATTCCTCCATCTCGTATTGCATTGTTTGCTGATTCTAGAAGCTGTCAGCAGACTGGCAATGGTGGATTCATTTGGCTGACTTCTGATTCATATTACCTCTGAATCCACCAGCTTATGCCCCTCCCTTTCTGCTTTGCCATCCCACTTCCTGTTCATTGGCTTCCATGAGTCAGGTGAAAATTGATTGAGCCAACTGAATGTACCTATATCTACAACTGTGCAAGCCATTTCTTAATACAGACCTCTTTCTATACAACTATCACTGGTTTTTCTTCTCCAGAAAATCCAACCTATCATACTCAATCAAATTTAATGATTTTTATTCTATTCTACCTTGTTGGAAGCCTTTCTTAAAGCAAAATTAGATTTAGTAAAAAGCCTTTTTCTGCACAATAGAATGATCACATAGTGTTTTTCTTTTGTCTATTAGTATAATATATTGTATTGATTGATTTTCAAACTTTGAATTATCCTTTTATTTCCTACATGATCATGGAGTTTAACCATACTACTATGATATTGATTTCTGAATTTTGTTATGAATTTTTACACATATATTCATAAGAATCATTGTTTAGTATTTATCTAAGAATTGGTTCTCTCAAGAAGAAACCCATTGAAGAGATTCATTTATTTCAAAGAAATTGCTCATATAGTTGAAATGGGCAAGTTCTAATTTCTGGAGTTAGATAGATGTTAGGTAATAGATTCTCTTGATCCCTATAGATGCAGGTACTGATGAAACCAGGTTTGCCAGGAAGTTACAGGATTGTGACTACAGAGGCAAAAGAATCCTTTGTTGGCAGATAAATTGGCACTGAAAGCTCTCAGGTGTGGAAGGCAATATGGCAGGCCTCTGTCTCAAACCCAAAGAACTGGAGTTTGTCTGATGAGCTAGATATAGGATCTGTACCTAACAAAAATCCAACAAGACTTTCCACACCTTCAAGGACATTTCATCATGGTGGGTAACTAAGGATTAACTGCTCAACCACTGGGAATCCTCGCCCAGTCCAATTTACTGAAAACCAAAACTATCACAGTTTCATTCAGTAAGTCATTTTGCGAGGTGTTTATTTTGCTTTACTTTTAATCTTGGCTTCATAGAATGAGTCAGACAGTATTTGTTATATTTTTTGTAAGGATTTTAGCAAGATTTGTGTTATTCCTTCCTTAATTGTTTGGTAAGATTTACTCCATTAAAAAAAAGTATTTGGAGAACTCCTGGCAAGATGCAGCTTGCAGCAGGAACTCTGTGTGCTCAGTAAAATCACCAATTAGAAGACCAAGTGGAGGATTTGTGTAAGTAAATTAACTCCTGTAGCAATCCAGAGTACTCCCTAGGCCAGGGAGGCAACCTTCCCCCATAGCTAGCCACACTCCAATACTCCTAGGCTTTTCCTAAAGTTTGCCCATGACACTCACTGCTGAGAGTAGCCCCCTTCTTACCATACAGCAGTGAACCATGATGCCTCACCTTATTACCCTCTCAACACAAGCCTGTGGCCATAGGAGCCGTAGCTAGACCCCATCTGAGGTCTCGCCAAAGTAAGCCCGGCAGCAAACGACCCACCACACCCCGCAAGGCCGTGACCACACACGCCACAGTTGGAACCCACACCTGTAGCCCACATGTAACTCAGGTGCCTAAGCCCAGGTTTCATGTATCTACCAACTGGCTGGTGCCACAGCAGCTGAAGGTGGCAGGGCTCCGACAGTCTTGAATGGAACATCCAATAACTACACAGAGTCCAACTGCCACCCTTTAGCCTATGGTCGGATCTTTCTGCCATGAGTAACCAAGACTCTTAAAGCCACAGGCCCGCTCTAGACACCATAGCCCTCTGGTGAGTCTGTCCCAGGCTAGTGTCTTCTCTGTGAGGCCACCTCCAGCCCCTTAGTTTTTCCGTGTAGCAGCATTGGCCCCACAGTGACTCTGCCAGGTCACTTCCACCCCGGGAGGCCTACAAGTGGTAATGCAGCAGTTCTCCAACTGCCTGCCCCCAATATGGAACCGTTCACAGCTCTGTGTACTCTCCACCAGACATCAACTGAGCTCAGGGATTACCCACGGTAGTTCTGTGAACCCATAGCTTCACTGTCAGTCCACCCTTGCTGCTGGACTTACTGGGCATAACTCCACAACCCCACAGCTTCTCAACTGGATAGTACCCTGACCCATGGACTGCACACGTTACCTCTAGGACACCCCCAGCCCCAGGGCTGACCTGCAGTACTGCTGTTATTCTGCAGTTTCTCTGTTGGGCAGCGCCTAGCCCCAGGGACTTCCCACAGTACCTCTGTGGTGCCACTGTTTCTCTGCCAGCCTGCCCCCAATCCTGGGACTGCAGCAACCCAATGTCTTCTCCAACAGATAGTGCTCAGCCCCAGAGACTACACGCAATACCTCCCTGGCCCCTGGCTTCTCCATCACAATGCCCCAGGTCCAGGTACTACCATAATCCTGGGCCTTCTCTGTAGGCCCATCCTGATCCCAGAAAATTGTCTGAGGTGCCACAGCAATGCTGAGGGTTCTCAGTCGGCCCTCCTCTGGCCCCTGGACTTCCCTGAGGTGCTGCAGCAGCCCTGTTGCTTCTCCACCTTCCGGGTCCTGGGCCTAGAACTGCTGCACAGAGCTTCCAAAGTACATCAGCTTCTCTACACAGCAGGGCCCAGCACTGGGGACATACTGCAGTAACTCTGCTGCCCCACAGCTTCTCAGCCACCCATGACAATGTAGTAGACCCACAGCTTCTGTGCAGGGCTACTCCAACCCCTATACCCTCATGTCAGGCCCCACCCCAGCTCTTTGGATCACCCACCAGGTAATCCCAACACGACAACCACCCCATAGGCCCACTCCAGTGCTTTAACAACCATACATGTTAGCTCCAGCCCTACTACACTCCTGCTGACCTTACCTGGCCGAGCACCCTCCTTGACACCTGGCCCAGATTTTCAGCCCCTCTGCAGCACAACCAGGCCCAACAGTGTCCTGGAAAGCCCAGGCCAGTTCCACAGACAGTCCGTAGGCGCACCCAGGCCTGATCCAGAATCATACCCACAGTTCCTGACCAGAGGCCATCTTCTGAGCACCTCTGCTGCTGCTAGCCATCAAATTGCCACAGCACCTCACTTACTTTGTAGCCCAATACCCAAACACAGTAGGCGACAGGTAGACCCCACAATCCCTCTTATCAGCCCCACAGAGAAAAATCTCCAGGCCCCCATGTCTAATGGGAATATGGAGCCGAGTGTCACCAAAACAACACACAAACAGCACCCAGCCCAACACCATCAACAAGAAAACAAGAGAAACAAAATGCAATGTTGGAGGGAGTCCTAGATTTAACAACACTCATATAAGAAGCAGACATTCATCTACCACAAAAAGAAATTTACTGGATGTTTCTTGGAATCATACAGGATATGAAGCATAAATACAGATTAAAGATACAACAAGTGAGATGATGAAGTCTATGATCAATGAGATTATGTCTACATATCAAAGAGACATACAAGAGTTAAGGGTGAGGCCACAGAAGCAAAAAACAAGATAATAGACCTTACCAACACACTAGAATTGAAGAACAAAAAAGAATCAAGGACAACCAAGCAGGCTTCAACAAATGGGAAAGACAGTCAAACAAGACTATGAACAGGGAAAACATTTGAATAATAGGAATACCAATACAAGACACAATAAAGTAGTCAACAGCTAAAGTAGTGAGGGAAGTCCTGGAAGAAAACTTCACCACCTAAATGAATGAGAATCAGACAATCATACAGGAAGCACCAATTAGATTAAACCCCAGGAAGAAACCACCAAGGCAAATAATAGTTACATTATCCAATATTGAGGAAAAGGAGCAACTAAAAAATGTAGCTATTAACAAAAAAGGCAGTCCCATACAATGGTATTTAGATATGAATATGCTCAGACCTATCAGCATATACTATGAAGAGGAGGAGAGAGGAGACTAACATCTTCTGAAAGCTGAAAGAGAACAAAGCAATCCAAGACTCCTCAAGCCCCCCCAACCTGTATATCAAGATATACAGAAAGGTGAGAGTCTTCTCGGACAAGTAAAAACTCAAAGATTATGTTATAATATACCCAACTGTGTGAAAAATACTTTCTGGCTCACTGTGGTCAGAAGGTCAATATTCACCAAGTACAAATAGGAGAATACCACATAGCGAAACCCCAACTAGAAGGCAACGTGCCGGAAACAACCACCAAGATAACATTGCCCCAAAGGCGAAAGGAAGGCAATAATGACCCCCCATATATACTCGGAATAATGTTATGTGGGTAGATAGGGAAACACTCCCAGGCCAGACGATTTCACAAGAAAATTATACCAAGCATTCAGGGAAGAGCAGACACCAATCCTACACAAATTATTTCAGAACATAGAAAAAGACAGTAAACACTCAAACTCATTCTATGAAGTTAATAGAGCACTGATTCCTAAACTAGGCAAGGTTCCCAAAAGAATGGAGAACTGCATACTGATATCTCTAATGAATATTGATGCAAAAATTCTTAACAAATATTGGCCAATAAAATACAAATATCTATTTAACAAATCATCCATCATGACCAGGTGAGACTCAGTCATGGATGCAGAGATGGGTCAACATCTGAAAGTCCACCAACAGCATTCATCACTTTGAGAAGAAAATAAATAAGAACCACATGATAATATAATAGACACAGAAAAAGCATATGACAATATCCAACACCCATTCCTAATTAAGACACTTAAGAAGATAGGAATGGAAGAGGAATTCCTCAAGTTAATACAAGCTATCTAGGAAAAACCAACAGAAAATGGCGTACTCAATGGAGAAAAAATTAAAACAATCTCACTGAAAAAGGTACTAGACAAAGATGCCTCTTGTTCCCACATCTAATCAACATTGGACTGGAAGTCCTAGTTACCTTCATTAAGCAATGAAAGGACCTCAGAGGCATTCATCTGGGGTAGGAAGGGGTGAGACTATTGTTATTGCAGACTTCATGCTTATATCCATTGAAAACCTGAAAAGCTGCACAGCAGGAATATTGGCAGCAATGGAGGAGTGGCTGGATACAAGATCAACAAACAAAAGTGTACTGGATTTCATTATACATCTACCAAGACCAAGGAAGATGAGATTGAGAAGACAGCCCCCTTCACAATAGATATGCACAAATTAAATACTTAAGCATATACCAAGACAAAAAACCCCAAAGGATTAGTATAAGGAAAACTATATAACCCTACTACAAGAAACCAAAAGTAACCTCCACAGATGGAAGGATATACCCTGATCGTGGATTGGAAGTCTCAATATAGTAAAGATGTCAATATTACTCAAGGCGCTATATAAGTTTAATGCTATACTGATACAAATACCAACAACCTTCTGCAAAGAAATGAAAAAACTACCAACTCAGATGGAGAGGAAAGAAGCCCAGATTTAGCAGAAATCCCCTCAAGAAGAAGTACGAAGTTGTAGGGCTTGCCTTTCTGACTTTAAAACATACTACACAGCCACAGTGGTCCAAACAGCATGGTATAATGAAAGATAATCAGAACAATAGAAAAGAACGAAAACCCAGAAATAAAACCGCCAAACTGTAGACAACAGATCTTTGATAAGGGCCCCCAAAAACATCAAATGAGAAGCAGATAACCTCTTCAACAAGTGGTGCTGAAAAAATGATCTACATGCTGAAAAATGAAGCAAGATCCTTACCTTACTCCATGGACAAGAACAAATTCAAGGTGAATCACAGACTTTGAAATAAAATCCCATTCTATTGGGGCCACCAATGAAGCAATCAAGAAAAACTTGAGAACTTTGGCACAAGGAATACATGAGTTAACCAAAATACGGAAGGACACACACACACACAGAAGAAGCTGAATATGACAAATGGGATAAAACACCTGTGTGCATCAAAAAAACCACCAAAGGAGTAATAAGAGAACCTACAGACTGGGAGAAGATCTTTAGCAATGACAAATCAGACAAAAAGCTTATTACTAAAATAAACAATACCCTCTGAGTTAGTTAATTGTGCCAACCTGGCTGATAAACGCATGTGGGGCTAATTGAAAGGCGGAGGAATAAATGGGTGGTGAGCCTCGCCTTTCTAGTTCTCGAGTCTCTTGCTTTGTGATGGTTGCACCAGGGTGCAGCTGCCTTAGCAGTTCCCTGCTTCAGCTTGCAAGATTGACTTCCTACAAGACATCCCCAAGGAGAAGCCACATGGACCTTTCCCTATGCAACCCTGGGTGCTGGAGCAGCCGAGTGGAGACCCCTGCTAGTGCTGAGATGCTTATTCATTCACTGACTCAGCTTTCCTCCTACTGTCGGGATCATTGCCTCTGTTTTGTGAGGTGGAGGACTTTGTGTGGACTGGTGTTGGGTTAATGGGTTAATGTTGGTTTTGTGGGCTTGGGCAGCATTGGGTTGGGATGTTTTCGTGATGCACATTTTCTTTACATAAAACTCTCTCTCATACATGAGTTGCTGTGGATTTGTTTCTCCAAAGTACCTTGACTAATATACCCTCATATCCTGCAGCAAGAAAAAAGCAAAGAGCCCTTTGAAGAGGTGGGCAAAGGACCTAAACAGAAGTCTCACCAGGGAGGAAAACCAAAATAAACATATGAAAAAATGTTCATGATTATTATTCATCAGAGAAATGCAAATGAAAATAATTATGAGATAACACCTAACACCCCTGAGGATAGCCCAGTGCAAAAAACAGAGTGCAACAAATGTTGGATGTGGCAACATAGGAGCTCTCATCGATTACTGGTGGTCTTGCAGATACATGCAGCCACTGTGGAATGTGATCTGATGATATCTAAAGCATATGGAAATTGAGCTACCTTATGACCCAGCAATTCCCCTATTGAGCTTATAACCAGATGAAGTAAGAATTAGTCTGTGGTCAGTCATCTGGCTCCAATGTTTATTGCTGTTCAATTTGTTTATCACGACACAGCTCACAATTGCAAGGAGTTGGAAACAACCTAAATTTCCATCAACCGCCAAATGGATTAAAAAACTGTGGTACATACATACAATGGAGTACTATGGATCCCTAAAAAGCAGTGATGAACTCATGAAGCACATCACTGCATGGGAAGAACTGGAGGAAATTATGCTAAACGAAGTAAGCCACACACAAAAGGACAAGTACAACATGAGTCCGCTGAGGTAAGCTTAAAAATGCAAAACGGGAATTGGGGAAAAGCTATTGTATACATACATTTCTGGAGTGAGGTTCAGGTACTATGGCATGGACCACACTCAATCAAGGGGTACATATGAAAGCTAGCTAAAAAGGAGGGGAAATGAAAGGAAAATAAAAAGACATGGGTAGTGGTGGAACAGGGCACTAATCAACACAAGGGGGAAAGTATTCTTTATATTTCCAAGGGGAGGGAGGGAGGGAGGGACCAGGCTTCAACCAGGTGTGTCAAGACATGAATGCTACATACTGGCATGAAGCAGGGAACCAATAGGGATTTCAGGGCCAGATCCAATCCCAACTACGTGGACACCACCCCACCCCTCAGAAGAATTCACTTCAGAGGAGAGCACTGAAGCTACAGCTCAGGGATAGGGACATATCTTATCAGAGCACACAAGGGCAAATGAAAAGGAGTTAGACTGGAATACATCCTGACTCACCAAGCCCTGATGACCATATTCCTGCTCAGAGCAGCCAATGCGCAGAGAGGACTATAGGGCTGGCCCCACGATGAGACATGATGTCCCTTCCTGACTCATAGTGTTACGAGGGACAACACTGAAGAACAGTGTTGGAATTGTGCCTGATCTGATCCCACCACAGCAGGACAAAATGCTAAGTACATGCAACAGAACAGCAAGAGGAGCAAAGCAATGCTGTCCTGGGGAATACCAAAAATAGACTTTGAGGCTAGGGTGTGACCCCCGCCCCCCATCAGACTAGACTGGTAAACACACCTAAAAGTCAACAAACAGACCTGGAACTACTTACAGGCTTTTATTATTTTAGTAGATTGTTTGTTGTTGTTGTTGTTCTTTTGTTATTTTGTTTTGCTCTGTCTTGTTTTTGTGCTTATTATTGCCTCTGCATGTCTATCTAGATAAGATAGGCTGGATAAACAATAGTGAGGAGGAAACAATGGGACCAACAGTTTGGGGAGGTACAAGAGAGAGAGGGAGGCAGTGGAAAGGAAGTGGGTGTTAACAAACCCAGGGACAAGAGAACAACAGTGATTTAAATTCAATGGTGAGGAGGACAAAGGATGCCTGGTAGGGCTTGATCAAGGGCAATGTAATGGAGAGGAATTACAAAACCCGAATGAAGGCCGGCCATGATAGTGGGTCAAGAGGAAAATAAAAATAAATAGAGGAAAGAACTAGGAGGCAAAGGGCATTTGTAGAAGTCTAAATACAGGCATGTACATATGTAAATATATTTATATATAAGGATAGGAAATATATCTACATTCATATATACAGTGAACCCGCGTTTATCGCGGTTAATCGGTTCTCGACCCTACTGTGATAAATTAAATTCTGCGAAGTAGGATTTCTTATTTGTAAATCAAATATTTTCGTAGTTAGAGCATAGAGGACATGAAAAAACACCCTTTAGTC
>NW_022111372.1:11339029-11370690 GCF_000313985.2 Echinops telfairi | reverse complement strand
TACAGTACACTGTACAAAAGCAAAAATGCATCTGATACATAGCTCCGATACGTAGCGATGCAGACAGAAGCATGTACAGTATGAGCCAATCAGTGGCAGTAATGACAGAGCATGCACTGTTATGCAAAAACCGCGATAAAGTGAAGCCGCGGAAGTTGAAGCGCGAAGTGGCGAGGGTTCACTGTATATGTTAATTATTAAGGTAGCAGTCGGGTATTTGGTACACCCTCAACACAAAAACACTTTGTTCCAATAACCTGCCATTTCATGATGTTCACCTTCCTTACCTGATCTCTGAAGGCAAAATGGGTGCATAAGCAAATGTGGTAAAGAAGGCTGATGGTGCCCGGCTATCAAAAGACACAGCATTTGGGGTCTTAAGGCTTGAAGACAAACAAGCAACCACCTATCTGCAAAGTATCAAAGTCCACATGGAAGAAGCACACCAGCCTGTGTGATCATGAGGTGTCAATGGGATCAGGAATCAGGAATCAAAGACCCAGAACAAAAAATCCTATCAATGTGAATAGGGGCAGTGCAGAGTGGAGACACAAAGCTCATCTGACACAAATCCCATCTGTAGACAATAGGACATCCCCTTACAGAAGGGCCACAAGGAAGGGATGAGCCAGTCAGGGTGCACTACAGTACCAATGAAACATACAATTTTCCTCTAGTTCTTTAATACTTCCACCATCCCCACCACCCACTATCATGACCCCAATTCTACCTTAAAAATTTGCCTAGACCAGAGCATGCACATGCATACAATAAGAGCTGGAAACACAGGGAATCCAGAACAGATAAACCCCTCAGTACTAGTAATGATAATAGCGGTACCAAGAGGGTGGAGGGAAGGTAGAGGGAGAAAGGGGGACCCGATGATCTATATATAAAGCCTCCTCCCAGGGGGACGGACAACAGAAAAGTGTATGAAGGGAGACATTTGTTAGTGTAAGAAATGAAAAATAATAATAACTTATAAATTATTGAGGGTTCATGAGGCAGGGAGGGTGAGGGGGAGAGGGTAAAAAAGTGAGGAACTGATACCAAGGGCCCAAGTAGAAAGAAAATGTTTTGAAATGATGATGGCAACATATGTACAAGTGTACTTGGCACAATGAATGTATGTATGGATTGTGATAAGAGCTGTATGAGCTTCCAATAAAATGATTTAACAAAAAGAAAAAAGAAAAGTCTGGCATATACTGTACACACAATGGAGTACTATATATCCCTAAAAAGTGGTGAACACATGAAGCATATTGTTTTGGGGAATAGTTGTAGGAAATTATGTTAAGCAAATTTAGCCAAGTACAAGGTGAGTCCAATGAGGCAGGTCCATTAAACAGTGGGAACAGAAGAAAAACTATCTAATATGTAATTTACAGGTTGAGGGACAGACACACAGGCAGGGGACAGACCAATCCCAATGATGCTTACCAACATAAAGAAGGGGCAAAGAGGGATGGGGTGGGCAGAAGGGAAAAAGGGTGGTGGTGGAAAATGTAATGGGGGAAACAGGGAATCAGGGCACTAATCCACAAAAGGAGGGTATTGTTTAGGCCTACATAGGAAAGGGAGAGAGGGACCAAAACTCAAACTGGTGTGACAACTCTTGAGGGCAACATACCATGAAGCAGTGAACTAACCGTGAGGTCTGCTGCCTGGCCCCTATCCCAGTTACATTGATGCCCTCCCCAGAAGCATGCACTATAGAGGACATCACCTAAGATACTCCCCAGGGAGAGGGTAAGTTCTGCCCAGAGAGCATGGAAGCAAATGAAGAAGGAGAGGGAGAGGGAGGAAGAGAGAGAGAGAGAGAGAGAGAGAGAGAGAGAGAGAGAGAGAGAGAGAGAGAGAGAGAGAGAGAGAGAGAGAGAGAAGCATCCTGGCCCACCCCGCTTTGAGGACTACATTCCCATTTTGACCAGCCAATGCACAGAGGATCATAAGGTTGGCCTCTCCAAGAGACAAGGCGTCCCTTTATTGACCACAGTGCTCCTGGGGTTAGCACCTGAGGCACAGTGCTGGAATAGGGTGTAACAGGAAGAGAGTGCAACAAAGCAGCAAGGGAAGCAAAACAACAAAGTCCCTGAGGAATTCTGAAAATATATTTTGGACTCTGGGACAGGGCTTGGTACTGCATCAGATCTGAATCAGAAAACTTTCATAAGGGTCAGCAGACAAGCCTGGAACTATTCATAGGGTATATTTTGGGTTTTTAAAATTCATTTTGCTTGGGTTTTTCTTTCCTTTTTTTTTTTTTTTCTTGTCTATATAAGATAGGCAGGATAAACAATCTCGAGGAGAAAACAACTGGACCAACGGTTCTGTGGGGACAGGAAAGAGGAGGTTGGGGGGGGGGGGGAGGGAGATCTAAAATCTATGCCCAGAAGGGCAAAGAAACCCTGGTGGGGTTTGCTCAAGTATAATGTAGCCAAGAGAAAGTACAGATAGTCAAATGAAGGTCTAGCATGATAGTGGGACAGGATGAAAGTGAAAGAAAATAGAGGAAAGAACTGGGTGTCAAAAGACATTTACAGAGATATAAACATAGGCATGTACATAGGTATGTAAATATATTAATATATAACAATAGGAATATAGATCAATGTACATATACTTATAGGTTAAGTATTATGGTTCACGATGGCCATTGGCCTGTAGTTAATTCCTCCCTCAACACAAGAAGACTTTGTTTTAATAACCTGGCATTCACCTTCCCAACAAGATCAGTGGTACATAAGCTATTGTGATGAAGAAAGCTGATGATGCCTGACTATTACAAAAGATAGCATCTGGTCTTAAAGGCTTGATGTAAAACAAGCGGTCGTCTAGCAGGGAAGCAACAAAGCCCACATGGAAGAAACTAACCAACACATGTGATTAGGTGTCGCTGGGATCAGGTGTCAGGCATCAGAAGACCCAAAACAAACAACCCTTTCTATATGAATCAGGGGGGGTGAAATATATAACCTAAGCCCATCTGTAGACAATTGGACTTTCCCTCACAAGGAAGGGACTAGCCAACCAGGGTGCAGTATAGCACTGATGAAACACACAACATTCCTTTAGTCCTTTAATGTCCCACCTCCTCAATATCATGACCCCAGTTCTACCTTCTAAATCTGGCTAGACCAGAGCATGTACACTGGTACGGATAAGTGCTCTAAGCACATGGAGCCCAGGACAGATAAACCACTCAGGACCAATAATTATAGTAGTGATACCACAGGGTAGGGGGAAGATGTGGGGAGATAGGGGGAGAAAGGATGAATCAATAGCAATGATTGACCTATAACACTATCCCTCCCCACAGAAATATGGGTGAAGGGAGACAGCAGAAGGTGTAAAATATGAAAATGAAAATATTTTATAAATTACAAGGGTTAACAAGGGTGGGAAGGTGGGAGAAAAAGAGGAGCTGATACCAGGGCTCAAGTAGAAAGAAAATGTTTTATAAATGATGTTGACAACATACGTACAAATGTGCATGACACAATGATACAATTGATGTATGGATTGTTATAAGAGCTATAAGAGCCCCCTCCCCCAATTTAAAAAAGAATAAAATAAAATAAAATCGACAGTAAAAAAAAGGAAATTAGTAGTTAGGGAAGAAGAAAGCTTGGTGGGTGAAACATGATTTCTCAAAAAGGAATTTTAAATATTAGATAAATATTGAGAAAGAGGAGTATGAGGTAGGAGATTACCTTAGAATTTTATAATTAAAGGAATACAGACTTAGTAGACTGCATTAGGATATTAAGGAGGGGGGGGGCATTAAAGTACTAAAGGAATGTTGTGTGTTTCATCAGTGCTATATTGTACCCTGGTTGGCTAGCCCCTTCCTCGTGACCCTCAAAATATGATTGCATAAATTATACGGATGGATGTCACAGGTATTGAGTGTAGAGTTGCCCACTAGCATTATGAATTGTTCTGATGAATGTGGTTTCTATAAATATGTTCTATTGGAAACAAAATGAGAAAAGAGGGGAAAAAAAGGTATTTGGCTTAGGGTTTTGTGTTGTTGTTTGAGCTTTTATTTTATTATTATTATTTTATGTTTTATTTTATTTTATTTATTTTTAACATTTTATTAGGGGCTCATACTGAGCTTTTATTTTTTTTAAATCCTGATTTAATTTCTCTGCTTATTATACATCTGTTGGGTTTTTTCCCCTTATCTCAACTTAGATATACGTCCAGAGGTTTCTACATTTTATCTATAGTATTCAATATATTAATAGACAATTATTCAGAGTATTTTATGCTCCATTTTTATAATGTCCTTCCTTTTGGTTTTGAGTTTGGATATTTGTGTCATATTACCTATTTTTTTCCTTCTTCAGTCTAGGCTAAGAATTTTGTTTATCTAGTAAGTAAACTTCGATTTTCAGAGTCTCCCTTTTGTTCTTCTTGGCTATGTTATTATTTATCAATCCACTGGCTTTTCCTTTTAGTATCTTTAAAAATATATATTTTTTATTAGGGGTTCATGCAACTGTTATCGCAATCCATACACACATCAATTGTGTAAAGCGCATTTGTACATCATTCTCAAAACATTTCCTCTCCACTTAAACCCCCGACATCAGGTCCTCATTTTTCCCTCCCTCCCCACTCCCCCCACCCCCATGAGCCCCCAATAGTTCATAAATTGGTATCTTTGAACCTACGTTTATTTTCCTTTTGCTGATTCATCATGTTATTAAGTAGGATTATTTATCTGTAGTCAGTTTTTAAAAAGGTGGGGACTTACCCAGTATAAAATTCCCACTGTGCACTGCATTCAGTGATCCTATTCTTTTTGGTATTTTATTCTTTCATGTTTATTGAATTTTAGCTATTTTCACATTTCCCTCTTGATTTCTTCTTTGTTCTAAAAATTGTTTAGTAAATGTGCTGCTTATTATTCAAATTTTTATCCTGTTTTTCTTCTTGTTATTTAATTTGTATTTCATTCCACGGTGGTCAGAGTACACACATTGTTGGTCACAGTCTTTTAAAATTGATTTAATTTTGTTTCTTTGACCAAGCATATGGTCTATAGTGGAGAATTATAAATATTTTGTGACTTAATGGGAATCTGTTTCTTTTTATCCTACTTGGAATTGCTCAGTTCCTGGATTTGTAGATACAAGTTCTTTATTGGATTTTAGTATTTTCCATGCTGCAATTTCCTCGTTTTTTTTTTTCTCTCCTGCTCTCATCTTCTGGAGTTTTAATGATACTCATGTTAGTTCACTTGATTGTGTTCTATTTTTCAAATTCTCCATTCTCAGCAGTCTTTAGCCTTCCTTCTTAATGGTTTCCTAGCATCCATAATTTTGTAACAAGTTTTATCGGCATATCACACATCATAAAATTCAGTGGTTGAAATATATATTTAAAAATAATTCTGCAATCATCACCACAATCTTAGAACATTTTCTTCATTCTTGTACACATTGTTATTAGTTTCTCATTAACTCCTCAATCTACCTTGCAATAACCTTAAGAAACTCTTAATCTAGTTGCTTTCTCTGAATTTACCTATCCTGGATTTCATATAAAGAAAATCATACACAAACACACACATACACACACAAACCAACAACAATAACAAAATAAAACACAGAAAAACCTCAATCTAAGAGGACACAGAGAATAGTAGAAACAAGAGCAAATTAAAAATGTGTCAAAAAGAAAAGCAAATGATAAAATGTTATATTTTAACCTAACTATAGGTTCAATCATGTTTTTCCAACATGCTTTGTGTAAAGGCAAGCTATTTACATCCCTGGTCAATGGTGTGGGGGAGTTCAGTGGAGGTTTAATCTAAGAGGACTCTGCAAACCGATTTTGTGTTTTCTAGCCTCTTGCAAACCAAGTGCTCAGATAGTATAATTCCTTCCTTTGATCTTGGATTTTACTATTCACAATCATTGAATCATAACAGCTCATGTATTCCTTTCATGTGGACTTAGCGGACACTTCACTTACACAGATGCTTATTTTAAGATAAGTTGTTAAGACTCCAGATGTAATTTTTTTTTCTTGATAGGCTGACACCATCTGGTTTCTTCATCACATTTTGCAACAGCAACCATATCTTATGAGCACTTCATGAGGGCATGCATTGAATCAGGCCATATTATAAGAACTAATTTTTATTAGCTTTGAACTGACTAAGTATAAAGTACACATTCATTTTTTTATCTAAATTTTATAGAGAACCATGGTCCACTTTAGAGGCCACATTATCAGCATTTTGACAGATAATTTAAGTAATTTCTAGGAGACATTTGATCATTGAATAACATAATTAGTATAACCAATGGTGTATTTTAAAATAGTTTTAAGAAAGGGGAAATGTGCATAGATAGGAAAGCTTTTTAGACTCCAATACATGGGTTATTCACTTATATAAGTTAAAAAACTTAACTGAAGATGGTTTAGGGGAGCAATGAAGAATATATGCAAG
The DNA here is from genome assembly GCF_000313985.2 of Echinops telfairi. Lineage (NCBI taxonomy): Eukaryota > Metazoa > Chordata > Mammalia > Afrosoricida > Tenrecidae > Echinops > Echinops telfairi. Next base: position 11,364,218 of record NW_022111372.1, on the reverse strand, counting down.
GTAAATTTTTCAATAATACTCATTCTCTAAGGCAAAACTAAGCCTGCAGGACTAAGATATGTCACAGAAAGTAAAGAAAGTATGACATAGCAAGCACATGATTGTCTTAAATTACCAATTATTGGGCAATCTCAAAAGCAAGAGATTTGAACCAAATCCACAAGCTTGGGATAACAGACCTCTACTTCTACACTAGAGTGTTGCAGATTTAAGTGCAAAGGAAAATTTCAGTTACTTTAATCTGTGACAGGTTTTTAAAATACAGTCCATTTCCCCTAGTGGGATTTCAAAATTACATAATTCTGATGTAGTCTATGAAGAACGCTGTTTAACTTCAAAAGACAAAATCTAAAATCTAGGCAGCTTATAGAACACAACCAGTGTAACTAAAGCTTGAAAGGAAACAAGGAATAATGCATAATTAGCAAGATAACACTGGGAGGATTCTTCCACTGGAAGTTAATACAAGTAATATTTAGCGTTTTCCTCAAGGACAGGCTACCCCTCCTTGGTTTATGTAAGTGAAGCTACCGTCCCAGAGACAGACATCTACCTGGATCCTCTGGTCATGAATTCCCATTAAAATTCACTGATCGACATTGCAGTAGGGCTAATTTATTTAAGATGACCATTGGACAATTCTATATGGCAGGGCATTTTTGGTCCTGCCGTCTTACTGCTAAAACAAACAAACAAAAAACAGCCTGTCTCAGGTGAGATCGCCTCTGAAGAAGTGGTTTTTCAGGGAGGAAGTATTAGACATTGTTTGGGAGACTGGATTAAAGTACTATGTGACCTGAGAACAAAATCATATCTTTGATCTTTGTGTTTGTCCTTATAGCAAAGGTCTCAGACATTTGTCATTTTGCGATTGCCAAACTTCACTCAGCATCATGTTCTCCAGGTTCATCCATATCATGAGGCGCTTTGGAGCTTGACCAATGGTTTTTAACATGCATAATATGGTACTGTGTATATGTGCCAGAGTTTCTTTAGCCATTCTTCCACTGATGGGCTTTTGTCTGTTCCCAGCTTCTTTCTGTTGTGAACAGTGCTTCCACGAACACCGAAGTGCATATTTTTGTTATATCTCTTACTTCTTGTGGATATATACTCAGCAGAACTATAGATGGGTCGAATGGGGTTTCCAGTCCCAGTTCTTTTAGGCAGCTCCATATAGCTTTCCACAATGACTGTGCATGTTTACAGGCTCACTAGCAGTGTATGAGTCCCAATCTCTTCAAACCAGCAGACTTTGCTGTTTTCTTTTTAAATTGGACTGTCATGGCTAATGTAAGGTATTATTTCATGTTTTATTTTGTTTTTTATTGCATATCCCAGATGACTATTGATTGCGAACATTTTCTCATGTGCTTGCTAATCATTTTAAAGTCACTTTTGGTGAACTGTTTGTTCATGTATTTTGCCCAGTTTTTAATTGAATTACTGCTATTTATTAATTGAGGTTTTGCAGTATCCTAGAGATTTTAGAGATTGGTCCCTTGTTCATTGTGACATTACTATTGTGGTTGTTATTAAGCGCTATAAAGTCAGTTCCACACCATAGCAAATCCATGCAAATAGAACGAAACAGTGCAGTTCTCACAGCATTCCTATGCGTGCGCATACTGGTGCAACCACTGTTTCCATTCATCCTGTTGAGGGCCCTTTTCGTTATCACTCCCCCTCCACTTTACCCAGGATGAAGCCCTTCTCCAGGCACCGGTCTCTCCTGACTCTCTTTAAAATGTGTAAGATGAAGTCTTGCCATCCTTGCCTCATTGCTGAAGGTCTTTTAATAGGTCTCAGTCATACATTTGTCTTCTGTGCGTGTTTCGTTCCTTGTATTTGATAGTATATGGATGCCCTGCAATAACACTTTACGTTTTTCCCCATTTTCTCATCAGTGATTATATTAGGCAGGGAATTAGCACAGCAGCAGCACGCTGGTCCGATCACCAGGGAGCAAGAGAAAGAACATGGAGAGACATGTGCTTGCCCGTTTTTATAGCAGCACAGTCCAAAGGAGCAAAAGCTGGAAACAACCCAAATTCCTATCAGTAGATGAATGGATAAAGAAACTCTGGTGCATACTGTGTTAGGCAGGATTCTCTAGATAAACAAAACTAGGACGCTACTATTATATATATAATCAGTAGCATAGGTTCACACAGTGAGAAGGAATATAACAGCAAATTAGTCCACACAGCAGTATAGGAGTGGGTCAACAATAGTCAGTTGCTCAGGAGTTTAGTGAAGCAGGCCCCAATGTGAGCTCAAACTCAAGAATGGCAACAGGATTCCCTTATCTCAAGCTCAAGCAATGCATGCACCAACTGTGAGGTGAAGCGGGTCTCGAAGGAGCCTCAAGTTCTGGCAACATGATCCATGTGTTGGCTTGGCCTACACGTAGTGTAGCACACAGGTTGAGGCAGAGAACTAGCTAAAGGAGCAGTATGCTGGTTTGAGAATCAGGGAGCAAGAGGGAGATGGGAATGCTGGCTGTCTTTATTTATTTCAGTCATCCTCCAATCAAGCTGTGACCGGATTGAACTCTTCCCACATTCCTATTGGCGCAGTTGGCATATAAAGATTACAGTGATCTTTATAACACTGAGATTTACATTTAGGTATTTGATCCATTTTTAGTTTGTTTTTTAACACGGGGTGAATTATGGATTCTGTTTTAGTCTTCTTCAAATGGAGATGTTTTACCAGCACCAATTGTTGAAGAGGCTGTCACTTTCCTATCTAATGTTTTGTGGCCTTTGTTGATGATAAAGGAACCTTGGTGGCACAGCTGTCACAAATTGGCCTTGTAACTGCAAAATCAGCAGTTATTTTTCCCAATTGTCCTAAATAATTGTCTGTGCTAGTTTCTACAGGAGAGTGTTTGGTGAGCACAGTCTTCAGACTTTGCTATTTCCTCAAGATCTTGTGATATTTCTGGTTTACCCCATACCAAAGTCTCTGTCCTTCAGTGCTTCCTCACAGATTCCAAAATAGAATCATTAATCTGTCCTCACAGAAATATAATCTTCCATATTTTCTGAAAATATTCTCATTTATTCACTGAAGGCTTTCCTGTTGGGTCGACCAAAAGTTTAGTTCCTTAGTTTCCCCCAACTGATCAAAATTAAGACATTTTTCGATTCCCCCTGTGTTGAGCACAGCCCTCTGTCTGAGGTCACCACTTCCTCCTTTACTGTGTGAGTGCTCTTGTCTGGTTGAGGTAGCTTTTCCCTTTTTTTTTTTTTTTTTTTTAGGGTAGCTTTTCCCTTTTTGTGTTTCCCTTTTAATCGTCTGACGGGCCATTCAAAATACAAACTATAAATGGTCTGCCATGAAAGATGCTCTGATCATTTTAGAAGCAGACCTGAGGGTTCCTATTAGGGCACAACAGAGACATGTGTTGGCTGATGGAGAAGTTAGGCTTAAATTCTCCTTAAACTGTCCACCTGTTATGCTAGGAGGGAGAGGGTTTGGGAATCCAGAAGAAGGAAAATATAATTATTTTGACTAGAGAGAATTGTTCTGAATCTAATTCCAAAAATTATCTTTTTTGTCCATACATGAGAATTGTCATTTTGCTAAATACAGACAAATTCAAGAACCAAGAGTGAAGCACGTCCTTTGAACACCACGAGCCCTGCATGCTACGCTTCCTCAGTCGAGAGGGTGGAGCTGTAGCATCATAGGAGCAACAGAGACAGAGCCGCCTCACCAGTAAATGATAGCAGCAGAGACAGCAGCTCCAAGAAAGAGAGTGGGCAGCTGCTTGGAAAACAGAGTGAAAAACTGAGTGCCTGCAGGCCGGAGACTAACGTGGAAAGTGAGATGCCTCTGTGCAACTAATCAGGGGGAGCTAGGTTCAGGAGGAGTGAATTATTTAGTGTCATTCTTCTAGCCCAAATCTCCAATTTCTACCAAAACAGCCTTTTCCTTCATGGGTCTGGTAAAAAGATGGGGTGGGGCAAAGGGAGAGATGCTGATAAAATTAACCTGTGCATAACTGTGAACAGAATCCCAGCAAGGTCATCATGCTGCATATAAAATGAGCCATCTGAGCAGCAGGAGGAGGAGTTCCATTATTAGCAAGAGCCGTGAGTGGAGCATGTCCTCCGGACCCAAGATGCTGTACAATAAACATCCTGGTTCCAGAAGAAAGCTATAGCATCGAAGGAGCAGCAAAACAGAACCAGGAGCCAGAGTATGAAATAGAATGGTGGAATTTCCACCCCTTGGAGCAAGTAAAGCTGAGTACATTTGTGCAGGAGGATGGCTTGCAGAGTGGGATGCCTCTGGGCCTTAATTCAGGGAGATGGATTTGTGAACTCGTGGAGCTTGAGCTAAATGCTTTCAGGTTGAATCTTCCAACATAGTGGTATGCTCCTTAGGGGCATTGATTCGCAGACCTGAAAGAACTTTATAACAAGTCCTGATAAACAACTCTATTCTGTCCATTTATCACTGGTGTTACAACCTGTCAACATGCTTAATAAGCCCTTTCATCATGAGTTTTGTCTGTGAGTTCAGTGCAGCCATTTCAATCGATATTAGAAACTAGAGGTCAAGTAGAGAATACAAAGACAATTCACTAGGCTTGTGGAGTCATGAAGCTAGCCAAGGTGACTTCAGGCTAAAGCTTAGGGTGGAATGGAGTGACTTTTGGGCATTTAGAAGAAGGGATATTGGTCTCTTTAAGATTACCCAATCAGGGTAGGAGCCAAGGGGCCAGGCCAAGGACTAGAGACAAGTGTGACTGTAGGTAAGGCTGAGACGAAATATGAATGATTGGAAGAAGTATATCCTGAGTATTTCTGATCCTGAATTGTAACTTGTTAATTTCCCTACTAATCGCAGTGTTATCTGTGAGTTCCGTGTGGCCCATGCGATCGCTACCAAACCCTGCTGAAAAGCAGGAGATGTGTTGGGAGTGTTTTTTGGTGTGAGAATTCATAAGAAGTTTGGAGGGTGTAGATATGCCTGACGTTTGCCTCATAAGAGTAATCCTTGGACTAAAGTTGACTTTGTGAAGACAGAGTAGTAGAGAGGTTATGCCACCTCATTTAAACATTTTTAAAAATTGATTTTTGGTGGCGATATTGAGCAAGTCAGAATTTTAAACCTACCTAATTGTGGTAGTTGAATATTATGTTAACTAGACACTTCTGGCTAAGGGCAGAGTTCAACCTGTAAGTCAGGTTGCAGCCTGATGACACTTCATTAGTGTCATATACCTTTTCTTTCAGAGTAAGAAACTGAGAGCTGCTCTCTCTTTGTCCCTTTGCCTTCCTGCTTGCTGAGATTCTGCCTCCCTCCAGTGGCAGCCCCGTGAGGTCTGTCTGACTTTGAGAGATTTCAGTGCCTTCTCATGTTTCCATTAACTCTGGAATTACATGAATCTACATTTACCCACATGTATTCTTCCTGCTTCACATTCCTCAAGTGCCATCTGTCTGCAGCTATGTGAGAGGGCCCTGGCTTGCATCATGACTATGGACTTGAGCTGGACCCGGCTGAGATGCCTTCTTCATATTAGATTGCTTCTTGATAAAAAGTTATTTCTTACACATATGTGTCATTGGATTTTTTTATAATCACATAGACATGCACACATGCATGCATATATATTCATTCTGGAAATTCTTGAACATAATTTCCCTTTGTTGTCACTGTTGCTGTTAGGTGCCATTGAGTTGGTGCCAACATGTGGCAAACCTATGTACAACAGAACTAAACATGCCCAGTCCTATGCCATCCTCACCATTGTTGCAGTCACTGTTTAGGATTTGCCTCTTTTTTGCTGACCCTCCACTTTATCAAGCATGATGTCCTTTTGCAGTGAAAGGGATTTCCAGATAACATGTCTGGAAATACATGAGACAAAGTTCCACTTCAAAGCAGCATTCTGGCTGTATATCTTTCAAGAGATTTGCTCATGCTTCTGACCATCGACGCTATTTCAATATTTTCACCAACATCATAATTGAATTCTAAATTTCATTCATGTTTCTATTTTTCCCTTATTTGTTTTTATTTTTTGAATGTAAAATTAAATATAGCTGTATCTATAATGTCTCACATTATGTTACATCCTGAATTTTTGATCTGCACACCTTTATGTAATGTTGTATTTAATGTGATGAGATCATTGTAATCAGTTAACGTTCCACTACTCTTTGTCCACATGCTATTTGCTTTATAACACTCTCTGTTTCATGGCTTAGAGCATAACTCCTCTTGCAGCTCTTGCCAGCCAAGAGGCTTGAAAACCTTGGTGCCTCAGGTCAGTTCTCCAGTTACGTGACAGAACGTCACTCATGAGCCCAGACTTCAACTATCCATTCAATAGCACGAGATGTGACTCAACTCAGGAGTTTCACAAAAGTTATAGTTTCTGCGAGCAGAAACTGATTCCTCCCCTGGAAACAATAACCACAACATGGGAAGTCTTTGAAGCTGCTGTTCCAAAGAACTCGAATAAAAGTGAAAAGTCCTTCGGACTTAGTGGCGGTATCTCTTAAACTGTTTTTTTACAGAGAGTTAAAGTAATAGGCCACATAAAATTATCCATTTTTTAACACGTTATATAAAAAGAAATTTAGGGATAACTAGATCAAAATAAAATGTGGTCAACCTCAGGGGCAGAATGTCATGATGTAGGTGAAAGTAGGGTGAAGTATGAACTTTTTAATTTTTGGTCAGGAAACAGTTTGCCAGGCTACTTCCTCACCATAATCCTCCGGCTTCTGTTCTAAGCAGTCTGGGAAGACACTTAAATGGCTATATTCTTTAGGACAATGTGAAGATAACTCTAACATGTAGCATACCTCTCATTTGCTTCCTTGTTGCCTGCTACCTCCTTTGATACCACGCCGGAATCTGTTAACGGATCAGTAAGGCAACAGCACAGATTCAGACGCTCCGTTTGCTGGCATTGCCATGCTCCTGCATTCACGTGCTTTCCTGGAGCTAATCAGCCTCTACAGAGAGCCACTTCTTCCTCACTCTGCCTAATTAGCCGAGTTCAAAAATAAGAAATAAAAAAATTGGTAGAGTGGATCAGACTGCATCTGAACTACTACTTTATGAGATGCAACATTATTTTAAAATTTGTAACCTAGATGAGATACATTTTAAATAAGAAGTAATCATTAAACCCTAGGGAACATCCAAATATGTTAATATATATTTTATCTTGTTCCTCTCTTAAACTGTCTGTAGTTCTAACTACGTAAATCATTACCGTTGTATACGAAATAAGGTAGTCAGACTGCTGAAGATATAAAAGATTCAAGATAGAACAACAAATTTGCTTAATTTATTAAAAATATTTAGAATTCACTCTCTATAATAAGAAATGTTTTGTGTCTGGGTTAACACCTGGGTTTACAGATGGATAAACAGAACCATGTATTAGTAATGCATAATTAATTAAACCTGGGGCAGCACAGGAACTCTCAAGCCTTCCAAGAAAGCAAAGCAGAGGAGAGAGTAATTAGAAAACTCAGTAAGCTCAGATATAAACTAGCTAAATCTTTATAAATGAAAGGCAGCAACTTGAACTGCACCCTAGGCTAACAAACCGAGCAAATGATCTGTTGTTACTGATGGATTGTTCCTTCCATTCCTAGCTTCTTTCTTTATTTTCCTTCCTCTTCTCTGCTACTTTTAATTGTCAAATTCCTTGTGTGGGTAATTATTTTGATCTCTAAAATTTTTATTCTATTCTTTAGAGCTCACCTTTTGATGAGTACTAATTGGTAATTCACCTATACAATGAGTTTAAAAATAATGCTACCATTAGTGAATTTTTTATTTGTTTCATAAATGCTTATCCTGGCAAGTTATTATGACTTTGGAGGAGAATATAATAGTTGTATAACCAATACAAGTTCAAAGAAATTAGATTTAAAGGATGTTTTATCTCCAAGAGGGATTTTGGGCCTGCCAATTAATTATTTTTCCCATATACTTATGATGGTTGATAAATTCTCCTTAATGTATATTTTATCCTCTCATATTGTAAACAATCCTTATCATCCCTAAAAATGTGAATCATTCACCTGTTGGTTCTCTTATTTATATCATTATATGTATTTTCTTATCATGCCAGTGTCAAGGAAATGCTATGTTCTTTGAGCGCAATCAGTGAGTGAAAATTTGGAACTATCCTGTCAAAGACACAGAAGATATAATTCCCTTAGACTATTAGCAAACATAACCTCCCCGGTGCACGTTTTGTTGTGTTTTATAATGTTGTGTTGTACTTAATCTTTAGCTGCCACTACTTATTTATTTTACTATAGGGACCATATTTATTTACTTCTTTAGTATCCATGCTTGGCTGCAGTAACAAAAGTAAATGAGTAAATGAAAGAAGTTAAATCATTTTACTTTATTCTTTTCTTAGTGCTTAACAATTTGTTTTAGCCATCGTAGAAAAGCATGGCTTTATTGTATTGTAAGGATTCAAGTTACCTTCTCTCTTGCCTCTTGGTTATTCTCAAAAATCACCTTGTATAACATAGTCTAAGATATATGTTTCTCAACTACCTTGCCTATTCATCTGAATAAGTGGACTGTGAAGAGGAAAATAAAAGAGGAACTGTTAAAAATGAAATTAAAAGATAAATATTCAAAAACAAAAAACCCCGCAAACCTTTCACAACATAATCTCATCAAGTTCAAGATACTTTAAATGACGATGGCAAGCTTTGTCCATCCCTAAGGAAGTAAGAATCCTGGGGGGTTAACTATGTCAATGGAATATTTTGTACATTACTAACTAAAGAGGAAATTGGTATTTATAATGTATTTTTTAATATTTGGAAATTAAAAAGAATACAAAGACAAATCAGGACTGTAAGGTAGATGCTAAATGATATCAAGACGACCATTTTTCTTGCTTGATGAGAGGAATCAAGGGGCGCATGGCTGTGGTGGTGGATTTGGGTGAAGTTTTCCTGGGTGTTTTTCTGCTACTACTCAGGCTAACTTTCTTAAAGGACTCTCATAAAAAAGAGATATTCTTCTTCATTTAACCTCTACAAAGTCAACATACAGAATGTCATGCACATCTCACAAATCTGTCCCAAAGCGTGTGCATTTCACAGACCTTGTTTTGCTTTCACTAAACGACCTTGATCTCTTGGTTGTCCTAGTTTTTATTGTGCATGGACTTCATAATTATACTAGTAGTGGATGGTTTATCTCCGGTTAAAATTCTTCCAAGAAATATGCTAAGTTCTTGATTTCACTAAAATTTCTATTGAAGGATTTGCTCTTATCTTCAAATGATAAGAGCACAAAAAGTTTGGCATCCATCTCTCAGAAAGTATGCTTAGCTTTTTCAGTAAAAATTATATAAAGGGAACCAATAGATGTCTATGAAGCTGGCCATTGTGTCTGTTTAGTCATCAATCCTCTTCAATATATCTGCGGCTATGGATTTCATCTTCAACACTGTCTTGTCTCATTAAAATAAGTTATCCATTTATTTGGTGCATTGTCCCCATGTACATTGACTGCCCCTGTGTCATTCATAAAACCACTGTATGCTTGAAACCGTTGTTGCAGCCACTGTGTCAATCTGCTTCATTGAGCAGTTTCATTTGTGTGTGTGTGTGTGTGTGCACATGCACAGTCATGCACATACACACACCCATACTACTGGTACCTTCTAATAACATGCTTCAAATGCCCATGAACTATTGTACCTATCTGTATTTCTAAGGAAAATTCTGGCTTTACTACTTCCAAGACAGATTTGCTGTTGTTGTTCTATTGAAATCCATGGACCACTTAATATTTTGCTTCACACTATATTTCAAATACTTCAATTATTCTCCAGCCTTATTCAGTGTCCAGCTTCCATGTGTACAGGAGGTCATGGAAAACGCCACAGGCATGGACAGATACACCTCATTCTTCAAAACATATCACCTCATTCTTCAAACCATCTCTTTCTAAATACTTAAAAGAAATACCTTGCAATAGATTTACCCTATGTTATTTGATTTCTTGACTGCTGCTTTTATGGCATTGATTGTGTGTCCAAGTAAATTGAAATTCTTGACAGCCTCAATCATTTCTGCTTGTCATTATATTTGTTAGTGGTCTAGATAACTCTTTTCTTTGTGTTGAGCTTTAATATATGCTAGTGTTTACATTGATAAGTATGTAAAGTCTTCTCTTTCCAAAAGATTATATTATCTGCATAACACACGTTATTAATAACTCTTCCTATAGTCTTGATGCCATGATCTTCATATCTTACAGCTTCTCAGATTAATCCCTCTGCATACAAACTGAATAAGTATGGCAAAAGATATAACCTTGAATCAATCCTTTATTATATATGTTAAACTTAATATGTTAAACTATATATGTTAAACTTTATTATATATGTTAAACTTTGTAGAATTAGCTTGTTTTGTTCCAAATACTACCACTTGGTGTATGTGTCAGTTATCATAAGCACAGATAAGAATTTAGTGGAATTCACATTCACAAGTTTATTCTATTTTGTTTACTCCACACAGTTGAGTGCCTTTTTGTAGTCAATAAAACAGAAGTATACATATTTCTCTGCTTTAGGCCTTTACCATCTGGTATAAGCCATGATATCCTTCATTTCATATTCTTTTCTGAATGAACTTGAATTTCTTATATTTTTTGACAGTGAACTGCTACAGTGGTTTTGAATTATCTTCAAAGTTTTAACTTGCATGTGATATTAATGATAATACTTGAAAAGTTTCATATTATGCTGGATGGCCTTTCCTTGGAAAGGGCACAGATACGGTCATCTCCATCTGGCTTTGATCAGCTGGCACTTCCAGTAGTGTATCCATTATTGGAAATATGTCGATTGGTGTTCCAAAAACTCCTGGAGCTTGCATTTTTGAAAATGTGTTCAGTGCAGCTTAGCCTTTTGTTTGTTTCCTTCAGCCCTATTCATCACATGCTACCTCTTACCATGGTTGATCAGTATATTCAATCATCCTTAGTTACATAGACTTGTTCACATTTCAGTTTCTGGTGCTGTAGAGAATCACTATTATTCTCTTTATAGTGTATCTCAGAGCTTCACAAAGTTAGTCAGCATGATGTTTGAGTTCATAAAAGTCACTTTTCAAGTAAATACTTTATTTAAAATGTTTACAAAATTCTCATGATGTAAGAATTTTAATTATGTTAAAGAATAATGCAATAGAATATTGTGTCACCATAGTTTTGTACTTTTTAAAAGAATTATTATTAAAACCAAACCGCTATTTCTTAGCACTCGTGGAGCTAAAAGTAACTGGATGAGAGAGAAAGGAACGTGGAGGAAGGAGTAGCCACTAGACCTTAATAGCAATCAATACAGGTTTAGAGAATTAGAAGGAAGCTGATTTATCTCTTGATATTCTGAATAAGGTGATTGTAGAAATGGAAATAACCTAAAATTGTCAGAGTGTTGTGCAATCAGATAGCTGTTTTTTATTTATTTGTTAGTGTGTATCATTTTGTTCTGTTCACTTTTTAGTTAAATGTGAAAGTATTCCATGAGATGGTTTAGGGTGCAGGTAATTATTTTTCTTAAACCAAGTAGTCAATATTTGACAGATAAAAGTAGAAAGATTGGGGGAAACAGTAGAAAGAAACAGGGTAAATCAGGAGAAGGGTACTGCCCACTGTAGGTCACTAAAGAGATAATAGTGAGATACATGTAGCCAGAAGGGAAAAGAGTTTGGTTTGTTTTCAATATGTAAATAAAAACATAACCTGAGAATGAATAAGCTGGTTGCAAGGGCTTTAAGGGAATTGGATTGATGGGCAATGAGTGGGTAGAGTAACAAATAAGAGAGGTCAGTAACCAAGCTTTTCGGGTCTCAGGGCTCTACGCAAAATATATGTGTATATCCCCCCCACCCCACCCCCACCCCCCGGGTTCTCAGGATGCTGGTGGACATTTCTTCTCTAAGGAAAGTTTCCTTAGTTTTATTTGTCAATTTTAGGTATTTTATTATCTCTTCCCTCATCAAATAACACAAACATAGAGTTTAAAGTGAGTTCAAATATGATCATACAAATTATGACCATTAAAATAAAATATCATTTATTAAGCTACAATCTGTTTGCTTGGGGATGAAAACAATAATAAAATTAATTTAGGACTATGTTAATATAATGAAACACACTCAAATAAAAGTAGTTGTTGATATTTTTCATTACATATTTAATAATTCCATTTCATAGGCATGAACTTCTGGTAGACAAAGTGTCCAGAGAGTTATCAAATAAAATAGCTGTTCACAAATAACTTCTTTCTGAGATATATTGGATACACTTTAGATTTTAGTGTTTGCAAATAATTGTGATTAGTAGTCTCATCTACTTCCCCTATTTTACCCATCACTAATTTTATTTTTATACTTTTCAGAAAAACTAACAAAAATTCCTCAATTTAGGATGAATAGAAAGATAGCCAGAAAATATGTACATGAATAAGTTTATAAATAATCAAAATGAATAAAACTATTTCTGTTTTTTACTTGCTTTTGAAGTTAATATTTTCATGTGCATACTGTTTCCACTAGCTCAAAATAATGAAGTCTTATATTACACATTCCATGGAGCACAACATAAGAATATGAATAATATCCTAAAAATGGAAATGTTCAATACAGCCTGTGAAAAAAGGTGAGGGTGAAAAAAATGTATCCACCAGTGCTCTAAAACCTTGAGCAACCATTTCAGTAATTAAATTTATTCAAACTCTTAAACAAAACAAAAACATAAAAGTTGATGGCCTGAGACACGTTATTTAAAGTTAATGGGGGTTGTAAAATGGAGAAAAACTAGTAAAGAAGAGATTAATTAAAATCTACTACATTTTGAATTCAATTCAAGAGAACTCATGTGAAATTCATTGCCTGACTTAAGTGGAGAGAGTGAGAAATGACTGTGAGAATCTTAGAGACACATGATTCTGGATAAGTAAAAACAGGTAATACTTTAAAATGTTATTTATTTCCCACATTTAAGAAACAGAAGTGCTGTAGGAAAAAATATAGCTAATACATAAAAATGCTTAATAAGAGGAGGAAATATAGAGGAAGTGATAAAGAGTATTGTCCTTGCAAATAGGAAAACCTGATGCAACCCCCTGGTGTGTTGCATGAAAGGTGGTGAATCCTGCTTCTCAGTTATTGCAATTACAAAGTGTACAGTACTATTTGCTGTGCAGGTATTTTTTGTTGTATGAAGCCAAGTAGGGCAGGGATTAAATGTCTGAACCATCAGCCCTCCCTGGGGAAAGAAAGGGCAATATGCTTCCATAAAGATAACATCCATGGAAACTCTATGGGGAGGTTGCACTCTATCCTCTAGCATCATTATTATGTTTACTTGATAATAATGAATTAGTTTTTACAAAGTGCCAAATGCCTATAGATATTAGAAAATACGATTGGATAAAAATGATGCATAAATTGTATTTTGAAACTACTCTTGCTATTCTTTGTCTATTATGTTTACTTCATGAAAGTCAAATAATTGTTTTGGGAACTTAAATAAGTTCATTAGTGAATTTTTAGTAATTATTAGCATCTTTTAATATCATTTTTAACCCTAAAATCTCCAATGAGTTCTCTACCCTGAACCTTATTATTTTTTAAATTTTATTTTGAGGACCTACTCTGCTTTATCGATGATGGACAGTTGTAAAATACAAATATTAAATTATAAGCATTTGAGGAAAAAAATAAGTAACACATTTTGTCTATGTAGCTGTCTTTAATTGTTAATAAATACTGATCACTATAGCTTTCAATGCATATAATTTATTGGTCAAGATTAAAGAATAAACACATTTTATGAATAAGTAAGACATTTACTGATGGATCCTGTGTGTTGCACTGCAGAGGCAGTGAATTCTTTAATGTGACCCTTCTAGTCAAATTTTGCATGGATCTGGTAAGAAGTTTGGGGTAGATAGTGATAGGATTCTCTTGTGAGTAGTAATGAACTGGATACCCTGCAATGCCATCCTGCTGTGTATGAAACAAGGCCTCTGAGAAGCAGGAGGAGGGAACTCATTACCAGCAAGAGTGGAGTTTGTCCTCTGGAACCAAGATTCCAGTGCAATAAACCTCCTGAATCCACCAGACAGCTATCACATCTTAAGAGCAGCAGCTGAAGCCGCAGCCAGTGCCTGGAACAGAGTAATGGACTTCCCAGCCCAAGGAAAGTAGAGCTGAGTGCTTTGGGCTAACTTGTGGAGAGGGGAGCTGCTAGCGACTTAATTGAGGAAGCTGGGCTTGCTGACTCATGGAAGTGGAATTGAATGCCTATGAACTGAGGTTTATTAGAGTGGGTTGCCAAAGGGCACGTTATTCAAGAGCTGATTGACTAATCTGTGGCACTTGTGATGAATGCCTATGGGCTGAGGGTTCCAGTAAAGTGGTATGTCCCTTTGGGCATTTAACATACCTGAATGAACTGTGTACCAGGTCCTAGTAAACAACCACCCTGAGCATTTCTCCATGGCATTGCAATTTGTTAGCATCCTTAATAAACACTTTAACTCTTAATTTTGTCTGTGAGTTCTGTGTAAGCCATTGCACTGTATATTAGAACCTAGAGAAGTAAAGTAGAAGACATTTAATGGAGACAATACCATGCACCCACAAATACCTTGCAGTTCTACATAAAAAAGAACAAAAACATAAGTAGATCTCAATGAATCAAAATTGAAATATGCACTTTATGAGATGGTCACATGGCTGACAAGTCAGTTACAACTCTTAGCAATTCTATGCACAACAGGAGGAAACACCACTGGATTCTGTACCATCCTCACCAATAAATTGACAATTATTGATAGAAAAAACATGGTAGAATAAAGAAGCAATTGCCGATGAAGAGATTAAGGAATATAATTAGAGAAACCTTGGTGACACAATGGTTAAGCACTTAGCTAATAACAAAATAGTCAGAGTTGAACTCCCAATGGCACTGTCCCATAAGAATTACACTGCTAACCACAAGGTGAGTGGTTTAAACAGCTAGTTGCTCCACAGAAGAAAGTCAGCTCTGTGGTCTTGGGTTTAGTTTGCCTTTCGACTTTGAAGTGGGTTTGTGTATTTTGTGACTACACAGGGGAAAATACCCAGGTTTCTGACCCACAACGATTACTGCCAAAAAAGCCACATGCAGTGGTTTTATTACGCCTGATGAGGTCTCTGTGATTTGGGAGTGACTTATTGTCATACACTAATAACAGGAAAGGGAAATTTGAACACTTGTACAGTAAAACACAAAAATTCACAATTTACAAAGCTAATTGTTACATCATGAAAAATGTAGCATTATACAGGTAAAACTATATATCACATAATTATAAATGACTCATTTATTTTAAAATGCTATCGTGTTTATTCTAAAGGAATAAAAATGACACATGAAAATAGATAAATTCATTGGTTATTGTTTAGAAATTAATATACTTAATATGTTATTTTGTCAATAGCATTCTAATTACACCTTCCACAGTAACCAGTCCAGGAAATCAGATAAACACCTTTGCAGCTATTGGACAAAAACAATGAGAATTCAGGTAATGAATGCCAGATTGCTTATTTTTGGACTCTGCTTCTAACAATGGAACAGGGAAAATCAAATATGCTTCCCCAAATAATCCAACCTACTATGATGCTCACTTTTAATTAGCTCTCCTTCATCTTCAATGCCAGCAACCTCCAGTGTGTTTACTTATATTGTATACAAATCACAATGAGTTGTAGGTGACTTGATGACAGCTAACAACAAAAACAATGGCATCTTTAAAAGTTTAATATAATCATTATTTCTTAATGTTTTCTCCATTTTTCTGTGTTCCTATTCAAACAATATTTTTTCGAGGGAAAATTTCAGGGAATAAGTTTACTCTTTTTTTCTGGTTTGGATTTTTTAAAAATTTAAATCATTTAATTGGGCGCTCATACATCTCATTGCATTCCATATATACACCCATTGTGTCAAGCACATTTGTCCATTTGTTGCCATACTCATTCTCAAAACATATGCTTTCCACTTGGTATCAGCTTGGTTTCAGCTCCTCCCTTTCCCCCCTCCCTCCCCACTTTCTCCTCCCTCATAACCCTTGATAATTTATAAATTATTATTATTTTATCATATCTTACACTGCCCGACATCTCCTTCACCCACTTTTCTGTTGTCTGTCCCCCATGGAGGAGGTTATATGTAGATCCTTGTAATCAGTTCCGCCTTTCTACACCACCTTGCCTCCACCCTCCAGGTATCGCCACTCTCACCACTGGTCCTGAAGGGTTCATCTGTCCTGGATTCCCTGTGTTTCAGGTTCCTATCAGTACCAGTGTACATCCTCTGATATAGCTGGATTTGTAAGGTAGAACTGGGATCATGATAGTGGGTGGGAGCAGGGGCTGGGGGAAGGAAGCATTTAAGAACTAGAGGGAAGTTGTATGTTTCATCAATGCCACATTGCACCCTGAGTGATTTGTCTCCTCCCCGCTACCCCTCTGCAAAGGGATGTCCAGTTGCTTACAAATGGACCTTGGGTCCCCACCCCGCACTCCCCCTCATTCACGATGATATGTTTTTTTGTTCTTTGGTACTTGATACCTGATCCCTTCGACACCTCATCATCACACAGGCAGATGTGTGTCTTCCATGTGGGCTTTGTTGCTTCTAAGCTAGATGACCGCTTGTTTACCTTCAAGCTTTTAAGACCCCAGACACTATATCTTTTGATAGTCAGACACACATTGGCTCCAACAATTGGCTCAAATGTGAAAGCAATTGTGGAGATGGCAGGCTCAGGCTGTGTTCTGTTCTGTTCTATTGTACACTGGATTAGCATGAGTCAGAACTGAACTGAGGGCACCTAACTAACAACAACATGGATTTCCAGAGGAACAAATAACTCTCTTGGAAAAAGTGCTGGCTGGATGTTCCTTAGAAGCAAAAGTGGTGACACCTCACCTCAAATATTTGGACATGTTATATTAAGGAGAGACCAGCTCCTGCAAAAGGGCATCATACTTGATAAAGTAGAGGGGGAATGAAAAAAAGGAAGCCCTTGACAAGATGGATCGGTACAGTGGCTGCATCAACAGTGTCCAATATAGGAACAATTCGTGAGGATGTCACAAGACTGGGCAGTGTTTCATTTTGTTGTGCATGGGGTCAATGTGAATTTGAACTGACACTACTGTTCATAACACCAAAAACATTTGTGTTAAATTAAATGTATATTCACGGTTCGCTTTAATCAGTGTATTGACACATTTTATTGTAATACTTTTATCTTTTTGAGTTGCTCCTTGAAATGTTTTGATCAGCTCTTTTAGTTGATCACTTCTTCCATTTGCTTTAGCTACTATGTGATTAAGACCACGTTTCAGTTGCTTCTGACATCCATTTTCATCTTTTCTTTATTTCTTGTCTTTTTCTTGACTTTTATTCTCTTCATATATGATGTTCCTGATATCATTCCACAGTTCATCAGGTCTTCTAATGTTCATTGCCACAACTATATTCTTGAGATGGTCTCAAAATTCAGGTGGGATACACTCAAGGCTGTATTTTTACTCCAGTGGACTTATTTTGATTTTCTTTGACTTCAATCTGAATTTACATTTGAGCATTGATAGTCTGTTCCACAGTCTGTCCTTGACCTAGTTTAACTGCTGATATTGAGCTTCTCCATTGTCTCTTCCCATAGAGGTTGTCAATTTGATTTCTGTATATTCCATTTGAAGAAATCTTTGTGTATAATCACTTTTTGTGCTGCTGAAGTAAAGGCATTTGCTATTAAGAAGCCATTGGACTTGCAAAATTCTAGCTTGCAATCTCCAGTTTTGATGGTATTAACAAGCCATATTTTCCAATTACCATTTCTTCCTCTTTGTTTCAAAATTTTTCATTCCGATGGCCAAAAATTTTCAATACATTTTTTTACATGCTTGATAAATTTCAGACTGAATACCTAGTAGTACTATAGGTATAATACTGTAATTTATGCATGGCACAAGTAGAATACCCCATCTTTTAGTCATCATGAGAAGAAAATAAATCTGCTACTAATTTTAGAAGTGTATCTAGCTTGGATTGATACAAAGAACAACAGTGAATACATAAAATATCTCTCTAGTTTTTATTTGATAACTTGGTTGTGCTAACATTTAAGTTGCTGCGTTCTTGACCTTGATTTGCTTTAAGTTACATAATCTATCAAATATCTTGATAAAATATTTTTTATTAATTCAATGGAATTATCTGTTTTATACTTACCTTTTACAATCATAGTGGATTGGACTGCTATCCCAAATGTCGGCAGTTTGAAATCACTCGCTATTCCATGGGAGAAAGATGAGGCTTTCTCTTCTTGTAAAGACTTGGGCTTGGAAACCTATCTACAGCGGTAGTTCCATTCCATCCTATGGAGTCTCTGTGAGTTGAAATAGACTTAATAGCAGTGAGTTTGGTTTGGAAGTTTCATTTAAATAACATAATGATAGTTTTTATTGGGTTGGCTTTTGGGCTTTTAGGGAAGGTTAGCTTATGTAAAGCAACAAAATTCTAAAGTATATTTAGCTTCTCATTATTTGAATCAGTAGCCTGAAACAAGTGGCTTGCTCGTGTGACACCTTTATTTAATATATACATTGATTTAGTTGAAAATACAAGCATCTCAAAAATGATACTCCAGTCAAATTAAAGTAATGGAAACAAGAATTTGCTTATAACGTTGTTTGGCATTGTTTATATATAATACTTTCATATTTATCATATATGTGGCAAAAAACTTTCATAAAAATATAATCAATAATTTTAAAAATTCTACATTAACCAAAAATATTGTACTACATATCAAATGGTTCTATGTGCTTTGTACACTGTTAGCACAGTAGAGTACAAGTAAATTTCCATCTGTTTCATTTAAAATCATCATAAAAAAAACAAAGCTTAGAGGAAATCTAAATCTAACTTTTAAATCTTGTTTAAGTTATTTAAAGTATTTCAAAAATTAAAAACTATACTTAAGTAGGAGCAAATGCTTTAAAACTTAATATAGGAAAACTCTATTGTCATTTATTTACTTTATAAATTTATATGGCAAATAAAATTTGTCAGACCTAATAATATATATCACTATCTAAAGAGACTACTTCTTCACATTTTTAAAACTAGAAAATACAATGTCTGTATCCTCTTTGTTCTGTGATTGTCAGAAATAGGATTCTCATCATACGTGGTTAAAACGCACTGTCACTGGGTCTATCGCTTTCTACAGGACAGAGCAGAAGTGTTTCTTTTGGCTTCATAGATTCTAAATCTTTATGGAAGCCAACAACCTCTTCTTCTCTTGCTCACATTTGGTTAGAGAGTGCAAATTCAACTGAAAAGCAGCCAAATGGAAACCTGGATCAAGATAGTCAAGGGAGAAATACACAAAAATTTTATAATCTACGCCTAGATATGCATGTTGGATTTTCACAACTATACCTTTAGACCATCTTTAATGTAAAGTAAATTATGTTACTAAAATTCAAAAAATTAAAGGCAATTTCATAATAGAGTTTTGGTTTATTTATTATCTAAAATTCCCCTCAAGATTATAATTCATTAGTCTAAATTATTAATTTGGTTTACATATTATTGTACTATATCTTTGACCATTTCAGTTATGCATTTCTGCTTTCACTGAGGATAAGTATAAAAACTTTGCACTAGAACAGAAATTTCTAATTCATGCATGCTTACATTTTTTCCAAAGAAAATATGTTTAAACATATCTTTACAATCAGCATATGATTTTAGGATGATTCTCTCAGTCATATACTTGTTTTAGTCTAGTGATATATATTTTTTAAAAGATATACAATAAGGACTATAAATTCCCAAGATCTGCTGGATCATTTATAGGCAAAGAACTCAGCTGAAATTTTTTTAAATACTTTTATTGGGAGCTCTTACATTGCTGAGAAGATTATCATGATGATTTTTTAACTTCTAAAGTTGTAATCTTGATGATTTTTTGGTAGTATGATAGGTAGGTTTATTGTCCTAACCTAGCCAATAGGAATATGTGGGATTAATAAGGGCTCAGTTTGATTGGAGGGCTAAGAGATAAATGGCTTGGCAAGGCCTGTCTCTCTCTCTTGCTTGTTATCTGGTGATCAGACCAGTGTGTGACTTCTTAACTAGGGTAGTTCTATGCCTCCATTTGTTACATTATGCTTTTGGTGTAACATGCTTGAGCTTGGGGCTGTCAGATCCTGTCTTCTTGCTGGCTTTAGTTGACAACCCCTGCTGTTTGCTGCCTGTGGGCAGACTGCCTGCATTGTCTGAGGGAAGACTCAGCTGTCTGCTTCCTTGATCTTGGACCCAGCAGCCCTCCTGAATTGAAGGACTTCTGGTATATTAACTGTTATATGGGAAGTGAGTTGAACTGAGCCCTCAGTACAGCTGTGTTGAATAATTTAGCACTTATGTTCCTTCATACTACATCTATCATCTATCTATCTATCTATCTATCTATCTATCTATCTATCTATCTATCTATCTATCTATCTATCCAACTATCTATCATCTGTCTATCTATCATCTATCTATCTATCTATCATCTATCTATCTATCTATCTATCATCTATCATCTATCTAATCATAGGTGTCCTGGTTTAATTTCTCTAGAGAACGCTGTCTAACACAGGTAGGATATATGATTAGCATTTGTTTGGTTTATAACAATACTTTAAAAATTTTTCCTTGTATACAGTATTATTTTAGAAATATCTTATATCTTTGTATATAAAATATACCACCAGATATCTCACACAATTTTAAGTGCTTATGCATTTGTGAGTATGTATGTATGTGTTCACATATAGAACATATAATTAAGATATTGCCTATAACAAAAATTATTTCATGAGATAAGATCAACCAGTTCAACTAAAGTACTAGTTCCTCTCCTACTCAAGTGCATTAATGTTCATTGTGGTCTTTGTCCATTGAATATAGCTTCATTTTTGACAAACTCTAAATTTCAAAGTAAATAAAGCAATAAGTACAATATAGTGTACCTCTGAACTTAGAGATCACCAAGCATAGTAAAAGTGGATACATTTTTCATGTGCATAAGGATATACCATTTTATAACATGGAAATATAAGTCAGAATAAGAGCAGATGCACTGGATCTCCAGGGGATAGTGACTTTCAGACACTATTACTCGATCAGAAATACAGTTATGTGCACTACTATTTTATAACATGAAGGTCTGAGTGTCCTTGTGTGCCCAATAGTGACTTGTTTAGTATTTTTTAACTTGGAATTCCAACGGGCCAGTATTCATCAAAATTTATTTTTTGTTTGTAACTCAAAAGCACTGTAGTGTAACTTAAGCTATTAAAATTACGGGCTTAGATAGTTTATTAGCTATTAGGATGAGGAATTTTGAAAATGCTAAAGTCTTCAAATATTGACTGAAATTTTGATTGGGGGCATAATGTAAAATTATGGTGCAAGGTAATTTTTAAATGTTGGTTGTTGTTGTTAGGTGCCACTGAGTTGGTTCTGACTTAGAGGGACCCTATGCGCAACAGAATGACATACTGCTCAGTCTGTGCCCTTTTCACGATTGTTCCTATACTTCAGCCCAATGTTGAAGTCAGTGTGTCAATTCATCTCATTCATCATCTTCTTAATTTTTGCTGCCCCTATATTTTACCAAGCATGATGGCCTTTTCCAGGGACTGGTCTCTCTAGACAACATATCTACAGTACATAAGACAAAATCGTCCCATACTTTCCTCTAATGAGCACCTTAGCCTTATTTCTTCCAAGACAGATCAGCTTGTTCTTTTAGAGTCTATGGTACTTTCAATATTTTTGTCCAGCACCACAATTCAACTGTATTAATTCTTCAGCATTCCTTATTCAATGATCAGTTTTCACAGGCATAAGAAGTAATTGAAAATACCATGGCTTGGACCAAGTGCACTCAGTCCTCAAGGCAACATCCTTGCTTTTCAACACTCTAAAGAGGTCTTGTGTACCAGATTTACCCAACACAGAATATCATTTTGACACTTGACTTGAGCTTCCATGATTCTTGATTAGGGATCCAAGCAAGATCAAATCCTTGACAACGTCAAACTTTTCTGCATTTATCATGATGTTACCAATTTATCCAGTCACGAGTATTTTTGTCTCCTTTAAATTGAGAAAGTTGGTTAGAAATGATATAACAATATTAAGAAAGTTTAGAGTTCAATATTAGATATATTTTATAGTATGAATTTCCTTTCTACCCTTTTTAAAATAGTAGACATTTTATTTAAAGAAATATATATGAGTAATTTTTATCAATTTGAAGATTATAAATTCAATTTCCTGTATTCAGAATTATTTCAAAATTATTATACATCAATATAGTGTTATCCATAAATACACAATAAGCTTAGCATGATTATATCAATGGTGCACTGAAATGAATTTTTAATCAAACCATGAATATAAAATTATTTAAAGTCATTTTTGTTTATGTCTATTACATGGAGAATCAAATATACTTATCATGCATACTCAAAAATATGGAATATTTACAATATAGCATGTAAGCTAAGTGGACTCTTTACCTACAGAAATATCTATTTACTAACAGACAACTATTTTTAGTAGACTAAATTCTCTGGAATTTTAACTGGAAATATATGGCAAATGGAAAGAATCATTGAAAAATAATTTAATCCTAATATTAAAGTGAGACAAAGGAAACAGGTCAATAAAACAATGAATTTATGAATATGTAAACATCAAATTTATGAATATGCATGCATCCTCAAACAAAATATTAAAGAGATTACATTCCATCCCAAAGTATGGTTCCATTTTAATAAAATGTAAGAAAAGACCTTCCTAATCATGTCAATTAATGCAGAAAAATTTTTGTTAAACTTCAACACCTTTTATTAATAAACACTCTAAAAAAGATTAATGGCATTTATAAAGAATCAATAGTAAATATTACATTCACTAGAGAAATATTGGCCATCTTTATCCTTGAGATTGGGATCAGGCAAAGTTGTCTGTTCTCACCACTTCTACTCAATATTGCATTGAGCAATAAGTTAAAATAAACAAACAAGTAAAGCATACTTAATTGGAAAGAAAAAATTAAAATTATATCTACTCCTAAATAGCATGCTCTTATGAGCATTCTGTAAACGAGCTAGGAGAACTAGAAAAGGAATTAGCAAAACATCAAGGTACATATCAATGCAAAGAAATCAGTTGAGTTTATTGCATTAGTATTGAAAATATTGAAAAGGAAATTAAGCAAAACAAGTAAATATAAATATCATTTGAAAAAATATGTAGGAATAAATTGAACCAGGAATGATTAAGAATTATAAAATATGATAGATTGTTCTGTGTCTTCTGATGCCTGATACCTGATCCCATCGATACCTCCCAGCTAGATGGCCCCTTGTTTATCTTCAAGCCTTTAAGATCACAGATGCTATATCTTTTGATAGCCAGGCACCATCAGCTTTCTTCACCATATTTGCTTATGTGCCCATTTTGTCTTCAGTGATCGTGCCAGGAAGGTGAGCATCACAGAATGCCAGGTTATTAGAACAAAGTGTTCTTGCATTGAGACAGTACCTGAGTAGAGGCCCAATGTCTGTCTGCTACCTTAATATTTAAGGTAATATTTATATGTACATAGATCTATGTCCTTACCATTATATAAATATATATATTTACATAGGTAAATGCCTGTATTTATACCTCTATAAATGCCCTTTACTTCCTAGTTCTTTCCTATTTCCTTTTAAGTTTCTCTTGTCCCACTATCATGTTTGACCTTCATTCAACTTTTATTAATTCCTCTTGACTACATTGCACATGATCAAGCCCCATCAGGCATCCTATATCCTCCTCACCATCGATTATAGATCACTTGTTGTTCACTTGTCCCTGGGTTTATTGGCTGCCCCCTTCCTTTCTCCCAATTCCCCATCTCTCATGCCAATGCAAAGGAGGGGTGGCGGTAGATAGGTGACCCAAAACCCATCTGTAGAAAATTGGACATCCCCTCACAGAAGGGTCACAAAGAAGGAATGAGCCAGCCAGGGTGCAGTGTAGCACTGATAAAACATACAACATTCCTCTCGTTCTTTAATTCTCCACATCCCCCCCCCCCCACTATCCTGACCCCAATGCTACCTTAAAATCCAGCTAGACCACAGCATGTACACTGGGACAGAGAAGAGCTCTCAACATATGGAACCCAGGACAGATAAACCCCTCAGGAACAATAATCAGAGTCGTGATACAACGAGGGTAGGGTAGGGTCGGAAAGAAGGGGGAAACCAATCACAATGATTGACTTATAACCACCCCACTCCCCAAGGGGGATGAACAAGAGAAACGTGGGAAATAGGAAGTCATAAAAATGAAAAAGAATGCATAAATATTATTTTCCTAGACATTAGTGTGCTGCAATATGCTAGTATTGGCCATTTTCAATCAGACAATCATATGGATTACTGTTCCAGGAACAAAAAAACCAGCATCGCATTCATTGTCATAAACAATGTTTCAAGCTCTACCTTGAAGTATAATACTGCATTTGATAGGATGATATCTATATGCCTGCAGTTGAAAACAACTGGTATTCTAATTCATGCACCAACCACTATACCTAGTGATGGACAAACTGAAGAGCGCTACCAGGTTCCTCAATCTGAAATTGATCAAACATGCTATCAAGGTGCATTGCTAATTGTTGGTGATATTATACAAAAGTTGGAAATAAAGAGGAAGAGACAGTGGATGGAGAATGTAACCTCTGCTATAAAAAACAGAACCTGAGATCACATGATAGACTTTTGCAACATCAACTGCTTCATTGCAAATACTGTACCCCTTTTTAGTGCCATAAATATCATTGTGAACTAGCATTTCACTTGATGGAACATTCAGGAATTAAATTTACAAAATCTGTGCGAAGAGACAATTAAGAAGCATCAATTAGGTTTCATGGTTGCACAAAACCTTTAAATAAATTGATATAACTCAATTGTGTACTTAAAATGTCAAAATAAAAAATGTTAAATGTATGTATGCTATATATATA